>NC_045630.1:52414999-53032249 GCF_009829155.1 Mustela erminea | reverse complement strand
AAATTGGTGGACCAAAGGGTAAAAATTTGGTAGCAAAAGGTGCAAACTTCCAGTTATGAAATAAATTTGTCCTAAGGATGTGCTATACAGCACGGTGAGCAAGGTAATAGTACTGTTTTGAATATTTGAAAGTTACTAAGAGAGTAGATGTTAAAAGTTTTCATCACAAGAAAAGAAATTTAACAATGTGTTAGGTGATAGATGTTAACTAGACTACTGTGGTGATCATTTCCACAATATATACAAATATTAAATCATGTTGCATACCTGAAACTAATATGTCATGTACAACTCAAGAAAAGAAGAAAAATATCACTGACTTAGAAATCCTAATCAACAAATACAGAATCAAAATTATAAACTTTTTACTAATCTCATTAAGGAAAATTAAGTAGTCATTCACTTTTTCTGTATATTGAGATTCTCTACTGACACTTTTATTCCTCATACTTTAAGGCTATCACATATTATTTAATTAAGTAATTTTGCTGCAAATAATGGATTTCAAAGTATAAGTGTATATAGATGTTCAGATATGATAATTAATATTGTTGATATTATATAAATATATATGAATATTATAAAATGCAATCAGAGTTTTTTTCTGAATTTTTAAAATACAAATATGTTAAACTTGTGTGGTGTTCTTATTTTTATAAAATGGATTAGTTTTTAGTATTATTCCATACTATAATAAAATCATTAACTTGTAAAAGATCTTAAAATATTAAGAAATTATTAGGGAAGCTATATTAAGTAACTATGGGATGGAATGTGATCTCTTTATTTTCTTTATAGATATTTAGCTAGAACTTTTAAAGTTAACAAAGTATCATTTTTTTTTCAGCATTATGTCAAATAATGAATAAAGTCAAGGCAGAAAAATAATTATGATTGAATACTGTCCTGGAGATAAAGTATGAATGTTTCTTTTTGGGTTTATTTCCTAAGAGATTCTTTTGCAATCTCTGACTAATATAATTTTACATTCTTTTGGATCATGCTGGCAATTTATATTTTATTACTAGATACTTTTTAGAACTTTTAAAATGACATATTGAACTGAATAAGTCACATTTTGTCAACTTGACTTTTTGAAACAATGCATTTGCATTGTCTTGAAAGATTTAAGAGTATATGTGAAAAAAATCAAGTATTGATAAAATATTATTATTAATTTTTTGTGACTTACTTTCTTCTCTATTAGGATCAAGTGATCTGATTCTTATGCTTGTTTTTAAGAAAACAATATTGTACCTTTTTTTTAATTAGGTGATGATAGATGAAAATTGACTATCATTCATTTTATTTTATTTATTTTTTTAAAGATTTTATTTATTTATTTGACAGAGAGAGAGAGAGAGAGATCACAAGTAGGCAGAGAGCTAGGCAGAGAGAGAGAAAGAGAGGGGAAGCAGGCTCCCTGTTGGCAGAAAGCCTGAGGTGGGGCTCGATTCCAGGACCCTGAGATCATGACCTGAGCCTAAGGCAGAGGTTTAACCCACTGAGCCACCCAGGGGCCCCTAACATTCATTTTAAAAGTAAGTATGCCTCTCTGACTACTGATGGAATTCAGCGTATTTTTATAATATTCAAAATTATTTTTTTGCAAAAATAAGAGAATTATGATGCCAAATTACCCAGCCAAATAGTGAAACTCACCTTTATATTTTATTGCCATTCATTATATGAAACAGGAAGAAAATAAATATGTTGTATGTTTATTTTACTTTTCTTTGTCTTAAAAACTATATTTCAAGATTATTCTTTATTTTTCTACACAGACTTTACTTTTTAGAATTTCTAGGTTCTGAGTTACCTACATAAAACCTTTTGAAAAAATGCATACAAGACATGAAATTTTATATGTAAATATAGTAATTAATCAACTAATTGGTAATTAGGTATAATAACATAGTCAAAAATATGCATTTTATGTATCGTTCCTCAAAGGAATCTTTTTTTGAAAATTACTTTTCTATTTACTAAGAAAATCATTGTCTCAGGGGAAAGAATATCATGTAGCACTTTTATATGTGAATCCTTCAAAAGTGTAATTATTTGAAGGGATAACTAAACATGAATTCTGCCTTAAGGTTAACACATATCCAATTTGTTTCACAGATCATCTAATTATAAGCAGATTGTCCACCCACCTCATCTCTAATCTCTTTGCATTTTAAAATAATTTCAGTACAAGAGAGATATGTGATACTTTTATTAGGTCATTTTGAGAGCATACATATTATAATTATCTGTTTTTCAATTCCCCTGTCATTAGAGTATTAATAATAAATGAGTTATTAGCACATTATAAGCATATGCGGGATAATAAGAACATTTTAACAAATAAACAAACTCAACTGTCAACTTTGACTTCTTTGTATAAAAGAACCTCAATGATAGACACATATTTCTATAGACATCATGCAGTTGTTTTTTTTTTAAACAGAGCCATAATTGAAAATTTATTTCCGAGAGACATATAGCTGCTGAAGAAAATCTCACCCTGAAGAACAAACAGTTCTCTTCAAATATATACTCTATCATAAAGTGGTAAGCAAAGGCACATGAAATAGTCATCAAGAGAATGCTATAGAATATTGTCTTCATTTATTCTTTTTTCCAAGTTTTTACTTAAATTCCAGTTATTTAATATATAGTGTAAGATTAGTCTAGGGAGTGGAATATAGTGATTTATCACTTACATACAACACCCAGTGCTCATCAACCTCATTTACTTTTATGTCACAATCTTATATTACTTCAGTGTCTTTTAGAAAAAGTGACTCAAATAATACTTTAAGAGTTCAGATCCTCTTTAGGGCACCTGCGTGGCTCAGTGGGTTAAGCCTCTGCCTTCAGCTCAGGTCATGATCTCAGAGTCCTGGGATCGAGCCTCGCATCAGGCTCTCTGCTCACCAGAGAGCCTGCTTCCCCCTCTCTCTCTGCCTGCCTCTCTGCCTATTTGTGATCTCTCTCTGTCAAATAAATAAATAAATTCTTAAAAAAAAAAAAAGTTCAGATCTTCTTAGATGCAAATTTAATTAAAAGTTCTATTCATTATAAGGATATTACCATATGAAGTCCAAGAACAGAAATTCACTGGAACAAGGCTCTTTGTCTTTTCCTTTTACTTTTCCTCTCTCTCTCTGTGTGTCTCTCTGTGGGTATGTTTTATTCTTTGTATCTTGGTTTAAAAATTTGTCTTGATTTTAGGGGCACCTGGATGGCTCAGTTATTTAAGCATCTGATTCTTTATTTTGGCTCAGGTCATGATTTCAGGGTCATGAGATCGAGCCTCGGGTGGGGCTCCACACTCAACATGGACTCATCTTGGGATTCTCTCTACCCCTCTCTCTCTACTCCTCCCCCAGCTCATGCTCTCTGCTCTCTTTCTCTATCTCTCTTTAAAATAAATAAATAAAATCTTCAAAAACTTTGCCTTGATCTGTAGCACATGGGAAAAAAAAAAATTTCCCAATGGCAACTCAAGCATTCTCATCTTAAGTCTCAAGTCATTAAAAACAGTTTGATTGGGCCAGGGCTTGAACTCTAAGGAAATAAACTGATTTACTTAGATTAAGTGTTGCCCCTGGAATTTTCAACTATTAACCAAGAGAGGAAGTCATGTTGTGTGAAGTTGATGACTTCTGCTTGAGCCATGGTGGTGGAGAGTACTTATCAGAATGTGGGAGGTAGTCGGTATATTTTCTTGCATCCTTATTCCTTGACTTCATTTCCAGTGACTGCTTGCTAACTAACTTTGCTGTTCACTCTCTTGCTCATACTCTAAATCTTTGAAATACATTGCTTCAGCAATTAACCAAATCAAACATCTCTTTGTACAGTGAGTCTGAAGTTTTGATGTATTCTCTTCTTATTTTATTTCCCACCTTACTCAGTTTAGAGTTCATGGGCTAATACTACAAATACTCCATTCCAAACACTTTCAACACTCAGATATCTTACCACACTCCCCTGACAAACTGTGAGCTATGGAAAAATACAACCAATAATTTTCTTCACCTACTACCCTGCCAACTAAATATTGCTGTATACAGATTACATAATCTGATAGGCCATGCCTATACATATATAGTAAATGAATTTACATATTTAATTACCTCATAACCCACTGTACCATTAGCAGAACACATATTACAGTTTGCAGTTGTATATTTAATAGACCACTCTGCACTAAAATATACTTGTTAAAATTTAGCAGGGGGTAAAATTTCAATCTTATCGATGTGTTTGAATTATTTTTTTTCCTGTAGATGAGATATTCTATTTTTTAAGGTTTCAAGTTTTTACTTAAATTGTAATTAGTTAACATATAGTGTCATATTAGTTTCAGGAGTAGAATTTAGTAACTCATCACATACATTTAACACTCAGGGCTCTGTAAATAAGATACTCTTAATTATTAGATTATATATGAATCAACTGGGCTGCTTTTAAACTATATAATTCTCAGTATTTGTTTTGTCATAAGAACCAAAAATTGTAAATTTCATGCATTTTTGCAAGCCCTTATTGTGATTCTGATGAAAGTTCTATTGTTACATTAAAACAAGCACACATAAAGCCTATTCTAAAGGTATATATATGTACTAATACTTTTAAAATATAGAAGAAAAGTACTTTTTTTACTTTACTGTAAAATATCAATTCAAATTAGCTCCATTTTATATGCAATTGCAGTATTTGATGTAATAATGTCAATTTTCAGATATATGCCAGCTAGAGGAATAACCTATAATACATGATTCAGATTGAATAATTTTAACTTTTTTTAATTGAGATAATTTTTATATTTTTTGAGTGAAGCTGCTTCTTGATGAACTCTAATGAATAAAATAAAAGAAAAATCACTTTTCCTACCAAATTGTTTCTTCATCTTGATGCTGTTGACAATTTGATTAATTTTGTGGGGGGCTGTGCTGTGCAGTGTAGGATATTTAGCAACATCCCTGGCTTTTACCCAATTTGGAACTGTTAAAAGTATCTCCAGATATTGTCAAAACCTTCAAAAGGGAAAAATCACTCCAAATTGAAATCTTGTCCTCTAAAGGAATGATCACTTCTTTAGTGATACTGGATTTCCAGTCCTCACTATCCCATCAATTAGCTCTCTATGACCTGGGCAAGTCATGTTTCTAGGCTTCAGTTTATTCAATTTCAGTATATGTACTGCCAAAGTGAACACATGGGTTTCAATTTATTCATATGTAATGTGATAATGCTGGAATAGATAAATTATTTTTAAGTGTTCTTTAAGTTTTTATTATTCTTGCATCATGCAGATAAGCTGAAATGTGGTTGAACAGGAAAAAATGATTAGGATTATATGTTGAATCCTTGTATACACATACACACATTGATACAAAGAAACAAAGTACCTTGAATTAACTAAAATGATTCAGAGGAGAACAGTAATTTGTATGTTTGATGATTAAGAAGCCCTATGATATATTGACATATAAATTAGTGCTAAATGCCCTTGCTTATAATATACGGGAAATAATAAGTAATTTCTACATTAAATGTTAACGATTTCTCTGAAAACTAGAAATAAACTTAAAAATATGTTGATTTTTTCCCAGTGTTTTAATTTTAGAATTCGTGTGTGTGTGTGCGCGCACACACACAGTTATGACAAGGAAGTTGAGCATGCGGAGAATCTTAAATATTTTTCTAATATCAAATTCTCTTAATAGTTTCCTTTTGTAATGAGTTGGCCTCTATTTCTTTTCCTTCTCATGGTGTCACCAGGAAAAATCTTTATACAGTGTGACATGCTACAGCCCCCTATGCAGTTTATTGGTGTTGAGAGAATCCCTGAGAATTTCCAGTTCTTGTCTTGCTGTTCTTAAAAAGGTTTTGTAAATTTGGGTTTTGGGAATGACCACATCCTGCTGTGTGTACTCTACACCAAGGAGAGTCTTTAATAAACAAAACAGATGGAATTGGACAGTATTCTGAAAGTGGGCAGTGATATTTTAAAAGAGTCTTCTGATCCCCTGTATCGCCGCTACCTTTAATTCCTACTTGAAAGTCATTCTTCTTGTTTCTGTAGGAGGCCCCAAAATATATCTTACTCCCAATCCTGGCTCTGGTTCCCATTATCTGAGTAACTTTGAGAAATATATATACTACATAAGACCTCTCCAGGCCTTAGTTCCCTGATCTGCAAAATGGAACACACACACACACACACACACACACACACACACACACACATTATGTGGTTATTCAAAGGATTTAAGAAATTACCCATATTTTGAAGAGTGCAACTTGGCCCTTGTCATTAAACAAGTGCTCGGTAAAATCTAATTATGAGTTAATAATATAAGAACGAGGGGCACCTGGGTGGCTCAGTGGGTTAAGCCTCTGCCTTCGGCTCAGGTCATGATCCCAGGGTCCTGGGATCGAGCCCCGCATCGGGCTTTCTGCTCAATGGGGAGCCTGCTTCCCACTCTTTCTCTGCCTGCCTCTCTGTCTACTTGTGATTTCTCTCTCTGTATCAAATAAATAAAAATCTTTAAAAAAATTTAAAAAAATACTATAAGAATGAGAACAGGTGTAAATGCTGTTTGAGTGTAAAGCCTGGTTTCTCCGTGACCAGTTGTGTAATCTTGAGGTTGTTCTTCATCTCTATGAGCTTGTATATTCCTTTCTATAGACTGGGATGAACACCAAAATCTTCCCTGCAGAGTTCTGTTGAGAACTAAAATACCTACCGTGGTGTGTGGCATAAAAATAATCTAAAAAGTGAGTCTTAGCTATTATTGCCATAATTAGAACTTCTGGCTCTGACTCTCCAACTCTTCTCCCCAGTGGTAAAAGAAGCTGCATTCTAGCCACTTGGGTCTCTCTGGTTGCCTGAGGCCATGCAGCTTCCCAATCTCTCCCTCCTTCCAGAATTTTCTTTCCCAGGTCTCAGCAAACTCACTGGTTGTGCTGGAAGGCAGAGGATCCCTGTTAGCTTTTATCTTGAGTTTCCTTCATAACAGTCATCCCTATACCTAGTTATTATATTTATGTTTTTACTTAGTTCTATTTTTCTCCTCCACTGAAGTATAAGCTGCATGGGAGAGAAAGCACATCCATTTTGTTCACTCAAAACAAGGGTTGATCTATATCAGCACTCAAAATTGTCTGCCGAATGAGGAGATCTGTTTTTTCTAAGTCAGTGACAGTTAACTAAGCTTGTCTGCCCAGATGACCCAGATAGTCTTTCCAATGAGTGACTGAGTCTGAGGATTATTTATCTGTCTTTGCTCACATTTAACCAAGATACTGTTATATCAATAAATAAGCAATCAAGATACTCTATTATATCATAGCCATATATCAACTGTTATATCAACAAATAAACAATCAAGATACTCTGTTATATCATAGCCATATATCAGACTGTATATCATACAGTCTCAGTAAAAATAAGACATATAATTTCCAAAAGAGGTATTTTTGATTATGTATCTACCCCCACTAAATTATTCAGTACCCCTACTAAATTATTCAGTGGGACTAATCATATGAAATATCAATCATCTATCTATCTATCTATCTAGCTATTTATCATCTTTTTTCTTCTTCATACATTATCTGATAGCTTTATTGGTTGTTGTTGGATTCTTTTTTATGGTTACAGTATACCACAAAAAGTGAGGAATAAAAGTAAATTACACTTTAATTTTTCTTTTTCCTTTTTTGGACAGTCAGAAAAAAGGATATAACCATAGCCAAAGTGAAATTGTGGTTTATGGCAGGATAAAAATCATAAGTTTAGGAAAGAGAGCTCAGGAGAAACTTCAGGATCTCAGAATCTGTGGCAGCTGTTCCAACTTGTACATGGCAGTAATTTTAGGTACTGCTGCCACCACTTGGCCCCAGACAATCATAAGAACACAGGAGATAGCCTTGGATAAAGTTTATTGAATTTGGGGAGTTCATTCCAGAGTCTTTTCATTATCCTTAATGTCTGTTGTGTTTGGCAAATACAGAATAATTAGTAGTCAAAGGCATTAGCATAAAGTTCCATCCTGTTTCTGTTTATTTTATTTTATCTCAGGTCAAAAAGCTATCTCTGGAATTGTGTAGCCTAAGATTGGGCATACTCTCTATTTTACTCCTGTGTTGACATATATCAAAGATATATTTTACTACTACTGAAATTTTAACAGTCTGAGCATTGTGTGTTTCGTGCAATCCTGAGAGTCTCTAGAACCTTTGCTTCTGATGTAGGAAAGGCATTATTAGGGTTCAAAGCCTACTGCCAAAAAAGAATTCTTGAGACATCGTTGGTGCAAAAAGGTGATTTTATTAAACACGGGGCCAGGACCCATGGGCGGAAAGAGCAGTGATGGGGTCATGAGGACTGGCCCATTATATACTTTCAAGTTAGGAGGGGATAAGGGATAGCATAAGTCTGTAAGGAATTTTGGAAGCAAGGTTTCCAGAACCTTGAGAGGGCTAGCTATTGCTGGGAAAAGGTCATTTATTACTGTCTAATAAAGGTCACTTATTACTGTCATGTGATCCCTCAGATGTGTATCAGTGGGCCATATGCTTGGGAATGATTGCCAAAACATATCTTGGGGGGTATAGAGGTAAAGGAAGTTTCAAAAATAATTTTTATAATTCAAGTAGACTTATAAGATCCTGGTGGCTGGGGGAATAGTGGAGGGTAGGCCAAGACTGCCTTTTGCCCTTAGCAAAGTATTAACACTGAGGCAGTTGAGTCCCTAGAGGAATGTCACTCTGCCTATTTCAGGGACTTGTCAATGGACTCTACGTAGTAAGGAAATTAATAATTTTTTTTCTGCCTTTGTTTCCCACATCACTTCCATAGTCTAGAGTGCTTCTTAGGTCTGCCAATTTACTGAGATTTGCAATTTCTTAATTTATTTCTTACTTAACCCTAATGATGAGAGAAGAGAAGTTTAGCTGAAGCCAAAGCATGAACTGATACCTTGCAATCTCCCCCCTCTCTCCACCCCCACTCCTGGGTAGGACTTGTGTCACACTCTCTCCACCCCCACTCCCGGGTAGGACTTGTGTGACATTCTTCCGGGAATCTCCCAACTATCTTAATGTTGATACCTTGCTGGAGGGGAAAACCTTAACTGAAAAAATGGCAAAGTGTCCAGTATCCTGAGGGTCTTCTTTAACTTATGAAAACCCTTTTGAAACCTCCCTTTTCCTTATTTCTCCCAACTCTCCAGTATATACTCAGCCACCCCTCACAAACCCAGTAAAGCAGCTCCTTGTGTCCATGTGTCCTGTCCCAGTGCTTTAATAAAACCACCATTCTGCACCAAAGACATCTAGAGAATTCTTTCTTGGTCGTGGCTTCCAGACTTCACTCCGCTGAACCTCACTAATATTCCAAAACAGTATCACTAATGTGTCAAGTACAAAAAACAGATTCATTCTTCCGTTTGCACATAAATCCTATGCTTGAAATGAACTTCTCTCTCTTTTCCATTTTTTGAATTAAGTTGTGCCTTGTAAATACTCTACATCATCATGATGTTATGTCACATCTCATTATGTTCAGTGTGCTCTGATATGTCAAGTCTTACTCGATAAGATCTTGTTTTATGAAATTAAAACAAAAATGCTTTGAAGGACAGGTTAAAATAAATGTTTTCAAATATGCTGCAGAAAATGTTTTATGCTTATTTATAAAATATCTGATCTTGAAATTATACTTGAATTTTTAAATTAATAGATGACATTAGTTCTGAACATCATTATTTCGGGTAATAAAAATGAAATCTGAATCTTCAGCTTTATTAAAATATGTAACATAAAGAATAGTTTAATTGTTACACATTGATAAAAAAGAGATTTTGGGGAGAGGGAGGAAATTTCTTCAAGTGTCCTATAGAAAAGAGCTATTTAGCCATTAACCAATTTAACTAGTATTCTGTAAACATGTTCCTACTTACTCAAGTAAAGTGGACCATCCCTTCATTATTAGAGTTGTCACTGAATATCCATTTCTTTGTTAGATTTTTTTAAAGATTTTATTTTTCATTTATTTGAGAGAGAGAGATCATGAGACGGGGGGCGGTGCAGGGGGCTCAGGGGGCGGGGCAGAGGGACAAACAGACTTCCTGCTGAGCAGGGAGCCTACCCCAGGACAGATCGCAGGACTCTGGGAACTGATGTTTAACTGACTGAACCACACAGGCACACCAGAGACTGTTAACTTTTTGAGTGGAGCTCTTAGGTATTATTCCTCAATTCCTTCTATCTTATATAATACCTGGGATAAAAGAAGCACACAGGCAGAATTTTTTATTGGATTGAATTGAAATCTCCCTATGTCTGGTACAGTAACTCGCATACATTTGACTAAAAATATTTGTTAACTTTGTGTAAAAAAAGTCATGCACTATCATTATACTTTTTTCATTTTGAATTCTTATGGAAAATTATCTTCTCTAGTAGTAATTTCACAAGTATACTTCTAGGCTAAATTATATGTATATAATTTATATACAATTTATATATATATGTGTGTGTGTGTGTGTGTGTGTGTAGAAAGCAACTTTATTTTTTTCTCTATTTTCTTTTAGAGTTTAATAATTTATCAGTAGCATATAACACCCAGTGCTCATCACATCACATGCCCTATTTAATGCCCATCACCCAGCTACCCCATCCCCCCGTCAATCTCCCCTCCAGCAACCCACAGTTTCTTTCCCAGAGTTCAGAGTCTCTCATGGTTTTTCTCCCTCTCTGATGATTTCCCCTTCAGTTTTCCCTTCCTTACCTGATGATTCTCTGTGCTGTTTCTTATTCCATAAATGAGTGAAACTATATGATAATTGTCTTCCTCTATTTGACTTGGATAAATCATATTCTAAAATTTAAATAAAAACTTTATTCTGAAATAAAATTCAAAAATATGTATATTCAAATACAAGTATTTTTTAAACACGTATCAATGTGTTTTCTCCAAGCTTCATTTATTTGGGGTGTTGTTAAACAACATATTCTTCATACCTAAAATAATAAGCTTATATTAAATATGTAACTATATAAAAGGTGAAAGAACTAGTCAATTATATTTTTTGCTGGGATTAAAAAACAAAGTATTTGAAATATACCTTGAGATGTTTTATTTTCTCAACTCATAGGATTGAATCATAGGGTTGGAAGGAGTTACAAAGGAAGATTAAATATCTGACTTCCTTCACATATTTAATGACTAAAAATGGTATTGTAATAAAAATGTGATGGTAGAATCAAGTATATCACCTTTTGTCTGATATCCAGGTATGATATAATTATTCTTTTATTGTGGAACAATTAAAAACAGATCAGAGAGTGTTTCACTTGCTAGGATATAATAAGAATTCAAGAAGCAAAAGGAAGTTAGGAGATTCTGAAAAGCATCTTCATATAAATCTTAATAATTCTCACAATTATGTTTGGTGCATTTTGAATGATACTAGAACAGCCGAGCAGAATATCAAATGTGATAGATGGTATTTACGACTGTAAATATGCTGAAATATGTAGGCTGGTGATCATTAAAGTGTGATGCCTCTCTTACATAATAAAAATAAGAACATAATAAACTGTGAGCTAAACGGGATGCATTGTGGGGTGGCTCATCTGTCTTCCACATGCTCCAGGTATATATGACTGGTTTCTTAACTGTGACTTACCTGTCATAGGTAAATTGAGACTCTCTAAAATGCCCTTGAAACACTCCAACCTTTACCTCTGTGGGACCCTGACAGAGGATATGGTTCAGTTCTTAGTAATTGTTCCCTGTATTTCAGCAATGCTAGCTTGAATAGTTAGGCAAGGAGAGTTATTCCCGGGTGAAATTTTTCTTGCTAAAATCTGTGTCAGCATCAGTGTGCTCTTGAATATTGCTGTCTCAGTTAAATAGACCGCAGTATTTGTGGGATATGATGCAGTTATCTCAGTCATATATTTCTTAGCAATGGTGAGGAGATGAAAAGTGATGACAGTAGGAAGAAGGCTAATAGGTGTAAGTAATGGAGGAAATTTAGATGCAACATCCACTGTAAATCAAATATTAATCACAAGCTGCCAGTGATAAATATTCTTTATTTGTTATTATCTCTTTTTCTAAATGAAGCTACTTGTATTCAAGAGTACTGTTCACATTTTACTTCTTTGATCACACACTCATGTCTTAGCAATCAAATTAGGAAGGTGCTGATGCTTTGCTTCCAATTAGTCTGAAGCATTTTCTACTACTAGAAAACTTGTTGACACCATTCCATAAGGGACATGATTGTCTTATCTTAAATTGTAGACAAGTTATTATTGCTTTTTAAAGTATTACTTATAAAGATAAGTTATATGGCTTCCCATTGGCATCTATTTTGTCTCTTTGCTATGGTAACAAAGACAGTTTAATAAATCAAATTATCTAATTTCTATCATGACCATACTCCAGATTAACTAAAGCCAAATTAGTTTTTAAAATATGACCTTAGTTGTCCTAAAAAATTGGTACTTGAGTAATTATCTTGATTTCTTTTTTGTCACTTTTCTTAGATCTCATATGACATAAGAAAATAACTTATTTTTCCTTTTTTTTTGGTAGCCCTGTATGGACAATGAGCTATAATTACCAAAATTACCACTCTGTGTATCACTATTCTTATTTATGAGCTTAGCAGTGATCCATGGTAATAGGTAAGGTCTTTCCAGTCCAGGAGTAAAAAGATAAAATAATCAAAGTGAATTAGTGATATCAAAATACTTTAATTTGCCTTTGGTGTAAGCCTGACAAAGTAGAATCCATCAAACATTACATTGCCAAGTCATCCCCAGACTGAGTTATCCAAAATAGCACCATGACAGGTGATTTGACTGATTAGCTTCTTCCTTACAGGTTCCCCGCACCACCCCCCCCTCAGATGGCTGAGAGCTGGGTTCTCCTTTTTTTTTTTTTTTTGTATTCTTAATACCAACCCTTATATTGCCCACGTGGGATTTCCTATAGCCTCTTTTAAATTGCTGTGATCGATTAGGCATTTTTAAAAAGATTTTATTTATTTATTATTTATTTGTGAAAGAGCAAGAGTGAGAGAGAATGAGAGAGCGCATGAGTGGGAGGGAGGGGAAGTTGGACAGGGAGAAGCAGAGTCACCACTGAGCGGGGAGCAGGATTTGGGGCTCAATCCCAGGACCCTAAATCATAACCCAACTGGAGGTGGATGCTTAACGAACTAAGCCACCAGTCACCCCTCAAACAGGCATTGCTGTGTTTTCCCATCATTGGTTTGGGAAATCCTCTTGAGTGGGAATCACTATTGTCTCTCTGCTCATAATGTTTTTGTCAGCTTCTGCCTAGTTCTTGCTCATCTACATGAACATAGCAGTAGATTAATTGACATTCACATCACACTGATATAATAAGACCCTGGTCATATATCAGTTATTTTATTGTAAGTTTTCCCCAGCTGCTGTCTTTGCAAAAATCTTAATTCTTATTTGCATATTTAAGGTTAAAAGTTCTTATGTAAGACTTAAGTATTCAAAATACTCTGCATCTGGGAAGGGCTTCCCTAAAGCCTCACTGGCAGCAGGTTAAGCAAACAAATCTAGCTTTTGATTATCATTCCCTGGATATGATTTCCTGATACAGAGTCACTCTATAAATGTTACCTTTACCCCATGAGCCCTCCACTTCTTATAGAGGGACTCCCTGACAATGTGAGGCAGAACAGCAGAACAGCATAGCTTCCCTATGGCATAAATTTCTGCCAATATCAACTTTGTAGAAAAGGTCAAGCAAAAGACTCAAAACAACTTTAAATAGAAGGGTCCTGACCAGTTTGACTTGGAGAATTATCTCTAAGTGCAATACTAGAGAAAAAGACAAAATATTCAGAATTAATTGCTGTCTCTGGGGCAAGATGCAATCTTAAAACTCATGGTCAATGAAAGATTAGGGAACTTTATTCCAGTATCTAAGTTCCAAACCTAACACCTCAAGATCTGTTGTGGAAGAGGAAGTTCTGTGCTACAAATAGTACACTAGAAAATGATGGAAATTTCTCTTCCACAACGGTAAAGATACTTGTCAGTACTTTGAAGCTCCTAGCATGAAGAGTAAGAAACTGGAGACACAGTAGTATGTATATCAGAATTTGGGACTGTTTATTCTTACATAGGTGGGGGTTTAACCATTACATCCTGGAAACTGTCAGGAGTATTTGAATTTTACCCCAAACTATTACATAGAATATACCAATTACTTTAATTTTGTGAGCACTACATAGTTTGTTTTTGCTTTTTGTTTGTGTTTCTTTGCTTTGTTATTATCTGAATGATATTTTACCAGGAACTTTTAGTAGTAAGGAACAGAATTTATGAGAGATCAAACATACTAAAATAATCATAACCACAATAGTTTGTTAATGATATACAATATGAATAGATGTAAATTTTGACATTAATAACATGTAAAGTGGGTGGGAAAAGAGGTAAAAGTGTAGAGATTTTGTACTCAAGTGAAGTTGAGTTGTTATCAGCTTAAAGTAGACTATATAACTATAAGATATTATATGTAGGCACACTCAAAATATCTAACAGTTACACAAAAGAAAAAAAATCAAAGTCAATCAATACAAAACAAAATACAATAAAACAAACTAAGACAGCAAGAGAGAAAAAGAAGGACAATAGAGGTATAAGACAGAAAACAATATGACAGTAATAATTATTTCCTATCAATAATTATTTAATATGTAAATTTATTAAACTCCCTACTCAAAAGACTTAAGGTAGTTGAATAAATTTAACAAAAAAGATGACCCAACTATACACTGTCTGTACGAACTCACTTTTTTTTTTTTTAAGATTTATTTATTTATTTGACACAGAGGGAGAGAGCACAAGCATGGGGAGCAGCAGGCAGCGGGAGGAGAAGCAGGCTCCCCACTTAGCAGGGAGCCTGATGTGGGACTCAACTCCAGGACCCTGGGATCATGACCGGAGCCAAAGGCACTTAACCAATTGAGCCACCCAGGTTCCCTTTAGATTAAAAGATAAATTTAGGCTGAAAATAAAGAAATCAACAAAGATATTCCATGCAAATAGCTATCAAAAGAAAGCAGAAATGTCTATACCTGTAGCAAACAAAATAGACTTTAAATCTAAACTCTTTGGAGACAAATAGGGTTATTATATAATGATGAAAGTGTCAATTCAGCAGAAAGATGTAACAATCACAAATATACATCCATTAGCAGAGCACTTGCATATATAAACATTGACAGATCTGAAGGGAGAAAGTGACACCAATACAAAAACAGTAGGAGACTTCAATAACTCACTTTCAAAAGTGGATTGAACATCCAGACAGAAAATTAATAAAGAATTGGACAAATTTCTAAAAGGACCTAATGGACATATACAGGACTTCCTATCCAACAATAAGAGGATTACACATTTTTCTCAAGTCCACATGAAATATTCTCTAGGATAGATCACATTTAGGTAACAAACAAGACTTAAGAAATTTAAGAAGATCAAAATCATACCAAGTATCTTGAACAGAAAGGAATAAAACTAGAAATTAATGACAGTAAGAATATGGGAAAAAATTCATAATAAAGTGGAAACTAAATAATGTATTCTTGTGCAGCCATTGGGTCAAAAATAAAACCAAAAGAGAATATCAGAAATATCTTGAGACAAATAAAAATTAAAACACAACATGCCAAAATTTATGGGATGCAGTAGAAGCAGTACTAAGAAAGAATGTTTGTAGCAATAAGCAGCTACATTAAAAAAAATAAATAAATCTCAAATATACAACCTTACAAGGACTCTAGAAAAAGAACAAACTAAGTCCAAAATTAGTGGCAGGGGGAGAAATTAGAAAGATTAGAACAGAAATAAAACACCTGGAGAATTGAAAAATAATAGAAAAAAGCTAACAAAATTAGGAATAGGTTTTCAGAAAAGTAAACAAAATCAATAGATCCTAGACTGAGGGGAAAAAAAAAAGAGAGAGAACTCAAAAATCAGATAAGAAAGAGGAAGTATTACAATGGATGCCTCAGAAATATATGAACAATAAGAGACTATCTGAACAATTACATGCCAACAAATTTGATAGCCTAGAAAAAATAGGTAAATTCCTTGGAACATAAGTCTTACCAAGACTGAATCAAGAAGAATAGAAAATCAGGGGCACCTGGGTGGCTCAGTGGGTTAAAGCCTCTGCCTTCCGTTCAGGTCATAGTCTCAGAGTCCTGGGATCAAGCCCCTCATTGGGCTCTCTGCTCTTCAGGGAGCCTGCTTCCTTTTCTCTCTTTCTGCCTGGTTGTGATCTCTGTTTGTCAAATAAGTAAATAAAATCTTAAAAAATAAAAAAAGAAGGAGAAGAATAGAAAATGAGAAAAGACCAATAACAAAGAAATTGAATCAGTTGTCAAAAAACAACAAAGAAAAGCCCAGGACCGATGGCCTTTTTAGCTTTTAAGGGTTATTTCTTCCTTTATTTTTGCATCTCTTTAAATATGCCATACATTTTCCATTTTCCAATTACACACACACACACACACACACACACACACACACACACCCCTCCTTTTGGAAGGTCTCCTTGAGTATCTATTTCATCTGAAGTCATTTACTCTGTTTTTACTTATTCTGGTTTATGTTAGTAAATAAAATCTTTTTATGCATGGTGGTAACTTTTTATGAAAATATGTAATAATTATTTGTAATCCATACTTTTTTTTTCAAGTGAGGGTATGAAGACCTTTCTTCATGGACATACTTATTTTTAAGGTGAGCTTTGAGTTTGTTTTTCTCACAAGATTGAAATAGAAGGATGAGGAGTGTTTTCTTCTGAAATGTCAGGACCCACTAAGTTTTTTGGATACTCCTTGTGCTGGTTTTTGTTTTGTTTTTCATATCCTTAAGCAAAAATATTGGTCTATCCCCTCTGTGGGTAAACTCTAGGCTGCCTGCACAATTCATGGAGGCTGGAAGGTAAATTGTGTATTAAAACAAAGCAACTTTCTTATTAATTGATCCATTTCCATCTCTAATCTTTCTTTTTTTCTCTCTTCCTCTCTAGCTTCCTCCATTGTTTCTTGGACTCAGAGTCTAAAACGTTTCCAAGGCAGACTGACTTCGCTCTGCTTTCATTACCTCTACTTTCATTTGCCGACACAATTTTATAACTTTTATCTTCCCCAAATCCAGAAGCCCTTTGTCCACTGGTGACCTTGTTCTGACTTGGCTTATTATTGGTTTATATTTTTTTTTTCTGTTTCTTCATAGGATTTTAATGAAATTTCGGGAGAGAAGAAAGGCAAGTTCATGTGTCAGATGAAATGTCTTTAAACACAAACTCCATAAAGATTTGTGAAATTTAATTTTGGTCTAACAAAACTAGCTAATTATACGATTTTTTTAAAAATCTGCCAAAAGTATATAAACCAGTGAAATAAAATATAAAATCATATATTTTACAAATGTGGCATTTCATTTCTTAAAATTGTTTTATTTTACCCATTGGGTGCTATGGCTTTTCAAAACAAATAAAAAGGCAATACTGTAACAAATCAACACAGAAAATGTTCCATTTCCTCATCCTTTCTTCACCTATTACAATATTGAATATTTTACACTCCAGAAATCTGTCATGAATCCATCAGCATGTTTGTCGTTTCTCAGATGAACTTCTAGCTAACAGTTTTCTCGAGCAGGTTAAGGAAGTGTAAAAGTGAGAGAGGATGAAAACAGGTGAAATTTTAATCTTCAACATCAAACAACTTTATTCTCCTTGCGTATCTGTTCTAATAGATAACGTTGACAAAATAAGACAAGAAAATAAATATAGAGAGGGAGTTGTGAACACCAAAGTGCAGTTTTTTAATCATTCTCAAAGCCTTTAATTTTAAGAAAGCCCACTAGTGACATTATTTGGCAAATGTTTAATTTAGAGCCTTGACTCCCTAATCTATAATGTTTCAAGTACCAAGTAAGTATTTACATAACATTCACATAGAGTAAATATTTCAAAGCCACCTAAGTCTGCAAAATATCTTTATTATTATGAAATCAAAGGCGAAAACCTCTAGAGAGTCTAATACTCCCAATTTTGAAAATGCGGGAGGCATACAGATGTAGGTTTTCCTGAGGCTATTATTGTATAGATAATGAGAGCCTTCTAGTACCAGCATGTATTGTATAATAGCTTAGAGTTTTAATAGCACAGGAGTGGGATGTTTGAGGACTGAAGATTTATCTACTCTTGGCTGAAAGCATATGGGATTTAGCTTTCAGTTTCCATTCAATCTCTTTAACCTGTTCTTGTTTACTGAAATCTGTTATGTTTTGCTTTAAGGCTTTTTTTTTCCCCCCACAAATGGCTTATATGCATGGCGTGGCATGCATTATTCAGTCTTATTGAATAATAAAAGCTCATTAAGGAAGGAATTAAATATAGAAAGGCAAAGATCTGTTATTCTGAAACTCTATTCTGCCAAGGACCAGATGCCCATTTTTCAAACTTCTTTTTCAGTACTCATACCTAGTCATCTCTATTTTTTCACAAAATCATTTTACTTGGAGTTGCATAAACCATCAACTCTCTTTCCATTCCCTTTTTCAATTTCCCTTCAACAAGTGGAAAAAAACGCTACTAATATTCTAGTATGATAAACTGTTAAAATGACCACTTGAGTTTTCATCCTCTTTCTAACTCGAAGCACACACACACAAATGCAAAGTTGTGTAGAAGGAATGGGGGTGAAAATCAAAGTTGTAAACTGCTAAGGCACTGGACGTGTGGATCTTTGGGCCAGAAGATAAAAGCAATTAGGGATTTGTGTCCTATAAGAAACAAGAAATCAGTAATCTCCAAAGGAGGCAGAAGTCAGGAGTTATACAGTAATATATAGGATCTATACAGAATTTTTGTTTTTTAAACAGGAACTATCAAAAGAGGCTGAAAAGAAAATGCGTAAAGCTCTAGACTAAACCAGCAGGTTGGAAAAAGGAGTAGCTGAATGAGCCACCACCTAATTGCTATCCAATCTATTATACTGCCATTATTAACCATCACAGGGTACAAATTCCCAAAATAACATGAAATCATGGCCTAGATATTTTTGAAGAATAACTTTATATCTGGCCAATTACCAGATATCCAGATTTATTTAAAGGAGTGGTTTTGACATTTTCTTAAATAGTGAGGTTGATTGAAGGTCTAAAAACCTACAATATGTGTTTCAGTGTGTGTGTGTGTGTGTGTGTGTGTGTGTGTGTGTAATATTTGAGAACAATAGCACTACAGATTAGTTCATGGTTAGAATCTGCTTAAGACTTTCCCCTCCCTCTCCACCTGCCCCTCCCCCTGCTTGAGCTCTCACTCTCTGTCTCTAAAATAAATAAATCAATAAAATCTTAAAAAAAAAAAAGTCCAATTAAAGAAGTAACACAGAGAGGAAATTTAAAATATTTTAATGTGGTGCAGTTGAATATGTTTATATTCTGAGGGTATTAAAAATTAGATTAAAAAAAAGTATAAGCCAAAAAGTAAAAAGAGAGGCCCATTTCTTTACATTAAACATGTGTTAATTCTAGGGGCGCCTGGGTGGCTCAGGAGGTTAAAGCCTCTGCCTTCAGCTCAGGTAATGATCCCAGAGTCCTGGGATCGAGCCCCACATCAGGATGTCTGTCTTAGCAGGGAGCCTGCTTCCCCCCTCTCTCTGCCAGCCTCTCTGCCTACTTGTGATCTCTGTCAAATAAATAAATAAATAAAATCTTTTAAAAGTAAATAAATAAATCTGTGTTAATTCTGTACAGGAAAAGACACAAGTAACAAAGCTAAAAGACTAATGAAATTCTGAGAAAGATTTTACATGGTATAAAGTCAACAAATATTTGAATTCAGAAGTTATAAAATTACTTATTTATAGGACATGGGGTTTTAATCCATTTTAATATTTTATATGTATACATTTAAGGATCTGAAATATAAATTAATGTGCAAAAATAAACTATCACTCACCATCCAGATTTTAGTTTCTATTGTCATTTTCCAATAAAAGGAGCCCCTGGGGAAATCACTGATTCTAGAAATGAACCAGAAATTATATATGATGCGCTTGAAAATTTTATGGTGTAAAAAGTAAAGTACTCAAAAATCCTATAGCGAGTGGGATATGTTAAAGGGTCAAAGCAACCAAATAAAAAGAAGTCACAAGAACTAAAATGGGAACAATTTGACAAGAGAAATTGCATCATAAGAGAGATATTGCATCAAATTGAAGTTTAAGTATCCACGACTGTATAATAATATAAAGGATTTAATAAATAAATGAGGAAGAAGATACAAATCTCCCATGTAAAAGAATTTCAAAAAAATTTTGTAGATTTTGTAGATACTTTTTTGTAGATACTTTCCCTAAAGTATGGACTGCATACTGAAGAGTTTGAAAGGAAGACAAACAAGTAGCTTCATAGTGTAGAACCTTGACAAATACTACTTCAGGCAGATGGTCAAGGTTAATATTAGTAGTGATAAGTTATGTTGATTGTATGTACACTTGATATTATGTAATGAAAATGGCATTGTACCTCTGCAGCAGTCTTCTTTAAAAAACTAGATTAAAAAAAATAATCCTAGCCTAATCATTAGAAAAATGACACAAATTCCAACTGAAGGTCATTCTACAAAAAAAAGAAATCCTGACAACTACTCCTACTTTGAAGATCATGGGGCTCCTGGATGGCTCACCTTAAGTGTCTGCCTCAGCTCAGGTCCTGAGATCTAGCACCGTGCTGGGGCTCAGCAGAGAGTCTACTCCTGTCACTCCCTCTGCTTGTGCTCTCTCGCTCACTCTCTCTGTCAAACAAATAAATAAAATCGTAAAAACAAAACAAAACAACTTTGAAGGTCATCAAAAACATGGAATGTGTGAAAAATTGTTTTCCTCAAAGAAAACCTAAAATGACACGCCTACAGAATGTAGATTACCAAGAAGCAAAAAAGGAAGCAGAACTTGATGATTTGGGAAATTCTCAGTGTATCTACATTGTAAAAAATGAGAACGCACGCTCTGGGGGGAACACCAAAGGTGTTGTTGGCCAAATTTTGCTGAAGAGATTAGGTGTGTCATGCACGGATTTAACCAAACATATTAGCAGAAATCAAAAATAGATATACAATCACCCAGAAAAGATTTGTGGAAGACCCACTTATCAGAAGTTTGAACCTCCCTGAATCACACAGGAGAAGGACAGGTTTTGAGAATTTTAAAGCAACAGTAATGTTGTCAGCCTGGGCTGAAAGAGAAGGAATGAAATCGAGAAAGAATGACTCTGAAGGTGGAGCCACAGATGCAAAGGACTAAGCCAAAGGCTCCATGTTGGACTAAGAGGACAGGGCTGCCATCACAATGGGACCAGAGGAGAGTCCTCTTGCATCTGCCCAGAATGATCCAAATCCCTTCTGATTTGGGCTTTTCTGACAAATGCTGGAATAAAAAGGAAGAAGGTCTAGAGGAAAGTTACCCTGATTCGAGTTTATATTTTATTTCTGGTAGGGCCACTTGGGTGGCTCAGTCATTAAGTGTCTGCCTTGGGCTCAGGTCATGATCCCAGGGTCCTGGGATTGAGCCCCCAAATGGGTCCCTGCACCATGGGAAGCCTGCCTCTCACTCTCCCACTTCCCCTCCTTCTGTTCCCTCTCTCACTGTGTCTCTCTCTCTCACTGTCAATTAAATAAATAAATAAAATTTAAAATACATATAGTTATATATCCTGTTAAAGCAAGATTATTTCTTCCAGAACATTTAAACTGTTATGTAACCAAATACAATATAGTTTTCTTAAAAATAAAGATTACATAAATATGCATTACTTAAATTATTTAGAAAAATACAAAAAATTGAAGTAGTCACAATTATGAGACCAATTTTCTTCCATTTTCTTAGTCTCATTTTCTAGAATAAAATTATTTTTATTTTGTATTAAAAACATCATATTTATAAGGGTAATTTATCATATATAAATTATTATATTATAATATCACATTATGTTAATCAATTTTTTGTGTGTGTCAGGTCCATTAGAGTATTAGTGTGGAAAGTGCAATGACCTTATATGAAAAACCCAATTTCTGGATTTATTGCTGCCTCTTAATACTTGGACCTTGGACAAGCCACTTAACCTCTCAAAAGGCTATTTCCTGCCCTACATACTTCACAAAGTAGGTGTAAGAATCAAATGAGATTATTTATGAAGGTTCTGTAATTCTCAGTATGAACATCAGGAATGATTATTGAAAAAATTTTAACACAATTCCCAGATTCTTATGTACCAGTAATATGCACATTTTATTAAACAGATATTGTAAAGTTTTTAAACTGCCATCTATCTTAGAAAACATGTTTGTGTTTGATCATAATAAAACATCACATTTCTGTAGAATTCTGTAAAAATAACCACTGGATCATGAATGTTTATATTTAAGTGAAATATTACACCAACCTTCTGTGTCTAAGAAGCTTTGAAGATTTATTTTAAATTAACCAATGCAATGTTCGGTGAAAAGATTGTAACTAATCAATGCTGAGATTTTGAACCAAATTACTTGCTCTTGATATTATCTTTGAAATTTAATAACATTAAGAGAGTTTAAGTCTTATTTTTGTTATTATTATGATTTTTTTTTTAAGATTTTATTTATTTATTTGACAGAGAACACAAGTAGGCAGAGAGGCAGGCAGAGAGAGAGGAGGAAGCAGGCTCCCTGCTGAGCAGAGAGCCCGATGCGGGACTCGATCCCAGGACCTTGAGATCATGACCTGAGCCGAAGGCAGCGGCTTAACCCACTGAGCCACCCAGGCACCCAATTATGATTTGTTTTGAACTGGATGGTTTCATTGTAAAGAAAATGATCCATAACTTACTTTTTTGGGAAGGAAATATTCCAGTCTCCATCACATCAAATGAAAGCTCATGCTTCAGTCTTGAAAGTAATTCACATAAAGTTTCGGACTCCTTTTTCAAAAGCCATCACATGTTTTGATCAGTAACAGGAGGCAAGAGAGAGCCTGGATTCCTCTCCAAGACCTAGGTGCACAGAGGACATCAGCTACACTTTTATTTATCAGGAATTTATATTTTGTATGTGACATTTTTCATAGTTTTCACATGAATTCTGGGAAGGAAAAAAAAAAGATGTGTAACTGTAAAAGCTGACAGCTCCAATTCATCTTTTATACAATGTAACACCAAAAAGAATTCTTTGAACATAGCAAAAGTTCCATAAATACTTTCTAAATTAATTATGTAATTAAGGAAATTTAAAAAAAAAACACTGAAAGGGAAGGTACAAAGGTTATATCAAGCTAAAATTTAACTTAAGCTCTCATTTATTAACTTCTGGCATGTCACATTTTATATCAATGAGACAATATGATGGTGTGTTGTTTATGTAAGAGTTTTGATTTGATGCTTGTCTAGCTGTGAGTAACTAAGAGGAAAAAGTGTTATTTTAGTGTTTTTAATATTTCATCTGAGACCAACATCATATGTATGCCTGAATAAAAATGACTGACAACACTTTAGAAACTGTTGATACCACAGTCTTTGAGTACTAATGCAGATTACCTGTACTTAGTAGGCAATTCAGACTATTGGATTATATGTTTAATAAGATAGTAGACGGAGTTCTGAGCTGTATTTGTACAGATGTTGTTTTGAAAATATGGCATCATTTTTTAAAGATTTTATTTATTTATTTGGCAGAGAAAGAGCAGGAGAGACTAAGCACAAGAAACAGCAGGCACAGGGAGAAGCAGGTTCCCTGCTGAGCAGAGAGGCCCTATGCGGGGCTCTATCCCAGGACCCTGGAATCATGTCCTGAGCCAAAGGCAGCTGCTTAACCAACTGCGCCACCGAGGTGCCCCCAAAATATGTTGTCATTTTTATCAATAGTAACATTAGGTTGTAGAGCGATTTTTTTTTTTTGCTCTATATGTATTATTCTACCCATACTTTGTTATTATTTGATACACAGCATATATTGACTCTCTTAATATCAATGAGCTAACATGGTTCTCATATTTGACTCTGTTGTCAATTAAATATTGGAGTGAATTCATAAAATGAGTAACTGATTGAAATCATGCCCCTTAAAAGAAAAAAAAAAATTACAGATAGTCTTTACAAATTTCCATAGACCTTTACGTTATTTAATCTAAGGCAGCGAATTTACCTCATAATTTGCTATATTTTAATTATTATTACTGCCATGGTGGCTAAGTGCCACAGTCATTTTACACATACCTATACTGCATTCCTAGCAGCTGTTGATGTTAATTTAAGTAATCATGAGGCTACTGAAAGCTACAAATTAACTCTTACCATTCCATACCATGTGTGCTTTTCATACGGGCGGCAATCCAATCTCAGGATCCCATTCTGAGGGTCAGTAACAAATGCATTAATCGGGTTCCTGGTTGATCTTGTCTCCTAGTTAAATTATGTTTTATTTTTTCAGTACTACACATAGACGATTACAGAGGCTGGACCTAGGGGGCCTTCTGGGAAGAAGCTTCCCACCTCACTCCAGACTTGGTGCCCAGCCAATGCATTGTGGTCTCTGAGGGAGAAATTGAGTCAAGGACTTGGGCCCCTTTGGTAGGTCATGTTGTTCACATACTTGCTTTCCTAGCTTTGGTGCCTTTATTCCAAGGTCCCTTTATCTGAACTGAGGAAATCTTGAAGGCACTTTTCTCCACTCTGACTCCTTACCTAGTACTTTTCCACCCCTAGCCCTTCTGCATCCCTTTCCCTGACCCTCTGGGGCTTCTTCAACAGCAACATGATCTCAGTGTCTGTTTGGGTCCACCTGACCCTCAACTTGGACTCCATTCTATGGGGGAAATGAATCAGGAGTAGCTGACCTCTCCAGAGTTTTAGACTCTTACTCACAATATGTGAGTAAAGTCTTAACTCTTTCACTTTTGGCGTGTTGCTTTAATTGGATGCTACTCTCACACCTGGCAGCTTAGCTCAGGTGAGCTCTTGATGAAAAAGATGATGAATTCGGGACACCTGGGTTTCTCAGTGGGTTAAGCCTCTGCCTTCGCCTGAGGTCATGGTCCCAGAGTCCTGGGATCGAGCCCCACATTGGGCTCCTTGCTCAGCAGGGAGCCTGCTTCCCTTCCTCTCTCTGCCTGCTGCTCTGTCTACTTGTGATCTCTCTCTCTGTGTCACATGAATAAATAAAATCTTTTTTAAAAAAGTGATGAATTCAACCTTTACAAAGTTTTACAAAGTTTACAAAGTTTTTCTCATCCAAGATGGAGAAAGGCTCCCACGGGCAGAATTCTGAACCTCAACTAGACCTGGAAAGTGAGGTATCATAGAGGCAGAGCTATCGATTTTTGTGGAGAGATAGATGTGCCTCCTCTCCGACAACCAGCATGGAGAGTGATGGGAAATAAATATCCCAATGTGACCATCCTGCATCTTCCAAACCCCATGCTAGTACTTCCCAGTGGCCAAGCCTGACCAGAAGCCCATGTTAAAACAAATCCATTAGCTAAGACCCCCAGAGCAGAGAGCAGAGTGGGAAAAAGTGGAGAGGTGATCTAGAGGAGGAAATAGAAAATATCCAGTATGTAACTTCAAAAGGTTTTTGTTGCCGTACATCATACATTAAACCAATTTAGTGGCAACTCAGTCTCAAACTTTGTCTCCTACAGTCTGATAAAAGTAACTTCTTTCTAATCCAAAATGTCTCTGTGTTAACTTGAAGAGGAGCATTTTCTGTTTATCTCAGTCTGGAAAGTTCCACACTCATATCATTGTAGAGGTGTTCCTATTTGCACTTCTGCGCTCCATGAAATTTTTAAAACCCCCACTCTTTGAGAAAACTTCCCTGATTTTGCCTAATCTCATTCTGGTATGAATTCTTTGAGTACATATTACTTGTTAAAAAAAAAAAGAAAAAAAAATGTCCATTGAATTTCAAGCCCCATCTTTGCTCTGATGGGAAGTGTTCCCACCTCATGTGTCAGTGAAATATCTTGCAATCTCATTTCAAGGGTCACTTTCATTTAAAAGCCTCTTCTGATCCATGCACCATTCCCACCTCTCATAGAAACGGTGTCTCATAGTTGTATTTATCAGAGTTTAAATATGAAATCCAAGGCCATTATAGATATTGCAAGTAGGAAGAGAGTTCATACGATGAATGGGTTATCTAGATGATTGCCAAAGCTAAAGGTAAGAGTGTCACCAAAGGCATCTATTAGCTGTCGGGCTCACAAATGACCCTCAGCTGGAGAGTTTCAGAAACTACAGAAATTTGCTCCTGGTGGTCATGGTTGCTTCAGCAAGAGAGGAAAGGTGGTTCACGGAGAACATACACAGGTCACAACAAAATTATGTCTACCAAAGCCCACTGTCCACTGCCAAAGGCTGGAGGAATACAGATGAAGCTTGTGCTCTTCCATTTTCTCCATCTCACCCAGCGCTGCTCAGGGGTACAGGGTGGAGGAAACCAGAGGAAGGATCTTCTCAGGCTGGAAGCTCCGAGTGAAATGCATGGACTTTGAGGAATATCTTTTATCTGTATTATTCCAGACTACTAAGGAACTTAAAATCTTTTTCAGCTAGTTGTTCAGATCATTTGTTTATTAATGTAAATTAAATGATTGTGCAATGCCTTGTTTAATTTACCCTTGCTAGTCGTAGTTCTACCGTCCATCCATCTACATACACTGAACGTACAAACGAAATGATTACGTGCCCCTGAAATCAACTTTTAATCTCTACCCCAAAAAGGAAAAAAGAAAAAGAAAAAGAAAAAAAAAAGCAAAAGGAATGGTGATTCTATTAGATTTGCACTTCCTAGGGTATACTTCTGTTATTGTTTTCAGTATCTGCTCTATTCCATTGAGTAGCCTGGTCCATAGTCAGTACTCAGAGGAAACACTGCCATATCTTAAAAATGTGGCTTCAGGACAATAATGACAGCATCTTGAAATTTGAAATCTATTTTGAATCTCTAACAAATATACCAGGATTAAATTTGAAGTAAAGAGAAACTGATACAAGCTGCATTGATTTTTTTTTTTTTTAATAAAATATAGTTGTAATTTGAACCTGGCTAAAGTTCCAAAGCTGGCTCTGGCAAAATCATAAACAGTTTTTATTGGTTCCAAAAATTTACATTAAAATTAAATAAAATTCAATCCTGGCTTATGGTGAAGTAATATAGTTTGTTTCATAATATGTGGTACTATAAATCTTTAAAATCAGGCAACTTCAAAATTTCAATAAAGACATTATACTTTATACACTTCTAAACTTGTTAGTCCTATAACTGAAATACCTGGTTCTGGTTAAATCTATATTTCTATTCATTACGCTGCTTAATTTTATGATCTGATAAAAGCCAAAATGCTTTTTGTTTTCCTTATTGGCATAATAATTCAGTTTTCTTTTCTAAAAAAGTACAATCCATTCACCCTGTATTATTTAATAACTCAATGACCTTGCAAATCTCTTCTCTTTAGAAGTGATATATTTTTACTTATGCTTTATGAAAAATGGATATTCTTCATTAGTAAAATTAATCACAAAAGTGCATTAATGCAATAACAAATTTGACCTGATTTTTAGAAATATGGGATACTTCTGAGTAAATGTCTCAAGAAATGTGAGTCAATTGAACATGCTCACCTTGGCAAGGGTTTTAATAATACAATTTTCTCCTCTGTTCCCTTCAAAGCTCTACTTCTCTCGCTATTAAATTATACTTTTGGCTCATTGAAATGTTTATGAATCAGCATCACTTTAAGTCAATCTATTTCACTGGCATTAGTTTTAAATATAGACTTTCAGTGAGTAGAAAAATAATAGTTGAATGTGAATCAAAAGTTTCAAATATAAATTATTAATTCTATCTCTTTTACAATCTATCGCTTTTCCTCTTGAGCTCTTGATGGTTTCAAGAGTGATAAAATAGTCATATTTCTAAGTGTCCTAGTGTAGGAAAAAAATACTACATTTATTTAAGATTTCTAAATACATAATGGATAAGGTCAAAACAAGTAATCCTTAGCTTTTGAGTATTTAAATGTAGAATAACTCCTTTCTGTTCATCGGAAAACAGAGCATATATTTTTTAGAGAAAAAAATCTTAAATAAATTTTATGAGAATAGAGTTTAAATAACAACTGGAAATTTATATATGCTAATAAAATCATCGCATACTTATCAGGCTTATTTATTTTTAAATTCTCAGATTATTGATATTTTTTTTACCAGAATTGTATATATAGAGAGTTTTCTTTCAAAATAAACAGTGCTCAGGACAGTAATAGTGGTTAAAAATTTTACAAGTCCTATCATAGAATATTGATGAGCCATGGTCAAGTTTCAATTAAAAAAAATTACCTTCCTAAACTCCCCATCTGCTTTGTTTTCCCCTTACCTTGTTTTAATTAATTAGCTTCTTATAGTTTGCATTATAGTATCAGTGTACCAAAAACTAAAGTTACCCCTTTATTCTACCTACTTGCAAGAAGTTTTCTTTTAAAATGCTTTGAGATTTATTATAATGAATGTTAGCATAATGAAACATTTTTTACAATAATTTCATTAGTTCAGTTATTTCCAAGTGAATTTGTTGACGCTCCGTTGTACATATGACATTAAGACAACACACTCAAATTTCCATCTGTGGACTGCCTGGATATATGCCATCTCCTATCAAGTCTTTGTGTCAGGAGTGAGTTTATTAAAGAGAGCATTGACAGTGAGGGTGAGGGATAACACTTCTGTCATTAACTTTATTATTATTATTATTATTTTAAAGATTTTATTTATTTGACAGACAGATCACAAGTAGGCAGAGAGGCAGGCAGAGAGAGAGAGAGAGGAGGAAGCAGGCTCCCTGCCAAGCAGAGAGCCCGATGTGGGACCCAATCCCAGGACCCTGAGATCATGACCCGAGCCGAAGGCAGCGGCTTAACCCACTGAGCCACCCAGGCGCCCCAACTTTATTATTTTTTATTCTACTCACCTTCATCTTCTCCATACTTGTCCTCAAATTCTCTGTGAAATTTGGTTGTAGGAACCCAAAACTGTAAGGTTTCTTTCATGATAACCTTAATTAGATGGGCTGATATAGTTTATCAATATTTGTTCTCATCATTGTTTCTCACATACTACCTTTCTCCAGGCGTTTAGTTTTCTTCTTACTGAGTATCTTTTAATAAAATTACAATGACTGCCTGTATAGACTAAGGTATGCTATTAGTTTTACATCTAGATATGAATTTATTTTTCCTTTACTTATGAATTATAGTTTAATTGGTAATAAAACTTTAAAGAGAAAGTAATATTTGCTCAGCAAATCTCATATGTTCTTGAATTTTACTTTTGCTTATGAGATACTCACTCTCAATCTAATTGTTATTCCATGGTAGGTAGTAGATTTGCCCCTTTGTTAGCTTTTAGGATGTTTCTTTGTGGACTGTGGTTTGAGTCTAAGTCTAGGTGTAGAAGGAATTTTATTTTTCCTATTCAATATTTGTCTTTTCAATCTGAGAATTTACTTCTTTTTCTTTAAGTACATGTTCAGCTTAATTTTGCCTTTCAAATTTGGTCTTTTATCTATCCGGAATTGATATTCTTATAGGATGTGATGTATGTAACTGATTTCAGGTCTTTTCATTTTCTCTTTTCCCAAAAGAACACCAACTGTTTCTTATACTTTGCTGAAGGCCCAACTCTCATTGTTCTACAACACCAGGTCTGTCATAATTAAGTTTCCATATTTGTATAGGTCTATTTCTGTGCTTTCTGCTGTTTCATATGTCAATGTATTTGTTACCAATTCCACACTGTCAATTATTATAGCTATAATTTTGACATTGTAGTTCTCTTCAGCTTGTGTTCCCTTTTAAAACATTTCTAGGATATTCTTAACCATTTGCTCTTTTTAAAAAAATAAAATCAGTTTGTCATTTTCCAGGAAGACTGTCAGAATTTTTATCAAACTCACATGGAATTTGTTGATTAATTTTAAGAGAATCAGCATCTTTTTTTTTTTTTTTTTTTGTGGTGTATCTTCCTGTGATCTTCTCCGTTAAAATATTTTGGTCGAATTGTATTCTACTCTCCGTTGACTGTTCAAATATCCCCTCCCAGAATACTTCAGTCTAGGTATCTATTATGCTCTTTTACAACTGTTTTCTGCTTTCTTGTTTTCCTTGTCTCTCCTCTTTTTCCCTGTACTTTGGGAGTATTTCTCAAGTTTTTCTTACCATAGGATCTTTAGCAATAGCAATTCAGTGTTTTACTTCTTGAAGAACTATTCGGACTTGGTGGTTGAAAAGAAGGAAATTACACAGTCTTCCGCATTTCTACTCATGCCACACTATCTATTCTTCCACCTCCGAGCTACGGCAGGTGCATATATATACAAGGCTTGCCCAATCACTATTGCAGAGCCAGTATTCCAACCCGCCATACCCTGTTTCCCCAAGATACATATTTCTCTTACTCTCTGATCCCTCTTCCAGAATATTTTATTCTCTGTATTATGTTGAAAACTACAATTCTCTCTATGGATTGTTACTACAGCTTTAATGCTTTGGTTCTGATTATAGCGTTTCACTTTGCAGGGATGATGCTTTTTGAGATGCATTGTATTATTCTACTTTTCTTTTCTTTTTTTCTTTTCAGTTAATAGTATAATATAATGTATTTGCTTCCAAATTCCTAATGTATGGATGTAATAAACATCTATATTTCTTTTAAGAAAAGATTTACTCTAGACGTATTCTACTTTTCTCAGTATTTTGCTCTTTTACTTAATCATTTAAGGATATTTGATGGAAAGAAAATGATCTTTCATTAAAGAAATAGTTATTGTATTTCTCTTATATATGACGTGCTGCACAAGACTCTGCGGGATAGGCCAATGAACAAAAATAGATCTTTCTCTTGCTCCTAAAGGATCATAAACATTGTGAGAGAGAGAAAGAGTGTAAGATGGGGGTATACCCCTTGATAGATATGAAATAATACTCAGATAAGCAGTCTGAAGGAAAGAGCATTTGAACAAGGACTCATTATTTGAGACCCAAAATATCTTCTTTGGAAAAGTGATACTGAACCAGTTTAATGCTTTTGTCTGAAATTTATTTATTTAAATAAGCTCTATGTCCAATATGGGGCTTGAACTCATGACCCCAAGATCAAGAGTCGCATGCTTTCCCAAGTGAAACAGCCAGGCATCCCTTACCTGTACAATGCTTTTAAAGACAGACTGAATCTGATCGTTTTTCTGGTTGATATAAAGCCCTTGAATTTCTTAGTCAAAGGCAAGACTTTTTTCTTCTGAAGTTCATCTTCATAACCATAGTTTAGTTAGTAAAATTTCCTCCCATAATCAGACAATACTTTGTCTGAAGTTTTAGTTTTTAAGGTTGCAAGTTTTCATCGTGTTCTGTGTTTCCGTAGATATTTTAGCAGGAAGATTGGAAAGACTGCCCCAAGGGCTACTTGTTGTGTGCCATTGAAATCTAGAAATCCTGAATTATTTATTAAGAAAAAAAATGTTCAGTATGGCTGCATGCTTAAGCTGCCTTGTTCATGTGAGTTTAGAATTTTGTCATTTGACTGATTATATCTGATTCATGGATGCATTTACAATCATGTACTAGAAAGCATCATGTCCTGCTACCTAATTTGTAAACTCTTTCAATATTTGTTTTAGAAAATACTATTACTACTGCTACTACTACTAGTACTACTACGTCTACTACTACTACTATTATTACTAGTGATTGCAATAGTTTTGATGTTATCAGCAATGATGAGGATTCTAGCTAATATATCTTATTGACCATGAGACAGGCACTATTTTTTTTTTTTTTACCCTACTTACATAATTAATCCACTATCCACAGTCTGAAATAGCAGAGACAGATTTAAACAAATACTCATGTTTTGAATCTGTGGATCTACAGAATTTACTATGTTTCATGGATTCTTTTTAGTAGTGAGCTCATTCGTGTGTAAATTACATCATATTTAATTATTATCTATATCACAAATATATATTCAATGATTCTCCCAGGCAAGCAACTTGCATATGACATAGTCTGTTTCTACCTACATAGAGTTTCCTTTTTCTTAGTCCACGATATTTTAATTCTAGAAGTTTGGGGAACGCAAAAGAAGAAGAAGAATGACTGTTTGTGGTGAAACTGTGAGTACAAAAGTATGCAATGAATACAGGAAAGCAAAAGACAAAATAATAATAATAATAATAAAGAATGTTTTGCAATGTGAAGCTAGCTTATACTGTCTGTATTTTCATATATTCCTCATACCATTTGAACTGGTATGAGGCTGTTGGCTGGATTGTTTAGCAGCCAAAGCCGATAATTTCTTAAGTTGTCATTATTGTCAGTCTGTGTGCTGTATGTAGGAACTTGTATATATCTAGATGTGTATGTTGTGTGTGTGTGTGTGTCTGTGTGTGTGTGTGTGTGTGTGTGTGTGTTTTGGGTGCTTTTGACCCTTAGACTTGCCCCTTTAGTGAAGAAAATTATTTCTTTCAATTTACCCGTGCTGTCATATTTTCCTAATGTGACCAGTGGCAGTCATCTAGATCTGGAAAATCTAAGCTTGGATAATACTGTGTCAAAAGTAAATAAGAAGTTGCCATCCCCTGATGAGCTCCATGATATTATTTGCAACTGTCCTGAATTCCTGTGGTGTAAAAGGACTCCTATGAAGTAATTTGTTGAGTTTTCAGGGGCAGGTATCTGTCTGAAAAGGGGACAAAATGTGGTTCATTAATGTATTTTAGAAACTAGAACATTGCCTGGCTCCCAGTACCTTCTCAATAAATAGTGATTGGCTAAATATTTAAAAATAGATACATATTTAAACATCAGAACAAAAAGTGATAAGAAAGAAATGAGATAATTTTTGCAATTCAGCCTTGGGAATGAAAAAGTTGAGTGAAAATTTAAAAGCCCAGTGAGAATGTCAAATGGACTGTACTCCTGAACACCTTTGGGAAATTGGGCGAGATGTGCAGAAACAGGTAGGCATGACTTGTTAAGTTGTGCTCCTGTCTGACATGGTATTACTTTGGTGGTTAAAGCTATAAAATCCTGTATGTTGAGGAGAAGTGAGAGTTATAGACATTTAATGCACCAATTCAAGTTTTCACCTTTATTTTAATCAAATGCAAGAGGATATTAAAATTTCATCCTAAGTTTTTCCCATCAAAACATGCAAATTACCCTTTCAGGTCTTTAACTACACTGAGATATAGGACCTAACAGGTTATGAAATGAAACATAATTATGGGCCAAGGACATTTTTCTTTCAAAACCTTTATAATATAAAACTTTAAAATGTTTTATGACTCTTCTATATAAGTAGCAACTAAACTTTTAAAAAGTAAGGTACTTTTTGCAAATTTATTGTAAAATTTCCAACTTGGTGAGAGTAAAGATGGACCCCTTGTATTCAAAGGTCAATATTCACATAAACCACTTAATCTCTTTTGCATTATTTTATTCTGTCAGTCCATTTTTATTTCAGATTGAGTTTGCTATCACTACTCTAGATGGATGGCCAAACAAATGGCTATGATGGCTATGATATGAATGATAGAGATAGATGATAGATAGATAGATAGATAGATAGATACAGAAAGTTAATAGACTATTTCTTAATATGAAATAAGGATATTCACTTCTATTATTGTTACAATTTTTCTATGTTTATGACCCTAAGTTCCTGATATTTGCTTAACTGCCTGGAGGCATCCGTGTGCCAGTTTGGATAAGAAAGGGAGGTAAAGAAGGTATGGAATTAAACCTACAAAAATACAAGCTACAAGGAATGTTTAGCTTCCTACATGTAAAATAAGACACGTAAAATATAATATTTAGCTACCCTCACTCTTCCTTCTTTTTCTTAAATTTTTATTCTGATGAGAACAATTAATGTGAGATTTATCCTCCTAATATATTTTTAAGTGTTTGATACATTATTGACTATAGGTATGATGCTATACAGCAGATCTCTGGCTGTATGTCTTGCTTGACTGAGACGTTATGCCTTTTGATTGGTAACTCCCCGATTGATTCCCCAACCCCTACCCTTGAACCATCATTCCACTCTTTGATTCCATGAATTTTACTATTTTAGATATCTCATTTGAGTAGAAACATGCAGTGTTTGTCTTTCTGTGACTGACTTATAACATTTAGTGCAATGTTTTCAAGGTTCACCCATATTGTGACATACTGTAGAATGCCTTTTTTTTTTCACACTAAGTAGTATTCCATCGTGTGTGTATGTGTATATGTGCGTGTGTATGTAGTGATGGTGTTCCTCTTCTGTCCTGCCCCAAACCCCCCAAATCTTGAGACAGTCATATTTTATCCAGAGAGCAAAATCATACTGAGAAAGTCTCTTAGGCTTGGCTTTCTTGTTCTACTTAAAGCTTCAGGTGACATGAAAGCTGAATTGAGAATTAGTGAGCATTTCTGAAGGTCCAGTAGGACTGGATGACTCCACAGCACAGCCTGGTTGTAGGCAAATGGGCCAGAAAGCTGGATGGTGAACAAAACACTTACTCCAATGTTTATTACTCTCAGCTGTCATGGTTAGGCTGAAATAATCCAGGAAACACTCTAGGCACTTGACTCTGACAAAGCATATGGAAGCATCAACTGTACTATTTGTAGACTGCAATCAACAATGCCCACAGAGCAAACAATACTTCCATAAACACAAGAAATTGCCAAAGGAAAGAAAAAGAAAGAAAGAAAGGAAGAAAGAAAGAAAAGGAAAGGAAAGAAAAGAAATTGCCTTCAATATCATCTGTTCCAGCAGCAGATCAGAGACAGTTCTTCCTGGGAAGAGAACTTTGAAAGGATGAGGAGGATACATGAAAAATTGAGAACTTTCATATAAATTAAATCCTGGAATTTTATTAAATTGGCATAAGTTTAAAATAGATTGACAGAAAGATTATTTCCCCTAACAACAGATAGGTATACTGATGGAGATCATCTCACGTATGGAAAAAAAAAAACTCTGCAGATTTTTGTTTTAATAAGATTTTAACTTTATTCCTTTAAAGACATAGCTTAAGAAAACTATTAATAGTAAAAGATCATAGACACTCTTTTGATAAAAGTAATCTGATTAATTCATATACATGTGGTATGTTTGGTTGGGGTTAATAATATTAGTTATCAAATAAAAACAAATAACAAACAAAAAAGAAATCCAGAATTATGTAAAGAGAGACTTTATTCAAATAAATATAATAGGAATGATGGAAATATAAATTGTCTTTAGGCAAACAACACAGTAATAGTTAACGTAGACAAAAATCATCACTAAATGCTAAGATTTGAGGGAAAAATGTACGATAAGAAATAGGATATTTGCACTGTCTTAAATTACCTCCCCATAAGCTAATAATTCACTGTAATATATAAAATAATAGCTATACTGGGAAGAAAGTTGGCAGATACCTCCCTAATCAAATTTGGATAGAATACTTATTTTTAATTCTATTTCAGGTGTAAGTTTTCTATTTCATAAAATCCTAGGGAGACATTTCTACCATTATTCATCATTCAAATTTACTTAGAAAACTTTAGTTTTCACTTTTATCTTGTTTTTTAATATTTTCTTAACATTATTCTTTAACGTTTTCTCACTGTATTGTCATTTTTTTGCATACTGCTAAGAATATTTTAAAACGAGTATACATTTTTATAATTTTATTTATTAGGCAGAGTGTGATCTATTAGATATTCATAGTACTTTCTCAGAGGCAGTCATCTGACCGAATGCCACCAAATTTTCATGACAATCGCAAAATATGTCAAAATACTGCTGTGCTGACTGCTGTTTTAAGACAGTTGGTAGCTGCATGAAAATGGATGCCAACAGCTTGTCTTTCGGGTAAGTGTTAAATTTGTGTGTTTAAAGATGCTAAATATAAAGATGGAAATTTTATCTTTCAATTATCAGTGAAGATTTAAAATTTGAGCAATTCTGAGGGCAGCTGGATGGCTCAGTTGATTAAGTGTCTGACCCTGGGTTTCAGGTCAGGTCACGATCTCAGGGTGGTGAGACTGAGCCCATAGTCAAGTTCCAGACTTTCCTTAGCACAGAGTCTGCTTATCTCTCTCCCTTTACACCTCATATGTGCACTTTCTCTTTTTCTCAAAAAAAAAAATACAATCTTTAAAAAAATAAAATCTAAGCAATTCTCTTTTTCATAGAAATATGTGATAAAGAGAAAACTTAATGGTAATAATTATAGCTATGTGTTTTCATACTTTTATGTGTATGATGATATACATAGGCAGGAAACATTTCAAAATATTCAAACACAGGGGTGCCTGGGTGGCTCAGTGGGTGAAAGCCTCTGCCTTCAGCTCAGGTCATGATCTCAGGGTCCTGGGATCGAGCCCCACATCGGGCTCTCTGCTCAGCAGGGAGCCTGCTTCCTCGTCTGCTTGTGATTTCTCTCTGTCAAATAAATAAATAAAATCTTTAAACACATTTTGAAATCCAAGTTGATTGCTTGAGGTTAATTAGATAATACCGTGAATGAATCTGATAGGTTGTTAAAAATGTAACTTATTTTCTTCTTTACATTTGAAAGAAACATAACTTTGTCTCTAGTTCCCTTCTCTATTATTCACTTGCTACAGTTTTGAGAAATGAAAATCTGTGCCCATTGCCAGTTATTTTTTATCATCTTGCCTTTTGGCTTTGGACAATATTGTTTCTTCTTTGAGAATAAGTAAATTTCTTCATTTGGCCAAATTGGTAATGTCTTTCCAGATTATTTCATGAACTATTAGGAGACACCTAATTGGAAAAAAAAATGTTAAATTGTTTTATATAATAAAAAATAAACGATAAAACTTTTAGAGTATTTGTTCTCCTCTCTAGTATATGCTGAGGGAGTAAAAGTAGATATTCTGGGAAAATCTCACCTGATGGAACACAACCAAGATCCTCGCCAATGGGACAGGGGTCCAGTTGGATCCTGTCAGACAGCTCCAGGAGACGGAGGGCAAGAGTCTTCCAGAGCCAATGCCCGGAATAAACATGGGAGGATCCCCAGAGTGCTTTCATGCCCTCCTTTACATGGAGAATGTGGAGAATCCTTATCTGGCTCTTGTCCTTTAAAGCTAAGAGATACTGTCATTTAAAACTGAGAGATAATTGTTGTTGTTCACTTGTTTCACTTAATTGCCTGCAGGTAAATCACATCCTGCAAGGAGCCCACATCCTAGTCTTTCTCAGAACATGTAGCTTTTCTGGTAATCACAAGAATAAAAATAAAAATTAAAATGCACACGTTAGTTTTATCATTCAATATCAAGAGGGCCAATTGACGACCATAGTCAGGACAGTTTGCAAAGTGCCTCGAGGATCTTGAATATTCATATAGTATTTCAAGACAAAGAGAGGGAGATGTAACATAAAAGAAGAAACAAGCCTTGAATCAATTATGTAATCTTCTCAGTAACGTAAAAATATTTAAGGATAATCATGCTTTAATTTACTGTTTTCTTACTTCAAGGTCAAGAGTTTTGCCCAATGATGTCCTGCTTCTCCAAATCATCCAAATTCTGATTTTTTTCTTTATGCAACTGACTATATTTAAGAAATTATTTAATCCAACATGACTAGTTAATCGTAAGGTACATCTTTTATTATTTAAAAGTCAATCCATAATGTGTTCTATGTAGTCATTGATATGGCAATATCAAACAACTGTAATATCTTGGCACCAGGGCAACTCCTCTGTATGATTGCTCTCAGTGAAAAATACTGTCCAAATTAGTAGCCTGTGAAGGATTAACATCCTCATGACTGCATAAAGTGTTGTTGAAGTCCTTCCCTAATAAATAAGGAAATACCACTGAAAAGTTTAAGAGAGAAATACTATTCCTTTCTAGTGATTTTTGAATTTCAAGTGGCAAAACTGCAATACCCAAGTCTCTTCTAGTCATGATAACGTAGGTGAGTTACATGCCTGGAATAACACTCTAAACCTGACAGGACTCAGGGTTCCTTCCTTGTCCAAAGTTCACGTTGAAATGAACAGATAGCTTTCTAAGAAATAACCATAGTCAATCAAAGCAAAATGCATTTCTGTAGAGGCAGACCTGCTGTCTATGGAGTAGCCTCATAAGATTACTCTGTTTATTGAACATGGACAACTGCTCTCAGATCCTCTCTACTGGGGAATTTAGTGAGAGATAGAGAAGTTAAGTGTAATGACACAAAGAATGAGAGGGCCTTGAGCAGAATCTATTAGGCAATGAAATCAATGCGTAAAGAGGATCCATAATTTAGAGTAGAAAGGAGGTAACAGGATTAGAAGAAAAGCAAAATAACTGGAAAGAGGAGCCACAGATACCTCTGTGGGAAAGAATTGGAAGTCATTATGACCGAATGATTTTCTGATTCTCTGTAAGACAGCTCTTTTTCATGTCTCCAGGCATGCGTCCTTCAGAAATCTATTAATTTTGAGAATCTGATTGTCCACACCCTGAACCTATTAAGATGATAGTACAAACATCTTACAGTAGTGCAGGAAGGTTCACAAATTGTAAGAGCCTATTTAGCCAGAGCAAAGCCAACTGGTTAAACAATGATTTTGTTGTTTATGCAGTAAAACTTAAACTGTCCCTGATCCCCTTCCCCCAGGGGACTTACTTAAAACAAGTCCGGGAAACTGGTCCCAGGTAACAAAGCCCAAATACAAGGGTGGGTCAGGCCAGGTGGAGGTATCCAATCAGTGGGGGTGCATACTGTCCCCTAGCTACCAAGAAGTATGGGCCCTGCCCTTTAGGTGCCTTTTGGGTGCCCATTCTGACCAAAGTGATAGGCTAGTTCAAATATCTACTATAGGATAAACTGTAATTCAATTGGTCACTTATGTGTGACCTAGCAGGACTATGCAGCTTTCTCTGTGTGTTACAATCTCATTGGTCACCTGTGCATGGCCAGGACCAACCACATGCCCTTTGCCCTTAAAAGCTAGTCTGTAAGGCAGTTCAAATCAATGTTTGTCACATATATGCCTCTATGATAAATATAATTGAACATATATATAATTCCATAATTGAAAACATCTTAAATGAAACATGTAGAGAATATGATGTTTTGAATATTTTGTTTTGAAAGATTCTATCCTTCAGGCAAGAAAAGTATTATTGGGAGAAGTTTTCTTGTATTGTATTATTGCCTTTTTGCTGATGTAAGTCAAAGGACCATGCTGAAACGAATGCTTTCAGACAATAGGGAAATCAATGAATGATGAATTCGCAGAGTCAAGTGTGTCTTGATTTTTATAAAGGAAAATGCCAAAGTCTATTTTCTTGAGCCTCTGATACATCTACATGTGACTATTTTGAACTTATGCAGACTGATTATTCATTTTACAGCTCTTTGCATATAAGAGCTTAATACTATTATATAATAGGCATCTTAGAATTATACACAAACAGATAAATGTTTACCTAGCCTGATTTCAATGTCAGAGAGTAAAATCTTTCCTTCCCTGACAAAGGAAAAAAATCAATCATTTCATAATCATTAGATTTTATGATTAAAAATGCAAAAATCCTCAGGCTGTGGAGAAAGAAAGCAATTAATTTTTTTTTTTAAAGACTTTTTATCTATTTACTTGACAGAGAGAGAGAGGAGAAGGAGAAAGGGAGGGGGAGAGAGGGAGAGAGCAAGCACAAGCAGAGGGAATGGCAGGCAGGGGAGAAGCAGCCTCCTTGCTCAGCAAGGACCCAATGTGGGGCTCAGTCCCAGGACCCTGGGATCACAACCCGAGCAGAGCTGAAGGCAGTGGCTTATCTGAGCCACCGAGGTGCCACAGAAAGAAAGCAAGTCAGAACAGAGGATTCAAGCTTTAGTAGGCAGCTTGTGTATGAAAGGGGACAACCGTACGGCAACCTGAATCTTTGAAAATGTGACAGAAAAGTATAATTCATCGAATACTTCATAATTTGAACGATGCTCTTACTAGTTAACACTTATTAAGTAGGAATACATTTTTTTTCTTACCAAAGCTGAAAAGATTGCTATGACAATTTTACATATTTGAAAATTGAGGCTTAAAGTAGTTCACCTCTGTGTCCAGGGCCACACAGCGTGTGCATGGCAAAGGGAGAGTTAGAATCTAGGTCTGACTGAGAAGAGAGTATATAATTTTTTAAATTTATTTTTCAAAATCTTTTCATGAAGATTGTAGGACCTAATTTTTAATGGGTGGTCATAAAGAATGCTAACATTAACTGAATATGTATATGTTAAATATTATGCAAATGTCTTTATATAAATTATTCAAAATAATAGCTGTATCATTACTTAGAGAAATGATCATGAATAAATAACATAGAATTAAAATTGAATAGTTTATGCACAACGTGTTTATTTTTCTGTATTAAGGATCCTATAGCATGTAATCCAGCCATAGTGTTTGTTGACCAAGTCCCTGAAAAATCCACAAAAATATCTTTTTTTACAATATAAAGTTTTCTACTCACTGCATAAAAAAGACCACTACCTTGAAAACATTTTAATAGCCACAGACAGAATAATTACAGATTTTTGGTGTCTGGTTTAAGAGGGCTCTCTCTGCCTGCCTCTCTGCCTACGTGTGCTCTCTCTCTGTCAAATAAATAAAATCTTAAAAAAAAAAATTCAGATTTCTTTTTCCTCCTCCCTGCCATCTTTTGCAAGAGGTATTTATTTTAATAATCTGAAGGGGACTTGAACACTTCCAAACGTCACACCCACATTCCAGGTATTCTGAAGAGAAGGGAAGTGAAGAAAGGGGGAAAGTCTAGATTATGTAAATCTGTCTTTTTAAAAAGGTTTTTCTGTAATTCCCAGGTGTTGCTTTCATCCCACATGTTACAACTAAGTCTCATGACTAGCTCCAGATAAAAGGAAACTGGAAAGGTAAATCTTTAGGCTTTACAGTCTAAAGAAGAACGTTAAAGAAGAAGGACATTAGGGCGCCTGGGTGGCTCAGTGGGTTAAGCCTCTGCCTTCAGCTCAGGTCATGATCTCAGGGTCCTGGGATCGAGCCCCGCATCCGGCTCTCCGCTCAGCGGGGAGCCTGCTTCCTCCTCTCTCTCTGCCTGCCTCTCTGCCTGCTTGTGATCTCCGTCTGTCAAATAAATAAATAAAATCTTAAAAAAAAAAAAAGAGGCTGTGAATTGATTTTTTTGTTGCTAATACAGTGTTGGTTGCAACACTGATTTTAGCTGAATAATCTCCTAACTGGCACAGTTATCAATATTATTAAAGTTTCATATTGAGCTGCACTATATCCCCAGGCCCTCTGCTATATTATTTACATGCATCACTTCTTGAAACTTGACTCCAAGCCTGTTTGGTAAAAAATAGTATTTTTCCTTTTAAAGATGAGGAAACTTGATGGTAGGTAACTTGCCTAAGGACACAAAGAGCTTATGTGTCAGATGGGATTTAGAACCCAGAACAATTTTATTCCAAAGCCTGGACTATTCACATTATGACCCCTGTTTCTTCCAGTGTAAAAATATGACTTTCAACTGTAGTGGACATACTAACTGTGATTCCTTTTATGACTAGTGAATTACCCTATACTCAAATAATTTCTCATTTTAATCAGAACTTCCTTTAATCAGATAAATTGAATTTGCCCAAGTATCCAGAATGTATTTTTTATATGATAAAGTCTGTCCTTAAAAAAAAAATGAAATTCTACCTAATGTGGAATATATTGTAATTTTTTTAATATATTCAAATCAGTGAAATGGAACTTGTGTTGGTAAGCTACGTGTTTGTTGGTAACTGTTATCACCCAAGGGCATATATTCAAAATAATTTAATAATTTCATCTTATAAGTTGCAGATTCAAAAATATTTTTAAAAACTCATCTAAAAACAAGTCAGCATGAATTTTTCCATTCTCATATAGTATCCCTACAGCTGATTATTTTAAGTAACAATGTCAGTAGAATTTTAAGTTTAGTAAAATAATTTTCTCCCAACATGCTGTAAAATCTTTCCATGTTTACATTATAAAATCAACTGACTCAAAATTAGAAACACAGTGTTGCCCATTACTTTTTCTGAGGCTGTTATGAAAACATAATTTGTCATTCCCTTAGAAAATGGTTAAACCAAGACTAAGTAATCTAACAATAATAAAATACCTATTATAGCTGGTGCCTTGCGGATTTTTTTTTTTTTTTAAACTACTGCTTTGTGTATGCTGACTGTAACTCAGAATTGAGAGTCCGACCATGACCTTATAGATTTGTTAGGGTAAGTAGATCATATGGGAATATAAACCTTTACTTACATTAGGAAAAATAGTTAGAAGTTAAACCACACACATACATTGGCCTTGTACACTACATAGCACACAGTTGCCACAAAAAGGGGAACTGAAGGATATTTAGAAAAGTCATTTTATCAATATAACAAAAAGAAAAAGAAACAAATAAATATCGATCTGTCTCTATGATTGCAATCCTTGATTTTTTTAAAAAGTAAGATTTATTTACTTATTTTAGAAGAGAGAGTTCATGCACATATGTGAGTGGCAAGGGGAGAGGCAGAGGGAAAGGGAGAGAGAACATCTCTAGCAGACTCCCCCACACTGAGCAGGGAGCCTGACTCAGAGCTCTATTTCATGACCCTGAAGTCATAACCTGAACTGAAATCAGAAGTCAGATGCTTAACCAGTTGAACCACCCAGGCACTGCTTGATTTTTTTAGTATGAAGAATACTGAGAACTCTGTAGGTATAAACTATCTTCAAAGAATAATACATTAGCTAGCAGTTATTAATCAATAGTTTGCTTCATGAACTATATTTTTTGTTTGTTTTGCTGGTTGGTTTTTTGTTTTGTTTGTTTGTTTGCTTGTTTTAAGATTTTATTTATGTATTTGAGAAAGAGAGCATGAATGGAGAGGGCAGAGGGGGAGGAAGAAGCTGACTCCTGGCTGAGCAGGGAGGCCAATGCGGGGCTCCATCCCAGGACCCTGAGATCATTACTTGAGCTAAAGGCAGATGCTTAACCTACTGAGCCATCCAGGATCCCCGTGAACTATATCCAGACTGCCAGTCTAGATCAGGGACCACCAAAGGTAAATGTCAGACAGAGCCAGTATGTTTGTAGCCTTGCTGTCATTGCTCTTGTTGTTTACTGACTGTTCTAGAATGGACTAGCTGAGGGACGAATTGGCACATTAGGAAATCTACCTGCTCACTCCCCAGGAAAGTTTGAACAGGTAAGCAATACACTCTGACAACTGTATTTTATTTATTTTTTTCAATACTGGCATATATGAAGAGTATCTATGAAGAAAAGTACCCATTCAAGGTATTTTTTTTTTCCCCCAGAAAGACAGGGAGAACAATTAATTTTGTTTCCTAAATGTTTTACTTTTGAAAGAGAATTTTTTTTTAAGATATTTATTTGACAGATGGCTATCACAAGTAGGTAGAGAGAGAGGAGGAAGCAGGCTCCCCGCTGAGCAGAGAGACCGATGCGGGGCTCAATCCCAGGACCCTGGGATCATGACCTGAGCCGAAGGCAGAGGCTTTAACCCACTGAGCCACCCAGGTGCCCCAATATTTTACTTTTAAAACCCAATTGTGACACCTGCTTGCTTTTCTGCCTCATTGTAGGCTTTCCTGGTTTCCTGCCTTTTTTCTTTACCTCATTCTTTCTGTTCCTAAATAGTTCACTTTAAAAGTCATGAAGTGGGATCAAGAAAGGTGGATGTCCATCCAGTGGATTAGTAAGAGGAGGCAGCAGGCATAGGCAAAAAAAATGACGCCACTTACTGTATTGGAGTTGGAGTTGTATTGTATTGGAGGCACAAGCAGGGAGAAAAGGCCATATGCCTAGGAAGGATTGTGATGGTGACTAGCCCTTAGTTACCTGCATGGGGGACTTGTCAAAAGAGTAAATATATTAAGGATAATGGAAACCACTTTCTCTCTGTCAAAGAACACATGGAAAGCAAAATGCTAGAATGATTTCTAAGATGTTGAGTTAAAGTTAAAGGCATCAGTGCGAAGCTATGGTTTTTACGGTAGAGAGACATAAATATGTGGGGAAGAGGTATGGAGTAAATATTCTTCTCAGTCTGCTGAGAGGCTGTAAGAGCTGGAAAGCAGCATTTTCCTCAACATAATGAGTATACTTAGGGCCCACGTCTTCCTTTCTAAGTACCATTGTGACCAAAAGGAACCAGAGGTCTGCAGGAAAATTACTGATTTCAAGATTAGGACAAGGAAGATATAAGATAAACCTAGAATAACTTATGCTACTGAAAAGGAAGAACTTTCTCTCAGAAAGATAAAGAGGCATCAAATACAACAGGAAGTGGAAGCCAGCTTGAAGGAGCTACTACAGACAATTTGGGGGATAATCTGATCATCAAAATAAATAATGATAGAAATTAATTGTCCTAAATAAATAAACCAGGAACCCATTTTTTTACTGAATATACAAATTCATAAATTAATTTTCAGATGGGAAAACATATCATTCAGCTATGCCAATGGAAGAGTATAGAGAGGGAATGATGGAATAGATAATCATCATCTGGCAGCCATGATAGAAATGATTAATTCATCCATGAATCAGGAATACATATCAAACTACTGGGCAAAAGTTTGAGCAGGAATGAAATAGTCTCAATTACCTCCCTGCAAGATTCTTCTGAAGACAAAAAGTTTACGGTGTCATGGAGAAGCTTGGCAAGGAACACTTTACTCAAGGTATCAAGTTTAATATCATAAACAATGGGACAAATTGAAGTAATGTACCACCTGATAGAATGGAATAGGAAGAACACAGCATCCCTTGTGTACTCCCACCAAAACTATATAGCCTGAATTTTAAAATGAAGACTTTCCAGAAAAATGTTTTCTGAGAGACATCCTGCAAAACAATGGGTCTATGATCTTCAAAATGTCAAGGTCATGAATGTCCAACAGCTACTCCAGAGTATTAAAGGTTCATGATGGGTACATGTCAAAGGTAATAGTGGTCTGGTCCCATTTACTAAAAAGGACCTTATTGAGAAAATTGCCGAAGTTCAGATGGAGTCTTTGGATTAGACGGTAGTAATATACCAATGTTAGTGACCTTATTGAACTACTGCATTGAGCCTATACAGGAGAATGTCTTTGTAACTTGATATATATTTAACTGTTTAATTGTGAGGAGGCATCATTGAAGCAGCTTACTCTTAAGGGGTTTGAGAACAAAAAAGCATTTTTGTGATATTCTTGCAATAGTATAAGCTTGTGACTCTATCAAAGTAAAAAGACAAAAAAGTTTTAAGAATTATAACTCCATATAGAACTTGCTCCAATACATTAATTCTGAAAAATTTGACCCACAATTTTCTATTCAAGCTTCTCTTGGAACTCAAGGAGAACAGAGTTATTTGAAAATGATTGTATGATAATTGTGTCTTTAGGAGCCTAAGCATAGTTGCAGAAAGCTTCAAAGAAGTTCTCATTTAAAAATAATGTTTAAAATGTGTATTTCTAAATTACTCTAATATTATATCTACCAATTACTGGTACTTATTCCTTTATAGCTTCTAAAATTAATTTATTTTCCCATTACTCTCTTTCTTTTCTTGGCTGAAATCCATGTTTCCATATCTCCTTAGGCGGTTTGAAGAAAAGTAGAGTTCATTGGATTCTCTTTCAAATTTTTTCTCTGCCATCACATGGGGCAAGTTTTAAAAGGGTAAATTTGCTTACATAAATTTCAATATAGTTTGTAGTTCAAATTGTAGCAAAGAAGTAAAACACAAAGAAGTTCTTTATTACATAAGAAAAAAACAATTGATATAAATTAATAAATAATTTAAACTGCTGAGAATCAAAGTTAGTTACATTGTTTAATTAATTAAAATAAATTGTAACACATCCAAGTATTAGCCCCTGTGACCTTAAATCATTCAGGATTGAACCCAAGAAAAATACATGAAAACCTCTGGTAGAAAATATAATAAATATTGATGTATTATATTTCACTCTTACTAGAGTTAGTTTGCAATGTGTTTTTGAAGCTGAGTGCTATATTCATGCAAATTGAAAATTAAAATGTTTTCCCCTGCCATCAATCCTACCTGTCTCCTAAAAACCACATGACTAATATCATATTGTAACACTCCAATGGAGTGAGCTAACTTACAGCTAACAGTTTGCTCCAGTATATCAAATGACTTATTTTGTGTACAGTATGACAAATACATGATTAATTCTCTTTCTGTATGAAAACTTCTCTACTTGTGTGGCTTTGAAAGGAAAGGTGCCTTTGAGGATGAATGAGTGGAGTTCCACAGAGACAAATAGTCTTGAGGGCAACAGGTTAACCTGCTCGATCCGTAATGAAGCAGAGCTTCCCTGGAAATTGTCCAAAAAGCAAAGAATCAAAAATAAGGAAGCTTTTAATTTTAGTGTTCAAACCCAGGAAAAATCAATGTTTGCTTTTTATAATATTTTTATATATAAGTGATCTGGAAATGTAATAGTCATCTTACTATAAGGTGTCATATAAATATTTTCAAATTCAAGAAGAAAATCTGGGAAGCATTTGAGAATATAGTTTTTTTGTCTTTGGGTTTTGTTTTGTTTTAACCTGTGCTTAAAATATTTTACTACACAGTATTTCCCCTAAATGATCTTAAAACATGATGTTAAGGGGAAAAAAAAAAAGAAATCTGTGAATCCATTAGCTAGACCTAACAGAGATCTTTACAGATGAGCGTATTTGTCATGGAATTTATTAGTGTGACACAAAGAAGCTGTATATTTATATATATTACCATTATTTGGGATGTAATATATACCTTACAAAAATAGACTCAATATATACCTTACAAAAATAGAGTTTTCTGGGTAATAGAAATCAGAAGAATTTCCATTGGAAAACATTTTAGTGTCATAGGAAAAATTAAAGATTTCAGAATTGGAGATCTGGTAATAGAATCCTGAAGAATTTAACATGCAGAGTAAAGTCAGCCTTTTGTAGAAGTAGATTTTTGAGAACTGATTATGACGTATTTGCTAGCCAATGTTATATAAAGCAATAAGTGTGAAGTTACTTTGTTCCTCTAACTCAAAGGTCCCCAGATTCCACACTGACCAACAAATTTCAAGCACCTTTGTGTGAGGAAGAATGTTCTCTCCCTGTTAACTTTGTATGTGGATGTATGAGGATTTTCTCTGCTGTCAACTAAAGGAAAAACAGTCTTGGAAAGGGTCCATAGGCTCCATCTTCTCAGTTCTCAGACTAAAACCAAATCTCCTTTTCTACTTTAGTTCAATTCAGAATAAGAAAGACCAGGCTTTTGGCAAATTACCTAATTTCAGGTTTCTCATCTTTAAAATGGCAATCATAAGATTTACTTTTTAGAAAAGTTATAGAATTTAAATAAGATAAAATAAAATAAATTATTTTGCATTTTAAATTGCAGCAATTCTTAAGCATTATATTTTCTGTTTTTTTCTTTTTTGAATAAAACTTTTGTTAGGCAGTAGTTTGCCTACTCTATAACTGTGATTTATGTGGTTTGAATGAGAATGAATATTCTCTATGTGAATGATCATTATACATGATTCCATTTTTTAGATATGCTTTATTCTTTCCTTTCAGCTTCCTTTTTATTTATTTCTTCTAAAACCTTTTCACTTTGGGGGGGTATGACAACTTCCTGTAATGGTCCTCCTTGCTCTGTTCTATCTCGATGATGCAGATTCTTCTGTGGCGAGGTGATAGATAGTTGTCAAATGACTATAGTAATCTGTATCATGCTTACTAGAAATGAAATTTGATTGCTGCTTAATGAGAAGTGGAGACCATCTTCTCTTGCCTTCAATCTGGGCTGGTTTGTGGCATGCTTTGGCATCATGCACATTCTAGGGCTTGGTCTCAAGATATCCTGCAGGTTCGTGATGCCTGGGTGGTTCAGTTGGTTAGGCGTCTGCTTTTAGGTCTGGTCGTGATCCCAGAGTTCTGGGATGAAGTCCCACATCGGGCTCCTTGCTCAGTGGGGAGCTGTCTTCTCCTACCACATGCCATTCCCCCTGCTTATGCTTTCTCTCTCTCTCTGACAAATGAAAAAATAAAATCTTAAAAAAAAAAAAAAAGGAAAGAAAGAAATCTTGAGGATTCCACCTTTCACCTTTTAATATGGTGAGACCAAATCAAACTGTGAAAAAGTCAGACTAGCCTATTGGTAAATGAGATCACGGAGGAATACCAAAGTGTCCAAGCTGTCAGTCAGGTGAAGGTGATGGAAGGTGAAGGAAACTCCTTGGACCCTCCAAACCCACTTGTGATGTCAGATGACTACAGCTAACTGAGAAAGCCGGAACAGATGAGACAAGAACTGCCTCACTAACCTACAGAGTCGTGAGAAATGATACATCTTTGCTGTTTTAAATGAGTAAGTGTTGGGAGTGAGAACTGAAGCAGCAATGGATGACTGAAATAGGCAGTTAATGAGAAGGGCAAGAGGAGGAAAGCAAAGCGCTATCCTCTTCCTCTAATACATGAGGATCAGTGTCTTGAGACGGCTTTCCTTTCTCTACTCTCCCGCCAGGAATCACGTTCTGCTTTTTACTGCAACCCCTGAGTAGAAATCATGGCTTTTGGAATTTTGTTGTTGCTGTTGTTTGTTTTTTCCCTTTTTTTTTCCCTTTTCTTTTCTTTTCTTTTCTTTCTTTCTTTCTTTCTTTCTTTCTTTTTGAAGATTTTATTTATTTGACAGAGGGAGAGAGATCAGAAGTAGGCAGAGAGGCAGGCAGAGAGAGAGGGGGGAAGCGGGCTCCCCGCTGAGCAGAGAGCCTGATGGGGGGCTCCATCCCAGGACCCTGAGATCATGACCTGAGCCAAAGGCAGAGGCTTAACCCACTGAGCCACCCAGGCGCCCCTTCCCTTTTCTTTCTTTACCTAACCAATTCTTACTTATTCCTCAAAACCGTTTACAACACTTTGTCTAAACAGCTTTATAAGCGTCAGCTCAATCTTTCTAAATATCCCAATTCCAGTCTCACATTTCACTCTAGGAATGTCACTATGGCTTTTTATAGATTACATGCTTGTGGCTCTCCACTAGACTGTGAGGCTTAGAAAGGTGTCATGTTATATGTAACTTTTGCCATGAGCACTCATTACATGTCAGTTTAACAAATTCCTAAAATCTTTATGTATGGGAAAACTGTGGTTGTTTTATATAATGTAGATGGATATTACTTTTAGCCTACATGTACACAAATTCATCTAATTACCATAGCTTTCCATGTTGTAAGAATAAAGGAGTTAACTTTACCTAGCATAGTGTCTTGTTCTGTAAGCAATTTTTGGTTGCTTTTATTTTCTAATTCACTCTTCATTTTGTTCTTCAAAAGAAAGAAAGAAAGAAAGAAAGAAAGAGAGAAACTGCTTTAAATAAGTATTTTAAATAAATGAGGAAGTCAAGGGTATAAAAATGAGATTAAGACAGGTATGACCCTTGCACCCAAAACATATGGTGTGACATACTAGTTTCTTCCAAAAGATGAGCTGAAAATATGGCTCTAAGATTTTTTGCACTTGGTTTGAAAAGGAATACATTATTCTAAGTGGGCCTTAGTGGGTGATAAAATGATATATGTACTCAGATACACAGGTCTGGGAGAGAAGAGTGGCAAATTTCTAAAAACTATTTCTTTTACTGTTCTTCAGTTTTATCTGATTCTGCCATAGCCAAAGCATGAAGAAGTTAAGGTAATCCTGTGGGAATTTCCTAATTGTCTGATTTAACCCAAAAATACATTTTAGGTTGCTTAATGAGTATATGGACTTCATACCCTTCAGGCTATCCTCCATAAATACTTTTCTTACTTTGGATTTTTATCAGAATAGACAGAGTGAGTTTTTTGGAATACATACACTTGGATTGTAGATATTTTTCCTTGCCGTTCAGTTTATGCCAATATAAGTATTACATTGTAGACATTAGAAAAAAAAAATGTGTTCATGGAGTATGACCCTGGTAATAAAGGACCAGAAAGTCTTGAGAGATTTGGAGATTATAACTCAGGAAATAAAATACAAGAAATCTCATATAATCCTCACATATTTGATAAAACTTTAGGTAGAAGATGCATTAAACTTGTGTTGTCTGTTCCCAAAAGGTAGAACTTGAAGCTACCATTTGAAGTTATAAGTGATATTTCAGCCTGACACTGAAAGACATTTCTGACATTTGAGACTATGTAAATATGATAAAGACTATGTCAGAGTACCTCAGTGATTTACTCACATTCAGAAAAGTATGCATTTGCAACAAGTTTTTCACCAATGAAGGCAAATGGAACAACTACACGTGTGTGTGTGTGTGTGTGTGTGTGTGTGTGTGTGTAATTGTGGATGGTAGCCCATCAATATTTGCCAACTCTATTTTCTGGGAAATGACTGGTCTTGTGCTCATTTTAATTTTTTAAACATTCATTCTTTTTTAAAAAATATTTATTTATTTGAGAGAGGAGAGAGTGTGTGTGAGCACACATGAGTATCAGGAACAGCAGAGAGAGAAGATCTCAAGCAAACGCTGTGCTGAGTTCCCAGCCCAAGGTAGGGCTTGATCTCATGACCCACGAGATCATGACCTAAGCTGAAACCATGAGTCAGACACTTAATGGACTGAGTCACCCAGGTGCACCTACAATGTTCATTCTGCATGAATTAATAATGATGTTATTTTTGATGACTATATTTTTTCCTTGGTTGGCTTAAAAAATTATTCTTGAAGGTAAAAATCTATTACCTTTGTAATAGATAACAATATAATGGTGAAGTTCATGAGGGAATTCAAGCAAACAATAATTAGGATAATTAGCCTATGGGGTCTCTCTAATCCAGAAGTTTTGATTCTCTGATTGAAAACTAATAGCCAGGGATATCTGACTTGCTCAGCTGGAAGAGCATGAAACTCTAGATCTCAGGGTCATGAGTTCAACCCCCATTATGGGTGTAGAGATTATGGAAAAAAAACAAAATAAAATACAAATAATTTTCAAAAAAACAAAACAAAACTCATAGCCAATGGAGTTCAATTATGGTGATCTTTCACTGTACCATGATTCTAGATTTATATTTTTAAAATCTTCCAGACAGGTGTTTGTTTTGTTGTCTCACATCTCTCTGTTTTGGACCTACTAAACTAAACTCCATGTCATAGATTTCACACCCAGTGGCACAGAAATAAATGATTTTTACAACTGAAGATGACTCTCACAATAATGGCATATAATTTACACCTTCAAAGAGGAATTTTAATTTCTTATTTTTTAACAGAAGGAAATAGTTGGAACATAAGATGTATGCATTTACTTTTTTCTGCATCTGATATTAAATTAGTGTCTTAATGACATGCAGCACTTTGGATATTGAACAGATGGCCATATAAACATTATCAGACACAATAAATAATGTAATGGTAGTAAAAATGCCCAGACATTATCTGATATTAATGTCATTTTCATTGTCATTCAATTATGTTTTCATATTTTCAACAATGTTGTTAATATTTCATCAGCTAACATTTGTTTTTATTGTGACTATTATATAACTATTTAAAATTTAACACAAAATAGATTCAAAATACATAGTTCATTAAGTTTTTAATCTATTTATGGCTGTTCGAGTCTAAGAATTTGACCAAGCAAGAGATGTTCATATTAATAACTAATATAAGGCTGAAATATATGAGACATCTGTATTCTAACAGGAAAGAGAAAGAGGGAAAGAACAAAGTAAAATCCATTTGCATGTAAAAGAGAAAACACTAGTGTTATTTAAACAATAGTAATATCCTTGCTTTTTGAAAAATCATTTAGAATAATATATCATGCTTCCTTCTAAATGATGTGAAATATGCAATATGCATATATGTACCCAATCTCTCCTCTTCCTCAAACAACATCACTAATCCAGCCAGGCTCTGTCTCTCTCCAAGTGAACTCAGGTGCAGATTCAGAATACCCCTCACCTTAGTGTTTTAAGCAGCCAATATCAGTCCATGAGAATTGGCACTCAAGTTAAAATCAATTTGTTTTTCTATTTGCTCTTCCACGTAGATCATGAGAAGCTGGAAAATTCATACGGAACACTAACATAAATTTAGGAAACAGCCCAAAGTTTGGATGGTGAAGTTGTCTACACACTACAATAGGTAGATTTCTGAGGTTTAAAACTACCCATTAGCCTAGGACATCTAATCTATGAGGATGAGGGATATTCTTTTGCTCAGTGTTTTGTTCACTAAAAACCCATCATTGAAAACATTTAAGAAAATCCATGCCATTTCTAACCAGTCTGTGGTAAAACCTGATTAGGTTTTCTACAAGTAATTTACCTATCATAGTTGTTGTGGGTAGTAGGAAAACAGAAGGTAACTGTCTTTAGAGAGCTTAGAATTTTCTCTTAATGCCAATCAAATGCGAATCCTTTAAAACATCACTGTAAATAAGACAAACAATATTCTTTCTCATGGATCTTACATTTTAGCTGGGGGCAATACACAACAAACTAAAAAATAAATGAGATAGCTTTACATGGGAAAAAGTGCTCCCAGGGAAATTCAACAAAATAATGGAACAGAGAGCAAGTGGGGATGGGGTACCATTTGGAAGCCATGGAAGTCCTCTTTGAGAGCTAAGAGATAGATGACAAACAGGAAGGAATTAGGATATGACAGTAATGCCAATGCCATTTTCATTCTATTAGGTCTGCTATGTCCGATTTTATCGTTAATGTTATGGTGTAATCACATTCACGGAAAGGAATGAAAGAAAAATCCAGGGAAAGAAAATAATAAATACAAAAGCTGTCAGGAAGGAATAACCTAATTTATGCTTTTGCAGAATATGTGATTAATATTAATCAGCATATACAAAAGTTTTCAACCGCCTACAATTTATACACAGAGTGTTTACTTCAGGTAGAACACATTCATGACCAAATGGAGTATAATCCACTGCATATAGATTACTCACGTGTTGCTATTTGTTTTTCTCAATGTAACAATTCAAACCATTATCACTAGGGGTAGATATTGCCTCAGTTAGCACACTCATTTGAGTATCTATCATAACTATCTCTCCCTTCGTTGGGACAAAATTTTACTTTTTCTCTGGAATGTCGAAAAGTTTAAACTCAGTTCAGGGTTATTAAGTAACTCTTAATTGCGCACTATTTTCAGCAAACAAACTGAAAACATTGGAGAAATTTATTTATAATTGCTACAATTATTTTCTGAAGCAGGGGTAGGCAAACCACCGTTTACAGGTCAAGTCTGATCTCTGCCTGTTTTGGTACATAAAGTTTAACTGGAACACAATCATGGATGATGTTCATTTACATATTGTCTATGGCTACTTTGTTGCTGCAACAGAGAGTTGAGCAGTTGCAACAGAGATCACATGGCCTGAACTCTAAAATATTCACTATTTGGTCGTCCACAGAAAATGTTTCCAAACACCTTGTAGGAAGTTTTTCAGTAATGTTGGAGGACATTTATTTTATTATTTTATTTTTATTTTTTTCTTTCTTTTTTTTAACTTAACATATAATGTATTATTAGCCTCAGGGGTACAGGTCTGTAAATCGTCAGGTTTACACACTTCACAGCACTCACCATAGCACATACCCTCCCCAATGTCCATAACCCCACCACCCTTTCCCTACCCCCCTCTCCCCATTTGTTTTGTGAGATTTAGAGTCTCTTATGGTTTGTCTCTCTCCCGATCCCATCTTGTTGTATTTATTCTTTTCCTACCCTGCAAACCTCCCACGTTGCATCTCCACTTCCTCATATCAGGGAGATTATATGATAGTTGTCTTTCTCCAATTGACTTATTTCGCTAAGCTTAATATCCTCTAGTTCCATCCACGTCATCACAAATGGCAAGATTTCATTTCTTTTGATGGTTGCATAGTATTCCATTGTATATACATATACCACCTCTTCTTTATCCACTCATCTGTTGATGGATGTCAAGGTTCTTTCCATAGTTTGGCTATTTGTGGACATTGCTGTTATAAACATTCGGGTGCACATGTCCTTTCGGATCACTACATTTGTATCTGTAGGGTAAGTACCCAGTAGTACAATTGCTGGGCTATAGGGTAGCTCTATTTTCAACTTTTTGAGGAACCTCCTTGCTGTTTTCCAGAGTAGTTGCACCAGCTTGCATTCCCACCAACAGTGTAGGAGGGGTCCCTTTTCTCTGCATCCTCGCCACCATCTGTCATTTCCTGACTTAATTTCAGCCATTCTGACTGGTGTGAGGTGGTATCTCATTGTGGTTTTGATTTGTATTTCCCTGATGCCGAGTGATGTGGAGCACTTTTTCATGTGTCTGTTGGCCATCTGGATGTCTTCTTTGCAGAAATGTCTGTTCATGTCCTCTGCCCATTTCTTAATTGGATTATTTGTTCTTTGGGTGTTGAGTTTGATAAGTTCTTTATAGATTTTGGATACTAGCCCTTTATCTGATATGTCATTTGCAAATATCTTCTCCCATTCTGTCAGTTGTCTTTTGGTTTTGTTAACTGTTTCCTTTGCTGTATAAAAACTTTTGATCTTAATGAAGTCCCAGTAGTTCATTTTGCCCTTGCTTCCCTTGCCTTTGGCGATGTTCCTAGGAAGAATTGCTGCCACTGAGGTCAAAGAGGTTGCTGCCTGTGTTCTGTTGGAGGCCATTTAAAACACCAATGTGTTTTATCAAATTTTAGTGATAATTTCATTTCTGGTTCTTATTTTTATCTGTCCATTCTGTAAATTTCATCTGAGCCAATTTAATTAATTCTAATTTCAGTTCTAGAGAAATATAACTCTTTTTATTTTTTTTAAACATTTCTTTTTGTTTTCTAGACCAAAGTGCTGTTTTCTTCACCAGTGAACCAGTTTTTCTTTTCTCCTTTTCCTTTTCCTCCCTTCCTTCCTTCCTTCTTTCTTCCTTTCCTCTGATTAGAAATACTTCTCTCTCTCTCTCAATCCTTCCTCCAGAATATTATTATAAAATATTACTTGAATTTATATACAGAGTATTCCACAGGCAACATTTTTGCTGTCAACATGGAAGAGAAGCTGTCACTAAATAAAAATTATCCTAGTTCTCCTGGCTAGAAACTAGAAACCTTACTAAACTGAGATTCATCCATCCATGGTCAGGACTTGTTGTTGCATAGCTCAAAGTGAAATTTGAGTGTGATTTGTTTCATTCAATAATTCCTGTGAACCCAATAAGCAAATGCATATATATTTTTAAATTATTATTATTATTATTTTGAAAACCACATTAAGGGTTTCAACACAGGAAAGACTGATACTTGGGAACAATTGTCAGAATTGGGATTAACATCTTGATTTATCACTGTACCTCAACTCACTAATTACAGAAGCTTGGCCACTTGAAAGTCAGCAAATAGAAGTCAAAATCTTATATTTAAGTTTCAAATTATTGCATTTACAAATGGGATGGACTTGGACAAATCATTTACTCTTTCTTTGTTTAAACTCTTTCTGTTATAGTTAAACTTACTTTGCTAATTATTTTAGCTAATTAATACATGATAGGCACTTCATGGGCTATGATAGGCATATCAGAAGATAAGCATTTTGTGGAAAAAAATTGAAGGTCAAGAGAATTCTTCCCACTTTTCCTTCCATTTGTGACCTTGAGCACATTATGCTAAATGAGGTAAGTCAGACAGAGAAAGACAAGTACTGTATAATATCGCCCATATGTGCAACCTAAAAAAGTCAAACTCATAGAAAATAGTAAAATGGTGGTTACCAGGGATTAAGGAATGGAGGAATATGTTTGATGTTGTCTAAAGGTACAAACTTGCAATGAATAGTAAATAAAGCATGGACATTTAATGCATAGTATAGTGACTATAGACAATGGTATTGTTCTATAATTGTGTAATATGACAAATATTTCTACAATAGTAATCATATTATAACATATACATTTATCCAAGTAATATGTTGTATACTTTAAATTTACATAATGTTAAATGTCAGATATAGTCCTTAAAAATAGAATTTTGACACACAAGAAAAAATATACTAATTATTTTGCAAGGTATTTACAAATATATTAACAATGTTATAAATGCTTCAAACCAGGTACAAGCAAAAGGCATAAATGGTCAATGAAATGAGAAATCACTTATATACAATTGAAAGTTCATGGAATTTGTGTCAGCTATTATAAAATTAATATTTCAATGATAACTAATGATAATATACAAAGTACTTAGGCTAAAAATAACTTTTTTCATTCATTCATTTATTCAGCAATTATTTACTGAGCAACTTTTATATGTAGCTTCCATGTTTGTTCATGCATCAACAGGGGCAAACCAGAGTATATGCTAGTAAGTTTAATAGAGTTTGCTATTGAATTGCAGGACTGGTCAATAAAGAAATAAAACCAGAAAGAACAACATGCAATGAGTAGAAATGTAGCTAAGAAGGAAAGCACAGGAGGAAAAAATAAAAAACATGGCAAGTTGCACATAAATCTATTCAAATTATTTTTGGTGCATCCTTTATTTTAAGAAATTAAATTTTTTTTTAAAGATTTTACTTATTCATTTGAGAGAGAGAGTGAGTGAACACAAGCAGGGGAGAAACAGAAGGAGAGGATGAAAGAGAATCCATGCTGAGGGTGGAGCCCGAGGCGGGGCTCTATCGCAGAATCCTGAGATCATGACCTGAGATGAAGACAGCCGCTTAACCACCTGAGCCACCAGGTGTCCCAGAAATTGAATTTCTTCTATTGCATTTGCTCATCCATTACAAACCACACCACAGAAACAAAAGTACAATTTTTTTTAATCTTTTGAAAAAAACAGACCATTCCCCCCACGTCTTGAAATGCATTTGTAATTCATTGACTTATTTATTGCTGGAACTTTTATCTTGTTGATTACTATAGAAGAATTTCTTTTGAAATGGAGAATCACAGTAGTTATTTTAAATTGTGTGTCCCTGACTGTTTTCAAAATTTGAACACTTATTAATTTAAGAGAGAGACATTGCACTCCTACGATGCTCACATGTTGATGAGATAGCCCTGGACAGTTGTGCATGGCCCTTGCTTTTCCTGGAGCAAACATTAGGGTAAGCGATAGAAAAAAGTACATCAATAAACTCAACACAATTTTGAGATGCTTTCAGATAATAGATATAAAATGCAGAGATATGAGAGTGATTGAGACTTGGTATGAGCATCATATTTTCGATAGCGAAGGTTCAAGGAAATTATTTCTGAGATGAGAATATAGAAGAGATTTTTTTCCTTTTTTAAAAAGATTTTATTTATTTGACAGAGAGAGAGACACACACACAGAGAGGGAACACGAGCAGGTAGAGTGGTAGAAGGAGAAGCAGGCTTCCTGCTGAACAGGGAGACCTATGCGGGGCTCAATTCCAGGACTATAGGATCATGATCTGAGCCAAAGGCAAATGCTTAACAGACTGAGCCACCCAGGATCCCCAGAACAGAGGCTTCAACGGTAAATGAATCTATCTGTGGACAAGTCAGAGGAGACAGTACTCAAATGTAAATAAATAAATAAATAATTTAAAAAATTGGGTGAAGATATTAAGATAAGAATCAATTGGACCTGTTTATGGGCACCTGGGTGGCTTAGTTGGTAAAGGTCTGCCTTCAGCTCAGGTCAGGATCCTAGGCTCCTGGGATCGAGTCCCATGTCAAGCTTCTTGTGTCTCTCTCTCCCTCTGCCCCACCCAATAAAGAATCAATTTGGCATGTTTTGCAATAGAGGAGGGGAGTCAAAATCGTTGAACAATAGTGTGTAAAGGAGAAAGTAACGATGACTGTCACAAGAGAGTCTGCCAAGGGACTGATCATTGCCAGCTCTGGATTCCATGGTAAAAGATTTAAGCTTTATTTTAAATGGCATAATAGGCTATTATAAAGTTTCTAAAACACTTCAGTTGCTTCACACAGAAAATATTTGAGGAGGACAAAAATAGACACTCTTTAGGAGGTCACTGTATTAGGTAAGGGATTGAAGCAGTAGTAAAACATGCAGAAATATGGAATTTGGGTAGGTTGTTAATAGAGAGTTGGCAGGATATTATCACAGATTGGATGTAAAAGAGAGGGGCACTGGAAGAATTCAATGACTGCTAACGTTATTCTATCACCAAAGGGATAATAATGCCATCTACTGAGAAGCTGAAGATTGTAAACAAACAAACAAACAAACAAACAAACAGGTTTTGATACAGGACATCTGCCTACTTAGAGAACATAGCATTTGGATTTTCAAAGCTAGAATTCACAGACAGAAATGGAGGCAGAAATTATTTGGGACTTAAAAATATACAGGCACTAATAATTAGGATCAAAGTTCTACGAGATTGTGAAGATTAACAAGAGAGAACATCCCAGGAATAAATCTTGAGACATTCCCACATTTTGAGGTTAGAAGAAGAGCAGGAGCCACTTTAAGGAGCAGCAAGAATGTGTGACCAGTAAAGAGGAATGAAGATAAAGAGAGGGTAGTGCTGCAGAAATCAAAAGAAAAAGTATTTTTTTGAAAGATTTTATTTTTTTATTTGACAGAGAGAGATCACAAGTACGCAGAGAGGCAGGCAGAGAGAGAGGAGGAAGCAGGCTTCCTGCTGAGCAGAGAGCCAGATGTGGGGATTGATCCCAGACCTGAGCCGAAGGCAGAGGCTTTAACCCACTGAGCCACCCAGGTGCCCAAGAAAAAGTATTTTAAGAAGGAAGAAATCAATTGTGTCAAGTATGATCTTCTGAAAGAAGTACCCTCCTTTGGAATGACCCTTGGATTTGGAAACGTGGAGTTTAAATAACAAAAGTATCAAGGAAGTGAAAAAGACACAAACCTAGTTGGAGAAGGTAGAAGAGTTAATGAGAGGGCAGGAGGAGGAGGAGGCAGGAAATATAGGGACTCTCTAAAAAATACAAATATCTTAATTTCGGAATCCTGACCTTTCCAATACCTCCCTTTATACATTGTATATAATGTGTATGTGTATATATATATATATACATATTATATATATATATAAAATGTACATAATGTACATATGATGGATGTTTAGTATACGACTTGCCTTTTTAAAAAATATTTTCTTTATTTATTTGTCAGAGAGAGAGAGCACCAGCAGGGAGAGGGAGGAGCAAGCTCCCTACGAAGTAAGAAGCCCATGTGGGACTCAATCCCGGGACCCTGGGATCATGACCAGAGCTGAAGGTAGATGCTGAAACGACTGAGCCACCCAGGCATCCCAGCAACTGGCCATTATTTATGAATGTGTTGACTGTAAGCCAGAATTAGTAAGTATCTACTTTTAAATATTGATGGCAGGCAGGGTTAGTTAATTAACCCTAAGGGGAAAGAAAGATGTCACCCCATTTTGGTATGTTCTCTGCTAACATATCTTTCCATCTCGTCATAAGAAGTTTTAGTTCTCAAAGTTTATTTTATAAAGCATGATTAAAAGTACATTAAATAGTTTTCTTAATTTTAGAATTCAATTCCATGGTCATAAGAACATGGAAAAGTATTTAAAAGAGTTACAATGATTCACAATTTATCGAGTATTAAATTAAAATATGCAAGTTGATATATTAAAGAGAGATTTACACAGTAAGCTTGTAATAGTGCCTGGATCATTGATTCCTTTAGAAGTGATTATGACTTGCATTTATCATGATACTCAGAACATGAAATGCAAAAGCTAGAAATACAGTTTTCAAATATAAATAAAAATAGAACATTGATTGTAAGTGATATAAGTACTCCTCAAGTGTTTAAGGAGATTTATAACTTTGAAATACAAATTCATAGAAGTCTCTATTAGCTGTATGATTTGTACTAATCCTATCAATTTCAGCTTTTTAAAATAATCAGAATTATGGTACTGTGCTTTATTTCATTAGCATTGTAGCGGAAGAACTGCATATAACCTTTTTTTATATCACAGAGGAATGGATTTATGGCGTGATTACAGCTGTTTTCAAATCAAACATTTCACTTTAATATTTGTAGTAAAAAAAAAAAGAAAAAAAGGAATTCCTCTTTGCCTTTGATAGATTTCCCATCCTGCTCTATCTACAAAATAAATCATCCATGTTTTGATATTGAAACCCTCTAAAAAGTAATCCAGAACATTTGAAAAATGTTAGCATAATGTTACTAATTTGTTTTTCTTCCTATTAATGACAAAAGCTATGTAATGATTGTGTAATATACACCCTAGACTACAACCTGTGAATAGAGTTTAAGCCTTATAAATTATGCTGCTTCTTTTATGCCAGTGTAGTTAAGAAATCCCCAACATGTCCATTATAAATCTTTATCTTTGGGTTTTTATATGCCATAAAATTGTGTTCAAACACAGTTTAAAAGGTTACAGTTTGGGAAAATACACCTTTTAAGAACATAGAGAAAAAGATTTCAAAGAGATCATTTTTTTATATATGGCCTCACTATTAATAGGTTTTTATTTATTTAACTATTTAAATAAAATATTGAAAACAGTATTAAAATATATGTTGTCAAAAACTGTGAAATGTATTTGGGTATACCCTTCTTTCACAGTGTATGTCAGGAACATGAATCTGGGTCAGAGTAAAGAGTTTAATATACTTATAGCACAATTAATAGTCAAAGTAACATTGCAATATATGTTCTCCCATTCTGGCAATCTGGAAGACCAATATTATGAAAACCAGATGGATAAATTTCCTACACTCATGGTGGGTTCACTCCATAGGTGAGGGCTGGAGAATATGAATTCCCTATGTTTGTAAAGGGAAGAGATCATTTTCTCCCTTCCTCTTCAGAGAAAGTTTTATTGGAAAGGAAATTAATGCCCTAAACTACTTGCCTATCTGGGAGTGTAAACTTTGGCTCTTGGAGAGATAGGAAAAATCTTTATTGGATGGGAGCAATATCTCAACCACTAGGCTGCAGATCTAGTCCTCATAGTATATGAAAAGTCAAATATTTCTAGAGGCAGAGAAAGCAAACATTCTTAATCTTTCTACAGAGTATACATTTTCATTACTCAGGAGACAGATGCTTTTATAAGGACACTGAGAAAGCCAAGAAAGGTTATTTCCCCACATATATAAATCATAAAATTTTATCTTAATGATTATTTTGTAATAGCAAAAATTGTGCCCAAATTTTAAAGGAAGCCTCAATATTTTTTCAATAAAAATTGATTATTTTAAACATACATCATTATTCTAAATGCATGGTATAGCAATTATGCATGTTATATGATTTTTCTTGGTTTAATTTAGTTTATAAATAGTTATAGAAGAGAATTTTCATTTTAAGCAACAAATATTAATTTTAATTTTACCACCATTCAGTTAGATGCAAACTAATCAATTTATTTATTTTTAATATATACTTGATGGAGGTATAACTGATAATCAAAGAACCACACATATTTAATATATGCAATCTGATGATTTTAGAGATATGCAAGCATCTGTAAACATGATCAGCACAGGCAAGGTAATGGACAAATTTAACATTTCCAGAGTTTCCTTGTGTTCCTTTTATTTATTTATTTTTTGGTGGTAAGAGTACCTAATATGAGATCTTGAAGTCTAGTTTCAGTTATGCTAGATGAATAAGTTCTAGAGATCTGCTGTGCAATGTAGTGTCTATAGATAAGGCTATGGTATGGTGTATTTAGTATTTAATTTAGAAAGTACTACTTATTTTACATTGGCATAAATAAATAGATATAAAAAAGCATTGTGCTTATATGTACACAATATTTCCTTGAAGATTTCTTTAGAAAGAAATAAAACAATGCTCACAACCAGTGGTAGAAATGAATATATTATATGAAAGTAGATATATATACAAACAGCATAATCATTTTATTCCAATTCTTCCTATTATGGATATTGTGTATTATTATTCTATATCTACATTTAAGTCTATTAAGACAAGGTATGGTCATTATGTCCTATTCAATATATATTCCATTTTGTTCCAACATAGGTAGTAGAGACAGCGTATCTAGAGTCAGCAACTAGGATGTTGAGGTCCTAATTCACCAGGCTTTCTGATTCTGCAACAATTTGCACTGGGAAGAGGCAGCAGTTACTTTTTAGCTTCATTCTTAGCTGTTGTTTGAAAGTTTTTAATTAATATATAGACAACAGACATTTTTAAGCCTCTCATATGACTCCTTGATCTATGCGTGCCATTTATTGAATCTCCTCTTACATCAACTCATTTCATTTGCCTTACCTAAGAACTCTATGTACTATAAGCACCAGTTTGTACTGCCTGTAAGGGGAATACAGTGACTTATATTAATTTTTGAAGATGACATATTTTAGCAAATGTATGGTGAAGACAGATATGTCATGTGTAAAATCACTAGAGTGTAATTTTTGAGAAATAGCAGTTCACTCTCATAGAGTGTGATTCTGGACGGGGTGCTAATTCTCTCTCATCTTGTTACAAGAATATTCTTTTCATTGGAAGTTATATTCCAAGTGGAAATACATATTCTAGACACTGGCCAAATACTGATCTTCTGTTCTAGATAGGCTTCAGTGGATTGAATTAGAAGTCAAGACATTCTTATATACATTTTTAAGGAATCTCAAGGCATTATTTTATATAAACTGATCTAACCACAGAAGAAATCAGAGGACCCAGGCAGTTCATTGAGATAACATGATTCTTGTTATTTCAAAGATTTGACCTAATGTTGTACTTTTCTGCTCAGAACTGCTTTGACAAACACTTGGGAATCATGTCAAAATATTTGAAGATTATGGGGAAAAAGAGAAGATAAAGATTTGAACTTTGTCTTTCTAGTTGTCTCTTTTCCTCTTATACTTGGTGAATATAATTCAAAGAAATAAAATTAAATCGTATTATTAAAAGATTCTGTTTATTTTTTCAGATTATAAAAATGATAAATATTATTTATAGGAAAATTAGGAAAATTAATCATATTAAATTTAAAAAATATGTAAAAGCCCAAAAGGAAAATTAATCAGCTACACCTTAACTACCTAAAAGCATCCATTATTAATAAGATTGCCCTACATATCTATCTCAAATGATGTACAGACATATGTAAATATATAAATACTAGATATATTTATACATATACTTAATTTGTATATATACATATATAATCTACACTCAGATTGTATAACATAATACTGAACTCTATTTGATTATAGCATGACAAAATTGATAACATAATTGTATAATACATTTCATGAAGCACTTTCATTTATTTCATCAAAACATTAATTAATTTCTGAGGGTACATACAAATTAATTTAAGTAAATATATTCCATTACTAAATACTTTTCTACTTATGGAATTTTATACAGTTAGAAAGTATTTTTCTTGTTTCTCATTTTTGTTATAAAAAATAACACTGAGATGAGCATTCTTTTATTTAACTAATTACCTGGAACTTAAATTATTTTCTTATTTCAAATATTTATAGTTCCTTTATCCAGCGATCTGTATTCTATAAGAAACATTGATAAGTATTGTAACATTGCACTCCAGACAGGTTAAAGTGGTTTACTCTGCTAACATTGGGCTATAAACATGGACATTTATTATACCCTCGTGAACACTGCATCTTATTTTCTAAAACATTTTCTTCACTTGGTAGTTAAAAATGCCATTTAATTTGTGCTACACTGTAATGTAACAATGGATGTCATTCTATGTATACTGTAATATGTTTTTATCAGTGGTAATTTGAACGTTTTTTCCCCATTGCCCATTGCAGTTTTTTTGTGGATTTTCTTATCATGAACTTCCAAATAGAAAAATCAGAGTACATTGTTTTTCACAAACTCCTAGAGCATTAATATTGTCTGTCATATCTGTGGAAAAGTCTTTATCAATTTGTTCACATTATTTCACTTGTCATAAAATTTTGATGTAAATTTGAAAAAAATATAGTAAAATATAGTGTAGTTATTTGTGATTTATTTTAATTGCTGATGTATATGAGTTTCACCTTGTTCCTGAGATCAGATGTATTTTCTATCCACATTCATTACTTATATAACTCATGTTAACAGTGGCTGGGAATCAACATGGCATGTCTATATTTAAATACTTTTCCCTTTTTTCTTTTTAGCAAATTTTAAATAATCCTTTTTAAAATAATTTGTGGTACTAGTAGTTTTCTACAAAAATTGTATAGGCTTAAGGTTTTCCTTCACCCCTCACATATCTCTTTCTTTTATTAAATTGTCCATTGTTTTAAGATCCAACTATTTACATAAAGTAGATTTATAACATGTTTTAAAATATGCCAAGGCAAATTCTCTTTGTTTTCTTTGACTTTAAAAATATTTTGGCTATTCTTTTCCTGAGTATTATAGCAGACATTTTTTAACTTTTTTTATGTTCTCAAAATAATATTATGAATTCTATTGAAAATAAGTATCTATAAGTTCTGAAAGAATGACAAGATTCTTTAAAGAATCTTTCTATTCAAAAATAAGATAATTCCCTTATATCTATGTTGTTTTTTTGTAAACCCATGTATGTTTTAGTACTATGTCTTTCATCACTCTTAAATAATAATTCATAGTACTGATTATATATAGCATCCAAGAAGACCGTTGATAGTGGAATGTGAATTTTGATTCTGAGCACCTTTCTGAATACTGATTAGTTCCTCTTGTTTTTCAGTTCCTCTGACGGGCAGCTATTTTTGGGGGGATACTAATGGACAATATCAACTGTTAATAATAATGCTAATATCAGCTTCAACTTTCACATATAGACACATTTATATATTTTTCTTTTTTTTTCATCTTATTGGTATAATTTACCTTGTGAGAATAGGTAAAAGTGATATTTCTTATGTTGTTAATAAGAAATACTATATTAGTATTCTTCATATTGTTCAGAAATATTACAGTTTACAAGTTTTAAAACAGAAATAGGTTTCTAGGTTTCTTCTAACTGAAGAGTGATACTGTTTCTTTAAAGTGTTCTAATTGTTTAGTTCTATTTCTTATGTTTCCATTAACATTCTCTCTCTCTCTGTGTATCTATCCTAACAAATCATATGTATCTTTTTTTAAAAGATTTTTAAAGTTTCTTTTAGAGAGAGAAGATGAGCAGGAGGAGAGGCAAAGAGAGAAGGGGAGAAGGAGAGAATCTCAAGTAGATTCTGCACTGAACACAGAGCCCAAAGAAGGGCTGATCTTGAGACCAGAGATCATGACCTGAGATGAAATCAAGAGTCAATTGCTCAACAGACTGAGCCTCCCAGGCACCCTGTATTTTTCTTTTAAATCATACTAAACCCACAGGACATTTGTTCTGTAAGTTGTGATCCTTGGTGTTTTCTTTCTGAACAACCTCACCTCATTAGGATTAATCATTATTCATATTTTGGGTTGATACTTACTTCAGGGAAGATGCCTCTCATATTCTATATCTCTGCCTTAGAACATCATGTATCTCTTCTCTCTATGTACCCTAGTACTTAGGGTAGTTATGTGCTATTCAGGTATGTGCTGTTTTGCGATTTCACATTTAGATGTGTTAGTTTTTTAATATATGTCTCCCTCCATCAACCACAAGATGCTTAACCTCGTATTTCTAAAGGATTTTACTCATTATTTTGTCCTCAGAGACTAGCACAATGTTTGGTCCTTGGGGGCCTCCTCCTTCCTGGGGCCCAGTATAAACCAGATATGACCCACATCAGAGGAAAGGTCACTGGCTCGTGATGCTGTAACGGGGACCCCCACCCCAACCTCCTTCTCTACCTTCCCTTTTCCCTTCCCTCAATAGACTTTTTTTTTTTTTCCTAATGTAATGTCCAATGATTCATTAATAGCATATAACACCCAGTGCTCATCACATCACATGCCCTGCTTATTGTCCTCAGTGGACTTTTTATGCCAACAGTGCTGTTTACATTTTATTCCCTTTTTTTATCCTTTTTCACAGAGAAATGGAAGCCTACAAATTTAAAAATGTGTATTAATTAAATAAAACAATGATAAACATCATATTGGCTAACTTGCAAAAATCCCATGGTTCTAATTCATAAGCAATGTGATAATAATTTCATGTCACACTTCTTTCTTTCCTGTATATCCACCATTACATTTTCTTCTGATTATCTCATACTGACAGCAACCACTGCCAATGGCAATGGCTGCAAACAAGAAGGACTTACTTAGCAAGACTACATATTTATATATATATACTGGTAATAATATATAACTGAATGCATAACAAATCGGGAGAAGGGAAAACTTAAAAGCATAATTTTAATCAATAAACATAGAAGGAATAATGGAAATAGAAAATCATCTTTAGGTAGACATTAGTATAAATGAGCATTGCAAGTAAGAATCAATGACAGATATATCACGGTCTTAAAGTATCTACTCATATTCACCTACTCTTGTTCATTAAAGGAAGATTAGTAACTCTATAGAGCAGAAGCTTGGCAGACAGCACATTTATCCAGTGATCAAAGCTAACATCACCAGTAAGATAAATAGACACTCTGTACCTCTGCATGGGATTCACAGAGAAGAAGCTCCACATCATTTGTTTCATTCTTGCTAGAAATGCACAAGCTCAATTTAATCATGAGACAACATCAGACACATCCCACCTAAGAGGCCCTGAGGGGCATTCTACAAAATATCTGGTCAGTATTCTTCAAAAATGTCAGGATCATAAAGAGAAAAACTGTCACAGATTAGAGGAGACTAAGATGACATGACAACTAAATGCATTGTGGGTCCCAAATTGAATTATGGACCAGAAAAAGAAAGCAAGGAGAAACCAGTGAAATTGAAATGAGTCCTATAGTTAATTAATGATGCTGTATCAATGTAAGTCTCCAGATTTCCATTATTATACTTTGGCTGTGTAAGACATTACCATTAGGAGAAGTGTGGGGAAGAGAAAATGCTTTCTATCTGTAACTCTTCTAAAAGTCAAAATTATTTCAAAAAGTTTTAGTAATTTTATTCGTAATGACAATAATAGGTAGTACCTATGAGATTTGCTAAATTCCATGACAGTTTTGTGTATTTCTTCAACATTAACCATTCCATCTTAAGAAATTTATTAGGTGGCTACTATTGTTTTTTAAAGATTTTATTTATTTATTTATTTATTTGATAGGCAGAGATCACAAGTAGACAGAGAGGCAGGCAGAGAGAGAGAGAGAGAGAGGGAGAAGCAGGCTCCCTGCTGAGCAGAGAGTGCGATGTGGGGCTCAATTCCAAGACCCTGAGATCATGACCCGAGCCAAAGGCAGAAGCTTTAACCCACTGATCCACCCAGGTGCCGCTAGGTGGCTACTATTTTTAACTCTACTTAAAATTTGAAGAAATTTGGGTGCCTGGCTGGTTCCATCAGTTCAATCTGACTTTTGATTTCATCTTAGATCTTGATCTCAGGTCATGGGTTCAAAACCAGTGTTAGGGTCTATTGTGTGCTTAGCATCTACTTAGAAAAAAAAAATTAATAAATAGGTACAAAGTAGTAAATAAATACAGCCAGTAACATGAAGCAATATTTCTAACAGAAGCAAACAGTTGATCTTTCACATTTGTGCTCCTTAGCTACTCTATCGTGTTTGCCAATAATTTATTTTCTCATGTTACTATGCTTAATATGTTGATTACATCTAATTGAAAATTTAGAAATTTTGAATATTTTTAGATTTACCATATTTTTGATAAACTTTATATTTAGAGCAGTTTTATATTTACAGAAAAAAAATTTAGAAGGTAGTGCCGAGATTTTCCATATATCCCACCCAGTTTTCACTATTTTAACATCTTATAATATTAGTATATTTGTCACATTTAACAATATAATAGTGATACATTATTAACTAAAATCTATATATATGTATTTTTTTATGATTTATTTTTTTGTTTTACAGAGACAGTGAGCATGTGTGAGTTGGGGGAGGGGCAGCGAGAGAGGCGGGGAGAGAATCTCAAGGATACTCTCCTGAACATGAATCCTAGTACAGGGTTAAATCACATGGTCCTGAGAAGATGCCCTAAGCCAAAAATCAAGTGTTGGACACAAAAATGGCTAAGCTAGCCAGGCTCTCCTAAAATTTATATTTTAATTGGCTTTCTTTAGTTTATACCTAAGATCCTTTTTCTATACTAGGAGCTCGTCCTATATTTAGTAGTCATGACTGTTCTTGACTTCTCTTGACTAGGACAATTTCTCACATTGTTCTTGTTTTTCATGACTGTGATAGTTTGAGAAGTACTATTCAGGTACATTACAGAATGTCCCTCAACTAGAATTTATCTATTTTTTCCCCCTTATAATGAGATTGTGGTTATTGGTTCTGGGCTAGTGTCACGTCATATAGTAGGCACATACTGTTGACATGAGTCATCAGGGTAGAGACAGATTCCATGACCTGACTGAGAAAGCATTTGTCTGATTTCTCCACTATAAAGCTTCTCTTATTATACCTTTCTTTTTTACACTCTACTCTTTGGAATTGAGTCATTATGCACAGCTCATATTTGAGGAGTGTTGAGTCATGTTGTATCTCCTGGAGGAGACCTACATTTTTTGGACTTCTTCTGCATATGAGATTTGTCTCTTTCCCACTATTTATCTATCTGTCATCTATCTACTATCTATCTATCATCTATCTGTCTTTTGTTAACAGGATAGATTCACAAGTGTTTCTTAACTTTCCCCTCCAGTTCACAGGCATGACATGCAAACTAGAGTAGAGCAGACAGGAGGTCAGAGAAATATACTTCCAACCAGGGGAATAAGGCTCTGGTAACATTTTTGCCCCCAGAGAGTAGGTCTCTGTTAGGAAGAATGCTCTGGGTATATTTTACAATTGTAACTTTTTCTTTCCCTCTGCCATGAGGGAAAATTTCTTGGCTCTTCACTGTGAGAATTTTCTTGGTTCCTGGATGTAAAATCCAGTAATATCCAGTGGGCAGTTAAGATCCCAGGGCTTTCTTAGTCTCAAGGGAGTCCACACTCAGCCTTCAGGGATTTTTCATCACTATTTAAGTATTCCTTCCAGCTTAGTGTTTCAGTGGCCTTTGTTCCACTTTAACAGGTATCAGTTGTGACTTTCTGGATTCACCTGTCTCTCCAGATTTCAGGAACTTTGTCCTGGGACCTTAGTTCCTTAATGGTTCCAAGAAAAGTCATTGATTTTCAGTTCATTCAACTTGCTTCTTGTTATAAGGGCAGGAGTAATAACACCTATGGTTTTTTCATGTGAGAGATAAAACATGAAATCAGACTTTCCTTTTTCCCATCCTTTTTTTCATGGACATATTAATCTTCCTTAACTTTTAACCACTCATTTGCCCTCTATTCTATTAAAGATAAAGAAAATTAAATGAACATTTTCAACATATTGTTGTTAATAAAATACACAACTTCTTAATGTGCTATTTTATTTCTACATTAGTCCCACATCTAAGTAGCACATGGTAAGTACATCCTCCAAACAAGTCATAGATGGAATTTGATGTAACATAAGTTTACTTTTAAAATACTTATGTGTGGGCACCTGGGTGGCTCAGTGGGTTAAGCCTCTACCTTCAGCTCAGGTCATGATCTCAGGGTCCTGGGATAGAGCCCCACATTCGGCTCTCTGCTCAGCAGGGAGCCTGCTTCTCCTCTCTCTCTGCCTGCCTCTCTGCCTACTTGTGATCTCTCTTTCTGTCAAATAAAAAGTAAAATCTTTAAAAAAATACTGATGTGTGTATTGTACTTTTTTTCATCACTCTGCACAATGAACTCATCATTTATGCATCAGTGTCCTTTTCCTATGATATGACCAATCCTATAAATTAACTGATTAAAGACAAAGTATTCTGAAACTAGTCACCATACAATTCATTAAGCGAACAACAACTTTGTGTTGCTATTTGTTGACAACATTTTGATACAGGCCCAAGGTCATTTCTGTGACTACAGGTCTACTTTGGAGAGCCTCATTGTTTTTCTCACATAAAATGGAGCTATAATATAATCATTAATTATTATTTATTTCAGGTTATTTCCAACCAAGTGAAAGGACTTATGAATCAAAATGAAGGCATACTCTTTCTAGATTTTCACATAAATATTTCTATCTTTTATCATTGTCATTTGCACAGCTAATTTTTTTTTTAAAGATTTTATTTATTTATTTGACAGAGAGAAATCACAAGTAGATGGAGAGGCAGGCAGAGAGAGAGAGAGGGAAGCAGGCTCTCCGCTGAGCAGAGAGCCCGATGCAGGACTCGATCCCAGGGCTCTGAGATCATGACCTGAGCCGAAGGCAGCGGCTTAACCCACTGAGCCACCCAGGTGCCCATTTGCACAGCTAATTTGCAAAACTTTTTTTTTTAACTAAATTTGTAAAATCTTCCCAAAGGAAATTTTCCCAAAGTATTCAGCCTTCAATAGATCACTTTCTTTTTATTCTCATATTTCTTTGGTGATATTGAATGGATAGTAATTGTTTATTACATGAGTTAGTTAAGTAAACAAGGTTAAAATATATTCTGCATTTTTCTCTAACAATTCCTGTAACATCATCCTTTTATGTCCAGGTGGGAAACTTAAGAAGTTGACAACTAACAACTATTCTTTTTTCCATTTTAAGAATATTATTTAAAAAAGAGATGTGTGAGATCAGTGAAGCATTAAATATCAGAAAGAAACAGATTGGGGCACATGCCTTCCACTCGGGTCATGATTTCAAGGTCCTGGGATCCAGTCCTGTATCTGGCTCCCTGCTCAGTGGGGTATCTGCTTCTCCCTCTCTCTGCCTCTGTCTCTCACTTGTGCTTTCTCTCTCAAATAATTAAATGAAATCTTAAGAAAAAATAAATAAAAGATTCTTACCACCAAATAGATACTGTCCTATGCTGATAATTCATTACAAGATACATTTTAAACACAAAAACAAATAAAGTTAACATATATTACTATTTAAATACTATTAAGCTTTAAATAATTTAATAATAATAAAAAATAATAATACAATAATAAAATAAAATAATAAAAAAATAATAATTTAAATAATAATAATTATGAATAAACAAGCTTTTATATGAGTTTTGCTTAAATACATTTTACATATAAATAAAGACAAAATTTGAAGTAGACCAGTTTTTCTAAAGGAGCTCTAAAATTATTTCTCATTTTGAAAATATAAAATAATTATAAAATATTTTTTACTTTCTTAACATAGAGAAGCAATTACATGAGATTGAATAACAGGATCTTTAGAAATAATTTTAATTGGGAGCTCATATAATACGAAGAAATTCAGGGAATATGTGAATTATTATGTTTGAAGACATTAAAACGGGTAAGAAGAAAGGTTAAAGTAACTTCTCATCTTGGTACATTTGGCAAAACATCTAACAGATGTTACCCGACTTGCAGTTTCCAATTAGAATTTTTAAACACACTTAAAGAGGATAACCAGTTTTGTTTTTAATTAGTTAGAAAGCCATTATTTTGGTTGAGTTGGTTTGTTTTATAAAACTTTAAAGGGAAGTCATTTTGTGTTGTAGGCTAAAGCAACTCCTGTGTCATTAGTGGTTCTGTTCTAGTTTTAATGATCTGAAAGGCATTTTCTGCTCAGACTTCTGTTACTTCCTCTGTTTTTCATAGTTCCCTGCCCTACTTCACCCAACCAAAACCAACCCCATCCTGGCCCTGAGGAAACAATGGTTGATTATTTTGCCTAAAGCAATTGTGTATCTCTTATACAAATGGTCCTTAACTTACAGAGCCTTGACTTACAATTTTTTGACTCTATGATGGGGCAGAAGCTATATACATTCAATAGGATGCCGACTTCCTGTTTTGAATTTTGATCTTTTCCCAGGCTAGTGATATGCAGCATGACTGTCTTGCAATTCTGGGCAGCTCCCAGTCAGCCATGCTATGATGAGGGTAAACAATTGATACCACCATTCTTTACCCATACACACACTTTGGTTTTCACTTTCAGTATAGTTTTCAATAAATTACATGAGCTATTCAACACCTTACTACAAACTAGGTTTTGTGTTAGATGATTTTGCTCAACTGTTGGCTTATAGCAGTGTCTGAACACGCTTAAGGTAGGTTAAACTATGCTCTGTAGCTTAGGTGTATTAAATGCATTTTCAACTTAATGATACTGTAAAATTACAATGGGCTTATTGAAGCATAACCCCATCATAAGTCAAGGAAGATTTATTCTTGTGTCCTCAAATACTAGTTTCATTGCCCTAAATAATTTATTTCTGCCTAACCCCATCCAATCCATACCTCTTTTTAGCTTCAAGTTAGAAGTTCTCTTGCTAAGGAAAAACTGGTATCTTCCAAATGGTTGTTTATGGACACATTAGGTGTTAGATAGAGTTACCTTTGAAAGGAATTGTGTTTCTCATCTGAGGCCCGTTTTTACCAAGTAAGGGTTGTCAAACCAAAACAAACAAAAAAACCTCTTCCTTCTCTGATATATATATTTTTTCTTACTCCTCTGGGCAAATACATCTGTTTTTAGTCCTTTGAACATTTTCAAAGCAAGTACAGTTCCATAGTATCTTGAGAAACACTAATCAAGAAAAATTATTCTCTCAATCTGAGTCACCTTTCACCAGAGGTGACTCACTTTGTTTTTTCTTGCCCATAGGGAAAAAACTATACTTTACTACAGTCAAGTTTCATTTAGAAATTTATCCAAAGATGTACAGCTATTGAGTAAGGAGTATACTCTAAGGGTAAATATGAATCAAAAAAGAAAGTTTCTGTTAATAAGAAGGAAAAGAAACTCATCCTACACCTTATCTTAGAGCATTTACTTTAGAAAATTTGTTAGTTCTTTCTTTCTCTAAAATGTATGTAGAACCCTCCTACACTGTTGGTGGGAATGCAAGCTGGTACAGCCACTCTGGAAAACAGCATGGAGGTTCCTCAAAATGTTGAAAATAGAACTGCCCTATGACCCAGCAATTGCACTATTGGGTATTTACCCTAAGGATACAAACGTAGTGATCCAAAGGGGCACATGCACCCGAATGTTTATAGCAGCAATGTCCACAATAGCCAAACTATGGAAAGAACCTAGATGCCCATCAACAGATGAATGGATCAAGAAGATGTGGTATATATACACAATGGAATACTATGCAGCCATCAAAAGAAATGAAATCTTGCCATTTGCGACAACATGGATGGAACTAGAGCGTATCATGCTTAGCGAAATAAGTCAAGCAGAGAAAGACAACTATCATATGATCTCCCTGATATGAGGAAGTGGTGATGCAACATGGGGGCTTAAGTGGGTAGGAGAAGAATCAATGAAACAAGATGGGATTGGGAGGGAGACAAACCATAAGTGACTTTTAATCTCACAAAACAAACTGAGGGTTGCTGGGGGGAGGGGGTTGGGGAGAAGGGGGTTGGATTATGGACATTGGGGAGGGTATGTGCTTTGGTGAGTGCTGTGAAGTGTGTAAACCTGGTGATTCACAGACCTGTACCCCTGGGGATAGAGTATTACGCCTCCATCAGAAAGGATGAATACCCAACTTTTGTAGCATCATGGACGGGACTGGAAGAGATTATGCTGAGTGAAATAAGTCAAGCAGAGAGAGTCAACTATCATATGGTTTCACTTATTTGTGGAGCATAACAAATAGCATGGAGGACATGGGGACTTAGAGTGGAGAAGGGAGTTGGGGGAAATTGGAAGGGGAGGTGAACCATGAGAGACTATGGACTCTGAAAAACAATCTGAGGGTTTTGAAGGGACGGGGGGTGGGAGGTTGGGGTACCAGGTGGTGGGTATTATAGAGGGCACGGATTGCATGGAGCACGGGGTGTGGTGCAAAAATAATGAATACTGTTATGCTGGAAATAAAAAAAAAAAAAAACCACAAAAAAAAAAAATAATAATTTTTTAAAAGCTAAATAAGCCTTTTGCCAGCTTTAAGAACCAGAGAACCGTTTCTTTGAAATTCAGCCCTCAGTGAAGATGGAGCTCCCATCTTCCAGTTTCTTCTAGGGGGTAGAACCCTAAGTTTGACAAGGGCCTCACTCCTAAACTACTTCCAGTCATAAAGACGTGATAAGCTTATTTATCCTTTGCGTTAAGCTACTTAGCTAACACAGATGATCAGTCCCATTGCCAGCTGAATGTAGAATGAAGTGCATTTGCTGCTGTCATGTCCTCCAAAATTAGGTACTGTTTACCTTAAGGACATGTATGTAATGTGTTGTATGAGCATGACTACATGAAAGGGTGAGATTTCTTTGTTTTCACAGTCTGTTGGGGGGTTGACTGTGATGTGTATCACATTCAGCACTGATGCTTATTCAATTATAATTTTTTTTCTTTCTCTCTACTATTGTGGAAAGGTTTTAGTGGGTTGGGAAGAGATACATTTTTAACTATATTTTGCCAATAGCACTCAGTATCGATGTCTACCATGTTAAACTTGATCTAAGCCGTTCACTTTCCAAAAGCAGAAACTGTAAAGAAATTTTCTCCCCCTTTTGTGTTCTCAGAAAGGGCTGATTAAGAACCACCAAATGTTCTGAAACAAGTCCTGGCCCTGGCTTTCCTCTTCACTCTCCTGATGCTCATGGACAGCTCCCTTGCTTCACTATCTCTATAAAAATAACCTTAGACCCTCTTGCTCTTCTTTGACACATTCTTTGTCAATAAATGTTCTCCCTATTGTAAACTTGAATAAGATCATCTTCTTAATTGTCTTGAGCATACTACATTTAACAATGCTCATGTTTAACCAACCCATTGGGTAGTTGTGGGGTTTTGGCTGTTCTTGCTGTTTTCACTTTGCCAATTTATTTTTCTTTAGCTCACTGAGTATTGGCAATTGAATGCCACAGTGATTTCTTGTCTTTCTCTTTCAGACATATTACTGAAACCCAAGTCTGACTGCCTGTCGCTCGAAAGGCCAATACTCAAGAGAGAAGTTTTGATTGGAAAGGAATATGAGTTTTATTTAGGAGCCCGACACCTGGGGAGAAGGCAGACTCTTTTCCAAAGGCCAGCTCTGAGGTTTCTGTCTGGCTGAGAGATTTTTAAAAGGGTTTCATCAGTTAAGGCACTGCAGTGGTCTGTGACATTTCTTGATTATGTGTAGACTCGAAGATGCCAACTACAGACTCATCTTGGCTCTCCGAGGTTGTGTAAGAAGGTCTGGTTCCTTGGTACCTGGGGCTTGTGGGACAGTACTCTGTTCTTTCTGCTGAGGGCAAGGTCTACAGATACACAAAGGGAGGTCACTAAAGTTGTTTATGACCTTGAAAAGAAAAAAAAAAGTTTTGCTAAAAGATTGCTGGTCTTATCAGAAAGCTGAGGCAGCTTCATACAGACTTGCTGGCCTCTGTGGTCTTTTATTCCCCAAGGTTCATGGTTTGCAAATTTCAAAATAAATTAGTTCTGTTGCAGATCAAGGATCTTAAGTCAGCAGGCAAGGAATGTGTTAACTTGAACCAAGTTAACCCATCTGATAACAAATGTCTGTATTAACTATTGGATTGTCTACTAGGCAGGTCTGAAAGGAGGTGTTCATGTAATACTTAACCAACACGTTTAAACTTAACTCACTATCATGACTTTTTTTTTTATCTCGACTCTTTCTTTCTATTGAGAAGATAAGTGAAGACCACTCAAATGAGAACAAGCAAAGTCTATTTATTCAGAGCTTGCCCTAGCAATAGTACTCCACCTGTGCTTGGTGGAGGCGCAAGACATAGAGGAGCATGAGAGCTTTATAGTGGAAAAAAGGGAAGGCTGCAGGTTCGCTCTGACTGGAGGCTGTTGGCCCTGGAAAGCTGAAGGGAAGATAACTACAAGCAACGTGTTCTCTTTGATTTTCTAAAGGAGCATATTTGACTTTCTTCAGTTGGTCCTAAATTGGGAGAAAATATAGGGGAGCTGTCAGTTACTGATCAAGTCCTGACGATCTGGGGCCAGTTGCTACAGAGCTTGTGGTTTGGTTTACTGCACTGGTTGCTGCAAAATGTTAGGTCAAAGTTCTATTTTTTTTTTTAAGATGTATTTATTTATTTGAGAGAAAGAGAGAGAACTGGGGTACCGTGTGGGGGGGGCAAAGGAAGAGAGAGAGATTCGCAAGTAGACTAGAGAAACCATTGCCAGGCTCAATCTCAGAATCCTGAGGTCATGACCTGACCTAAAATCAAGAATCAGATGCTTAACCAAGTGAGCCACTCAGGTGCCCAGAAGTTCTATTTTTATATGTACTCTGGTTGTTGCCTGTTTGCATAGTGTCTCTCACTGTTAATGTCATTGCCATTCTCTCTGTCATCCAGGCTCATTGAGTATTTCATTAGTTTTTGTTACCTCTCAGTTTTCTTATCAACTTTACTTTTTAAAACATTCTCATCTTTATCGATTATATAGTTCTGAACTAGGACATCCCAGACTCTTCCCATGGCTACATCTTTAATTCAGGTCTTTGATTTCTTTATCTAGGAAATGTACCAGTGTTCTTACTGGTTACTCTGCTTTAGGATTTTTTCTCAGCATTCTATTCTCTATACTACTTTTATATAAAGACAAATTATTTTGATTAAATTGTCTCCTCCACCGAAAAGTCCTTCATCCTTCCTATGGCAGAGCTGTCAATTCTGTTCATATTCAGCCCAGCAGTCTTCCTTGTAGGTGTCATAAAATCAGTAAATGGCATTTATTGGATGAACAATTGAATAAAATGAATTAACTTTATATAATTCTCCTTTTTCTCCCCCCATCAGCTTTTTTTGTCAATTTCAAAGCTTTTATTTAATAGAACATGAGTCTATTTGAAATTTTAACTTTTTAACTGATAATTTTTTCCCAAAGATTTGTCTTTTACTCAGTTTATGACAGTTACATTTTTAGAAGTAATTCTAAATAAATAAAATAGTTCCTCAAAATAGTCAAGTGGATAATACTTAGACTAATGTTGGTAATACCTATGTCCCATTGCCTGGATTCCTGGAGCCCCAGGTAGTCACTCTGAGGCATTTCTCTGGGGCTGTCAGTCATCCCAGTGCCAATGAGCAGAGAGTCCTGTTGTTGTCATGGCAAAGAAATGGCAGCTACCATGCTGTCTGTACTTAACTAGCATCGCAGAGCTATACCCTCACCCCAGAAGGGTTTCATTTAACAAATTACACTTACAATACTTTTGATCCTATTATAATTTTCTCTCTCTGTCTTTCTGTTTCTGTTTTTTTGTTTTGTTTTGTTTTTGTTTTTGTTTTTTTAAGTAAATTCAGTAGGGGGCCTCCAAAATACCTACTTTTTTTTTTTTTTTTTTTTAAGATTTCATTCACTTATTTGACAGAGAGATCTATCACAAACAGGCAGAGAGGCAGACAGAGAGAGAAGGAGCAGCAGGATGTCTGCTGAGCAGAGAGCCCGAATGCTGGGCTTGATCCAAGGATCTTGAGATCATGACCTGAGCCGAAGGCAGAGGCTTAACCCAGTGAGTCACCCAGGTGCCCCACAAAGTACTTACTTTAACTTAGAAAATGAGAGAGTATGTTCAGCCTTTTCACAAGTTGTGTGACACTTTGGTTTTTACTTTGGCCTAAAGTTGTTAAAAAGGAGACAATAGGCCCCAAATAGAGGTATTTGTGTTAACCTCCCCATCAACAAATCAAGACTTACTACCTAACCTAATTGCAGTTTCAGCGTCTCCCAGCAATGTAACCATTAACAGTCAATCTGGAATCACCTGGTTGAACAAGCAAGGAAATCTGCCTGGGAGACACTTACCATCCCCCCTTAGGATAGAGGCTTGCCTGAAACAATACACTCTTTCTTAATAAACTTCCTTTTGTCCACCTCCTTTCTGACTTTAAAAACCATTCCTGGGTATACTGGGTGTGGTGCATAAACAATGAATCTTGGAACACTGAAAAAAAATTAAATTAAATTAAATTAAAAATAAAGAAATAAATGGCATTCCTTTTTTACAGCTCTTGATAGCTTCTTTCTATTTGCTCGATGGGATGCTGCCCAATTCATGAATTGCTGAATAAAACAAATTTGATCCTTAGGTTTACTCAGTTGAATTTTGTTAATAAAGTAAAATTTGTTTATTGAAAATATTTTCCCAAATAATGTTACTTCTACTGAAAAATTAATTATATGCAAAATGACTGGGAAAAAACATGCTAAAATAATTTCCCTATTCTTTCTTATAAGTAATTTGGGTAAGCTAGAAAGAATTCCACTGGAGTTTAAAAACAGGGACCATTTCCTTCTCATCTGCATCCTATTAACACTTATCCTAATACTTTGAAAATATACTCAAATCTGACTTTCAGTATCATGAATCTTTCTGTGGTGCATATTAGAGCTCAAAGCAATCACTGCTAAGGGCCCAGTAATCTGAGTGTTAGGAATTTTATAACTCAAATTCTTACTAAGGTCATCTGAAGATTGCATCCTGACACATTTTGCATGGGTGGTGGAAGGAAATCTGCATGACTGTATGGATCCAGAACATCCCAAATGTGAGCCCTTTAAAGCATGTCCAGGATCTATGCTCTGCTTCCCTAAGCACAGGTTAGGTATCTCTCCTGTTCGGGTGATACTTTGCCTCTATCATAGTATGCATCACATTCATTAATCTTTCTCCCTATCTGGTGGTAGTTCCTTGAATAAAAGGACAACACTTTTTGTTATTTTCATAAGTTATTTTGAATTGTAGGTTATAGAAATTTCCTGAAATTGACAGTAGTGAAGATTTTGTATATTAAGGGACAAAAAGATTAAGGTTATTTCAATATGTCACAGTACATATGACAATTTGCAATTTGCAGAAAACACAGGACTTAATTCATAAGGAATATAAATTAGATAGGGAATTTTTACCTTTTATTCCCCAGTGCTCTTATGTATCTCATTTCTATAGCTAGTAAAACTGAAGAAAAAACAATATTCAAGAGGAATCGGAGTTTGAACTTTCTAAAAAAATAAAAATAGAATAAATGAACATTGAGAACAATATTGTTTAGATACTTTGTTTTCAAATTAGGAATGTTAACTATAATATTGTACATATGATGTGGGAAAGAAAGGTAGAAGAGAAATTATTAAATTTCCTTACTACCTTCAGCCCATTGACAAGTCCTTGAAATAGGCAGAATTACATTCCTCTAAGGATTCAACTGCCTCAATGTTGACACTTTGCTAAAGGCAAAGGGCAATCCTAGCCCAAACCTGCCCCCCACTCCAAACCTGTAAGTCTACTTGAACATATAAAAATTCCTTTGGAGGGCGCCTGGGTGGCTCAGTGGGTTAAGCCACTGCCTTCAGCTCAGGTCATGATCTCAGGGTCCTGGGATCGAGTCCCGCATCGGGTTCTCTGCTCCGCGGGGAGCCTGCTTCCTCCTCTCTCTCTCTGCCTGCCTCTCTGCCTACTTGTGATCTCTCTGTGTCAAATGAATAAATAAAATCTTAAAAAAAAAATTCCTTTGGAAATTTCCTTTATCTCTAAATCCTTCAAGATATGTGTTGGCAATCATTCCCCAAGAAAATGGCCCTTAATCATATACATGATTAAGCTTTTAATAGATGGTAATAAACACTCTTCTCCCAACAACAGGTAGTCCCCTCAAGATCCTGGAAACATTTCTTCCAAAATTCCTTAGAAACTTAAGTTGTCCCTAATGCCCTCCCATCGAGAAAATATATAATGGACTACTCCTCATGACGCCAATGCAGCTCTTTTTGCCTATGGGTCCTGTCTCCATGCTTTAATAAAATCACTTTTGCACCAAAGATATCTCAAGAATTCTTTCTTGGCCATTGATTTCAAACCCTAACATCTTTCCTTCATCACATAGACTAAAATCTACCCCATAAAACTATAGAAATAATAAAATTCAACAGCAACAAAGAAACATGCATGTCACATGTAACCACCCCACCTTTTAATTCTATGATGGTTTTATAATTCTGGTCCAATATACTGTCTAGATAACAAAAAAAAAAACATCGTTTTGATGAGGGTTACTGTATCTTGTGTTTTATTATTTCCAGCTGTGAGGGAAAAGAATTACACTCTGTGACCCAATGATTATATGTAGATAGATAGATAGGTAGATGGATAGATAGATGGATATTGAATTAACTAATTCCCCAAGCTCATGACTACATATAATACCTTCCACATTATGTGACATATGTAACAGTTTCAACCATATTGATTTCATGAATTTGAACTCAGAAAGCATTTAATTTCAAGGAGGAAAAAAGAAGTGAGTGGATATGATGATGAGGGGTTCAGGGTATGGTACACTCCCACCTCCCCTCCCAAAGTGTGCTAGTTTGGCATATGGATCATTTTGAGTTGAAGGCACTCGAGGCTCTGCAGGCTTAAGGGAAACTTTTATTCATCCATTAGGCACATGGAAAAATATGAACTGGGGGTCTTTCCCAGAAAAAAGGTCACAACAGTGATAAATTTATCTGAGTGGTAAGGCAAATGTCTAATTATCAAACACCTGCTTTTATTGCCCTATAAAGTGCATTTTTTTCTTCTGAAGTCTAAACCTCTACTCCCTACTCCTTAATTTGGAATGACCTATACATAAACATTTTGCTTCACTGTCTTTGGAATTACCATGTATATGTGGATTTCCCATAGGTACAACTATTAAATGTGATTTTCTCCTGTCATCTGTCTCCTGTCGGTTTGGTTCTTACTTCAGCTGAAGAAACTTTGAGGGGCCAGGAATTCTTTCTCCCTAACAATGAAACTTTTTAAATAAATTTTCCTTTTGGGTCTTGGCAAAAATTAGAATTGTGAAAAGACACAGACTGATATTTGTAAATTTATGTGAAATATTTCTTCAAATAACGTATTGAAAATTCAAGGCATTACTATTACAGTTAAAATGGATACTTTTAAAACCTTGAGAATTATCAGAAAACTAGAGAATATTGTATCTCCACAGTTTCAAAATATTTCCAGTGTGGGAGGGTTTGTGCATTCTTATAAAGATGTAGCGCTACTTGCTATTATCAATAGATATGCAGTTAAGGTCTATTGCATAAGAAATAGGAAAGTGGCAATATGTGGAAAGTTGCATATCACCTGCTTCTCAAATCTTCTAGTATGATAAGGCATCAAATTTTCTTTTACCTAAAATAGTTTATAAAATGAAAGCACAGATACAATTTGGTATTGGCAGTCATTATTCTTTGCTCTTTTCAGCATAACTACCATCTCCTTCTGTTCCCTGAAGTTAATTCTTTTCTTTTAAAGATTGATTGATTGATTGATTGATTGAAGACAGGGAGAGAGGGAATGGGGTGAGGTAGAGGGGGAGGGAGAGAGAGATTCTTCAGCAGGCTTCAAGCCCAACAATGAGCCCAACACAGAGCTTAATTCTGGCTATAGTTAATTTCAAGCAGGAGAAATTTAAAGTGTTACAGAGACATATAAATTGATAATTTACAGTAATCTCTTTTTATATGGGTGGGAAAGAAATATTTAGGTAAGTCTTTGTTAAGAGAGTACCAAACAAAGGCTTGAAAGATTAGCACAGGGTTAGAAAGGAGAAGCAGAGAGTAGTGGGTATATTTTTGGTCTTGAGAGCACATGTGAATATCCTCAAGGTAAAAACAACATGATACTTTCAAGGAAGTAAAAATTCCCTGCTAAAGAAAGAAATTTTTATCACATCGTTTCACTTACTTGTGGAGCATAACAAATATCCTGGAGGACATGGGGCGATAGAGAGGAGAAAGGAGTTGGGGAAATTGGAAGGGGAGGTGAACCATGAGAGACTATGGACTCTGAAAAACAATCTGAGGGGAATGAAGTGGTGGGGGGGTGGGAGGTTGGGGTACGAGGTGGTGGGTATTATAGAGGGCACAGATTGCATGGAGCACTGGGTGTGGTGCAAAAATAATGAATACTGTTATGCTGAAAATAAATAAATTTAATTTAAAAAAGAAAGAAATTTAAAAACAAGGGACAGTGGAACCAATAGGCAATTATAGTAAGGCTGTAGGAGAAAAGGTTAATACAAGTTTAATTTCTTATATAACAGTAAGGGACATTAGAAATTTGAAATTAGAAACACAATATCATTTACTCCAACACCAACAAAAATGAAATACTTAGTTTAGATCTAACAAAATATGTACATGATCTATATGAGGAAAACAAAACCAGGCATCTGACAAACAAATCACGTTTTATCTGACAGAATCCTCTATTTCAAATCTGTAAAGGCCAAATAGTCCTTTTATTGTTTTCGGATGTTTTCAATAAAATATAAACATGTTAGATCAAGTTGGCCTTAAACCACTATAGATTTAACCCGATTTTATAAAGTATCTACATGATTAACTTGTTACAAAGACCCACATGAACTCTGTCAATTGTTAGGTGGATAATCAGGAGTAAGTTGAAGAAAAATTATCATAATAAGTAAAGATAGATACGTCAAACCTTCCTTTGATTATATACTCTTTGCATCCAAAAGCCTTAGGCCAGATTCTCTATTGAGTTTGAATTTTTTTTAAATTGTATTTTAATATTTGTTGTTATTCTTGTTGTTTAATCTTTTTTTTTTAAAGATAAGTAAGAGGAGTTCAAGTATGTACAACGTTACCTTTTTTGATTAAGAGATATTTGAGTTTGCGTTAGCAACACTTTCCTTAGGTACCTTGTAGGAATTAAAAAAAAAAAAAGTGCTTTCTTCAATATAAAGATATCAAATAAATCTCAGAACCTGAATCCTGGGAGCATTGTTGGAAACTTGTTTCAGTTTAGGCTCCAAAAGCAATAAACAGAGGTTTATGTGAGAAAACAAAATAAAAATAGAAAAGAAGTTTGTTGGGCTTCATCCAAATGAGACCTAGATTGGCCTATAAAGACACTCAAGCCAAAAGGAAATTACATCTGTCATGTTGGTTTGACATCACATCAAAACTATTGAGATATATATTTTATGTTTTCAACCCTCAAATTTTTGATGTTTCTTTATTTTATGAAGATAACCCAGATGTTAAAAAACAAAACAAAAACAGTAAAATTTTACGATGGCATTGTTTGTATTACAGCAGTGTGTAAGTTTTTCACATGTCAGAAACGTGGACCTATTTAAATACCAGTACAGAAAAGTTTAGTTTCAGATTTCCACAAATGTCAATCTAAAGTGTTTTATTTAGGGGCACCTGGGTGGCTCAGTAGGTTAAGTGTCTACCTTCAGCTCGGGTCATGATCCCAGGGTTCTGGGATCCTGTTCCACACTGGGCTCCTTGTTCAGCAGGGAGCCTGCTTCTCCCTCTGCCTCCACTTCCCCTGCTTGAGCTCACTTTCTCTCTCTCTCTGACAAATAAATAAATAAATAAACTCTTTAAAAAATAAAAAGTAGAAAGAATAAAGTGTCTTATTTGTACATAATATTTTAAGAAAAATAACTAAATTTGAACAATTTGTGTGTTCCCTATTTTTGGTAATAATAATGCATTTTTTTGCAAATAATTTTTATTAGTAAATGGCTTCTATGAAATTATATGTGAATTAATTCTAAATGAAATTATTTCCACACTTAGCATTTGTAGATTAAAGTTTATTTTATAATATAAATCATCCATTTCAGCATCTAAAAATACTGTGCATATATTTCTTGATAACCAAAAATGAGATGTATTTGTTTTATTGGGGAAAAAAAAACCTTTATAATGTCAAACTCAAAATGTACATTTACAACTATTCATACGAATTTTTTCAGTAAAACTGTTTTTTTTCACATTTGGTAAATAACAGTAAAGATTTTCAACTGAGAATGTGAAAATTCTCCAATTATATAAAAATATATATATTTGTTACATATTTGACTCCAAAGATCACATTTTCTTTTACCTAAAATAGTTTATAAAATGAAAGCACAGATACAATTTGGTATTGGCAGTCATTATTCTTTGCTCTTTTCAGCATAACTACCATCTCCTTCTGTTCCCTGAAGTTAATTCTTTTCTTTTAAAGATTGATTGATTGATTGATTGATTGATTGAAAACAGGGAGAGAGGGAATGGGGTGAGGTAGAGGGGGAGGGAGAGAGAGATTCTTCAGCAGGCTTCAAGCCCAACAATGAGCCCAACACAGAGCTCAATCTCATGACCCTGAGATTATGACCTGAGTAGAAATCAGGAATTGGACAACACGGATGGAGCCACTCCCACGTCCCTATAAGAAATTCACTTTAAATGTAATGATATAGGTAGGTTAAAAGTAAAAGGATAAAAATAAATATGTATGTCATGCAAATATTAATCAAAAGAAAGATTAAGTGACTATATTAATATCAGGTAATATAGACTTCAGAACAAAGAATAAGCGTAACCACATCAAATTACTGTTTTGTTGAAAACCTGTAACTTTCATTTACTCTCAGAATAACATGCAAATCCCTTACCTTGATCTAACAAAAACCACTCTATACATCTTCTAGCACTCTTATCCATTCACTTGCTGTTTCACTTCAAAGCTCTTAAAACTGACATAATCTTAATCATTGTTTGTTGTTTGTTTATCCCACTAAAATGCAAGCTCCTGGCAGAATTGTCCTTGCTTATCTTGTTCACTCTGATGTCCTTTGTGTGTATGAACAGTACTTGGTATAGAATAGATTATCAAATGCAAATTTTGAGTGAATAATTAATTCTCTTTCTAGGAATTGTTACAGAAATTGCATTTTTCCTTGGCATAATAATTTTTAAATCTCAGTACAACACAAGAAATAGTTTAATATCATTTCTAAATGTTTAAACTCATTGCCTAAAATTTGTATTTCATTAGTATTTTTCCACAGATATATATTTCTTGACTTACCTTCATATGAATGTCTATACATAATGTCAAGAGAATGCTTAAATGTTGATTCTTTTTACTCTGGGAAGTTATCCACATCATATGACTATGGATTTTTCAGACTAAGCAAGACTCAACTGAAACTTACATAAGCTGGATTTGGGGTATTGATAAATTCCAGGAAAGCTCAAGGCCAACGGGTCTAATGCAATTCAAATAAAGAAAGGCAAAGAGAAATGTAAGGAAAAAAGAAGTAGAGTTACTAATAGTCTTGTGATTTTTTTTTTTTATGTTTGAAGAATCACAGAATCTGAGATGGATAGAAATTTAAAAGTCAATATTAACTTGATTCAATTCAATTCAATTTGGTAAATACACTGAAATGCGCTTTCAGATGGAAGGCAGTGAATGATTAAAGATACACAGCAGTACAGGTCTGTTTAGCAAAGACTGTGAATCCAGATCATCTTGGCATCTAGTGTCAAGATGAAGTGCAAATAAATGTTAGATAGCGTAGCATTCATCACACTCTAGACATTCAATAAATATTTGTTGAATGGATGAAAGGTAAGCTAAAGACATGTTTTTAGAGATTTTTGAAGACCATTACACTGTGTACTTAGGCCTGCTACTTCTCATCTCTCTCTCTAGAGATATTCTGCTTCTCCGCTCCCAGGGGTAAACGCAAAGCCTCGTCTGGGCCAAAGATAACTGCCTCATTCAAACGTACACAGTGACTTTCCAAGAGATAAATATAGGACCCAAGTTAAGCCAACCAGAATTTTTCAATAGAAATTTTCAATTTGCAACTGGGAGAAACAAGTTTTTCTCTTTGTGTTTTGTTTTGTTTTTATTTTTGTTCTCTGTCACTGAGTTTTCTTCCACTCCGTGATTATGAGGAAAGGAATACCAATGATCACATCTCCATCACATACTGATCATCAGTAAAAGAAAATGGATTTGTAGACATTTAGATATAAACAGGAGCTTAAGGAGCTGGGGTCTACTTTCTTCTCAGATTATGTTTCTTTTCATTTGGAAAAAAGATTCAATTAATTACATACTTGCTGGGAAAAGAGGCTTTTTTAAAAAAATTATTTTGAGGTCACTAACTGCTTTGAGAATCTAAAGAAAGCTATTTCTATCTTCTCGACATTGTTATGCATTAATAGGCTTGACTGATATTTTGACTGTCTTGATGCCCACCCATGTAACCTTTTTGGACGTTATATATTCCAATGTAGTGAAAGGAACTTAGGTAAATATAAGTGGACACTTGCCTTATTCATACATCACCTTTTATTTCTAATGCTTCTTCCTTGACCCATTGATGAAATGTTTAACCAGGTAGCAAATACTTGCCTGCATTTTTCCTTTTATTCCCTTGATCTAATTTTATCTGTTTCTTTATCTTTCCTCATGTTTGTAATGACCCATCCATATTGCATCAGTTGCAGAAAATACTCAATTTCTTCATCTGATATGTCTCAAAAAATCACAATTTCATGGCAGAATCTTCCTCTGTACCATTTCTGGAGTGCTGGTAATTCCTGGCTTCGAGTAACTATTGCACTGGCCTACACGAAGCTTAAATGTTCAAGTGGGACTCTGCAGAGTGGTTGCTTTTTATTCTTATATAAGAATGGCTTTGCTCTCTGTGAACTTCACCTCAGAACATCTTTAATTATTCTGTATGCTCTCAAGTATGTGCTGTGAAAGCAGATGTGGGTTTATTTTCTGGTCTGAATCATGGTGGGATGAGAGCTGACTTCAAATAGGTAGAATCTGAAAACATTTTTCTCCTGCATGAAGATCCTTTCTATCTTAGTTACTCCAAACTTACAGAAACAGCCTGGGGTTTTACTACCATAAATCTTCATGTCCAGCAGTTTAAGGGTTACACTGGCATAATGCTAATTTTATAATTTTGAAATTACCACTATTATAAGCTCAAACTTCTTCCTGTTTTGAATAATTTCCAGAAGTCCATTCATTGTGAGGGGATTCTTTGTGCAACTATCTAGTTGGTGATAGTGATTAAACTTAAATATTGCTTGGATACTTACTAAGTACTGATTGTATGCATAAAAAGTCCTAAATACTCAGCCAGACATCTCAGAATCTTGATATACTATTGCCAGGAAGTGTGTCCAGACTTCTTTTTTTTTCTTCCCCTGTACACATTAAAAAAATATTCTTCTTAAATTGTCAGCAGTATTAACACCTAAGGTATACTAAATGCACACTTTTGTCAGACTTTTTGGTTAAGTGATTAATCTTACTCCAGTCACCCTTTGAAGTAGGAACTATTATCATTCCCATTTTACATCTAAGGTAGCTGAGGTCCAGATGGATAAAGTCATTTGCTCAAGATCACAAAAGCACCCTTACTCACTTCAACAAAAAATCTATGATGGTAGGATTTTTGTTGGTTTATTGACAGATCTCAAAAATACACCACAGTAGTGAAACACATATAAGATATGATAGTTTTTTTAATGTGATGGATAGTCTCTATTTGCTCCTCAAGATACACTGTCCACCATTTTTCTCTTTTCCCTGTGCCCTGAGCGGGGATAGACGTGACTTTATGAGCTGTATTAACTGATCTCCCTTGCTTTCCAACTTCCTGATGGGCTTAACTAATAGTATGTCTGCAAAAGATCTAGGTCACCATGAAGTTATTTTCCCATTTGCTCCATGTGGCATAGCAGATTCAATTATCTTTCTAGTACCTATTATAGATAGCAATGCTGTACAGAGCCATTGGCAACACTCTGTAAGGGAAATACAGTACACATCTTCAGTGCATTGAAGTAAAGTTGTGCCATCCTCTTCAAATAATGATTTTCTTTTTACAGAACAGCTTCCGGCATGCTAGAGAGCCTACTAGAAACTGAAAACTTGACTATGAGCCAGCAAGTTAGTATAGAACCTGAGATGCTAGCATAAACTTCATTTTGTTTAATCCAATGAACTGTAAGATTGGACAACATACTCAGCATATAGAAGTGGTGTATATGTTACCGGCTTAAAGAGATCCTGAAGGTATAAGTAAATTGCATGGACAAGTGGTATAGATGTCCAGGACCCTTATCTGGCTACATTGTCTCCACCTTCTGAACCTACACCTGTGAACTCATAGAGAATTTTCTATAAATGGTTAATAGAGGAAGAAAAAATGATTTTCCATATATTCTGGTACTACCATAAAGACTATAATATTTAGTGTATGTCTCTTCATGGTCACTTCAAAGAGGAATAAGCAGAGTTAAGTGGTGTGCATGTTATTCATTTCCTTAGAAAAAAGATCACCAGCAAATGGATTTACTCTGAGTCTTGTCAGTGGCTAATGGTTTGGTTGGATGGTCAAATGTATGAAAAGTTTGAAATTGGAAAGTTGATGAGAAGGAAGTCTAGGGAAGAGGTAAATGTCACACCTTTCTGAATGGGCAGGGCATATGAAGATATTTGGGTTTCGTGTGAATGCTCCCAGAAAAGTAAAATCTTAATAATCAGGTGAATAAGGAAAAATGTCCTGTGGAAATCAATTGATCTTATACCTGTCCTATGGACTCACAAAAAAGGTAGGCATGACATCGGTGGTGCAGGTTTTCCATGGACCCACCAACAGGAGCATCCATTTGCTAAGCTCGTCTCATAATGTTAATAATGGCAGAGACAGTCACTCTACCCTTCGTGTGTTATCATTGCCCTGAAAATGGAGGGAAGGTCATCCAGACACTTCAATCTTGGAATCAGCCATGCTTTGATGTCACTAGATTTTCCCTTCTTATCAGCAGTGGTCCTGAAAAAAATCATCTTCCATGCTATTGCAAATAACTTTATTTACCATTATAGCATTACACCTAGCTTTGTGTCTGATTGAGGAACTCATATTAGAGCAAATGATGCACAGCAATAGGCTCATGATGATGGGTCAGTGGTCTTGCCATGTTTTCCAGCTCTGGCCCGAGAGAAGAATGGACTGAGCATTTGAAGGCTTGGACTTCGTGCATGTGGGCGGCAATGCCTTATGTGGCTTCAGTAATGTCTTCTGGGTAGAAGTATATGTTTTAAACTGGTGACAAATATGTGATACAATTTCTTTCATAGCAGGCTTAATAGGTACAAGAATCAAAGTGTAGCTCTTTCCAAAATTGCTCTTGGTAAATACTTCCTATAATTTTGACCTTTGTTAGTCTAAACATTTAGTTCCCAAGGGAGGATGTTTCAATGAGGGGACCAGCCTTAAGGAATGTGACTATTCGGTATGTTGTGGGAAAAGGAAAAGGAGTCAGCAGGGTAAACTGATAGCAACCACTAAGGTAATGGGAAAGCAAAATCATAAGCAGACAAATAAATAAAAAGACTGGTTAAAGAAATAAGGGATCAAGTACAGTAGACTTTTTTTTTTTTTTCCCCAACTGTGCATTGATCCACCTTCTTTGGATGGTGGCGTCCCAATTTTCATGTGACTATAACCCTGTATTTAAATAAACAGTCTTAGTGGCAGATGCTTTAAGGTGCTTACTATGTCCAACCCTAGACAAAACATGGCTTCATAGTCCAAACTAGACCCATTTAATTCTATCCTAAAACTTTAAACTGGGCCAGAGAAACATGTGGATTATAAATTCTTGTATTGTTTTTTATTTTATTTTACTGACAGTGTGGAAGAGGCAATTACTGGTTTTTGCCACCTATATCCCACAGCCATCCACAGTTCTAACTTTTTTTTTCTTTCCCTGAGACTTGGTCATTTAGCTTTTCTTTCATTTCTATGAGCTACACTTACTGTGTTTCAGTGAAGTTACCTAGAGTCATTTTTAATGGCTTACAACCAAACAATTAAGAAATTGCCTAATATGAGGATAAAATACTATCCATAGAATTTGGTAGCTTGGAAATCAATATTGATCTTGCAAAAAGTTTAACTTGTTTCCTGAGCATTGAGATGTCTATAGTTGTGAGGAGATGGAGACACTGAATACAAACTTTTCTTGCAAAAACCTCTAAGAGAAGCAGAGACGTTTGGTGCGAGTCAAAGAAGTTGTGTGGTATCAAGAAGAGGTGTTTTGTTTTTCAAACAGAAACATCAGACTGTTTATTTATTGATAGGAAAATATTTAGTTTTTTTTTCTTTAATTAATAAAAGAATGTTACATATTCAAAATTTAAATTATTTCATTCAACATACTAATTTTAAGTATTTATGAACATAGTAAATGTCAACACTCACTGTTAAGGAGTCTTTGAGTAAGGCTAGTTCCCATTTACTAACTTCATTTTTTTTTAAAGATTTTATTTATTTATTTGACACAGAGAGGGAGCACAAGCACTGGGAGTGGCAGGCAGAGGGAGAGGGAGAAGCAGACTTTCCACTGAGCAGGGAGCCTAACACAGGGGCTCTATCCCAGAAACGCACACAATGGATTATTCCTCAGCCATCAGAAAGGATGAATACTTACCATTTACATCAGAATGGATGGAACAGGAAGGTATTAAGCTGAGCGAAAGAAGTCAATCAGAGAAAGACAATTATCACGTAGCTTCATTCTTATGTAGGATATAAGAAACAGGACAGAGGATGGAAAACTGGGAAGTAATTAGAGAGGGGACAAACCATAGGAGACTCTTAACTGTAGGAAACAAACTGAGGGTTGCTGGAGGGGAGGTGAGGGTGGGGATTGGGTAACTGGGTGATGGACATTAAGGAGGGCACATGATGTGATGAGCCCTGGTGTTATATGCAACTAATGAACTATGGAACTCCACATCTGAAACTAATGATGTACTGTGTGTTGGTTAACTGAATTTAAATTAAAAAATAATAATAATAAAAATTAAAAAAAAAATCTCTCTATGTGGAATAAAAAGCCCTTAAAAAACAAAATGCATGAATATAGGTTTGTTTAATGTGTATAATATATTAAAAGAATGGAGTCATTGCTAATCTTGATCTCCTGAGCTTTATGAACAGTTTCCAAATCAGTAAGTTCATATTTTTATGGATCACAGTACTGCAAGCTTCTAACTCAATTTTGAGAGAGTAAATCCTAAATCTGTAAAATAAAGATTGCCTCACATATGTTTAGAACAGACTTACAAATATTTACAGCTATTTAAATTTCTGTGTCTATTCAGTTTCTCTTGTTTGACTGAGATGATTAATTTCAAATGCTGACAATTTCTCTTCCCTCTGGCTTTTGCAATCGAAGTTTAATCTGAAGAGAACATTACTCCATTTTGATACATTTCTAATTATTTAAATATCTTTTTTTGATGGTTGAGTTAAATTTTAGCATTTCTGAACAGAATTTCTACATACAAAGTCACATTTTAGGTCCTCAGTATATTCTGCTCTGAACCAATTTTTTTGTTATGTACTGGAGATTTAATTTTGTATGCAAACATATTAGCAAAGTATAATTACTAATTATTGATACTCAATTTAACACAGTAATATATTCCAAATGTAGGTCTTCTTTAAACTTAGTTTAGCTTATAAATCTTATTATTCTATTTTTCAACCCAGCAAATTTTGATAGTATTTTTTAATAAGTCTATGATTCATGTTTAGTTCCATTTGCAAGTTTCAGTAAGCATTTATTAAGTAGTTTTTATAAGTGCATTATATTAAAGAGCTAATATGGCAATACTCAAATTTGCTTAATTATTCCAAAAGAGTAAATAAACTTGTTTCAATTTAAGTCACAAATACAAAGCAGTTACTCAAATTGTTGCATTTTTTAAAATCATAAGACTGACTCAGATATTCCAGCAGCCCTATCTCCTGGATTTTTGGATTGGCTCATATCTGTTGCTTTGTTCTTTAGCCAATGGCAATAAAATTTGGATAATGGGGAACAGGATCCTGAGGGTATATTCATTTACCTTTCCATCCCCAGATGGGATGTTTGGACACAAAGTAGTTGCATAAGATTTCATGCGACAGGTCTGAGCAATCAGCATTTCCTTGTATTTTCTCTTGCCCGTCTTATTCCTCTTTTCCCTTATTTCTGCTCTTCTAAAATTTTAGTCCTCTTCACAGTGCAATTCCTTAAGACCTTGTCTCATTCTTTGTTTCCTAGAAATCCCCATTTAACATAGCTAGAGTCACATAAATGTTACATGCCCATAAAATGCCATATTGGCACAAATTTCCTAATCAAGACATTAATGCTTTTTTCATGTGTGTACTATTTTTTCTTCCAGTAGCCCTGGTGACTATGTTATTTAATTGAACTTGAATTTGCATTTCCTTGGATCTTTAAACTATTTCAGATCTTTTCTGCTGGCTCAAAAACTTTTTTACCTTTGATGAAAAAATGTTTGTCCTTATTTTCTCACCTGTTAAAGCCATAAAATCTTAGGACACGTTGAGATTTTTGCTTGGCTTTGCCTGATTACATGGTTGTAGAATTCTAATAAAATCCTTCTCAACCTCAGCATGCATTAGAATCACTTCAAACTATTGTTAAAATAAGCTTCTGGGCCTCATTTCCAGAGTTCCTGATTTAGTACGTGGACAAGGGCCTGAGAATTTGAAATCTTTCCAAGTTCCAAGTTGGTGCTGATGTGCTCATTTTGGGAACCCCTGTTTTAAAAGAACACCAATGACATGTACCAGATAGGAAGTCTTAATTAAAACTACACCATATTGATATGGTGTAACCAAGTAGAGAAGCAGTACAGAAAAGCTTATGGAAAAAATGTAGAAACCTATTTGATAGTATCAAATTATAATTTGTTTCTTAAATAAGATACAGTTATCCAAAAGATTGACAGGTTTGGTCCTTCTACAGCAATATTCTATTTTGTGAAAGTTTTCATAAATAAATTGATATATTTGCCAGATATGGAGACAAGGAGATAAGGAGAATCTCTACAACATATATGACTAACAGAAGAATAATTTTAAAAACATATAAGCAATCCATATGAATCATAAAGAAAATATCAATAATGCAATGGATAAATGGATAATGGACAAAATATGAAATTTACAGAAGTAGATATCACTTGTTTCCATTAAACTAAGTAGATAATCACATTAATAATAAGGAAAATACAGATTATAATAAGATAATGCCCTACATTCATTAGACTCATAACGTTTAACAAATTGCTTTACATCAAGTGTTGGTGAGAATGTAAAGACATTCTTTAACATTTATGATAGGATTGTTATTTGAATAACTAGTTTGGAATGTAGCCAGTCTTTTTAAATTTTAGTCATTGTGGTATGTAGGTAGTGGAATCTCATTGTGGTTTTATTGTTTAGTATTGATACATAGGTATTGATTTTGAAATATTTTTTTAACCTGTGTTAATGTACTAAATTTACAAAATAACATAGATACATATTCAATGAAGAAATTTAACCTTAATATCTGGCCCTATGGTAAAGGTTGGAACTCAGACATTAAATCACTAAATAAAACATGGTGAGATTGAGAGGCTCTATTCATTATCACTCACATACTTTTTGAAATAATTTGTGTGTGTCTTGGAAATGCAAGTCTTTAGGAAGGTTTAAATGATAATTCTTGTTCTAGATGGTATTGCGTATTCTGGGATGGACTGGCTAGTATTTCTAGGATATCTTTGAGACATATCATGATTATATTAATGTAGATATTGAGCAAGAATAACAAAGCTGCAACATTGCACTTCCTGATTTCAAAATATGTTACAGAACTGTAAGAATCAATACAGTGTGGTACTGGCATAAAAACAGACCTAAAGACTCAGAAATAAACCAGTAAGCTGAACTTTTACAAGGGTTCCAAGAATACATCATGGGGTGGGGGTGGGGGGGTGAATTAAGCTCTTATCTCACATCACATACAAAACTCATCTCAAAGTGGATTAAAGACTTAAATTTAAGATCTGGAATTGTAAGACTACTAGAAGAAAACATAGGCAAGAAGCTTCTTGACATGGGTCTGGGTAGTGATTTGGGGGTATATGACACTATAGGGAACAAAAGCAACGATACACAAGTAGGATTGCATCAAACTAGCAGCAAAGATCGCAGTCATCAAAGTGAAGGGCAACTTATGGAATGGGAGAAAACCTTCACAAACCACATATCTGGTAACAGGTTAATTGCCAAAATATATGAGGAACGCCCAAGACTCATGGCAAGGAAACAACTTAACTTTAAAAAATGACAAAGAAAAAAATGACAAGGATAAACAAATGGCCAACAGTATATAAAAAGGTGCTCAATATCACTAGTTACTAGAAAAAGGCGAATCAAAACCTCAACATATATATCATCTCACACCATTTGGAATGACTATTTTCAGAAACAGAAAAGGGAATGAAGGGTGACAGAGTATGCTATCTCAAAATATGTCACTTTGGCATTGGACTATTTTGAGTTAAATGCCCTTGGAAAATAGCAGATGCAAAACAAACAAACAAAAATAAACAGCAACAACAAAAAACAAAAACATTGACCTTTCTTTTCTTTGAGCAAAACTGTAAGAGACTCCTAACACTAGAAACAAACTGAGGGTTTCTGAGGGGGAGGGAAATGGGGGGACGTGGTAACAGGGTGATGGACATTAAGGAGGACACATGGTGGAATGAGCACTGGGTATTATATAGGACTGATAAATCACTGAAATCTACCTCGGAAACTAACAATACACAATACAAGATATGTTCATTAATTGATTTTAAATTAAATTAAATTATTACAATACAACACAATACAAAATACTGGAGACATGGGATGCCTGGGTGGCTCAGTGGGTTAAAGCCTCTGCCTTCGGCTCAGGTCATGGTCGCAGGGTCCTGGGATCAAGCCCCGCATCGCAATCTCTGCTGGGCTCAGAGCCTGCTTCCCTCCTCCCTCTGCCTTCCTCTCTGCCTACTTGTGATCTCTCTCTCTCTCTTTCAAATAAATAAATAAATAATCTCTTAAAAAAAAAAAAGCAAGAGATGAAAATCCCATGTGAAAGATGCCTTCTCTGGAAAAAGCAAGAGGTGAAAGTCCCATATGAAAGATGTCCTCCTTGTGGCAGAAGTAAAGTAATATCCTTCTCATCGGGGGCAAGAAGTTCAGACTGAGAAAATTCTATACAAACAGACCTTGATAAAATAATTCTCATCTTCCTTTAGCCTCCCCATATAATGTAGTTACAGGCGCAATTGCTTCTTTTTATTCAACCTACTGTAAGAGCTTATAAATTCCATCATTTCTTTGGTCATTTCACATGTCACATAAAACTCACTTGTAAGTTTATATAACATATGTTAAATGATTGTCTCCTTTAATCAGTCTTATGTCAGTAATTCTCAGTCCCAGTCATAAAACCCTACAAAGGTAGAGATAAAAACTTGCCTCCTTTACAATAATAAGTGTTGGTAAAGATGTGGAGAAAAGGAATCCTTGTATGTTGTTGGTGGAAATATAAATTGATGCAGCCATTATGAAAAACAGTATGAAGATTAAAAAAATAATAATAATTATATATATATATATATATATATATATATAAATGGACCTACCATATGATCTGGGAATCCAGTTCTGGGTATACCCAAAGGAAATGAAAACATTTTCTCAAAGAAACTCCTATGCCATTTCAGCATTATTTATAATAACCAAGATAAAGAAGCAAACTAAATGGTCCATCAACAAATAAATGGATAAACATTCCATATATAATGGAATATTATTTATCCTTAAGGAAGAATGAAATCCTGTGATTTGTGACAACATGGATGAACCTGAGGGAAATTATACTAAGTAAATGAGCCAGACACAGAAAAACAAATGCTACATGATCTCACATAAAATGTGGAATTTAAAGTAGCCAAACTCAGAAGCAAAAATAGAATGGTGATTATCAAGGACTGGGGGGTGAGGGAAATGGGAGATGTTAGTCAAATAGTAACAAGTTTTAGTTATGTAGCATGAATAGTTTCTGGAGGTCTAGTACACAGCAATGTGACTAAACATCATAACACTGTATTGTCTACTTGAAATTTGCTAAGAAGGTATGTCTTATAAGTTCTTATTGCAAAAAACAAACAAAACAAAACAAAACAAAAAACAAAAAACAAACAAAAAAATACAAGAAAGATAAAAATACATTGTAGCATTGTATAAATACATTGATACATTATAATCATGTGACATGATAGATATGTTAATTATTTTGACTATGGCAAATATATAGTGTTTGTGCATTTTAAATATGTACAATTTTTATTTGTCAATTACATCTTTCAGTGAAAAGTGGAGAAAAGCTGCTTGGAACACCAGGAATCTATATGTGTACCTTTTTGCCTAATAGTCTATTCGCAAGTAAATTGTTTGTTAAAGTTGATCAAAGTTTTGAAAAAGAAATCACACATGGTCACTCAGCATTTCCTAAGGTTTTCAATGCTCATGTGTCAATCTGAGACGCAATAATGTTTATATTTAAAATATATGTTGGGAGGAGTGTCTGGGTGGTACAGTTGTTTGAGTGTCTAATTCTTTGGTTTCAGCTTAGATGATAATCTCCAGGTAGTGGGATCAAGCCCCGTGCCCAGCTCTGTGCTCAGCATGGAGTGTTTGAGCTTCCCTCTCTCTCTCCTACCCCTCCCCAATGTGTGCATGCTCTCTCTCTTTCAAATGAATAAACACATATTCTTTTAAAAACAAAATGTATGTTAAAATATATGTATACATATGTGTATGCTATTTTTTATAATTAGCAATATTTTCCATGTGAAAAAATATATTGAGAATTTATAATCTACTACTGTTTTGTGTGATTTTTATAAATTAACTTGTTTACCTCTATAACACCACTATTAATTTACATTTTCTTTAACAACTCCCCTAGCTATATGTGAACATGCGTTGCATACTCTTCTCAGACCTTTATGACATTTAACTTCCATAATCTTCATAACCAGCCTGTTGGGTAGCGGTTACAATACACATTTTACAGATTAGACCACTGGCCACAGAAGCCTGAGTAACTTGCACAAAACACAGCCAGGGAGTGGCAGAGGCAGAATTCAAAACCCCATAGTGTTTTGGAACTGTGCTGGTAACTCTTCTGCTGTGTTGCCTATGAAGAAATAATGCTAACGTGATTGAGAAGAATAAGGCCAGAGAGAAATCAGTAACGATAAAGAACAAACACCTAACTAGGCAGTGTCTCTCTTGAATCTGGGCTCTTACCCGTTGTACAATGGCTCCTGGTGGTCTTTCATAATACTAGCTAGTTGTTGTTGTTGTTTCATTCAGTTTATTTTATTTTATTTTATTTTATTTTATTTTATTTTATTTTATTTTGTTTTTAATAATCTCTATACCCAACATGGGGCTGGAACCTGAGATCAAGAGTCCCAGTCTATTCCAGCTGAGCCAACCAGATGTCCCAATAATAGCTAGTTTTTCCCCAGCTATCATATGTTCCCATTGCTGCAGCCAACACTTTCCATGAATTTGCTCATTTAATCCTTAAAAAAGTGAGGCATAATAAATATTTAAAATATTATTATTCTTATGTTATAAATAAGGAAACTGGATCTTAAAGCAAGTTAAGGGATTTAGACAGGTTACAGAGCTGGTGATTGTTCAAACCAAATGCAACTACAGGCGCAATCATTAAGCAGAACAGCCCAAACATTTCATAAAATCTGTTTGAAGTTCTACAAACTTAATTTAGGATTAAGCAGCAACAACCACAGTCCAGCATCAATGAAACAAACATGCAAAAAATGCATCTTTAAAACTGTGGCGACAATTCCTTTTTGTTGAATAGATCATAAATAATTTGTTATAATACGAGTTCCAGAGACTTTATGCATCCCAGCAATGTATCCCTTTAATTCACCAATCATCTACTGAGTACTCACTATTCATTCTTTCATTTATTTCTCAGCAGATGAGAAATATGCTAGAGTATCCCAGGGTCTATGGATCTGAGGTGAACTGGGGAGAAAGCAGCCTGGTTCGTTGGTGCTTATGTTCTAGAGAGTGGCTTCAGGTGAGAAAATTGGTAAATGGATAAAACCAAAGTAAGGAAGGGAAATTCAGAAAAAGGAACTATGGAGTCAACCACAAAGGACCATGAAGTAAGAGCTGCAAAGGCAGTTTGTCAGGAAAGACCTTTTTAAGACACTATTTGAAATAAAACGCAAGGGCTGAGAAGGACCCAGACATGTAAAGATCATTCCAGGGTGAGGAGACAAGAGGAAATTTGCCTGTGCCAAGCACCGGGGGGGCGGGGTGTGTGTGTGAAATTCCCTTTATTCCTATTTCCATCTTTTCCATCCTGGATTTCATTATTCTTACTGAGTCTTATTATAGTTCCCTAACGATCTCTTTTCCTTCACTTTCTCTGGTTTCCAGTTTAGCATGTATTCATGTGACAGGCGTAACTTTCAGAAGCACAGATTTTACCATTTAACATCCTTGTTCAAATGTTCTTATTACTTTCTCTCAGCCTATGGTATCGAATGCAAACTCTCTAGACTAGACTATCATTATAATCTTTCTTTGTTCTCTTGACAACGTGCATTTTCAGACATATTTTTCAGTATAGTCTCTCACACACATTTACCCTGGCCAAAGTAATCTATTCAGTGTTCTTAACATCACTTTGTGTCTGAGGTTTTGTTCCTGTTGCTCCCTTAACCTAAATTCCCTTCTACCTTGCATTTAAGCATTTCCAAAATGTTCCCATATTCTATTGGCTAATAAAAGTTCTGACCTTATGCTAAGAAACTTCCAAATTGGTAAATTATTTGAAATCACTATCCCCATTGTTTCCATAACCAGAAATATACAGTGGACTAGAGAAGTGATTTTTTTAAAAGACATTTTGGCAGATACATACATTATAATGGACATTTATTACGTTTTCTTTCTTTCTAGTCACTGGATGATTTCTCTCCTTATGAATAATACATCTTCTAGGCGGAGCCTTAAAACTCACTCTTGAATGTCCTTTGAAGCTAGAGCAAAGACATATGAACATTTGGCTTCATCAATCGATTGAAAAAGTACTTGATTTTAAATAAATGTCAATTTTAAAGAAATAGTTTCTGGGATAATTTCTTGTTTCCTTACTTTTATTTGGCACCCCCAACACCAGTAACAACTTGGAGCTTGGGGAGATGCATATGGCTTCATGTATTCTCCTACCGATGTCACTCAGTAAAACTTAAAAAAAAAAAAAAGACACCTGTATTCTCACTTTTTGTACAAACTGTCCTAATGTGCATGTACTATCTTCAGGAACTATGGGAAAGTATACAACATTTTTATATTGTACTACTTTGCTTAATTAGAATTGACTCTGAATAAAGTACAGTTTTGCCCTCTGTGAAACTGCCTTGAACCTTCTCCACTTATACGGATTCCTCAGCTTCGTTGCCAAGCAACTGTGCTCGGATTGCTACTTTGCCTTTGCAGTGAGAAGAGTCAACTATACTACACATTCACTTTGCATTTTTTGAGCATAAATAATTTTTTCCTCCTCTCTTTCAAGCAGATGTATCTTTTAGTTCTGTGTTCTTGACAGATGTGCTCCATAGGCTATTTGCATTCTGTATCTTATACCTTACAATTTTCCTACTCTTGTCAACTTAGGAACTTGGCATTTATCTTTTTTTTGGCTTCTCAGTGTAGCAGAATTGCACTTGTGTCTTAATAATAAAATAATAACATTTATAATAGAAGCAAAAATGAAAAAAGATAAAAGTTATTAATTCAGCAAACACTTCCTATATTCTAGTTATTCTTTTTGGGATTAGGGATCTAGTAGTGACCAAAACAGATGAGGAAATACCTGCCTTCATGAAGCTCCATTCTACTTAGGGAAAAGGCAGAATACGTATGTGAACAAAAATGAAGTATGGTACATAGATGGTTAATAAGTTATAAGCAAGAGAAGATCCACTTTTTGTGTAGTCTTTTTACATCTCTCTATATCTACGTATATATTACATACAACCAGATGGCACTTCTAAGAGCAATAATAAAAACCATAAGTACAAAATTAGAAGAACGTGGAAGAGGCTATGCAAAAGAGGACTTAAGGACTTTGAAATTTAAGTATCCTCAGTTTTATAGTACATCCACCATTGATGTTATGGTTGAATATAAAACTGAGATGAGACATGTGGAACTCCAGGCTGGTAGGAGGTTGCAATTCTGTACGGGGTACGCAAAGAAAGCCTCGCTGAGAGCATGGCATTTAAATAGCAATTTTAAATAATTGAAATAAGTGATGGTGTGATTGATAAATGGATACCGTTGGGTGGAACTCAAAGATAGGAAGTTAAACCGGAAAGATAAGTTAGAAAATTGTTGCTGCAGAGCAGAATGCTTGAAATTTAGATTATGGATGTTGACGATGTTGGTAATAACAAAGTATGGGTTAATCTGTGGGAATAAGCAACTGAAGTAATGTGAAGGAAATGATTATTGGAAGGATAGAGGCCAAAAAAAATGAGTCGCAAAATTATTAAGTGAATCAGATATATTGATCTTTAAATAATGAGAAATTAAGGCAATATTAATGTTAGACTGCATGACAGCCAGGTGCTAAAAGCACCTATGAAAGGTGTGTAGTGAGCTGAGCCATCGCAGTGATACGATTGACAGCATGGTAAGGAGGAGAGGAGGGAACACCCAGAGCTTTTCAATGATGTATTCTTGTGTATATGACAGCAACAAGGACGGATAGTGAGTGGTATAATCTGGTGTCGTGAAATTTATGACTGGGGTAATTCAGTGAATAGAGATGAAGAATATTCTGAACACAACAATGAAGAGCCTCAGTATTATGAACCCTACTTCCAGGACCTTTAATATATACAGAGTATAAAAGAAAGCAGTCATCATGGAGGACTACAAGAGGGATAATGTTCTAAGGGAGATCTAAATTTCCTTTCCACCAGAAAGGTAAGGGGAATGTTCAAAGAAGAGATTTAGACGATAATGTACTTGCTGATGACCAACCATGACTTTGTAAAGGCACGATGGATATTTTTCAAAAATTGAAGAGCAGCTTCAGGAGCAGAAGCTGAGCGGAGCAACTGACGGAAGAAAGGGAAGTGCAGTCCATAAGGGAAAATTCAGTCTCCATGATGAGGTCTTCCAGTTAGTATTAATGTGTCATGGTTGGTCTCAAAGAAAATTCAGAGCTAGAGACATATGCATTTATCACATCTGACTATATATCATTCATATTCATATATTTACATATATTTATAAGCATAACCACATACAATCACATTGTCTAATTCAGACAATGGAACTTTCAGAAAACAGGCCAAGATGAAATATTGATATTAATTATCATGCCATGCATGTAACTTGCAAGTAACTTCTGTCCTCTGGAGTTCTATAAACACCTCTCTAATGAGTCACCTCCCACAATAGAAGTCTATTATTATATCCAAATTTCAGAAAGAGCCAAAGCAAGAGCAAAATTTTCTTACACCTTAGGTACATCACAATGGACAGTATCATCTGGCTATATAGCTACACTTATAGGTCAAAAGTTAAAATGTGTATATCTTTTATGTAATCTTTTCATTAAGATTTACTTTGAAATAAGTTGATTTATTTATTAACAGAAGTAATATTAGAGGAAAAATCAAAAATTCAACATAACACCTTCAAATCCATAGACCTGTTTAATGAGTTCTACTCATCTTAATCTCGTTGAGCAAACATTAAATCTATGTTTTTTGAATTCTTATGTTTGAAAGGAAGAAGGCTATTTCATAAAAGAATCTTGTACTCCTTAATTAAATTATAAATTTCAGTGGTAGTTCATTGTATGACTCATTGACCTTTATCTCTCTGATTCTCTCATTTAAAATTGAACTCACATACGCATTCCTAAAAACCCACACTGGTAATTTGTTTGTAAAAATCCACTTTGGAAAAGGACTTTGTAAATGTCTTTATCTCATTTGAAACATAAAGCAATTCAAGCGTTTCAAAAAATTCAGAGTAACTGACAGTTTCAATAAGTATTTTTCATTCATGTACATGAGTGAAGACTTATTTTAATTTCAAGAAAGTAAGCACTTTATAAACTTAGCACTTTATAAAAGCTTTTAAAAGCTATCAAATTGTCTATTCTAAAATACTGAATAGAGGGAGATAGACAAGAAGGATCTTTGCGTAAATGAAGTGTGGATTAGAAAACCACGAGACACAATGGCCTGGGAGCTTAACTATAGTCCTATCTTTTGACTGCTTTTAACCAGTCTATATGGGTGATTTATCTAGAAGGAAATTTATGATTTTAAAGAAAAATTACTTAGGGAGTCTCGATAATATTTTGTGTATCTAAGGATGGGATTGTCATTGGAAGGGCCAATTTAGGTCTTTCTGATGGATGACTTATGTCTCAACTCATGGGGAAGGAAGTAAAATAAGGGCTTTTGTTTCTTGAGGACCCAGAACAAAAGGAGGATGCTTAGGTAAAGTAGGAAAAAAAGAGTTTCTGAGTCCGCAGGCAAAGGTCTTTTTTCTGAGAGTACCCACATCCATTTATCAGTTTGAGTCTACAAAACAAATCCTGTAGAGTAGAAAAGATTCCCCTACAAGGAGTTCAATATGAGTTGTCAGGACCATGGTGAATAAAAAATGCCAGGTAAACACTTGAGCTAATACTGATTTTTGCATCTGTTTCATGAGAGATGTATTTCCTTGTCTCTCTCCTGGGGTGACTTTTTCTGGCAATCATCAAATTACCCCAAGTATCTTTGGGACTTGGAATTGTCATGTGTCAAATCCTATAAAGGTGGGATGCCCCCTGCCTTCACCCAGAAGGTGGTAGAGCTTGAAGAGCAGCTTCCCTACCAATATCCCATGGCTGGAATAGGACAAGTCAGTGTAACTGAGATGGGGACCTAATGAAGCAAATGCTACTCCTATGCTAGTGTCAGGCTATACTCTTTCTTTCCGTATCAACTAGAAATAGCACAAAATGGAAGTCACACATGAATACTGTTGACAGGAATCTCAAATAAGTAATATATATTTAAAAAGCCTGCATTTATTTAAAATTTGTTATTATTTTTTTCTTCTTGGTTAAGGCAGAAGTGGTTTTAAATATAGAAATTCATCTTCTCACTGAACAAAGAAGATGAGAGGTCATTTAGGTTGGCGGGGCTCAGGGTTGGGGAGAGAAATTTGAATTTGACTTAACAAAGCAGGGCTTTAATTAGAGCTTATCACTGAAAGAGTGTATCCTGTAGTCCAGAATGGATCTATACCTAGAGGGTCCACTGAGTGACAGAGATTTAGGGCAAACCAGTCTTTGACCACTCTTGTAGGTTTCTGAACCTATATGATTCATATTTTTCAAGAATGGTAAATTTACAGATAGACTCTTAGGTAGTGCAAATGGTGTCTTCAGGCATGTATGGATTTGTTTTTAGTCCCTCTCCTTATCCTTCTCTGGCCAGATCTCAGGGGAAGCCATTAAATATTGTCCACGTCGATATACTGTCACAGTTCTACTCAGGAAAATCCCTTATAACATTTTGAATAGATTAAAAATGCACACATACATAAAAAGAGATAGGAGAAGCGATTCTGGACTTTTTCTTTTCTTAGTGAAAAAAAAAAAAGAACAAAAAATAAAACAAACAAACAGAAAAAAAAAAAACAGTAGTGTGGAAAGACAGTACTTCACCAAGGAAGAAAAATTTTTATTACTACTTTCTTTCCAATTAGAATTCTGAAAGGCTTAAAGAGTCAAGAAATGTATACAAAAGTACAAAAACAAACTCCAGACCTGAATGCCACAAAATACCAGTATAAAAAGATAAATTCAGCCAGATGCAGTTGGTATCAATGCATCTACAGACCTTTTCTGAGATCTCAGATTCCCATGTTGGCACTCATCCATCACCAATGGAGACTAAAGGATTAGTAAGGGCTCAGGAAATGTGTTATGCTTTCAAGTCTCTTGATTCCATTGAATGAACTGAGCAAGATTATTAAGGAAATCTTAGTAGAAAACCTCATATTCTACTGAAATCCACAATGGAAAAAGCTGAATTCGGTCATTTAAGAAATCCAGTTTCTCACTGAACAAAGAAAAATACGAGGTAACACAGGATGTGGGGAAAAGGTGAGGTTTTAGGCTAATTTAAACAAAGCAAGATTTTAACTTAAGCAAAGTATGACAGGTCTCTTCTGTAAATGAAATTAAGAACAGATCCATTCGTAAGGGGGTCTACAGCTAGTGTGGATTCTACACAAAACCAGCCTCAACCTTTCTTTATGTCAGTCACATCTTTTAGGGTCCTCAACAATGTTTTTAGCATTCGATTAAGTTTTAAGTTTAACATATATCTAAGAATAAGTCATGGATATAAAGGAAGCTAAAATGCGCTGGCTTTTTGTTTATTTTTCTGTGTTAATTTATTTGTAAACTATTCATACCTTTCCAGAATTGATGATTCAGTGATAGGTTTTCCTCTGTTAAAGGGAAAACTTTGTTTGGTGGCCCCTATTTAGATGGTAAATATTTTGGGGCTAATAATAACATTGTAAGAGAGGTGCTCTGGATCAGAGTAAGTGATGTGCTCTGTCCTACTTCATGATGACTTATTTAATGGTTTTGATAAAATAAGACTGAATGGGAAGCACATAGGATGGTAATTCAATAATAACCAAACAAGCAACCATCATATTTTCATGACTGATTCATTATTATTTCAGTGTCTTATAAAACAATGACAATGATGATGTCATCCTGAAGCAGAAGCACTCATGCTAGAGGTGTGAACTCTGCTGGAAGGTGAACCTCCTTCCTGGCTGCCCAAGTTCCTGCAACTGCTACTGGGGAATAATGGGCCATTCTCTTGGCCTCCCAAATTTCATGCACATTATTTATTGTAAAATTTAATAAAATTTAAATTTAATAAAATTTAAAATTGTAAAATTTATTTATTTTAATGGTGAATAGTATTTCATTGTATTTTTTTCATATTGCCATGTTGGGAATGGTTAGCTGTTGTACTAAATTGAATCCATGGCAAAATTAATTGCATTGTTTGCAATGTGCAAAGGGACTTGAGAGGTGCCTGGGTGGCTCAGTCAGTTAAGCATTTGACTTCAGCTTAGGTCATGATCTTGGGATCTTGGGATGGAGCCCTGCCTTAGGGTCCCTGCTCACTGGGGTGTTTGTGCATTGCTATCCCTCTGTCCCTCCCCGAACAAACAAATAAAATCTTTAAAAAATAAAAAGGGGACTTGAAAATACAATTTTATAAGGCATGGATGCATAGAATCCTTTCAGCTTATACACTGAATTAATAAGAAACCTCACATTAATTAGAAATGTTAGTATTTTCTGATAAATACCAAATTCTGCCCTTTTCCTGCTCCAAGCGTCTTTTTACTCCATAGTGCAAAATACTTTTCTGAAGGCCTTGCCCTTATTAAGTTACTCAAACTTCATAACAACTCTTAGAGGACAAGTTATCACTCATTTTATAAATAAAGAGAATAAGCTGTAGAGAGGATGAAGAATTTTTCTGAGCTCATACAGTTTTAATTATTCAAGTAATAAGTGAAAGTCAAGAAAAATAAAATATCAGCTATTCTGTGGTTCCACTGTTTAAATGCCTGATTTTATACATGGTGAAAATCTATGTATCTCATATTCACGCCCAACACATTTAAATAGCTTGTTATTTTTCCTTCCACTCAATTGCTTTACTACTGATCATAATAATAATAACTTGGGTTTCCATGACATTTTATTTTTTTACAAGTTGTGTGAACACACACACAGCTTGGTAGGCTACTATCATTAGTTTTATTCACTTGGGAAAATAAGCTTTGAAATCAGGATTAATATTATGGTATTTATTCTCCTTCTTTTGGAAATATATAAAATTCATATATTAATATTATATAAAATTATCATATTAAACACAGGCATATTTTAATTACGCATAAAACAGGTGTTTTCCATGGACCTCAAATTATATAATCACGTTTTTACCATGTCTGTATATAGGCATTGACTATAGTTTTAAATTAGTGATTTTTATAGACTTTAAAAGTCAGAATTTAGACAGTTGTTAGTGAGGTTTTCTCTGTTTTTTGTTTTTGTTTTTGTACTAAATAAATCAGCAGAAAGTCTAACTATTTTTAATGGTGTTTTGAAGTGCAATTGCAGAAAATTTCTCCAAAGATACATACACTGAAGGTAAATGTACTTTTGCCTTTGGTTTAACAAAGAAATAATGCAAAGGAAAAAGGTATGACAGACAGTATTGGGCAAACTTAGGTAATATATAGTCATCTTTTAATGGGAAAAAAATTATATATATACCTATATGTAAACTTGTGTGCTTTCCATGTGACATAATCATTTATTTTAATGTTATTTAAGAAATTCAAAACATAGACCTAGGTATAAATTCCCTATGTTTATACAGCTATATAACTAAAACTAATTTAAATATTAATTATAAACATGATCAAATTAATAATATTCAAATTAACAACATTGATTTAATGTCACAATTAATATTTTGCTGAAACTTAATTGCCATAACCAGCTGTGTTAGCTTTTTTTTTTTTTTTAATTTAATATGCCTATATACTTGTGCTCAGTAACAGCTGAATTTCTTACCAGCATTTCTATTCAAACCTTGACGGAAACTTCACTAACCTGAATCATTTGGCAGAAATTCAAAATTTACATTTATTATACTCTATTGCTGCCTCATTAATATAGGATATGGCAACCCTTCCTTTTCTCATTAACATAACACTGTGGACTCCAAATACATTTAAAACCAAAACTCAAATTAAGAGGTAAACTCTCAAAAAAAAAAAAAAAAAAGAGGTAAACTCTCAGTGTCTATTCTTGAAAATATATTATAAAAAAACAAAATATATTATTATATATTTATCCATCAAACTTAAATATTGGTGTAGTAGTATAGTATTAGTATTTAGTAAGGGCCTACTTCATAGCAGAAGCTATATACAGGAAAAAAAATACAAAGTCCATATTCTCATAGAATTTATATTCTAACATAAGAAAAAGCAAATTAAAATTAAATCTATATCTATAGCTCTCTATGATTCTACATTTACATCTGTATAATCTGGGATTTTTAAAAAAAGCAAGGATAAAGGGAGTTTTTTTTTTTTTTTTGCAGTGGTAGATACATAAAAGTATACAAGTGAGATATAAAGGTATACAAGTGATATATATAAAATTATAAATTTTATATAGATATATAGATATAAAATCTAAATATATAAATATAAATATTTATATTAAATAATATATAATGTATTGTATATGTAAGTTATATATATATATATAAAGGCATATATTATGCCCATATATAAATAGGTATAATGCTATTCAGTGTAGTATTATTTTTAATAGCAAAAGATGAAACATCCTAAATAAATATCTCGTCAGTAGGAGCTAGCTGGTTAAATGTCAATGACATGGAATATAACATAGCCATAACTAAATAATAAATGTGCTTATGCTATAATAAAAAGGAAAATAATATAACCTTTATTAATAAATGAAAATATAATAAGATTAGTCTATGTGTATGCTATCATTTTAAAAAAGTAGCTTATATTTGTCATCTATCTAGATCTTTAAAAGAATTCACAGGAAAACAATAGCAGTGGTTATCTCCTTATAAGATAGAGAATGAAATATAGGCAGAGACATTCCCCTGCACATACCTTTTTCTATTTTTTGCTTTGTGAAGCACAAGAATTTTCCCCCTATTCAAAAAATGGTATAAAAAATGTAATTTTATAAAGATCTTCCAGTGCACTTGAATTTGTGTGCTGAGTTCAGAGACCAGATGGGATAGCGCTGTGGTATTCGCTCTGATACATGAAGGGAATAGAGGTGATATATTAGGAAGAGCTTTACACATTCAAGATACATTTGAAAAGTTGTCAAAGGCATTGGCAAATGTAGCCCTTGGCTGAAATCAGAGCAATGACAGTGTTCTAAATAAAATTTTGTTTGAACACAACTACACTCATTCTTTTATGTATTGTCTATGGCCTCTTTCATACTATGACATCACAGCTCAGTAGTTGTAGCAATGATCACGTTGCCTGCAAAGACTACATTTACAATCTTGCCCTTTATAGAAAAAGCTTGCTGAACCATGGTATAGATCAGAGGATTTTCTAATGGATGACTTGTGCTGTATGAAATAATAATGGAGGTAAACAATGACTGTACAATTTTTAGCCTGAGCAACTGGCAAATGCAATTGTCATTTGTTGGTATTTATTAAAATAGGATCACTCAGAGTGGAACAAATTATGAAGAAAACTAACAGAGTCAACAGGATATTGGTGAATTTCCCGAGAATGTATGTATGACCCCATGAGTTCCCAGATCCTAATTTGAGAAGCGGTTGTGCAGGAGGATAGGAAGTACACATTTACAGGTTCTAAAACTAGCAACACTTGGAACAAATCTTTTAAACGTTATGATTCTCAACTTTCTCATGAATATAATAGTAGGTTAATCTTAGTCATCACTTGTGTCCCTTTCCAGCCCCAAATGTGTAAAATAGTTACAGAAACTTTAGTATATGTATATCAGTCCATAAGTGTTGCTTTAAAAAAAAAAAAAAAAAGATTTTATTTATTTGAGAGAGAGAAAGTGAGAGACAGACCACAAGTGGATGGGGAAGGAGAAAAGGGAGAGGGAGAAGCAGACTTCCTGCTGAGCATCCCAGGACCCTGGGATCATGACCTGAGCTCAAGGCAGACACTTAAACAGATAAACTACCCAGGGATCCCCATTAAGCGTTGCTTTTAAAGACTTAAGTTAATGAAGGCTGCAAGATATAGTTAGCACAAAAAGGTAGCCTTCTCACTGAAGGCTGTAAGGTAGATAGGACTTTATAAATTTTGTATATTTTGATTCAAACAAAGACACCATCAAAATTTTTAAGAAAGTGCTTATTAAATTGTATGGTATTAAACTTCAGGAACACTTACATTTCAAAAGTTACTAATAAGAAAACATAGCCAATCATATAGACTTCCACCAAACTAGTAGCCTACCTCCACTTTGCATTTTAGTTTGAGGATTTTGCATAAACATAGAGAATTTTGATAGCATGCAATTTCAGAGAGCTAATTGATATAGAACATAAGGCATTTCTTTGCAAGTTTAACCTTACTGTGATGTTTGACTTAAAAAATAAATATAGCAAAAGTATAATAAAACACGGAGAATTTCTCAGTGTTACTTTCCTCCCTTTCCATTAGAAACGTTCAAATATTTTGAAGATTTTCATATTTAAAAGAGATTTGAACACCCAGGCACCTCAACATTGTTTTTTAAGACAACAGAAGTATATAAAAATCTCTCAGAACAAGAGATTTGACCAAGAATCAGCTTCATTATTTCAAATTACCAGTCTGTTTCTGTCACAGTGAAATTTTCAGGCCTTTTTTAGGCATTTCTAAATTATTAAATACATGTAAATATTACCTGACCTATTTTTTTAAGCGAGCCGTTACATTTTTTGAGTGATGCTATCTTTGTAGTTGTTTTTACCAGCACACATTCTCTCAACTGTCCCACACACCCCTCTTTAGAAATGCTGCTAGATATATAATTTCATTATGTCTAGTTTTCATGAGAGTAGAAGTGAGTGTTCTTCATTAAGCCTCCATAATAACCAAATTTTCATCCCCCCAAAATATAAAGTGGCAATGTTATCACCCTTTCACATCCACAGTGAAACTCCAGTTCTATGATCGCTAAGATTTTCCTCTTTTGTTTTCTCCAGTTGATTGCATTACATTCTCAGATCAGCAACCGGAACTGCAGGCCGCTTTGTGTGTGATCCAATCACGTGAAATTCAACTGTTGCCGTTAGTTATCATGCACATCTTAATAAGTTACATAAAACAAGTTTACAAACATATGCAAGTATGCATAATAGTTATTTGTTTTTCTCATTTAGGTTTCTTACTGTATTCTCTGATAACTTCTTACCATTAAAATTTCCTTTATTTAAAAAAAGTTCCTTTACTTTATCTACTTCCAAATTTACTGTTTCAAAATGGATAGAGCGATTCCTCCTTGAACATAGGTAAATCATTTATACTTAAAAATTAAGTGAAGATAACATCAGAATATTTCATAAGCAATATTTTGGGAAGTGATTTGTGAGGATTGGTATATTTGGTAACACTTTGGGAAGGTGAGTTTATAGGCAAGCTTTGAAAGAGCTACATACTCTCTTCTTCTGCCAGCAGAAATTTTTCCTTTATGACTTCCTAAACGGGCTCAGTTTCCTCACAAATAAATACCTCAATGAAAATATCACTATCTCATGCTCCACTTTAAAAACAAAGTATTTCTCAAATAATAAGTGACAATATCAACTAATCATTTTTCCTTCCTTATGTTTTTATTACAAAATTAAACAGGAAGATGTTTTTTTTTTTTTTTTAAAGAATTACTTATGTATTTTAGAGAGGGGGAAGGGGCAGAGGATGAGGGAGAGAGAGAATCTCAAGCTGACTCCCCACTGACTGTGCAGCCAGATATGGGGTTCGATGACACAACCCTGAGATCATGACCTGAGCTGAAATCAAGAGCCTAATGCTTAACCAGCTGAGACACGCAGGCACCTCAACATGTTTTTTCAAGACAAGAGAATTATATAAAAATATCTCAGTTCTCAACAAACTGAGGGTTTCAGAGGGGAGGGGGTGGGGGGATGGGTGAACCTGGGGGTGGGTGTTAAGAAGGGCACATATTGCATGGAGCACTGGGTGTGGTGCGTAAACAATGAATCTTGGAACACTGAAAAAATAAAATTAAATAAAAAAAAAATCTTAGTTCTCTTTCCCTCTTTTCTCCTGTTCCTTCCCACCCAATCTCTGCATCCTACTCACTCTTCCTCAGGTAACCAATATATCCTTCCAAAAATGTTGCTATGAATTGATATACACATTTTTTATACATACACCTAATTATTTTCAATACACCTTGTTCTGCGATTTTTTTAATTTTTATTTTTAACTTAGCAATGTATCAAAAGTGTTTTCCCATGTGAGTATACATAGTTCTACCTCATTCAAATAGTTGCAGAGGCTTTTTTATTTTATCTCTACTATTTAAGACATTTTAAATAGTTTAAACAAAATTACATAAATTCTTCTATAATGCAGTGCATGGGTTAAAAGTATGGGCTCTAGATTCGGAACTCTCTATGTATCTGTTTTCTTTTTATAAAAGTGAGGATAAGGAAAGTATATAGCTCATATATTTGTTTTGACAAGTAATGACATAACACAAAAAGTATTTAAGCAAGGTCACAGATACACTAACTACTCAATAAATATGGCTACAAACATGGTCATATTCATGATGCTAAAACTGTTCAATAGAGATGTATAGGTTGTTAAACTATTATGTATTCCACTATGTTTGGTAATCACCATGGCTCTGGGTCCTATAAGTCCTAATCAACTTTGACAGCTGCTTTCATCCCATGGAGCCCCAGAAGAATATCACCAGCATAAATCCTCATCTTCTGCCAATCTGAAATCTGCTGGCCTACTAGGTTCCCATGTAAACACCTTTCACCCCTGCCCCACCACCCCCAGCCTTCAAGTTGGATGCTTGTAGGAGAGATGGCAAACTAGAGGGATGATTTCTAGGCTCAGCTGTCTGTCCTGAAGCACTTTACAGTTCTCTGAAAGTCACTTGTGGGTACTACAAACCCTATAGTGTACTAACTTTAATATTAAACATTTTTATTATCATTCAGGATTATTATTGATAGGGTTATAAATAATAAATAATACAAATACAATGATAAAATACACATAGTTTATATAGAGAATCTACATGGGAGATTACTTATATACCCCTTTTTAAGGATACTTTGCTAAATAAAGATATACTCCCTCAAAGAGTACAAATGCTGATGTTACTGGTTAATTTTTATTATTCTTATATTAACTTTTACACCTGTTTTCTTAAAGGTCAGCCTAGTAGTGCCAGTAGAGCTTAGTGATCAGTTCGTGAACAGTTAAATGTTGACCTTAAAAATGTTAAACAAGTAAGATTTCTATTCTCTGCTGATGGATCTTGCACAAAATTGAACAGCAATGAAAAAATCAGGCAGCTTACAACATCTATTTTGGTTTTTACTTTTCTCCAGACCCCCTCATATCTCCTCTGCGTTCTGTGCTTGGCCTCATGTTCAGCCATGGACATGTGTGTTAGGTTGGTGGCCCTGGGAAAGCAGGAGGATCAATAAAATGACCGCCATCTTCCCCTAACCAGGAATTTCCCGCCAGAAGGACATCTGTCAAGAACACATCACCTTGAGTAAACCGAAACCTATGGGAGAAACGGAAACCAGCCACTTTGGGACTTTCCTACTCCCAACCTCTAACCTTACCAAATATGGTTATGAGCCCCCGCCCTGCCTTGGTCCAATAAAAACTCACTCAACCCCTTCCTATCTGGGACTTCCCCAATTCTCCTCTCCTGAGTCGTGGAACCTCGCCCTAGGGCGCCTTTAATAAACCTTGCCTTGTGCCTATCTCGCTTGGTGTCGTGTGTATCTCACCTATAAAACCTTACAATGGGGGGTAGCAATACCACTCCCTGACTTCCTCTGTACAACATTGTTGGATCATGCAGCTTTGCAGACTGCCTCTTACACACAGAATACATAGATATATAGCATCTTATTGAGGCTTATTTTTCCTGGTTCATTTCCAGCATTTCCCTGTTAAATTTCTGGATGTTAAATTTCTGGATGGTCTTTCTGGAAAATCTGCTGACTTGCATAGCTTATCTTCTCTGGCAGAAACACTAAACACAAAGAGTTGGGGCTTGGGGGAAAATGAAAAACTCCAATTAAGAGGGTTATGAACCTCTAGGATTTTTCCCTAAGGTTCAATAGATTTTCTTGAATAAATCCATCTCTGTTGTGTGACTTTGGTCAACTTACAGAATTCCCAAAGTTGTTGTTGTCAATTTGGTACAGTTTTATCATTGCATTTTGGGGGTACAAAATTGCCAAGCTCTTCACATCACCACTCCAGGAGTCTTGTGAAGACACCAACTTAAAAACACATGGGAATAGTCTATTCCATCACCAAGAGAAGGAACATAATCCCAAATTCATATAACTTACACCCTGAGTTTCAGGCTACTGAAGGATCTTGTCATTAATTAGTACAACTTACTTTTTAAAATCATAAATGAAATGCGAGAGTTTTATCTCATATGCAGGAATGCATGACAAAGGGGATGTCTAGAGATATTACAGTACAATATATGGGATTATAGCAGCTATGCTTATTAGCTTTCAAGTTTCCTTTAATTATATCATGCTGGCTTTGAGTTCTAGATAAAATCATCCAAAGAAATACCACTTAGCTATATCATCTCCAATGTGGAGGCTTATGCTAATGAAACCATTTAAGGAAACAAACATTTGTTAAATATTTATTATATTCAAGGCACTGTGCTGAATAGCAAAGATGTAAATGTGAGAAGGTCATGATTAAGAAGAGGCTTTGCATTCCGCATTTAAAAATGAAATTATCCTTTGGTATACACATATATAGTAGCTAGGGCAGTAAAGAGGTTTACATTTTCATTAGTGTAGGTGGGAAAGCCACATCAGGAACTCTACTTCTGACCATTTATTCTGTCTTAATAACTAGCAATGTAAACAAGAAGTTGTTTGAAAGAACTTATCATAATTAGTGCAACAATAAACTAGTATTCATCAGTGGGGAAATAATTTTCTAAATTTCATATATTTATGAGAATATTATATAGATATTAAAATCATATTATCAAAGATATTAATGCTAGGGGGAAATGTTCACATACTTATATGGTAAAGCAAATATTCAAATATATACACAGCATTCAAATATATACACAGGATGATTCCAAATATAATTTTATAAAAGAAAAGCTATGGGAGGGCACCTGGGTGGCTCAGTGGGTTAAGACGCTGCCTTCGGCTCGGGTCATGATCTCGGGGTCCTGGGATCGAGTCCCGCATTGGGCTCTCTGCTCAGCAGGGAGCCTGCTTCCCTCTCTCTCTGCCTGCCTCTCTCTCTACTGTGATCTCTGTCTGTCAAATAAATAAATAAAATCTTTAAAAAAAAAAAAAAGCATGGGAGTATAAAGATATGCAGGTTTTACACACACACACACACACACACACACATACATAACATTCATCCGTGGGCGGATAGATGAGCAGGCACAGAGATAGATGTAGACAGACGGAAGAGCCATGACAGATGTTTTCTGAGTCTCTGATCCATGGGATTACCTAAAACTTTCTCTCTATACTTCTCTGTGATATTTTAAAATTATTTAATAAGAATTTCACATTAAATTCCTAGTCAGAAAAGAAAATTTAAAATGTTTCCCTGATGATCCCCCTCTCTGCCCGCCCCCTTCCATAATATTAAAAACGTGCATAAACATCCTTTAAAAAGAATCAGAGATAGATCATTGTTTTATCCCCTTCAGTCAAATATAACCTCTTGAAAGCCAGGAACCATGATGTTTATCTCTCTCTCTCTCTCTCTTTTTTTTTTTTTTCCACTTAGAAATAAATAGTCACACTTGGTCATGGAAGAAAAAAAAATTGAATAAATTTCAATTTCATTACAAAAACAAAATTTACTGCAATGTTTAATGGTCTCTAAGAGATCACATTTTAAAGTGGCAAACTATGCCATTAATGTAACCTGAAAAATCCTCAAGAATTGGCAGTTTTGAGCACTATAGGTTGTATAAATCCAAGAAGATAATAGATTTTATCTTAACATTTTAAGTATGTTTATACAAATATGTATACCAAAAGTGCAAAATAATTTTAACAACATTAGATGTATTCTCTGTCCTGTTACTTTCATGCACTTGTTAAAACAACTGCAAAAATATTTAATTGGTTAACTTCTGCATCTGTATTTTATTTTTAGTTGACATTTACTAACGGGCTATTAGCCATGTATTTTTATCTCTAAAGAGACCTCCAAAGCTAATGCAATTTAGCCTGATCATTTTACCCAGTGATGAATTATTTTGAACTTCTGAAACCTTTTTATGTGAGTTTAGAGAGATAAAATACATCAAACTAAGCCTTTTAATAAAGCTTCAATGAAGTGATAAATAAGATGACTATTGCAAACAATGTACAAGTATCCCTGTACCATAAATGATGTAAGAAGCATATCTAGTATAAATGAGTTGTTTGAAAATCAAAGAAGCATCATTCCATTTAGTATTTCCTTTTAAAATGACCCTTCAGACTCTACTTTTTAAAAGCAAAATAACTTGTTTCTATTGAGTTCCATTTTTCTTTGCAAGATTTATCAGCTTTCAAGTTTTCAAATATACTAAACTTTTAAAAATTTAAAGTATAACCAAATTACTCTGTATTTATTAATTTTTATTTTAAAATTTAATTTAGACTAATGAAGTATTCCAATATATTTTTTAAAAATGGGAATTCATATTAATACTCTCTTGAGAAGATACACATTGATATTTTTGGGATCACCAATGTGACCAAATTCTCATAAATCAAAGACTGTTGAAATTATATTATTTATACATGTTTTCCTTAATCAAAGGATATAACTTTTGAACTTCTAAATGCTTTTGTTGTTTTCAAGATTGTTGTGAAAATGTTGCTGTTATTATTCTTTTTCCATATTATACCTTCTCTAGTCTCCCAAAAGACTGATTGCAAAGAGTTTGAGAAAGAAATACATTACTAAGGATAATCTTCTTTTTCTAACATGATTGACAAGGAAGCAATTCAAACTAGCCCTTTTTCTTTCATTTCTTATAGTAATGATGGAGAAATGAGAAAGCATAGAGTCAGATTTTCTTGACACCCATTCTGGTTCTGGGTAAAGATTGCCAGCATATATAACATAATTCAATATATTAAATATTTAAGATCCCTACACTTGCTGTTAGAGTTCACATTGAATAGTTATCTAAAGAAGGTTTGCACTATTTAGCACCATCCCTGGATTTGATTAGTAAGGCTGATACTGTCTATGAAGAGAATCTGGGGTTCTTGCTGATACTCTCTATTCTTAAATTCACACTGTTGACTTTGAGAAATGGGTTTCAATACCTAGAAATAGCAATAGAAAGATTTCCTGGAGTGAATGTGTATTCGAAAGCTAAAAGGGTAATCCTTTATTATTTCAGGATTGTTCAAATGAAAGAAGAGAGCAGAAAGAGTTGGGGAAGCCAAGAATTAGAGTACATCCCACCATTTGCTCAATCATATCTCAAGTAAGTATGACTGCTCCCAGTGATGTAGAAACTCCCGTACTTGATAACCAGATTGTGTTGGCTTTCCCGTCAACACTCCCTGAAGAGATCCCATCTCAAGATTCCCACTAAATGGGAATCTACATTATGGCACATTTCCAAGTCCACTGAAAAGAGAAATCTGAAGTAAAAACCAAATCCCTCTACTTTATTCTGTATAAGAATTTCCATGGAAAGTAAGAGGAAAAAAAAATCTCTTCAGCTCTTGTATCAAAATTTGTGTATTCCTGCTTTTAGATTACTTTGCTCTTCTAAAGCACAACTTCCTTCAGTAAATATAACTCTCAATTTTAGAGAACCCTGTCAAGGAGTCTCCTTCTCATTATTGTCATATATGATATTACTGCTGGCTTGGCTTAAGATTTCAAGTTTTCATAGTAAGTCACTCAATAAAGCAATATTATAATGAATAACTATTTTATTAACTATATGGGTATTCTCAGACATTGTTTCTCTGACACAGGAACTTGTAGAAAAACTTTAAAAAATAGAGGTAAAAATCACCAAACAAATTATATTTTAGTCCTTCAAATTTAAATATATACAACAATTAAAATCCATATACATTATTTAATTTGAATCCTTCTGTTCTCAGAATCTATTAAATAATAATACAAGTCTAAACTCTGATATCTGATATTTCAGCAGCCACTTAAATTGGGGGAAAGCTAGATTAAACAATATCATAATCATGTAAATAAGTGAAAAGATCATTACAGTGGCAAAGGACCTAAAACTAAGAAATAATTTTTCTGGAATATTCTACCAACTCCAGAATTGAATTTTATTCACATTTTAAATTGACCATTCCATTATTTTAATTCTCTAAAGTAATATTAACCTACAGAAAATAAATCTATTAAATGCCTTCACTTGTAAGGAAATTCACTATCACTGCCACCTTTGCTACTCTTGATCAGCAAAACAATGGAAGCTCTGTCCAGATTATGTCTGCTTCAGTTGTTTAAGTTCTTAATCCTACACTTTTATAAATGCATTTAATTATTAAAACCTAGATAATTTGTATTTGTCATAGTTAAAGGATGGTCAGAAACGGGACTTTTTTGTTTGTTTTTGTTTTTGTCCATAGAAGGACAGAGGCTCATAGAATGAGAATGTTCCCAAATAGAGAAAAGTTATTTCAAAATATTGAACAGCCATGACCATACTATGCTAACTATTTCTTGTACCTGTCATTTTGTTGCTATTATTAAAGAAAACGCTATGCAAAATCAGTAACTACATGCCAAAACCATTTAATGGTATCAAATTTTTCAATGAACTTCTGAGGATATTTTTAATATTTCTGTAGGCCAGTCAAAAGAATTTTTAAATTGGTGACAAACCACAAACTCAGCAAAAGAAGAGAACGATGTTTTTAAATAGAAACTACTTTAAAAGAACCTAAAGTTTCATAGGTCTATCTTCTGGGAGTCTGTTATAGTCTAGGATAGAAGTTCTAGTACATATCAAGCTGGTTGCACTTTGGCCATAAGATTCTCATTTCATACTTCCCTTGACTTTTCTACAGGGCTTTAGACAGTATTCTCTGGTTTCCTGTTTTCATTTTTGTTTGTTTGTGTTTTCTCTGCCTGTGTCCTAAGAAAGTATACGTGAGAGTAATTTTTCCAAGTATTTTTAAAATTAAAAATATTTTTATGTCTTTATGCTTGATAAATACCTTGACTGATTATGCCCTGGTTGAAAATCATGTTTGTAGACTTGCTTTATTCTTCTACAATCTAATACTGTTTTGAGAAATTTTATCCCTTTTGCTTTACATTCTTTTATACAATTAATATCCCTAACCCCCTCCCTCTCAGAAGCCTTTAGCAGCTTCTGCCTCACTGTTGGAAAAGTGATGATACTATGCTTGAGTTGCTAATTAATGATTCGTGATACATACCGTTATACTATAAACAGAACAAACTGAAACACAAGCAAAATAAACAAGAGCCATAGAAAGCTAGTTTCAACTCAGTATGCCATAGAAAATATGAGAGCAGAAATCATGATAACAATAGACGAATGGCTTATCTTCTTCAGCATGCAGAGTCCTTTCTCATAGCGTGAAAAAATACTCTGGTAAAAAAACTGAATGTTGATTCGCGCAAAGTTTTGTCCATGTTAATAGTTTTAGGAATTGTGTTGGTCTTGGTTGTGACTTGAACATATTTACTGAGTCTGATTTTTTAAGAGAAAAGTTGACTTCAATTTCTAGATCGATAGAAAAGGAATATTTTTAGTTTCTTCCAATTTGAAGTTCACATTTTGACTTTTTATCAATTTGGCTGATACAGGCATGTTTATCTTGCCTTCTTTTATTTTTTCTTTTTTTTTTTTAGAGCTGGGAGATGACTATTGAAGATAAAGATTTCCTTCTTCAAAGTACACATGAAAACTTAAGCTAGCAAGTTGGCTAAATTTATTTTTTCCAGTCATTTTAAATACTGTGGGTTGTTTTTTGTTTGTTGGTTTGTTTGTTTTATTTTGTTTTGTTTTGTTTCAGGGGGGCTACATTAACTACATGTAAGTAATTTTTTTTTTTCTGTCAGCAATAATTTCTACATGCTCTACAGGCTTTAAAAATATTTACTAAGCCATGTTTCTTGATTAAATTTGTCCTCAGTCTTCAAATACATATTTTAATTGGTTACTAACCAGTTGTCTTTGGAAATATCTAATTGTGCTTTTTTTTCTTATTTATTTGACAGAAAGAGAAATCACAAGTAGGCAGAAGTAGGCAGAGAGGCAGGCAGAGAGGGAGAAGCAGGTTCTCTGCTGAGCAGAAAGCTTGATGTGGGGCTCAATACCAGGACCCTGGGATCATGACGTGAGCTGAAGGCAGAGGCTTAACCCACTGAGCTACTCAGGCGCCCCTAATTGTATTTTTTACACTTTTTTTTTTTAAGTGCTCTTCTTAACATATATAAATATGAATTATTTAAACTACTTGACTTTTATCCAATTTTCCATATAATTTAGCCATTACTGTTTCCAAAATTTGTAGGTATTACTTTCTCTTAAAAAGTGTATTACTTTAGTGATAATATCACTTATATTAATTCATTAAAAGACATCAAAATTTAAGATGCTAAACCATTTTTAAATGTAAATATAGAAAGTGATTAAGCTGTTTAAATAAAAATTGCTATATGTCTATATTTTTACACACACACACACACACACACACACACAAAGGTCTAATAACATTTGTGGTCACTTATGCTGAATATATAGCCTAAACAAATATCCTAAATCTCTTGAAGTCTTAAATGGATAATTTTATCATTTTGTTATGTTTTAATATAAGATAATTTAAAGCCTATGTAAAACGGGTGGCTGGGTGGCTTAGTCGGTTAAGCATCCTACTCTTGATTCTGGCTCAGGCCATGATCTCAGGTCTGGGAACAGGCCCCGTATGGAGCTCTGCACTCAGTGTGATGTCTGTTCCAGATTCTCTCTCCCCCACTCCCTCTGCCTGTCCCACTTGTGCTGTCTCAATCTCTCTCTCAAATAAATAAGCAAATAAATAAAATCTTTAAAAAATGAAGTCCATGTAAAGTATGGAATATAATATTTTAAATGATTATTTATTATTTTTTAAACTATATTAGAATGGCTTAGCAGAAAAAGTGAAAAAGTTTGATGTCTGAAGTAGTAATCAGGTTAACTGGTGGCAGGACTCATAAATTGGTATGTATTTTTCAGAAAAAGACAAATAACATATGATATCACTCACATGTGGAATTTAAGAAACAAAACACATGAATAGAGGGGAAAGGAAGGGAAAATAAAATAAGATGAAAACTGAGAGGGAGGCAAACCATAAGTGATGCGGAACTCTAGGCAACAAACTGAGGGTTGCTGGAGAAAAGGAGGGTGGGGGCATGGGGGAAATGGGGATGAGCATTAAGGGGGGGTCTGTGATGGAATGAGAACTGGGTGTTACATGCAACTGAAGAATCAATAAATTTTACTTTTGAAACGAATTAAAATAAACAAGTGGATTTTTTTTTAATTTAGTTTAACAAGATGACGTTTAAATGACTAAATTTTCCCTGACCAGTGTCTTTATTCCACCATTATGGAGTCAGATAGTTTTTGCAAAAAACTTCTTTCTCTAACTGGTGGACTTCCATTGACAAAACTCACAGATGAGTTCACATAATGAAAATCATGGCCATAGAACACCTCTGAGAAACTTAACTCTTTGTATCTTTTACTTCCTCTTTTTCTTTTTTTATTCCTAATTCCAGGGGGAAATACTTTTGATTAAGCCATTTGTATCCTACTATTCCTAATTCCAGGGGGAAATACTTTTGATTAAGCCATTTGTATCCTACCTCAGCCAACCAAATGTGCCCTCAGGAGCAGTAAACTCGGGTCCCACCTATTAAACTGAGTAGACTGAGAGAAGGTAGTCAGCCCACAGAAAAGGGAGAGAGAGATAATGTAGATGATCTAGTAGATTCTCAGTACTTATATTCTGGTTGAATGGCTTGCTGAGAAGCTGTACTGTATTTATTCTCAGTACTAATAACTGAACACTTTGCAAGGTAAAACTTTGAAAGGTCATAGTCATAGTAATAACAATAATTATATCAATATATCAAATTATGTGTATTCATTTTAATGAGTTTGTATTATTTCATTTAATTCTTGCTAAAACTGGTAAATTATTCAAGACAAACAACATAATCATTACATGATGAAGAGATTAATGTATGTATATATATATATATATATATATATATATATATATATATATATATGGAGATACATTTCTCCAAATAACATGTTTAGAATGAAGCATAGTCAAGACTAAAGGTTTCAGCTATCTTAGTCCAGTAATTAGCTCTGTGGTAGTAGAATTGCACCATATTAAGAGTCTAGAAACTTAGGTTCTGTCACAAATCATTTGTGTTATTTAAAAACTCACTTAAGACCTGTAACTCACCCTCTTTTATAAAATACTATGTGTTTATCATGCTTTTAATTGTTTATTTTGACATTCTCACGGACTCTTGTATACTTTCATAGTCTTTATGTTGAAGACTTAGTTTAGTTTACAGTAAAATATAATATTAATGAAATTAAAACCAATGGATGCCTCTCTACTATAACTTTTCTGCAATTTTCCCATTTGTTTTATGTTTAAACAATTTTATTTCTGCATCACCTGGTGATCTAACATATCTCTGTTCACTGATTGTTTTTAGAGATGTTTGAACCTCATTTGAGTTTTTATTTGTACTCTGAAAGAAGAAAAGATTGAAAGACTCAACCCAAATTAACAGAGTATTTCCAGGCTCCATCTGAATGTCACTCATTGTATAAACACAGAAATTGTCAGATGAAGCAGCAAAATGCAGTCCCTTCAGAAAGTGCTATTCCCTGCTGAGCAGATTCTTAAAAACACTGAAAATCTTGAAAGAAAAAATGAAGGGAGTCTACTCTGAAATAAGCATGATGTTCCATGCTGAGACAAATCACACTCACAGGGTCTATGAACATGAAAACAGAATTGCAAACCAGAAACAGGAAACAATGTAATGTTAGCTCGAGATTCTACCCCTAAATTTAAAAATGAAATTTAAGCATTTAGAGGAATTTAAGGCATGAAGTTAAGCAAATAGAACAACAGCAACAATAAAAAAAATACTAAGGGTTATATATGATTCCTTAAAAAAACAAAAGCAAATGAGAAACTGTGTTGACAAGTGTACTCCTATAAAATGTGAGTACCAAAGTGTAACAGTTGCAGAACTAATTAAATGAACCAGATGTGAATGGGTAAAAGTCATTTCTGTGAAAACTGGTTTGGGTATGTTGGATTTTAAATGTTCTAACTTCCTCTTTTGGAAATGACTGTCAAATACAAATATCTTTTTTTAAACATATTTTTTAAAGATTTATTTATTTTTATTTGACGGAGAAAGACAGCACAAACTGGGGAAGCAGCAGATAGAGGCAGAGGGAGAAGGAAAGGGAGAGGCAGGCTCCCTGCCAAGCCGAAGCATCAACTTGGGGCTCCATCCCAGGACCCTGGGACGATGGCCCAAGCCAAAGGCAGCCATTTAATCAACCCATTCAGACTCCCCTACAAACATCTTTAATTGGAAAACTTCTAGCTCATACCCCTTTAGAATATTTTTTATTTATATTATATCAAATGTGTAAGTATTCTTTTAGGAAACAGCAGTTTTATAAAATATTTTCTGTCCAGAATTCCATGTAACTTATATTAATATTACAACCAGATATTCCTACAAATTAAAAATGAGAAATAAGTTAATCATAACTTGAAAACTAAATACTACATAGTGGATTCTAAACAACAATCATCAAATTTGAAGAGAAATGTGTATAATGATACATTTCTCTTCAACTTAAGTCATCTCAAAATACACAGGGCATGATATTTTTATTCTATATATTTTTATTCCCTCTACATTTTCCACAAATCATATCAGACCCCAGTGCAATAGATGGACTGAGAAGTGGAAGAAATAAAATATAACCATGAATGTTTAATATGTTACATGTGATATTAAAGCTGTGTGAGAAATTAATTCTAGTCTTGTGCCTTACTTCAGAAATTATGTAACTATTACACGTTAGAATCAGTTGTTAGAAATGTGTAAGTTGTAAAAAAATAGAAAGCAAAACAAAAAAATGGTCAATATAATGTAATTATGGTTTATATTTATAAGTTATTACAAATAGAGCACCTTATTTTCTAGTTTAATTGTACCTTGGCATTACGTTAGGATCATAGAAATAAGACAAGAAGAAATAAGGTGCACAAAAACATTTCAGCTACTAACAGAATATAAAAAATGCTTGTATACACTTAGGTATTCCTAAGAGAGTACTTTTCATATCACAGACCTCGATCAGTGAGTTAAGATAACATAAAAAAATTATATAGCAAACAATTCCTTGCTAAACTCTTTCTCAAGAATTGATATCTACTCAGTTTTCCAATCTTTACAGAACCTATGATGTGTAATTCCTTCTAGAAACTCTGGGAGACAAGATATAGCCTGTCCTCAGTGTAGTTATGATTAACTTAGAAAGAGAATTAAGCATTTTATAATATCTAAATAATGTTACACAGGTTGCTATGAATAAGCACTGTCTTCAAATTATATATTTGATAAAGCCTTAAAACAACAACAAAATTGGGGCACGTGGGTGGCTCAGTTGGTTAAGCATGTGCCTTTGGGTGGGTCATGCTCCCTGGGTCCTGAGATAGAGCCTCAGTTGTCTCCCTGACCAGCTGGGAGTCTGCTTGTCCCTCCCCCTCTGCCCCTCCCCCACCCCCTCTCCTGCTCTCTCTTACAAATAAATAAAATCTTAAAAAAAAAAAAAGGAAACAATAGAATTTAGGGTATATAGGTAAAGATGGTTAACATGGACAAAAATCATGCAGTGGATGCAGTAAGACATGAACAAAGGCATTGAGGCAAGCATGGCTGACTGGGAGATGAGTGGTCAGCATGACACTAAGGATCATATTAGACTAAAGGATCACATGCCCACGAGGCTGGTTTGAAAACTGCATGTGGTAATACAGAAGGCACAGTGGTTAGTAGCTCTGGAAACATATTTCCTGGTTTCAAACTGCTCTCTCATTAATTCACTGTCTGACATTGGGCAATTTGTCCAATCTCTGTGACTCAGTTTTCTCCTACATAGAAATAAGGATAATGGTGCTTTCTAGCTCACAAAAGTGTTGTGAGGATTAACTGAATTTATACAGGTTTCTAAATGCTAGTATCTGGCATTTAGAAAGCTAAGTGTTAGCTACTGTAATTATCTGGTATTCTATAATAAGTTGTTAAATGCATGTAGCAGGGAAGCAGAACTTCCCTCATACTTTAATGGCAATGTGAGGACAACTGTAAATTCTTTCCTCCCTAAAATTAATAAAAATGTTTGAGGAATGATCAAAATCAACTTTTTCAGAACTCCAAAACCTAATGAAATCTTACAGCAATTTTAGAGTACTTATTCAAGAAAAAAAAGCAGTGAAATATCTATCAATATTTTAGCGAGGTATTTTTTCTTAAACTGACAAGTAGATCTTAAAGTTTACATGGAAATGAAAAACACTTAGAATCGGAAAAACACTTGAAAAATAAGAGTAATGTTAAGGAAATTTTGCTTTCTGATTTCAAAAATTATTGAAAGTTACAGCATGAAAACGATGTCGTGCTGGAAGATAGATACATAAAGCAATAAAACTACTACATGTTCAACACTAAATCCCTATATTTGTACTCAACTGATTTTTGACACAGATGTTATAGTATTTCATTGGGGATAGATAGTCTTTTCAACAAATGATGCTGTGACAGTTGGATATCCACATGTAAGATGAACTTAATACTTCCTCTCACATTATACACAGACATTAACTTACACTGGGTCATAGATTTAATTGTCACAGTTAAAACAAATAAACCTTTAAAAGAAAACAAGAAAACCTTTGAATCCTAATTAAGTAAACATTGCTTAGATATGATATCATAGGCATGGTCCCTAAAAGAAAAATAATTGATAAACTGGATCTCACCAAAATTCAAAACTCTTAATTCAAAAAAAACTATTAAGAAAAATAAAAATGTAATCAATGGCCTGTGAGAGGATACTTGAGAAACACATATCTTATAAATGGCTTGTATCTAAGAATTTGCAAATAATTCTTATGGTTCAATTATAGGAACACAACAACATCATCGAAAAGTGAGCAAAAAATATAAATAATCACTTCATCAAAGACAATATAAGAATGGCAAATAAACAAATGAAATGTGCTGAAATGGAAGGAAAATTAAAACTACAATTTGATGCTATTTAATACTTACTAAAATATTTATAATAAAGCAGACATTAGCGAAAGCTGGTGAGGATATAGAGTAATAAACTCTCATACACTGCTGGTAGGAGTGTAAAATGGCGCAGTCACTAGAAAAAATTGGCAGTTTCTAAAAATGTTAAACATGGGGTCGCCTGGGTGGCTCAGTGGGTTAAGCCGCTGCCTTCGGCTCAGGTCATGATCTCAGGGTCCTGGGATCGAGTCCCGCATCGGGATCTCTGCTCAGCAAGGAGCCTGCTTCACTCTCTCTCTCTCTGCCTGCCTCTCCGACTACTTGTGATTTCTCTCTGTCAAATAAATAAATAAAATCTTTAAAAATAAATAAATAAATGAATAAATAAAAATGTTAAACATGAAACTACCATATGACCCGCATTTTGACTAGTAGCTATTTAACAAAAAGAAAGAAAGAAAGAGAGAAAGAAGAAAGGTAAGAGAAAGAGAGAGGGAAGGAAGGAAGAAGAAAGAAAGAAAGAAAAGAAAAGAAAAGGAAGAAAAAGAGTGAGAGAGAGAGGAAGGAAGGAGGGAAGGAAAGTTTTTACACAAGTACCTGATGGTGAATGTTAGTAAGAGCTATGTTCATCATAGCCCCAAACTAGAAATAATAAAAATACAATGAGTGGAGAGATAAAATGACGTGTATCCATACCATGGAATATTATTCATCAGTGAAAGAAAATACTGTCACATGCTATGTCACAAGTATGTTAAGTGATCATACGCAAGAGATCATCTATAATTCTATTTATATGGCATACTCTGAAAAGACAAATGTATAGTGGCAGAAAATAGATTAGTGGTTGCCTGAGGCTGGAGGTGAGATGGGGATTAACTAAATGGGTGTGAGGAGTTTTACTGAGGGTATGAAAATGTTCTAAAACTAACTTGCAGTAATGGTTAAACCACCCAGTAACATTAATAAAAATCATTGAAACTGTATATGAAAAATAGATTGGTTTTTATCTTATGTAAAAAATACCTAATAAAATGGCTTAAAATGTAATGTTTTAATAAAGTTTATAGAAGGATATGCAAGCCAGATATAAGTTTAATTATATGTATCCTTGTATCTTGATATAATTTTAAAATATGCACAACATTATAACTTAATTTATCACATTTAATTTCATATAACCCAGTGAGATGGAAATAATAGCTATCTAAATATCCTTGGTAAAACTGATAATTAAAATAGAAATAAATATAGACTCTAACGTTTGAAACTTGTTACCTGTACCTGGGTTTTAGTGCTATCTGGATGGAATTGGATCAAATTGGAGCTTATTTGGGGATATGAATTAAAATAATATTATATTTAATATTTTCTGTGTGAACATGCAAGGAAAATAGCTATATCTCAAAGACATTGCTTTAAAAATTAATAAAAATGTCAAATTAAAGTCAATACTTATTTAATTAGGTATATAAAGTATTCTAATAATTTTTAGAGCTCTCTTTAGCACTTTCTAACTCTTTACTGGATATGATTTCCTCACAAAAGAGTAAAAGGATTTAACAACATAAAACATGAAAACACATTAAGGTATGTTTAGACTGAATGTTGTACAGATCTCAGTAGGGATATCTATATTTTATTTTATTTTTTTTAAGATTTTATTGATTTGGCAGAGAGAGATCACAAGTAGGCAGAGAGGCAAGCAGAAAGAGGAGGAAGCAGACTCCCCACTGAGCAGAGAGCCCAATGTGGGGCTTGATCCCAGGACCCTGGGATCATGACCTGAGACAAAGGCAGAGGCTTTAACCCACTGAACCACCCAGGTGCCCCGGGATATCTATATTTTAGTTTTGCTTTCAAAAGTCAAAGTGTGAAATCAAAGCCACTTTGATTCTATTTTGATAATTAATTCTATAAAATTTGATGAAGATACTGCTGATAATACAAGATTTTAAATTGAGATACTGTTTTGGAAGCAACTTAAAATTTCAGTGGGACAGTGGACAAAGACAAACACTCATGCAAGATTTCAAAATTAAATTGAGGTAGGTAGTTATATTTTATTACATTACATTACATTACATTACATTTTGAATGATAGAGATTAATATCTATAAGTTATAAATTTTGTCTTGAGATTGGAAAAATAAGAGAATTCTATAAGATTCAGGCATTTTTTTCTCAGTGACTGCAGTAGAGTGAATTAGATTTTTGTTCTATGCCATTTGAGAGAGCTTGCTAAATACAAATTTACTTTTTCTACATATCTAAGAAATGGAAAGGTTAAACTCTTCAAGATTTTAATGACTTTATAAATGGACCATAAATAATTACTAAAATGTTAATGTGAAATTAATAGCAAGCTAGGTGTTCTCAGTTCTTTAACTTTCCTCATTTATGATAGAAACATTTTTAGTGAGTATAATACTATTTGGAAAACTCATCCCTATTTCGGATTGTAAATGCAGGCACTTCTTGTACTAAAGAAAATAATTATATCAAATTTTAGTTTAAAATTAACTAAAAAATAAAAATTAGTATCCTTGTTCAGCAGAATTTTTTAAATGTTCCTAAGACTGTAATAATAGCATGAAAGAAGAAGAAACCAGAAGATTGGACAGAATCTTTGTGTATAGATCAAATACCCTAAAATGTATTAGCAACCACGGTTCTACATACTCTTGAACTGTAAGAACAGTTCATACTGTTAGAACAGCCAACATTCATTGGATATTTACTATGTAACAAAGTGGTATAATTGCTTTGCACTAATTCATAAATTCACTGGACAGAGGTTTATTTGATTTCTTCATGTACCAGAAAGTATTCTTGGGTTTAGAGATGCATGAGTAAAGAAAATTTTAAAAAAAGAAAAAAAAAAGTGTAGGCATTCACGAAATTTAACTTCTGGTAGGGGAGGCAAAAGGAAAAAAGGTAAGCATAATTTCAAATCTAAGTTACTTTAATGCTGCCATTTTCATAATATTAGAAGGTGTAACTAAACTGTTGGGTCACTAATATCAGGCTGATAGTAATTATTAGATTCATCAAGATTTCTGTGATGTTAAAATATGAAGAAGAAACACAAAATTATACTGTGGACATGTTGAAATAGTAGGTAGATAGAATCAGCATGTGGTAAGGGCTATAGAAAATGGTACTTGGGATTGTAACAGGCATTTGGAGTATTGGAGGACTTGGAAATTTAGATGAGGCACTTAGGAACAGTATTATTTAATATAGGGTTTTCAGGAGTGTGGAGGCCAAGATAAACAAGGCTGAACCCACCTCAGGTCTAGCCAGGTCTAGCCTTGACATATCTAGCCAGGTCTAGCCTTGACATAAGTGCAGCCATCTTGGCCCCGACAACCATCTTAGGTCTCCATAACTGGTAAATGACCCCTGGTTCCAGGAAGACTGACCAAAGGATTTGAAAATAAAATACCATACCAAAAACCAATTAGGAATAGGATAGCTTAATGAAGTAATAACTCATGTCAGGAGTAGGATAGCTTGACATTGTAATAAACCATGTCAAAAATAGGATAGCTCAACACTGTAATAAATCACAAGAACATAGGGCTGGTGGTTGTGGCCCAATCACCTACTGCCACCCCTGCTCTGTCTTTAAAACTCTGACTGTAATCTGGTTTGGGGTCCAAGTCCCTACTCTGCTATGTCGGGTATACTTGGGCCCAAAAGCTTAAGCTTGCTGAATAAACCCTCGTGTGTTTTACATCAGTGTTGGCTCCTTGGTGGTCTCTCAGACGCAAAAACTCGGGCATAACAAGGAGAGAAAGCAAGCCATAAAATATTTTAAGAGAAAATGGTTCTAAACTCCAGGAAGAGCTAGTGCAAAAATGGGTTATGTCAAAGCAAATCCAGAATGCTTGGAGATAATGAGAAGGTAAAAACGTCTGAAGGGCTATAAACTAGGTAGAGAATAATGGAAGGAGGGTAAAATTCTGTAGGACCTCAGACGCCATTACAAAGAGCTGCTAGATGATTATGTCAGAAGACGTGACATGACCAGTTTCACAGGATCCCTTTAATGTTCGCTTCGATGATGAATTGTAATAATGCAAAGGTCAAAGCATCGACATTAGGAGGATGTTAGTGCAAAAATCTAGGCAAGAATCCTAGACATTCAAGCCAAGGTTGTAGAAGAAGATATATTTTGGAAGTAAAGCCAAGATTTTTTGGAAGAACAGAGTATCAGAAAAGTGTATGATGCAAGTTGGTTGTAAAGGTATGAGCATTAACAACAGGAAGTTTCGTGATGAAAGTGCAAATCAGGAATCTAAATTACAAGAGCCAGTAATTCTAGCATAAATTTGCTGAGATTTTATGAATAAAGCATTGAAATAAGGTGTTTAATGTATACCATTTTATTAGAATTAAAAATATTTTCACTTGTTTTTTAATTTATTGTTCTCTAATCAGCAGAGTGAACTCGTTTGTTTAATAATCATGCACATGCCTTGAATTATGAACTCCATGCTCAGAGAGTTTTCAAGGTTTTCTGTTGATAGTTTTTTTCCCCTTAATTTAGAGAAATGCTTCATGTATTACATAAGTTACTTTATGAAATGTTTGTTGCAATATTGGCTTGTTTACACACAATTTTTATGCTTTTAAAAAGGTCTACATATGCAATTTTTTACATAGACAAATTTATTGAGTAGTTGCACTGATTAGTTTTATATATTTTTAGGTTTTATCTATTCTTCAATCAGAAAAATTAAGCCACCTATATTGTACTATTTTTCATAATTCACAATTTATTGTTTCATAAACATGTACATTTATAATAATATGATGAAGACCTCTATGAACATCTTTGCATTAATTTCTTCTGGCTGCTATAACAAAGAATCATGCATTTTGCGGCTTAAAACTATATAAATTTATTATTTTATGGTTTTAAGGCTGGAAGTCCATGATAGGTTTCACCACACTCCCTCTGGAGGCTCTAGGAAAAAACCCAGTTGTTTGCCTTTTTCAGCTTCTGGTTGTTGTTCTTGTTTCTTGGCTCATGGCCACATATGGTATGACCTTTTCTCCCCTGGTTCCATGGTTATGTGGACTTCTTTCTCATTTCCCTCCAAAATTCCCTCTATAACCATTTTATAAGGACACTTGTGATTACATAGGGTACACCCTGATCATCCCGGATGGTCCAACCATATCGAGACCCTTCAGTTAATCATATCCGCAATGTCCTAACACTACAGAAGATCACACTCATAGGTTCCATGTTGGGACCCATGGGACCTGGTAGAGGGTATTGCCTCACTAGGTTAAGGTTTGAACTAATGCAGGACTAACCCTGCGGAGGGCGGGATCACCCTGCAGGCAACTCCCCGGAAGACAGATAGCCCCGCAGATAAGCGTGGTCTGTTACTCTCTTGCCTTTTCCTCTGATCCCATATCTCTCTTAAACAAAGAGTCCCTTGCTAATCTGCTGCGAACATTTCTCAGGCTTGTGGGCCAGAGCAACCCCAAGGAGGTAAATTATTCTGTACCTAGGACTATAGAGAACTTTAAATATGTCCCACAATAGACGGTTTCCTCCCTAGGTTGATGTTTGTCCATGGCTTTCACGAGCCAAGCCGTTAAAATACACCCTGCCTCCTGCAAAGGTAACGCCTTCTCATTCCTACTGCTCTCCCATATACTTAGTGTCTTCAGATAGCTTCTGGTTTTCCGTTAACTTATCTCTTGCTTTCCTACAGTTCTTTATTATCTAGATTATCCCTAAAGTTCCTCATTTTCCATTAACCTATACCTTTTCTTCCTACAGTTCTTTATTATCTAGTTCATCCCAATAGCTTCTCGTTTTCCATTAACCTATATCTTCTTTTCCTGAAGACCCCAGAACAAGTTACCAAAAAGCACATATTTGTGCTACGTCCCATGGATTTCTGAGGAACATGATTACTCAAGAAGCAAGACCCTGTCCCCCATCCCTGGCGCCAGTCTGTACCCTTATATCTTAACTAAAATAACATGTGCTAAACAAAGAGAAATTATTTGATGAGTGCTGAGTTCTTTAATGTCCTTTGCATGAATGTGAACCCCCTACCCCCATTAAACTGCCTTTATAAGAAGCTTGATAATCCAATGGAGATGCCTGACTACTGCCCAGAACTTGCTGTGTGGCTCTGCTGTTCATCTCGCCGACACCACTCCTCCTTGAGGGACACCTGGACCTGCCAGGGCTGGACCCCAGCAGTTCCAGGAATTAGGACCTGGATATCTTTTGGGGCCAATATTCAGCCTACTCCAATCATCTTCTTAAGGAAGGGGGGAAAAAACAAACAGGAAAGAAAGATCAATAGATTGAAGAAGTCTAGACCAATCACATCTAACTCTTTTATTCACATTTAACTTAATTAAATGATGTAAGGTAAACGTATGAATTAATTATTTTCTGTCAATAACCAATTTTACAGAAATTTGAAAAAAATAATTGCTTGTTTTCCCACTATTTTGGAATGCCATCTCTGAAACAAACAGGAATACTTGCCTAGCGTTCTTTTTATTTTTATAGCATAGTTTGGGCATGGAATTTCTTTTTAAAGATTTTATTTATTTATTTATTTATTTATTTATTTATTTATTTGATAGATCACAAGTAGGCAAAGAGGCAGGCAGAGAAGAGGGGGAGGCAGGCTCCCTGCTGAGTAGAGAGCCCGATGCGGGACTTGATCCCAGGACCCTAAGATCATGACCTGAGCTAAAGGCAGAAGCTTTAACCCACTGAGCCACCCAGGTGCCCCTGGGCATAAAATTTTAAGTCAAAGATCTGACTAATACTTTTTCCAGGCTTGGTCTTTTTTAAATTCCATAGGCTCCTGACAGTCTAGAAAACTTGCTAATTACAATGAAGAGGACATTTTGTCTTTACTTGCCTTTGCTGCTAAACTTTTATCTGTTGAAGTAATTTTCCCTTTCTGTACTGCAGTTGGAAATGTTACCCCTTCTTTAAATCTCAACTGACATGATGTCTCTTATTCGTATCGCTCTGTAGATGCCTCACCATTCTCTTCTGTGCTGCTAGAAGCATGTAAGCACTTATTTTACTTTGCTTTTTATTAAAGTTAAAAAATGATGCTTTAGGTTAAAAAAATGCACCTTAGTTTGCTTCATATTTGTTTAAATTTCAAAAAAAAAATGCAGGCTAAGTAGGAAATTATAAGAATATTGATTTTCCTTGTTATATCTTATTTTCCTCAACCATAAAATGAACCATAAAATGATGCAATTAATGATCCTTACAGGTGGTGGTATTGTAAAGAATAAATGAAATAATCCACATGAAGCATTTCACCAGGTACCTGGAAAAAGCAAGCTTTCAGTAAACACTAGCTATTCCTCTATTCTTTTCTACATTCACTTTTAACATTATTTAAATTATTTAGATTATGACCTTCATAATGCCAGGGCTCACGGAAATGATTTCCCAATTCTCAGATACCACTTACTTTCTTAACTTATATTCAATCTCACTAATACTCATATCCTTTTAGCTTGTCTATCCTATAAAATAATCATACTTTAAAAAACACAAAATTTCTGCTGGTTCTTGGGTGGTTCAGTCATTAAGTGTCTGTCTTCAGCTCAGGTCATGATCCCAGAGTCCTGGGACTGAGCTCCACATTGGGTTCCCTGCTCAGCAGGAAGCCTGCTTCTCCCTCTCCCACTCCCCCAGCTCGTGTTCCCTCTCTCACTGTATCTTTCTCTGTCAAATAAATAAATAAAATCTTAACACACACGCACATACACATACACACACGAAATTTCTCTATTCTTTTTCTATCTTTATATGGCTTTTTCATGTCATGTAACTTCCTTGTTTCCAAGCGTCTCACGCTTACCCAATACGCTTACCCAATAAATTATAACCCATGATCAGTTTTATTCATTCAGGAAAAAATATATAATTCTGCAGTCTAAATGCAGGCTAAAATTTAATTTATCACACAAACCTTTTGCCTAAACAAACACACTTTGCAATCGACTACCCTATTTATGTTCTAAAATAAATGCATTCAGAAAGTAAATTCCAAAATTGTGTTCCATCTTTAGACAAGTATTTACAAACAAGTTTTCTTGCTGAATGAAAATACCATGTTGGCTGGTTGAATTTTTACTCCCAAATAATTGTGACTTTTTTTTTCCCCAAAATCATACTGAATTAATTGACTATTTTAATGCCATAGTCAAATATACTGCCAACCTTACTTCTTCATCATAAGTCCTTCTAAATCATCCTATTTTTGTCCACAAGTACACTTTGCATATTTCTTTTTGATTAATTTTCTGGCAAAAAATATATCATTTGCAAAATTTTCTGTCATTTTTTTTTTTTTTTTTTTGCTTTTGTTTTTCCAGTGTGGGTTAAAAGGAAAAAAGAAAAATCCTTGTACCAATCAGTCAGCTCCAAGTATCATATAACTTCTATAACTAAAAAGTACAGATAATTTGCTTGTTTTTCCAGAGAAGTGGGCAGGGAGCCAAAGCTCACAACCAAAATTAGTTCCCAATTTAGTGTTCGATGTCATTTCACAAGGACTGGAATGAAAAATGAGACATTGGACATGTTAACTCTGAGGAAAATTATCACTTCACCTTGTATAGGGCGTCTTTACAGGATGAAATCAGAGGAGATAAATCATCTTGTCCTGTGACAGATCTGCCTGTCATCTAAGGGAAAAATGTCCCATAGTGAGGGGGCAGGCACTGTCTGCGTTTCCCTCAGGTTATGACCAGGTATATTTTATGCCTCAAAATAATCATAGAAATTTGGAAATAGAGATGATGTATGCAGGACACACTTACCAAGTCAGTTTTTCCCAATGACATTTTAAGTGTATGTATATAAATACAAATAGAAATGCATACATATTTGTGAACTGCATATATCCTTGAAATGGTTACTGAGTAAAGAAGACATTTACTGAATGCTTACCACGATCAGGCATCAGGGTGGCCTGGGATGATCAACCCAAATGAGAGCAAATGTCCAAGTAGGAGGCAGGGGGTGTTTTGTCTTCCAAATCTTCCTCGGAAAGCAGGAAATCCGCTTATATTTAAATACTTACAAAGCTGGTGATATTAAAGTCCCTCATATACCTTATTTTGAAATCTAAAGTACTTTTGGGAAAAGATACATTAACTAGAAATGATATCACCCCAAATTATTATTATTATTTTTTTTACATATAAAGGTCACCTCAGGGAAATATGAACAACAGAGGCAAAAATATTTTATCCAGATTTTGTGTTTATTCCTGTGTTATGGTATCACATCTAAGAGTTTTGGTTGCTGTTATAAACAAGTATTTTTTAAAGTCATAAAGAAGCACTAATGGGGAATTTGAAAACAATTCTTCAACACTAATAATTAGCCTAACAATGAATAGGTCTTTGTAGCTTGAGATAAATGCTTGATGGCCACAGCTTCTTTTTAAAAGAGCTATATCTCACATTTTTCAAGGAGGTCCACATCAAAGTTTCTAGATAACTCCAAAGTAATTCTAAATGTAATAATGTAAAAGGGGTATATTTCTGCTAACAACTAAAAAAACCCCAAAACTCTAGTATTATAAAGATAAGTATTATAAAGTATTATAAAGATAAAGCTATGCTGTGAGGCCTCTAAAGAAAGTATTTATTTTCTTCTAAAAACCTATTCCAGTATGGTTGAAAAAAAATTCTTTGGAAATCATCTAATCATCTCATTTAATAAGCACTCTATCACCTTATATTTTTGATTACTTGATATTTGTGAAAGTATATCTTAAAATAAAATTTTCTGAATAATGTCCCCACCCAAACCTTTACATAATTCTTTAAAAATCATACAATTTTGAATACTGAATAATATATTTATAATGAAGAAATTAAAATATCCTTCCAAGGAAAGCCAAATGTGATCATTTTATCTGTGGTTTTCTATAAGGTTTCATTAAATCTTTTCTTTAGCTCACAGTAATATTATAATGGGGCTCATTGTTCACACTTTGGTTCATATGCATGCATTGAGCACATCCTCTTACCTGAGCTGGGCACTAAGTGTACACTGTAAACAAAGTAGACAGGTCAACGAGTTTTAGCGGCCCTAGATTTTTTTCATACCGTTGATTGTTTAGGACTATTGTAACCTTAATGTTAGTGTCATATGAGTCAGGCAAAGGAAAGTACACAGGACCAAATAGGTTAGCAGAAAAAAGAAAGTGATAAGAGATGCTTAAAAGCTAAGACAGGCCATTAGCACAGGAAAAGAATGCTACTAGTTTCAAAGAAAATAATCTGGATTTAGTAATTATGTTAATTTCTATGCAACTGATGGAGGGACAATTTAAAAACTGCCACAGAGATTCACTTGGAGAAAATACACTAGCTGGTTCTCTGTTGTCTAAAGCTACCAAAAACTGCACCTGACTGCATTCAAGCATTCATTTTTTTCCTCGCTAAATTATTCATCAAAAATTTATTGGGCACCCTCTATCTATCTACCAGGTATCCTTCTATTTCATGGGTATAGAGTGGTAAAACAAACTACAAAGAAGTCCTTGTCCTTAGTGAGCTTATATCCTACTGGAAAAACAATGATAATAAATATACCATATATTTACATTATAGTCATGTACCTGCAAATCTATGTATAGGTATGTTTAGTATACATATCACATATAGATATGGATAGTATATTATCTATATCTATATTTCTATATATCTCTATGGGAACATAGAATAATAATAAAAAAGAAAACTGGGATATGAAATGGCAGGAGAGAAAGAAGAGAGAAGTTTTATAAGTGATTTCTCATTCATTATTTTAAAATTAAAGCTTCTTTCCTAGCTATCTTGAACCTGATGTTTCACATGTTCCCTGTTCCTCAAACACCACACTCTTCCCCCACCCCCATGCTTTTTTTAAATAATTTTTTTTTAAGATTTTATTTATATTGGGAGAAAGAGCCCAAGAGCCAGGGGCAGGGGAAGGGTAGGAAAGGGGCAGAGAGAGAGAAAATATCAGTTGGACTCCATGCTGAGCATAGAGCCTGACAGAGGGCTCAACCTCGTGACCCCGAAATCATGACCCTGAGATCATGACTCTTGAGATCATGACTTGAGCCAAAAGGAAGACTTGGGTACTTAAATGACTGAGCCATCCAGGCACACCTCTCTTATACCTTTACATCTATTGCTCTATGTACTTGGATCCTATTCCCAAACTTCTTTAAATTGAGATTTAAAACCCCCTGACTTTTGCTTCAAAGCCTGGCTTAATATGATGCCCTCCATAATACATTTATTTTTTCATCTACGCTTTTCACTCAATGATGAGATCACATTATAATCTTCATGATCTCTATGATCACATTGGTTTCCTATTATGATAATTTCCCAATTTACTCTTCAATATTAAACGAACTTTCTTTTTTTAAAAAATTTTTCGTAATATGAATTGCCTAACATCATCAAGTTCTCTGGCCGATGTTTTTTTCTTTCAATTAAGTCACCTCTAGTTCAATGTCAATTATTTGAAGAAGCTGGTTTTCTGTTTAAAAGATAACACTTTTACCCCCAAATTTACTGTAGGCTAACATTATGGTTCTGAAACCTGTAACAAGGGAAAAGGACTCAGGATACAGAAGATTCCCCTTAGAATGAGAAGGGAAAACTTATTGTTTTCATTTTTTAAAACAGATCATGATTGTATATTTGTGGTAAAACTCGAATGGTACTATGGATATTGAAAAGAGGCTTGTTTGGGGGGGGGCACAGAAGCACTGGTATAAAGTTTACTCTCCAAAGCAAGATAATTAATATATAGCATATTGAAGCCATTTATAAGTATTAGGAGCAAAAGCAATTATTAGTAGAAGTTAGCAATTAGTAGACTTTAGGCTGCATTTGCATACATACCAGCTTGGCGGGGTGGGGGGGATTGCTGTTAATTTAAATAGCATCTTTAGGAAATGGGATTAATGTTAATATAGAGTAAAGGTACACTTGCTTTAAGAGTGCTTTTTATACATAATGTTTAAGCAAAAATTATAGTACTTTGCATCACTCTGCGAGTAGTGTTTCCCTGGCAGTTTATCTTTTTGCCTTAGAAAACACACCATTCTAATCTAAAGTCCGTCTGTTCAGTAGACTGATCTAAAATGCAGATTCGGTCATTATACAATTTTGTTTAAAATAGATCTTTGGTTTCTCCAAATCTCAGGAAAATTAAAATTTCTATCCTTCAGTGCCTATCAGGCACTGTGACACTTTTGCACCCATCTCACCAATGCATTTCTTGTCAATGTCAGAAAAGCAGTTTTCTTTCCAGTTTACTAATGTATTTTCGGGTATTCATACTTTTGCAGAAATTATTCCCTAGGCTTGTAAGGCATATTCTCATGCATTATTAAGGTTTATCCAATTCCATATATTTTAATATCAGCTGATGTTTTATTTCCTTCAAGATTAGCAATCTGTCTTCCACATTAGCAGTCTGCCAAATCCAGGCTGTATAATCAAACTCCTGAAGTATTTTGTGTAATCTTAATTTGATTTTTGTCACAAGTACAATTTCTATATTATACTTGCATATTTACTTGTCTCTCTCCAGTATTGTTACTTGATATGCCATAACCCCAGTTTGTTATTTTTGGTATATATATATATATATATATATATATGTGTGTGTGTGTGTGTGTGTGTATATATACACTTTTGGATTCATGATTCAGTTCCAGCCCAGAGATTTTAATTAACTCAGGCTTAAATTAAGCCTGAATCATGAATTTAAAAGAAAGATTCAAAAGAAAAAAGAAAGGAAGACCAAAGAAGTATTTGAAAATAATAACTTTGTACCCAAAGTTTGAAATCAATCTCCTGAAGGGAATTCTGTAATCCTAATACATTGTTTTATGTTTCTGGAACATTACAAGAAAAGAGAAAAAAAAATGGAAAAAAAAAAGGTAAGTCTTCTATATAAAAATCAACTTGGAAAACTTGATCATGCCTCAGGTGAATTAAAGATATTCAAAATATTGTTATCATCTTATTTCTCACCTTCATTAGAAACTCTGTGACCAAAGGTACTTAACATCCTTGTTGTTCTCAAATGTATCTTAATAAGACATTATAACAAAGAACAACATAATATTTGGTGAGACATAATGGGATAAATTTGTCCCATAGCTAAGGGGACTCTTAGACCCAGGTAGAAGCCTTCCACCCTGCCCCAGAAACCACATAGCTCTAGGTAGGCAAGCATTCACAGGTCTCTAGTCCTATCATCTAAATTCTCATTTCTCTACTTCTCACCAAAAGTCACCTGTCTTCAGTCCCATTCTCCCAGAGTTCTGTCTCTGCTTTGGTTTGCAGTTTATGGAATAAACAGAAGTAAATTATACTGAAGATCTATGGGGGCTACATTCCTTATCCTACTGTGTATCATCTCCCATTTATATTTGTAAAAAAAGAATTTCTGGCATTAGGGGAACTTAACAGGAATCAATGATACCAGAAATAACAATTTGGGAATGAGACAGGCTGTTGAGTTCTTTAAAAAAAAAAAAAAAATTCCAAGTTCATAATCAGCTAGACTATACATATGCCCACAACTAAATGTCATTTGAATGTTCTTAATTACCTATGTTTTTAGGAAGAAAGAGATCACTTTTAAATCACGTATTTATAGTTTATAGAATTATTTAATGTTTCACATGACTGGGTAGCATCCTTTCTGCAAGGCACCATTGCTTGGTATTCGGTTTGGCAAAAGAGGAAAGCATAGCAGGTAGAGCAACGAAGTGGTAGGCATCTTTTAGCCATCTTATAGAAGCTAAATTTAATTTAATTCTAATATAGGAAACAGTAAAATGTCTCAATTAACTTAGCATTGAGTAATTAAGAATATGAATATTTTTAATATAAAAAGCACCAGGATCCATTTTATAAAAGTTGTTTAAATATAATAACAATCAACATAATAATAGATTATCACACAGAAGGCATGCAGAGCATACTAATAAATGACAAAATGTAATCAGAACATAATGAGCATAATAATGTAGGCTCGAATGTTTTAAAATTAGGAACATAAATTCATTTCTTAACATATCATAAAACTAACATATCCCACAATGTTGCCATTGGTTTATCTCTTACTTTTGTTGGGGGAAAAAAAAATCCAGCATTGTAATACTTAATTACAGCTATTTAATAAACATTAAAGCAGAAAAAAATGACTTAATTCTCTTTTGATGAAGTCACAATATTACAAAAGTACAGCATATCTCCTACAGATGGAAAATGAAAAAGAAAAAATTGCATTAAACCCTGGAATGAAATCCATAATCCTTGGATTACAATGCATTATGTGTCAGAACTTGAGCAATAATTTGGTTTGTTGAAAATATATGAAATTAAGAGAAAACTGCCTAAGTCTACTGCACATTTTAACTGTTAGTATTTCACTATAGACTTCAAGAAAGACATTATTAGTTTGCTTGCTTGTTGATTTGTTTTTTAATGTTCTCAAAAGTACTGTAGCCAGGTCATTACCATTTCCTTTGGCATCTGGTAATCATATATTTGAGCACTAAGGTCATTTTGCCACTGCCAGCTCTTATTAGCACTGTTGTTTTTGTTTTTGTTTTTTGGTTTTTCATTCACACATGTCTCAGTTCGGGTTCTTCAATGAACTACTACAATTTAAAGCTCTAACCTAATGGCTCTCCTGTGGTACAGGCCAGCTTGCCCAAACATTAAATGGTTCTTGAAATCAGATAAATATTTGTTAAAATTATTAATCCAGAAAATAGCTTTTAGTCACTTACATTCCAATCAGTAAACTGAATTCCCTGGCGAAACACTGTATTAAGTGAAAATGTATTCCACTTGCCTTGTCACTCACAGCCTCCCATTCTGCATTCAAAAGGCTAAAATTTCATTATCAAAAATTCTTGCCAAGTAAACAGCCTAGACTTCATATTATTTAAATTGCATATGCTGGGTAAAAATAACTGGTAGAGAGAATCTGGGCAAAGGACTCTCCGGGTACTTGAGAAAATACTTGATTCTATTGGTCATATCCTGTGACAGCTTTTTTTTGCTTTTTTTTTTTTTTAAGATTTATTTATTTATTCGATAGAGAGAGAACACACACAAACAGGGACAGCTGAAGCAGAGGGACAGGGAGAAACAGGCTCCCCGCTGTGACAGTTTAAATATATGACTTGCCAACAAATTCCAACTTCTTCCTTTCTTCTCATTATTACAGATTTTTTTAAGTAAAAGGCAGCCTGAAACATTTCCTTAGAGTACATTTCTGGCCACTACCCCTTTTTAATCCCACTATTTTATAATTAAGGACATGTAGCCCCTGCATTAACTCTTCTGGGGCTGGGCGCTGTGCTGTCCTGTGTCTTTTAGAGATCAGCTACTCTGGGAAAACGACTTTTATCCCTAGAAGCCATCTGCTGAGCACCCTCTGCCAGAGTCAGGGGAGTCTCTGTGCCTCCAGCTCAGGTCTGGTGCTCATTTCTGTGGGGCTTGTGGCTGTTGAGGCCCCGAAAACCTGCTCCAGATTCCGCACGGCACGTCACTTCAGTAAGGAGCATTAGGCTCTAGACTAGAGATTTGAGCATCAGCAGGTTTGTTCACAACCATATTAATGGGGCAGAACAATTCCAGACCACAACTTCCTTTACCCAGAATTTGAAACTGTAGTAGAAACCAAAGATGAGTTTACACCTGAAGTTGTCAAAATAGAAAATGAATCAGAAATTATGGGGAGCATGAGTGAAAGCCCCCAACGGAGAATGGGATTCCATGGCAAAACATGAATCCAAAGAAGATGAATTTTCCAGAAGTTTAAAATAGCCCTTAAGCCGGAACAGTTTCTCAGATATGGCAAAGGGACCGCACCCATCTGGATCTCTGGTGAAAATATCCCTCAAGGAGAGGCTATTCCATATTTTCTGTGGTGACAAGAAAATATCTGAATTCCAGGTCATGCCTCAGCTGCTTAACTCCCTAAAGGCCGACAGGCTGGGCAAGAGTGTCAGTCGTGGTGTCCTGGTTGTGTTCACCTGTGCTGAAAGCCGTAGACTGGGGATTGGCAACACAGAGGAATTTGTTTGGAAGAAAGATACAACAAATACACCCTCAAGACAACGTGGTGATGCCTTACGAATGCTGATCACATCTTAGACCTTGAAATTCCATTTCTAGAACTTTATCCTAAGGAAATAATTATACCAGAGACAAAGGTACAAAGATATTGTTTAAGGTGAGTTTACAATGTATAAATATTAGCGAGACAAAAATGTCCAGCGACAAGCAAGTAAGTAAATTTTTAAACGGACACCAAAATATTCATAGTATGTTCATATCTTCGTAAAAGTGCTTATGCGTGTGTGTGTCCACAGAAATTTGGAAAGATACATGCTTAATGGGAACTAGTTAACTATGCATGGCAGGACTGAGTGAAATATTCATTTTACCGGTGTATTTGTTTCTTTCTACAATAAAAATGAGTTAATTGCCCAACTAAGACAAAAAAAAAAAGTACATTTAGCTACAGCATTTTAGATTTCAAGTAATAGAAGAGAAAATAACTTGAGCTAACTTAAGGAAAAGAGGGTATTTTTTGAAGTACAGAGGGATGTTTGATATCAGGACAGAAATGCAGCTGAGCCTTAGGAAAGACGGTAAACCAAACAAGGAGAGCTATCCAAAACACAGACTATGTGAGTTTTCTTTGGTTTTTCATTTCTAAATTTTCTGAGTTGTCTGCATTCATCTTTTCTAGCACAGCTGTGTTCCCTATTAGTGCGCATGATGAAAACAAAGAAGGGACGCTTGAGTGGCTCACTAGGTTAAGCATTTGTCTTCAGCTTAGGTCATGATCCCAGAGTCTTGGGACTGAGTCCCATATTGGACTCCTTGCTCAGCAGGGAGCCTACTTCTCTGCTTGCTGCTACCCTTGCTTGTGTGCTCACTCGCTCTCTCTCCTTCTAAAAAATAAATTAATAAAATCTTTTTAAAAAATAAAACAAATAATGACATAAATAAATAAATAAATAAAGCCACCCAGTTTTAGGCAAGTAAAGATTATTTTTCATCTTTCTCTCCCTTGGTCTGAATCCTAAATTTCTGGGGTGGGACTGAGCATCATGAGTCAGGGGTTCCTTCATTGAACTTCCACCAATGGGGTCAATTTCACACCTACAAAGCATACCTCATTGTAGATGTAAACTTATGCTTATAGAGTTGATTTACCTCTTGACCAGAACTGGGCATGGAAAATGGGGATCCATTTTCTGGGTGTAAATTTATACTCTTAGAATGAAAGAAACTTGGAAATCAACATATTTATCAAAGAAAGACACAGAAAAAAATGGGACCATCGAAAATACAGCCATGTGTAAACTGCAGATCTTACTATCAGTTAAACTTGCATTCACATACTGACTCTGCCATTTTATAGGGGCATGGTCTTGTGAATAACGTTTAATTTCTTTGAGCATCATTTCCTCCATTGTAAAATAATATTTACCTAACAAAATCATTTTGTGGGTTACATGGCAGGATGACTATAAGTGAGTTTTGCTCATATAGTATATCAATATAGTGAATTAATATGGCTAGTCCTGCTAATGGTTCAGGTCCCTACTCTGATGAAATCTTTTCAGAAAATCATTCCTCGATTATCTCACCCTTTACTCTCCTTTATTTTCTCATTGCACATTTTATTGTTTAAATTATGTCATCTCTGTCTATATTTGTTTTTTAGCTATCTCTTCCATCAGACTGTAAAGTTCACGAGAGCAGAATTTTTCTCTCCATCACTCACTAACATAGTCTCGCTTTCTGGAGCAATGTCTATTAGATGAAAATTTGTTTAATGATGGAAATGTATATTAAACACGAAACAGCCATTATATTTCAGTGAAATCTTAGAGCATATAGTCCAACTTTCAGATCTTTGAATATATTGTGTCATGAACAAAGAAATATTCTTTCATTAAATGCTGAAAAAAAAAAAGATTCTGAAATTTTTCATGGGATTTCTTAAGGTTGTACATGTAAAAAGAATGTTTCCCAATGAAAGTGAAGAAAATAAAGATTAGGAAAGTAAAAGAAGATTCAAAAGTATAGTTTGTGTTTCCCATTATCCCAAAGATATAAAAAGTGGAATAAAATATCTAAAAATGCTCTCTATACCTATCAGAAGGTACTTCTGGATGGTGATGATATGCAAAAAGTTTAATATTAATAGTTTAATGAACATTCTTTTAAAAAATATTTAATTTATTTATTTGAGAGAGAGGGTGAGAGATTGAGAGAGAGAAGCAGACTCCCCACTGAGCAGAGAGCCTGAGAAGGGGCTCAACCCCAGGATCCTGAGATCATAACCTAAGCCCAAGTCAGATGTTTAACCAACTGAGCCACTCAGGTGCCCCTAGTTTACTGAACTACGTGGAGCATGTACAACATGGAGCATGTGGTCCTGCCTTACAGAAGAATGAAAGGTTGTTTTGTTTTAGATGAAATACTGTAGGTTTGCAATAATTTTATTTATATCAAGCTAAATCATACCATCAATGAATTTTAAGTGATTAGTTGAGCTCTTATGAATTCTTGCCTACAAGGTGGTATGAAACAAAGAAGGAAGAACATTTGGCATTAAGGAAGGGGTAAGCATTTAAAAAATGAAATAAAAAAGAATATTGAAGTGGAAGTAAAAGTAGAAACCAAGACAGAGAAGTGTAAAGAACAGATGAACACTGGCAGGTAGATAATATCATTTATAATTATGTGGAAGTCTAGTTACCCCGACCTTAAGTGTGAAAGATCCATCGCAGAATTTTCTCTAAATTTGTCTTTTGTATGATAACTCAGTATCCACAAAAGCTTGATGATATTACAAAGCAGAGTCAAATACCTTACAAAGAATGAGAGAATTTGAGAGATTAGTGGAGCAAGTGTTTCTACAGAAATACAGTCATTCATGCAAAAATATTATGGCAGAGAAATTTGAAAATCAGTATTATGATATCCCATATTTCATTGCTTTCTACCTTCATTCCTTCTTATATCTGAATCTGATATTCAAACATCATTCTTCAGATTCAGTATGGTATTTGAAAATATGATCATCTTTTTTTGAGAAGTTAGGCTTTAACATTAAATCCATTGATTTCTAGCCATAGTATCCAAGAGAGAGAGAGAAAGTACTGGAGGAAGAAGAAGATCTGTAATCAGCCTGCAGAAGCGTATGATACAAATGAGATGAAATAAATATACTACATACAATGTACACTAAATAGATGTAAAATATAGACATAATTTCTGAAGACACACGTAATAGTATACTGTGGCTATGTAATGAAAAAGTGCAATTTATGCTAATTGTATAAGGGAAGGAAGAACAACTGCATTATAATAATTTATAACTTATAATGCCTTGGTTTTATTTAAAAAGGTAAATTAAGATATTTATAATTATATATTATCCATACAATGTACAGTATATAATGCATATATTAGCAACAAATTGTTCTCATGGGTTTAGAATATTTTTTGTTTAATTAAAAACCATACTATCATCTAAAGAGAAGAAAACCGTGTTATTGAAGCATTTATTTTTTTCAAAATTATACTCTACCCTATGTGTACAGAATAATAATGTATGCTAAGGTATGAAGACTAAAAGAGGTCATACATACAAACACTCTTAAAGATGCTTTACAAAGCAAAGAATGTGTTTTATCTTAACAAGTTAAGGTAATGCTGTGAGCTAGACATGAAAAATGTAAAGTTTAGCAGTAAGAACAAAGATATACAATGTTTGAGAAATGGTTAGTATCCCTTTTGAATATCCACATCAACATTCATCTTAAGGGTACATAAACATGAGTCGAGATTATTTCTGCTCCTCTGGCATTATTTTTCCAAAAATAATAATTAGCAAACATTATACTATATTTCCCCTAACAACCCCTTTACTTAGGTGCCTTGCAAAGACAGTATTAGAATAAAAGAAGCTTCAGGCACTTCTATTATTATAACAGATGTCTCGTGAGATGTGATGATGTGCAGGTTACAATGTTCTGATAGCGATTTCTAATGCATTACAGTAGGACATGGACCCTTGAGAATCACATGAAATTCTCTTCCATCTAGATTACATTTTCTCACTGTCCCAAAGTGCTTGATATGAACTGACACAGCCATAAATATGTTTATATAAATGGCGTGCTGTCAGAGTCAGATAGAGAAATATATAGCCCTGAGTGGAAAATAATTTCAGATACTTTTCAAGTGCTTTTTGCTGTTGTAACAGTAATTCCTGCAAATCACAGGGTAGACTATGTAAAATAACAATACTACCTACAGATTTAGTGAAATTTGTATTCTTTGAGAAACGTTGAAAATTTGTGTTCAGATAGTACCTAAGTGTATTATGTAGGATAATTTAACTTTCTGGTGGTTTATAGATCTCCGGTTCCCTACACGCTCTCTTGAAAAGAAAACCAAGGGTTCATCTCCTTCTGATAAATTATGAATGACCTGTGATCACTGCATGTATATCTAATTAAAGAAATAAATATATTAACAAAATTCTAAATGTATACAGAAGAAATACATATATTAACTGTGTTATGAATTGAGAAAATATGTATTTCAACACCCTCATAAATTATTGACAACAGAGAAATTAAATTTAATGAATGCTTAGAACAGTGTACACACAACACAAGTTGTTGATATTTGGTAGATTTGATAGTTGTTGGTAGTTGGTAGTTGTTGATATTTGGTAGATTTAATACATGAAATTTGTAAATAGCTTCAAAATTATTACATTGCCTGCATAAAGCCTCCCATGATCTCCCTGATATGAGGAAGTGGTGATGCAACATGGGGGCTTAAGTGGGTAGGAGAAGAATAAATGAAACAAGATGGGATTGGGAGGGAGACAAACCATAAGTGACTCTTAATCTCACAAAACAAACTGCGGGTTGCTGGGGGGAGGGGGTTTGGGAGAAGGGGGTGGGATTATGGACATTGGGGAGGGTATGTGCTTTGGTGAGTGCTGTGAAGTGTGTAAACCTGGTGATTCACAGACCTGTACCCCTGCGGATAAAAATATATGTTTATAAAAAATTAAAAATTAAAAAAAAATCACTGAAGAAAAAAAATTTATTTCATATTTTAAATATAACTTTCCTTTGTCCTTTTACTTTGTCTAAATAACTAGTAGTGTTAGATATGATTGAGCCCTAAGATTGAGTTGGTTCACTAAATGTATTATTCAGGTTTTTCAAACAGTAGGATGGTAATCAGAGGATTTTGCCATGTTACATGATTGTTCGGATTGCTGAAATATTTTAGTATCATAATCCAAATTGTAGCACTTGTGCTACACTTGTGCTACAATTTTTTATGTCACCAATTATTTATGTCATACTCCTGACTATTATGTTCATTCTATTTGTCAACAATTTTCAGCTTGCCATTATTTAAAGCTTGATTAAATCGTCAACTCCTTCATAAAGTATTCTCCAAATTCTATGCTAATTTTTTTTTCTTGAAACTCTGTCAAACGTAAAGGCAGCAGGGACATTTTGAAAAACTTCTACCTTTCTTTATTGAATCTTTTATTTTATTTTATTTTTAATTTTTTAATGTATATTATTTTATTTATTATTCTTTTATTTCCACTTTTGCTCAACAAACCTGAGAAAGTCTGTTAGGAAACTTCACAAGTGGACTACAGGTTTTATATGAAAATTCAAAGGTCCAACAATGTTGAAGGAAATCTGGAAGAAAGAAGAATAAAATTGGATATAATCTATAAAATTGTGAGGTGTATTATATATACAGCAAAGAGTTAAGAACAGTTGGCCTTTTGCCCTCAGGTCTTAAGAGATGACTCTAAACCTTCTTGACAAAATTGTCTTTACCTACCTGGAGATTTTGGGCTATGCCACCTAGTCTATGCTAGAAATGGGTGGTCAGCCATGTCCAATATCAACCCCCAGGAAAAACTAGACTCCAATGTATGAGATTTCCTTGTTGGTAATATTCCGTAAGAATTGCCAGTCATCATTGTAGAGAGAAATACGAGCTCTTCACACCACTCCTCTAGCAGATAACAACCAGAAGCCTGGCATCTCTTCTGCACCTGCCCAATACGCCTTTTCTTTTTGCTTATTTTAATCTGTATTCTTTCACCATAATGAACAGGAACCATGAGTATAAAAACTCTTTCTGAATACTGTGAGCCTTTTTATTGGTTTGTGACCCTGAGGATCATCTCAGAGGCCTCACAGATGTATTATAAGACTATAGTAATTGTCAATTTGGTGTGAAATACAGAAAAATAGGTCATTGGAACAGAATTTACTGTGTGTTCCAATAAGGTAGCCACCAGTTACATATGGTTGTTTAAATTTAATTTTTAATGAATGACTGGAAGTAAAATGAAACATTCAGTTCCTCAGTATATACATATGTACATGTCAAATGCTTCATAACATACAGTTAGTGGTTGTTGTATTGGACTACATAGATATAAAACATTTCTATCACCATAAAAACTTCTGTATAATAAGAGTGAAGTTTCCAATAAAAGGTCCAGTTAGATAGATAACTATTTCAGACAAATTATACATTAGAATTTGAAGGTAAAATTATAAAACCTCTAGAATATTACATATGAAACTACCTTCGTGTCCCTTACAATTTCTTAAAGAAACAAGTTTTCTTAAAACAGGACAAAAATGCTAAATATTAATGGAAGTCATTGGGCTACATTAAATACAAATCAGTTCTTCAAATCACATCATTAATAATGTAAAAAGGAAGGTCAGAGAGTGGGAGAAGAAACTTGTAATGGATATTAACAAAGGGCTTGTATCAAGAATATAAAAAGTAAATTTACAAAAAGAAAAAAAAAAGACAAACAGTCCCATAAAAAAATGGATGAGGCTTTATCAGGCATTTCACAAAAGATAATATCCAAACAGCCAATTCATACACAAAAATGTACTACACTTCAGTAGTTATCAAGTCAATGCTCTATTAAATATACAGTGAAATACTACTGTATACCACTAGAAAAGTTAAATTAAGAAAAACTGAGAATATCAAGTGTTGGTGAGGAAGTGAAACCATGAAAATTCTCACACTGTGCAGGAGAGATTGTAAATTTTTAAAATTACATTTAGAAATTCTCTGACACAAATTTCCATGTTAAACAAGTACATAACCCATGACCTAGCCATTCCTCATTTGGAAATGTATATAGCTGACACTCTCATGTGCATCAAAGAAATGTATGAGGACAGTAATTTCAACATTATCACTAATAGTTATGAAGCTAAAAACAAACACCCACCAACAGTAAATTAAATAAACTGTGGTAAGTGTGATAATAAGTATACATGTCTACTGCTACAGGCAACAATGTAAATGAATATGAATACTACCGTAGTAAAAACTTAATATAGAGGTGATATGCAAAAGAATGTATTATATAATTTGTATACAAAGTTCAATAAAAAGGAAAATTAATTTATGCTGTTAGAAGCCAGGATCGTGGCTTTCTTTGAGTAAGAGGAGAGTATAGATTTTGGGAGGATGACACCAAGGTTGCCTGCATTGCTGGTACTGTAATATTTCTTGATATGAGTGGTTACAAAATATGTTTACATTGTGATAATTCATCAAGTGGTACATAGGATTGAATGTACTATTGTGATGGTAATATAATTTAATAAAAGGATTCTAAAATCTTCTAACAAGTAAGATAGAGTATAACACCTGTTTAATAATAATTGCATACATTCTGGAGAGATGCTAGTCCAGTTTTAACATGCTAAAATAAGGGGAAAACAAAAATGATTCTGGATGATTTTAGTAAATAAAACTAGTAAAATCACTAGTAATAACTAATTTTTTTTTAAGAGGGGGAAGGGGCAGGGAAAGAGGGAGAGAGAGAATCTTAAGCAGACACTGCTACAAGGAGCTAGATCTCATAACCCTGAGATCATGACCTGAGCTGAAATCCAGATTCAGATGCCCAACTGACTGAGCCACTCAGGTGCCCCTTAACTATTTACTTATTTAAGACAGCTTAACAAATTGCTCAAATTAAATTTAAGCTGCTTATGTAATTTATTGATGCATTAATTCAACCATTTGTTTGCTGAACAACTACTAAATGCTAATTATTGAACTATACACTAGCTGCAATCATGAATTAGACTGACACTTTGCATATTTTAATGGATTTAAAAATATAGAGGAGATAAACAAAATGTAACTCCTTTGAGTCCTTAATAAAGATCTTTATAATTTCCCCATGTGTTTATTAACCACTTACCATTCTTTTAAATAAGAAAGACATTCATGAGTGATCATTTGAAGCTAGAAAAATATTTTAAACTTCGCTATTTCAGAAGTGTCAATTTCAGTTTGAGCAGTGCAGTATTTTGTTGCATGATGAAGACAGTGCATAGCCTAAAATATAAGATGGGCATGTTCTCACTGTGTGAGTCAAAGGAGTGAAAAAAACATTCCATGACCCTCACCATCTTGGAATTTACAAACTAGTAGCTTATACACACGTGACAAGAAATAATAAACATAAAACTTCAAGAGTGGTAATAAGTGTTATGGAACATAAGTCTGTTGTGAAAGCATATAATAAGAATGTGTACTAACATTAATACTCATGCTGATATTGACTGTTAAAAGATTAAACTTGCCTGAATTTCTCAGTGTTCTTGTGAAAAGCCCTCACTTCCCAAGAAGCTTTTCACATACCCTGAAATGTGTAGGTATTTGTCTAGTTAATTGTTCTAATTCAAAATGTAGTAAAATGTCTCTTTCTTTCTAGAGAGGCCAGAAGTTATTGCCCTGAACTAGGTCCATAAGTAAGTACCTGGGGAGACTGGAGCTTTATTTTCCTACATATTTACATATCAATGAGTAATGAGCCTAGAGACTTGGAGAAAACTCCACATCTTAAAAGCTGAGACAAAGAGAACCATCAGACACCTCCCGAGATTGTGTTCTCATCTCCAATGGCTGGAGGAGAGGGAAAACCTTTTCTGTAAGGAGAACGGCTACCTTCTTCAACCTTGTAAGTAGAGGAAAATAAGTTTTCCTCGTGCCTCACTATGAGATCTTTGGTTACTCGCATGAGAAAATTCCCATCACTGGTTCACAAGAGTTCACCTCAGAAGTAAAAACTAGGGTAATGGGGGGGTACACACTTATTATTTGCTGTGAAGTAATAATAAATCTGTCCAATCCAGTGCAACTTGTGTGTGCATTCAAGATACCATAATAACAATGAATATTTAAAACCCAGGGGGCACCTGGGTGGCTCAGTGGGTTAACCCTCTGCCTTCAGCTCAGGTCATGATCTCAGGGTCCTGGGATGGAGCCTCGCATTGGGCTCTCTGCTCAGCAGGGAACCTGCTTCCCCACCACACCCTCTCTGCCTGCCTCTCTGCCTACTTGTGATCTCTGTCTGCCAAATAAATAAATAAAATCTTAAAAAAAAAAAAAAGAAATACCAATCTTTTAAATTTTTATGACTGGCAGTGTATTTTCCAGATAAAATTTATATCATTACTTTTAACGGATCTTTCCTCAACCAGGTGGTAGCTATTATAAACAATTTCAAGTTTTCGTCTTTTATTCTTCACTCCGCAATTTACTCCCTCTTGTGTAAAGAGATAAATTAAGTTTTCAGAGCCTCAGTTTGTTCATTTATAAATTGAGGAGGTAAAAATTGAAAGGTATCTTCTATGTCTTGATCAATTCTAGCCAAAGCTTAGGAAAGAATAAATGTACATTTAATTTTTTTAAAAATGATTTTATTTATTTGAGAGAGAGAGAAGGCGAGAAAGAGAGAAGGAGAGAGAGCACAAGAAGGGGAAAGTCAGAGGGAGAAGCAGACTCCGTGCCAAGCAGGGAACCATATGTAGGACTCCATCTTGGGACTCCAGGATCATGACTTGAGCTGACGGCAGTCACTTAACTAACCGAGCCACCCAGGTGCCCTACATTTAATTTTTTGAACTCACATTCTTTAGGAAAAAATTGGCTAAATTATGTATGTATAATATAGACACATAATCTGAAAAATAAAATAGTGTGCTCTCCTTCTGACCGATTTGCTTTTAATATTGTATAGATGTATTTCAATTAGCTTATAATCCACATTTTTTACCATAATCTTCCTACTTTTGTAGACTGTGAGAATTTTTTTTAAACTGTCACTTATTAGATGAACCACAAGAAACCAAAAAAATTTAAAAAAAAAATCCTGAACTTTCTGGGATATTCCTGTTTTAATGACATCTCATTTCATACGCTTACTCCAAAATTAAAAATGTAAAATACCTAGTATTCATATTAGTATTATTTATGACCTTGTTTTTGTTTTACTTTCTATTCTTGTCTTAAGGCTGTGAGATTTCAGAATATTACATTACTTAGATGTTAATGACTCACAAATTAAGATCTTACTCTTGCTTTCCACAATGCTTCTCCAAATGCCTATTTGACATTCCCTATCCTTATAGTTTATTCAGGGATCTAGCTTGTTCCCCTCTGCTCTCCAAATAAACCCATTCTTAATCCTGGCTTGCCCAACCTGAAATGGCTGTACCATCTACACAGAAGTTCAAGTAAATACCCAAGTTTGTCTTATCTGCAGCTACCACATCTAATTAATTAAAGAACATTGGGTTTCTTCTTCAAAACACGGCTCTTATTCATTTACGTATCACCCTATTCTGCTTTGTTACTCTCTGGAACAAGTCACCATTATCTTTTGCCAGCACTATCATGCTGATCTGCCAGTTCCTGGAACAGACCAAGTCTTTCCACTAGCTACTCTCTGTCTTGGTCACTCTTCCTTCTGGTTTATATGTGTTTCCAGAACATAGTAAATGCTCAATAAATAGCCATTCAATGAATATTTATTACTAGCCTAACAACAACAAAAAAAGATAAAGAATGAAAATTGTATTAAAAATATAATAGATATTGGGACATCAGTAGAGATTGGTTTGGTCAGTTAAGTGTCTGACTCTTGATTTCAGCTCGGGTGATGATCTAAGGATCACCAAATTGAGCCTTGCATAGGGCCTCACATTGGATGTGCATCCTGCTTAAGATTCTCTCTCACCCCCTGCCCACTCCCACTCTCAAAAACAATTATAGATAGACATCTAATAAAGATTGAGGCAGTAAATACTTTATATAAGTGAGATTACAACTCAGGAAGAAAATACAAACTTTACATCCAAAAATAATCCCAAAACATAACAAACAAAACTTTTAAAAATCAGAAATTCCATTGATATTATAGATTTTTACATACACATACATCTGCCAGTCTTTGAAAGTTGAAATAGATATTAAGAAGATACTAATTTTTCTTTAAAATCTAATTAAGAAAGAGGTAGAAATACAAAGAGAGTGTGCACACACTTTTTAAAAGCAATAGAGACTACATCTCATTTAGAAATATCCATAAAACTTGATTAAATTTTATCAGCTATTTCATTAAATTATCCATAAGTTATCTCTAAATAACAAAAATCATTCAGGTTATTCTCTGTTCAAAAGATAATATAACTAAATTAAATTATAAAAAGTTGGGAAACATATTTAATAAATTTAATATTTCTAACTAAATTAGATTTATTCCCTTAAACAAAGAGATCCTTGATAAATATCCTTTAATGTCACATCAAATTAGTAAGAAAAATCACATAATAATTCTAATAGATCAAAGTATTTTGCTCTCATTACTAATTTTGCTCACATTTCTGATTTTAATTATCTTCTAAAAATAAAAGTTTGCCTTCCTACTTTAAGTCATCTGCTACGATAAAATTTATTTAGAGCAATTTTTATTTAAAAATTATCATTCTACTTTATCACTTTTATTAATATTACAATAAATGGTATGAGATTATAGATATGATTAAAAAATAAAACTAGAGGGTATCATAAATGAACAAGGATACCTATGTTCATGGAGAAAGAGATTAAAAGGATAAATTATTAACGTTGGTAGCTCCTCCTTCAACATAAACAATATGAGCCAGAGAAATTACTGGCCCTTCTCCTTTCAGTTTCTGTTACATTAACCAAAGACATATACAAATAAGAGTGAACCTGTATCTGCCCCAGAAGAAACTAGGATTGCACACACAGTGCAAGGTGTGAGTTCAACATCTAAAACAAGACTAGTGGTTCCAACTCTAGGTGATAAACAGCGCCACCTGGAGAGTTTCATAAAAAGCCAACAGAACTAGAAAGTAGTTTATTTTGTTGTTTTTACTTTATTTGTGTACCTTTCATTTATTTCGATTATCAGACAACTTTGGGGATGGTTATTTTAAGAGAAACCTGATTGAGAGAAAGATCAATTCTATTGCAATTAGGAATCTTAATAAAGAAAAAAAAAATTCAACAAAGTAAACCACATTGAAATTTTCCAGCACTCACGACGTGGAGTAGTACAGGATATAGAATAAATAAATGTATGGTGCAACTGTTGGTGGGAAGGCAAAACTTATTCCACGGGCAGTTGCATCAAGAGAACCTAGTAGTAATGTCACCATGGCATTTATCTCATGTGACACATGTTTTTCACCTACTCCTTATATTTAACGTGGCCAAATATTGCTCGTCCCAGCTGAATTATAGATGATAGTCTCCTCTGAGAATGGCGGCACACCACTAGGATCCACATTACTAAGATTACTGCAACAAATATAAACATGAAGTGTTGACAAAGAGGCAAATTTGCTCTTCTTCCTTTTTCATTCATTTTCTGAACAGGCACGGGGATCCTTAATTTTTCATTTTTTTTTTCTTTTTTAAACATAGAATTTATTATTTGCCGCAGGGGTACAATTCTGTGAATCACCAGTCTTACACTCTTCACAGCACTCACCATAGCACATACCCTCCCCAATGTCCATAACCCAGCCACCCTATCCACTCCCCCAAGCAACCCTCAGTTTGTTTTGTGAGATTAAGAGTCTCTTATGGTTTGTCTCCCTCCCAGCCCCATCTTGTTTCATATTTTTCCTTCCTTCCCCCCATGATAATCTTTCATTATTAAACTACAATGGATTTAATTTTCTCTTCTTTCAACTTTTTTAAAAGATTTTTTTTTTAAGATTTTATGCATTTATTTGACAGAGAGAGAGCACAAGCAGGGACAGTGGCAGGAAGGAGAGGGAGAAGCAGGCTCCCCGCTAACTAAGGAGTCCAATGCTGGCTCCATCCCAGGACCCCGGGATCATGACCTAAACTGAAGGCAGGAACCTAACCAACTGAGCCACCCAGGAGCCCTCCCTTAAAAGATTTTGAGGTAAGAACTGACAAGGCACTTGGATGGCTCTGTCAGTTGGGTACCTGCCTTTAGCTCAGGTCATGATCCCAAAGTTCTGAGATGGAGCCCTGCATCAGGCTCTCTGCTCAGTGGGGAGCCTGCTTCTCCCTGTGCCCCTCAGCCTTTGCACACTCTCTCTTTCTCTCTTTCTTCTCTAATTTATAAATTAATAAAGTATTAAAAATTTTAAAAAACTCACAAAATTGAGCCTCCCTGAGTAAATACAGAAGAACAAATTCTTCACTTGTTCAAATCTGCTCTTCTCAAAATTGTGATTATATAAAGTGATTAAGTAGTTTTAAAAAAAGCCATCAATTTAAGAAATCAAAATAAGATCATATAAGTAGTTACTAAAAGAGGACAGTTAGTATATAGAATTATTCTTTTTCTCATTAAGATGTGAGAGAACTTAAAATCCACAAAATCTGAGATCAGTAGGTTAGTTTGAAATTGTCACACTTCAAATGTGTCAGAGGCATTAAACAGCAAGTTAAATAATACAGAATACTAAATCAGAGACTATGACAGGACATTTGAAGAGTTTGTAAAGAACTGTGAAATAATATAAATATTATACAAGATAAAACAAGTGATAACAAATTGAGAAGAAGGAGAAGCCCTGCACCCATCAGTTCACCAAATATAAAGAAAAAGTTCACGAGAGTGAGAAGTGTAAAAGACATGCAGAGTAAATCTTCACTAACCCTTCCACTTTGGATTGGATTGTGCGGGAAATAGTGGAAGAACATAAGAAAATCACCAGCAAAACATCTTTCTCATTTGAACTTTTGGTAGGGTTGGAGGATTAGATGTGCAAATTTTAGTTTATGTTAGGAATAACTCCAGATTTGCTTAAGGAAAGCATAGCGAAGATAAGCAATACTTAAAATTTGTAACTATGTGTGGAGATGGATGTCAACTAGAAATTTTAGCGACCATTTCACAATGCATACAAATATAAATCATTATGCTGTACACCTGAAAATCATACAATGTTATTTTTCAGTTATATCCCAATTTTTAAAAAATCAAGTAAAAACTTTTAAGCAAGTTTTCTGAGCAAAAAGCATTGTGAAGTTTTTTTCCTCAAAATATTACAACATCATTAAAATTTTAGCAGGTTTTCATTTAATGCGTACCACACACCTGCAAATGTATGAATCCTGTAGGTTACAATAGTAAACAAGATATGACCTTTGCTTTGCAGTCAAGAGAAATCTCACAATTTTATGAAGGGTACAAACAGGTAAATAAATTGCTATGCCAATTAACAGCTGTATAACCATGAGCAATTTGCTTAACTTCTCTGTGCCATATCTCACTTATAAAGTGGGATGATTTGGCTTCTACTTGTGATGGTTTGACTATTTTCAATGTGGCATCATCCACACAACTTTCCAAGGTCTCCTCTGCATTTCCTTAACCTCCTTGCCCCACATGTCTCCTTGTTAAGAATTTGCCAATGATAGACGTTTGTGAACTTTGGAAGACAGAAGAACAGGAGAAGCCATTATTCTCTGGAGGCTGTCACAGCCAAACAATAAACAAATGGGAGATTCCACTGAATTGTTTCAAAGAGCACTGGGGTTCTAGCTGCTTGGCTTTTGCACACTCGGACAATTAGTGAGAGTTTCACATAGACTGTTGAGCACTATAGCAGTTTCCAAGAGCTTCTGGCAGAGATCTCTGGTAGCTTTTCTGAAATTTCTTATTGGGTTCCTTACCCTTCAGAGTCAGCTTTCATGACCTTTCTTCTTGTTCTTTTAACTTTCTTGTCAGCCTTTAATTCTTATATTAACTCTTTCATATCTGAGAAACTTAATGTGGCTTCTGTTTACTCTTGGATTTCAGATGACTATAATTCCATAATTTTGGTAACAGGAATGAATTTCCCACCTCTGTCACACATGTGTGTTGTTACCAAAACATCTGTGGTATGTAAAAACTTTTGTTTATCACTCTAATCAGCCTGCCAATAGCTACACACTAGATGTTGGGGACTATAGAGATTTATTCTAGTAAAGAGACCATATTTGGAATAGTAACTGTAATTGGCAACTACATGGGGTCGTTCATGATAACTCATTAATCTTCTCCAAGAGCTCTTAGCTTCTGCACTGTCCAAATAAGCAAGCCCAACAGGGATGTGACGGGATTCTTCACTGCTCCATGTTTAACAGTTTTTATTGTGGCATTAATCTTGCTAATTCTTCCCAGAATACGATACGGCTTTGATTTAATATTTTGAAGAGAGAGACAAGTGTAGTGGTTTCACGTGACCCTTCTTACTGTGATAGCACCCAGTCCATTTCCTATGAACGAGCATGAGTGTTCTGCTAATCCTTATTTCATCTACAGCTTCAGAAACAGGAGAAAAAAAATACAGGTCAGATTTGTGGACCCAATCGACCCACGTTGACATAGATCTGAGCCAAAACTAGACCATGACACTTAGAAACATTTACATGATAAAGAAATTATACAAATGAAATTTTTTAAAACTATGAATAATGATATATTTTGGGTCTCCTGGAGATAGTATCTCCTCAGAGCTAGTGTTTAGTAATCCCTCAAAATACTGGTAGATGGCTATTAGTAGATACTTTTAGAAATGGAGAGAGAGATTTTCAGTATAGTTTTTTGTTTTCATTTTTAGTTTTGCATTTGAAAATAGTTTGATTAAAATATCAACATATGCATACTGCTTTCCCTTATAACTAGCATGTGTTCAATATATTTTAAACTTGGCAATAAAAAAATAAAGCATTCAAATATACATATTAAATAAATGAGACATCATGGGATTAACAGTCACAAATTAAGAGAATGTAAGGTAGCTTAGTTATCCAAAAGCCCAATACATACTACTATATCTGGCTCAAAAATAAAACTCCAAATTAAAAAAAAAAATTAAAACTAAACATATAGATATTATTTAGCTTGTTTTCAGAAAAGTATGGTAAAACCCAGGTAAGCTCATTAAGGAAAAAGTAGAAAAAGTGAGAAGACATAAATTATCAATAGTGGGAGGAAATATGGAATACATAATGCTAGACCAAATGTAGCTTATCCATGAAATGTAAGGTTAGTTTAACATTTGAAAATTATTCTCATAAATTTAGAGACCAAAGGAGAAAACTACCATGATTTTTTCCAAAACCCTGTTAAAGCCACTGTTACCGGGGGGTTGGGGGGGGCGGATATATACATACATACCCATCAGGAATAGAGAAGAATGTCTGTAACACATTCAAAAAATGTGTTAAAACCACTGTTATGAAAAAAAAAATTATCAGCCCATCAGGAATAGAGAAGAACATCTTTAGTTGTAGAACATCTACAAAAACCTGTAGTGAGCATTAATACTTCATGATGAAATGTTTTCTTGCTCAGGAAGACAGCAAACATGTCTGCTTTCTGTTTCTATTTCACATTGTATGGGGTATCTTTTTTTTTTTTTTTCTTTTTTTTTTTTTTTTTTTTTTTTTTAAAGATTTTATTTATTTATTTGACAGAGAGAAATCACAAGTAGATGGAGAGGCAGGCAGAGAGAGAGAGAGGGAAGCAGGCTCCCTGCTGAGCAGAGAGCCCGACGCGGGACTCGATCCCAGGACCCTGAGATCATGACCTGAGCCGAAGGCAGCGGCTTAACCCACTGAGCCACCCAGGCGCCCCTGTATGGGGTATCTTAAGCAATGTAATAAAGTAAGGAAAACAAATAGAAACCATAAAAATTAGAAGAAAGAAGTAACTTTATAGATAAAAGGGTTTTTTTTTGGAAATCTGGCGGAATCTACAAAAAGATTACTAGAACTAAATACTTTCAGCAAAGTCATAGGGCAAAGCTCCAAAATAAAATATCAGTTGTATTTACAAATAATAAAACATAGCTTAAATTAACATAAGAATATTTTATTTTCATAAATACAGGTTATTTTATTACAAAATCTGTCTTTGGAATTCTCCTTTTATTGAAATCTAATTTATCTGCTATAAGTTTACACACACTAGAGCTGAAAAATATGAACCCTTCTATGTTCAGATATTGGTAATATTATCATTATCAAGTTGTTAAATCTCCCCAACTCATCTATATTTTCAAGCAGAATTCCAATAATCCCAAAAACTTTTTTTGTAAGAACAGGTCAAATGTGTGGATAGGCGCGCACTCACAGTGGATTCAGCATTGCTAGTGTGTAAGAGACCCAGCATCAACAGTGGCCTAAGTGAGTAAGTTTGAAATGACATAACATCTGTAATGGAAAAAGTATGAAGTCTTAACGAAGTGGAAATGTTGGGATGAAAATATTATGTGAAACCTTCAGAGTGCTGCAATGCTGCCCCAGGCATATACCATAAAAGTGGACTTGGAACACATATTAAATTTTTTTTAATGGGAAAAAGCATCCTTGAATAACTTTTCAATGACTGTTCTCTGCATTTAAGAGATTCGGCTATGATGTTATAAGGGATGCTGTAACACATTTGCATTTCCTGATATCAATAGAAATAATAAAGTCCTACAGTTGTTAAGTGGTAGGTAGTGGTGCCTAACAGCCAGTGACAAAGTGGTTACAGCCAGCCACATCAACCTATGGGCTGAAAAGGTAATCAAGAGTATTTTGAGATCTACAGGGATTTGTGGTAATGGTTAAATGGTTATTGGATTTGTAGTCATGGAATAGCTTGCTGTATTATGGTGCAAATTTTTTATGCCTAGTGGGAAGAAAATTAACTTGTGTCATCAATTGGGCATTCATGCTCTCTTATCCAGTCCCCATACTCAGGTAAGTTTACTCAAGGATATCCCACATTGAAGGGAGGCAAGAAAGGTTTAAGGAAGCTGTAATAGTTATACACCATGACTCATCCCCAAAGCTTTCTTCAGAGAAAACCGCTGTCACTTACTAAGGCCTCGTACATTATGAGAAATGAATTACCCATCCCTTCTGAGAGTTATAAGCTGCTGGCTCTTAAGACACACAGATCTGAAGACCAGAAAGCTCACTTTCTACCAGTCCAGATGGGGCTTAAAAGATGCCTCTTGGCAAAGTCCATCTTACTGTGGGTTTAGAGAAACTGTAGACCACGCTGCCATCACTTCTCTTTGCTCAGAACAAACAGTGGGAGTAGATAAACTTAGCAACTGACCAAATCCTGGTCTTACTCACTCTACTTATAGAATCTCAAAGCAGTTAAGGAGAAATTCCTGAATACCCATTTCCTCACACACATACTCCTTAATCACCACATAAATAAAGCCAAAGCAATGTTGCATGCCTGGGATGTCCTGCATGGATTAGAATAATCAGGGAATGCTTAAAAGATGCAAGGACCGTGATCCTAACTTCGATGTTAAAGAAACGAGCCCAAGATGACCTCTGCATCTTAGCTTCTAAGTTATTTGCTTCTTTATATAGTCTGATAATTTGTTATCTCAAAAGCCCACCAGTACCAAACTCAAATTTTGATGCATCCAATTGTTTTAAACATAACTCAAATAAGCAGAATTTTGGCCATTTAGAGCTTGCCTGCTTTGCATACCCTGGAAAACTCCCTCCTATTTGCTAGCCATAGGTTAGATAAAACCCACAACTATAAAGATCCCAAGCCACTGCTGCCCTTTGGAGCTCTCTGTCCAAAAGAGTTCCCACTGAGCTGTTGAGGGACATCCCCTTGATATTTAAGTCTCTCCAGGTCTTCACTTACTCTTCTTCCCTCTTCAGTAGTAAGCCTTGAACTTTGGCCTCATACTGTCTCATACTATGAAGGACTTCGCCTACCTGTATGAATCCTATATGCTGTCCTTACATAAGCATGGGTTTTTATTTCCTATTTTCCCCCATGCATATCAGCTAAGAAGGTATTTAGCCTGCTGTAGGTCAAAGCATCCCCCAAATAAAGCTGTGTGCCATACCCTATGATCATATCTTGTCCCTTGATTAACTCCCCAAATTCCTTGAACTCTTTACAGTAGCCATGCTCAAGTTTTCTATTTGTCCAGCACAAAAGCCACAGGCTCCTGGAAGAATGTTAATTATAACAAAACTGTAATAATGCCAGTTACAACTGTATTTCTGGATGTAGCATCTTTACTGGAGCAAATAAATTCTCTGTGACTGGCATACAGACATTGATTGAGCACATGATTTTAATTAAATTCCTACCAACCAAAAACTTGGTAACAATTAGCCTGCATGTGGCAGGATGGCCACTTGCATTGTCTTTCATCTTGATCTATCAAATCCTTTACCTTTGCTATAGTCAGGGATGAACTGATTTTCTTACCAGCAGGCAGATATGAATGTGGTCTGCTGAGCAGGATGTAGAAAGCAGCCTAGATACCCTCTTAACTTCTATGCATGGTGGAGAATGGAAAGTAAACTCCACACATGTGTAAGAACCTTGTACAGCAATAACCTGTCTAGGTTTCCCTTTAAGAAAAGTCAAAGTTGATCTGCCTTTTGAGGCCCAAAACAGAGAAAGGATACAATATTTGATGGGATTTTTTTGTTTTGTTTTTAAATATTTTATTTATTTATTTATTTATTTATTTATTTATTTGAGAGAGACAAAAAATAAGTGAGAGAGAGAGAGCATATAAGCAGGGATGGAGGGAGAGGGAGAAACAGATTCCCCTGCTGAGCAGGGAGCCTGACACAGGGCTTGATCCCAGGCCCTTGGGATCATGACCTGAGCCAAAGCCAAATGTTTAACTACTTACATACCCCACTGTTTTTGTTGTTGTTGTTGTTGTTGTTTTGTTTTGTTTTTTGTTTTTTTTAATTTAAAAGGCAAAAGAGGGCACCTGGGTGGTTCATTTGGTTAAGTGACTGCCTTCACCTCAGGTCATGATCTTGGAGTCCTGGGATTGAATCCCACATTTGGCTCTCTGCACATCAGGGAGTCTGTTTCTCCTGCTGACCTCTCTCCTCTCATGCTTTCTCTCTTTCTCATTCTCTCTCTCTCAAATAAATAAATAAAATCTTTTTTTTTTAATTTAAAAAATAAAAGGTGAAAGAGAATATATTTGAGGATGCTCTTCTGATCCATCTTCTAAACTCAAGAGTAATTAGTGAAAAGTCTAGACAACCATACCTTTTCCCCTACTGCACCAGAGATATTGAGGTCTGTGGTGCTTGTGGAACCTTGGACAATAGGGGAATCTAACTCAAACTCTTCAAGTTTTTGTGTAATACAAACAAACTGTTTTCCGTTTGAAAAGCTGCTTCTGGTTTGCTGCTGTGCTTCCATAGACTGTAAATTTGTCCAAGGGATACCAGTAACAATGCAACCTAAATTTTCCATCATAAAATGAATTTTGTCTAGTCTACAGGATCATGAAATTCGTCATGCACAGCAGCAAGCTGTTGTAAAATTGAAATAGTCCATGCAGCACCAGGCATAAACTTCACGACTGCTGGCCTAGACTTTCATGGTATCTGCTCCTGCTGCTTCGCAAACTTTCCCTCAACCCACATACTTATGGGAATTCAGTATGATCAGGTAACTGAGAAAAAAAAGAAAAAAATAATATGCCTGGTTTAGTGATGGATCAGGCACTAGCTGGAATTGTCTCACTGGTGCAACACATACACAGTAAGAAGGGAAGAGTGTCCCTGAAATATAATAGAGAAAGAAATGTCTTCTGGGGGCAGAATGTCACGAACCTTTTGTTGCCTACGTTACTCGGGTTGATAGATAGTTTTAAGTGTGAATCCACATTGATTCATTAGCAGAGGCCAAGAGATTTTTAGGCAAATAGGAAGTTGGCATATTGGTGACAAGGGCGTCTTAGGGAAGACATGTGGTTGAACCCTCCATGATAGGTATCCAATGTGAAGATACTCAGATCTGTACAGTCGGTTGCCTGCTTTGTATCACTACCAACCACGTCTAAAGACTTCACTGAATTTCAAAGGAGAAGGAGGAATTGCATTTCCAAGGATGCTTTTCCTTTTGAGGGTTCTTATGTGAGCGGAACACACAGCAGGTTTAGGAGGTCTAAGTGAGGAGAGGAGATTATTATCAAGAAACCACAGGGTCAGACGAATGGACACCCACAGAATATACAGTGGCTTCTCTGGTCAACAGTTTCTAGAAACTTCTGAGAATTACAAAATTTCCCAGTAAAATTTTGCAAACCACCCTCTTCTGCTCATTAAGTTGATATTATTCGTGATTCTTTTTTTGCTAAACTGTCAAGCTAACAACTGTATTTATAGTTAGTTAGGCCCAGATTCCTGTATTAAACTCCTTAATTCCCTTAAAACATAGAGTGACTGTTTTCTTAACCAAACGCAAACTGATGGAAATTTGGTACTGGAACTAATTCCAGAGGAACAGAATTTTGAGGATGGGACCTTGAAGTTTGTCCTCTGATGTGTAATGATTTCATTGCCAGAAGTACCTGGAACACCAGTAGCCCAAGAAATGCTTTGACAAAAGTTACTCGTTACTGTTGGTATTACCCAGAGTTGAAGACCTAGAGAAAGCAAGGCTTTAGACAATGAGGTGGCTTCTGCAATAGAATATTGCAGGGAAAATATAAAGACAAAGACTATGAAATGACTTTTCTGCCTCTATCCATGATTTAAAAACTTGGAAAAAGAAAATTACGGGGCTTCAAATTCTCAGCTCAAGGTCAAGGTCAAGATAAGGAATCAGAAATCTTCTGTGACTTTTCAAAAAAAAGAAAATATAGGTAGATAGATGATAGATAGATTCTTATACCTGCAAGATGGGGATTTCTAAAACCCCACTTAGAGTCTGGCCTAGTTTGAACTTAAGTTACAATTACAATAAAAGTTGAAATCGAAGTGTTGTAAGTTCTGTTAAGATCATGCTAGAGCACTGATTAAGAAAAAATGGGAACCTCAATTGGGCAAAATTTGCCAGATGGTCATGAGGATGCAAACCTTGAACCCTCACATTCAGCCAAGCTTATCTTTCCAGCAGAAGTATCCCTCTCTAAGGTGGATAGTATTTTTTGCTTAAAAACTCTATCAAGACTTCACCTAAGTTAGTTCCCTTGCAATGCTCCCAAGATGTACTCTGCCAAATCTTTGCTTCTAATCTAAAAGCACAACTTATAAGTAGTTTCAAATCTTAGCATCTCCAGTCGACTGAATATTGTCTGACCTAGAGAGAGTTACCACATATACCAAAAGAATTACAAGATTTTGCAATTTATATTTTCACATGTAATATATCTAATACATTATGTATTATATATGTATATAAATCTATATATATTCTAAAAATATTAGATGAAAATAGAAAAAATAATGTATGATCAGGCTGGATTTATTTTTATGGGTGCACTGACCACAGAATCTGGACCCACTGTGTACTTCAAGCACCTGAGAAGTTTGCTCAGCTGCCTGAAATATGGGCTTAGTGGTGACCTATGTTAAGGAAAGTTTATGTGTCAACTTTTTCTTGTTAAAATGTCAAGGATGCAATGTAGGGGAATGGAAATGATACTATGAATTTATTTTGTTCAATCTCTTCTCCTACTTTCTCTCTGTTCCTCTAGGAAAGTCCAGAAGATACCACCATTTTCAAGCCTTTGAGAAACATTTTGATGAAGAAGATAGAAGGATCTCTGAAAGGCTTGGTAATATCAAATCTCTAGACCAGGAATAATGGAGATAAATACCACTCTTCCAGAGGGCTCCCTGAATTCAGTGCTAATGGTGGAGTTCTGGGCAAGCAGAGGTGAGGTGGTAGCACTTAACTATGGGATACAAAGAGAATATTGTTGCTCTGATTAGTGGTAGGACCAGAGCAATAACCAGAATTATTTGTTCCCAAGGAGACCTTAGGAACTGAAATAAAAATGTATCGTACTCAAGCCTCACTTGATAATTAAGGTTTCACTGCATAATTAAAATCTGCTAAGAATGGTGAACAGACACCAGACATTCATCACTCCCAAAGAGTTATGACTGTTCACAAATTTTTCAGACATGAGTCACTTCACAGACAAACCCTTTGAATGAAGGAGACAGAGGCTATATCCTCTTGAGATAAGACACAGCTATACTACCAAAAATTTATACTGTAAGCTATTTTTCCTCTGCTTCCTCAAATTGATGTATGGCTATTTGTCAGGGTAAATATATATGTAAAAATCTTGCCAGTTTTAAGCAGGGCCCTATGTAAGAGAAAACATTGTGTCAGGGCTATTTGGCAATTCCTCTGCCTCTTCTTCATATGACTTAAGGGATTCTAGGTACTGACACACCTCTTTTACCTAGGGATGCTCTATGGAACCTTTTCACATATCATAACTTCAGCATTTTGGAACACATCATTTACATTATGAATAGAATTATCTTTATTTTGAAAAGCGACATTCAATTTGTGACAGACCAGGCGCTGGTAGAGATTGATTGCATAACTGTTAGCTTTTTAACCTACCATGTGACCGGAGCTGCCCATGATGAATTGACTGTTACCTAACTTACCCAGTGTGCATCAAATGATACATATGAAATCAGCCTTCAGCAGACAGAGGCACATGTGAGTTGCATGAGCAAGTGGCTTAAACCTCCAAGGCATAGACTTTGGATATCTCATCTTCCTCTCCTCAAAACTATAGTTGCATGAGGTAGTCCATATGGCTAGTTAATGGAAGAAGAAAAATAATATGGGTCCATGTTTTAAAATATTGTGTATTAATAGAAAATTTGGGGTAAAGGCCCAAGAGAAGGGATATTACCATGTATAGAGGACATCATGAGGAAACACAAGGGTTTGTCACCAGTTGGTAGGGGTGGGAAGGTGAGGGACTGTTGTAAGAGCTTTTATTACGTTCTCCACAAAAAAGAGCTAGTAAGGTAAGGTAAGAAGACAGGAGAATTGGCTAGTTTTGATCATTTCAGCAGGCTCTGGGACATAAGAGCTGTTGTTTTTGTCTGATTCCTGGGCCTGAGGGAATTAGGGCAGGTATATAGTGCACTAGAGTACCAGAGCCTGACAAAGAGGGGTGTGAACTCAGGATTGAATGGTTTGTATTTAAAAATCATGCCAAAGGGAGGAAGACTTCTTATCAGGAGGTAGGGGGGATGAAAAGAGGAGGCAGGTGATTCATTGGGTGATTTGTTGGATTGTTCAGAATAAAGGGTGTCCAGTATATGCCTCAAGGGCAGATATTAAACCATCAAGTGTAAAAAAACTGGAAACATAAATAATAAAGCCTGTAATATAGAAAGTTTTATACATAAGCTGGGCCACTTGCAATGGGATAGTGATAGCATTATAACCCCATTCAAACTCTGAAAGCCAATGGTAATGGGAAATCCTAATTTGCATATCTGTGAACAGTACACCTTGTGTTTACTTTGCCTGGAAAGAGAGATGGACAAATGTACAGAGCTATGTTGATTTACTGACTAATAAATTTTTCCGATTGGTCAGGTACTTGGCACAGATAATAATTATATAGCTAGATGGCCAAGGAACAACATTATAAAATGGAAGACAATGAAGTCTGGAAAAGAGATATGTGGATGGACTTCTTCTAAGGGTCAGGAAATAGGAGAATGATCATGTCCCATGTAAATGCTCATCAAAGGGGAGCAGAGGGAATTCCCAATAATCTGGTAGAGTACATAAGCTGTTATGTGATATTGTTCTTTCTCCAACAGGCTTATAAGCAAAATTGCCATCCTGATAGTGATGGAGGCTATGTATGGGTTGAGCATCATGGGCTTTCATTCACCAGTCCAGATCTGGTTCTAGTCACTGCTCAATGCCTTTATTAGTTACCTATTATTATAAAAACAAACCACTTTAAAACTTATAAGATTAAAACAACCACCATGTATTTATCTTATGATTCTGTAGGTTGAGGGGCATTTCCTCTTCTCTGAGCTGGTTTGTGGAATCTCCGCTTGTCTCGCTGATGAACTTCCAGGGATCTGATTGGTCAGCTGGTAGCTGGGAGATCTAGGACAGTGTCACTCACATGTCTGGTCATTGGTTGGCTGTTGGTTGAGTTGCTAGGAGCAAAGCTTTATGTCACTCAACATTCTGCACGGTAGCCTGGTTTTTCACAATGTGACAGACAGTGTTCCAAAAGTAGAAACTGAGAAATTCCCGATTTGCTAACATCCCTCTGGTCAAAGCAAATCAAAGATTAACCCCGTTTTAAGAGAGAGAAAAATAGACTCCACTTGCGAGATCCATCTCCCAAAGTCATACTTGGAAGAAAAATTTACTTAAGGCTCAGAAAAACTTCTGGCAATTTGCCCCGCCCCCAAATCAATCCCAGTTCTCAAACTTTAATCTCAGTGCCCCACCTGCAACAGAGCTTCCCTGGTAGAAACGCTCGAGGGAGGAAATAGTGAGCCACCTAGTGGCAGGTCGATTACATTGGACAGATTCGGCTAAGGAACTAGGCAGCAGATTTTTCCTTCCCTTAAAGATTCTCTAGGTACGGATATACCTCCCAGCCCACAATGTTTCTGCTAAAACCAAATCTTTAATCTTACAGAATGACTTATTTTTCTGCACAAGAAACTTATTTTACAGAAACTTAGAGGCAGCAGGGGGCTCATGTTCACGGAAGTCACTGGGCCCACCATATATCTAGTTACCTTTAAGGTAGCTTAACCTCGAATTGCATGGCAGTTTCAGTGGCTTCTTGTCAGCAACCACTTGTGTGTTGCATTCAAAAGCGATCTCTGGCTATTTTATAAAGCTCTTACAACAAGAATATTTCTTGTGAGTTCTTGAGAATTGTCGATTACAATGCTTTAGGCTTTTATTCAGACTGGATCTATGATGATTAAGTATCCCAGTTAAATGAACATGTAGGTTATAAAGCAGGTAAGGACCTTAATAAACGGATGGAAAATGTTGCTATTAACTCTTTTCCCCAGTCATGTTGGTACTTGCTGGGTGGGCATTATACACAGTGGCCATGATGACAAACATGGAAACTCCGCATCATTCAACTATATGATATTTTTGCACCAAGACTGATCTTATTATTGTCACTGCTGAGTGCCAATCTGTGCATGACAGAGGCCAACGACAAATTCTACATGGTATAATTTGCAGAGTACCAGCTAAGCATCCTGACAGATTGATTGTTTTGGACGCCTTTCATCATGGAAGGAGCAATGATTTGGAATATGTATCCACAGAAGTACGGAATTTCCTTATTGCCCCCAGTATTTGTAAACTTACAGAAAGTTGTAGCCTATGCCACAGTGTCTTAGAGAACACCTCTACCTGTAAAAGCGCATGTTTATGATAAAGAATTGGAACAATTGGCTCACAACCAAAAATTCACTGGTACACCCATATGTTTTATGAAACAGAGGCAACTATTTGAGAAAATTATGAGATGGACTCCAGTACTCTTAGTTATGGGATCATCTTGGAGGAAAAAATATCCTCACAGTCAAGATGTTGCTATATACATCTTAGATTAATACTCAGTTTATGATGGTCTTTCTTCCATGATTAGTATGCTTGGGTTCAGCGATCAACAGAGGGATATGTGGCTCTCTTACTATAAAGCCAAATAATATGTTGAAGTAAAATTTCCCTCTATTTCTATAATATTGGGCTCAGTGAGTTCTATCCCCGAGGGAGAAAAGCTTCCACCAAGAATCATAGTCGTGGTTCCCTTAAATTAGATGCCAAGACTGCCACTGGCCATTTTTGTCTTTTATGCTGCTAAATCAGCAGGGAGTAAAGGGGGTTACTGTAAAAGCTAGGGTGATTGATCAATCATTTTCAGAGAGTTCATCGATTCAATCTAGTAGCTGGCCAAATTGCCCGTCAGCTGTGTTGACTCTACTATTCAGCTCATTTATTGAGTTTTTCTCTTTCAACAGACAGACTGCCATCTTGGGCCAATGTTGGCCATAAATTTTTTGCTGCTTTGAACAGATGTTAGTAAACCCAACCTTGCTTGCTAGATAACAATTCAGACAACATGATAAACACAAATCTTCCATTTGTAATTGGAATGACATGCATAAGAATGAATTCTAGTTTTAAAAAATCAACATATAGTTTTTAACCTAGTGGATCTAGATAAAATAGAAGATGCAATTTTAAAATATGAGTAGCATTAGCTTACATTTGTAAAAGAAAATATTTCTTATAATCTTTGTATATTTAGCAGCACTCTGGAAAGGTAATTTCAAGCATGTTTTAAAATTGCAGAGCTTTCCTTCATTGTAATACTATTTAAATTATTTGAGGAGATGGCTATTTTTCTTTCTGTACTACTGAAGAGTCACAAAAGTATATATCTAGAACACCCAAAGTTTCCAGTTCCAATGAAATAAACTTGAATATTAACAATATTACTTCCAAAACATTATTAGCTCATGGTGAGTCCCTTCCTCTTTTTGTAACTATATTGTGCAAAATTTTCACAATTCTAAATTAAATGTTGGTATTGTGGTCAAATCTACCAAAGTGGTATATAGGGCCATTTATTCTTTTTTTTTTTTTTAGTGCCTACTATAAGTCAGGCACTGTTCTTGGCTTGTGGGATGCATCATTAAACAAAACAATAGCATACACGAAACTTGTAGTTTAGTAGGGAGACAGCAGACAATAAATATAAAAGAACACAATAAAGAAGTAAACTATATGATATATTATAAGCTGTTACATGTTATGGATAAAAAGAAATGATATAATATTTTGAGGGAGAATCAAGAATTTTCTCCTCTTCCAATAAGAACAAGAGAATTGGACTGACATCTGATCACTGAATTTTTTATTTACTTAAGGAAAAAGTGCCAGTCAAAAATATTTCATCCATCATACTGTCCTTCAGGTGTTGAGATAGAACTCGGGGAGTGCTGGGGCACCTGGGTGGCTCAGTTGGTTGGGCAACTGCCTTCAACTAGAGTCCTGCATCAGCCTCCCTGCTTGGTGGGGAGTCTTTCTCCCTCTGACTTCTCTCCTCTCATGTTCTCTCTCTCTCTCTCTCCCCCCCAAATAAATAAATAAAAATCTTAAAAAAAAAAAAAAAAAGAACTCCGAGAGTGCTAAATACTGTGGTCTTCCCAAGGAATCAAAGAGAAGATGGCACTTACCTAAAACTAGGGAAATCAATGTTGAATCTTTCATATATTTAACTGTAGAGTTAAGACTAATATATGGTGGGGTCATCAGTTGAAAATATTTGTGAGCATTATCTGTCTGCTTGAGTAAAACAGGCAAATAAAAGTTAATAAAGTGGGGTGAGTAAAATAGGAAAGTAACATAATGTTGTTGATTGTTATTTAAATAATATGTGGAATCAAATGATTCCTTTTAAAGCTGACTGATAATAAAAGGTTAAATTAGAAAAAAGGAAATTAGGGTAACCATAAAAAATATTACCAGGCCCAGAAAACTATAAGAATAAGAATAGAAAACTTCTCAAATAACAAATAAAAATTTAAGAAGCAAATAAAACATACACACACAAAAAAATGAAAACACCAAATATAACATAATACTCAGAACTGAGAGCCACAAAAAAGTCATCAATAAGTGGAATGAGTGAATTGTTTCTGAAGAGAAAAACATTTCCAAATATGCCCAGAAATGAATTAAAATGAAAGAATTTAAAATAGTAAAACTATACACATGAATAAAGATTTGTTAACCAAACACAAATAATGAGAAAGGTTAGTATGCAGTTCTGTTACCTGACAATTAAACTTCACTACCAAAAGCACAAAATTACAAATAACAAAAGCTATTTCTCTAATATTAAGAACCACATTAACAACAAAGCTTTAATATACCAGTCTTAGAGCCAGGTAGGTCAAATGAATGAAGAATAAGAAAAGATGTAAAAGATCTAGAAAAGCAATAAAATAGATCTTTTGGATATATTTCAAATGCAGTTGACCTTTGAACAATACAGGGGTTGGGATGCAGGTGCTCTGCACAGTCAAAAATATGTGTGTGACTTTTTGACTCCTCAAAGACTTAATGACCAATAGCTTAGTGTTGATCCTTGCTGAGATAACATCCACCGTTGAGTAACAGATATTTTGTGCTATATGTATTATATGCTGTATTCTTACAACAAAGTAAGCTAGAGAAAAGAAAATGCTGTTAAGAAAATTGTAAGAAGGGTGCCTGAGTGGCTCAGTGGGTTAAAGCCTCTGCCTTCAGCTCAGGTCATGGGGTCCTGGGATTGAGCCCTACATCAGTCTCTCTGCTCTGCAGGGGGCCTGTTTCCTCCTCTCTCTCTCTCTGCCTGCCTCTCTGCCTACTTGTGATCTCTATCAAAGAAAGAAAGAAAGAAAGAAAGAAAGAAAGAAAGAAAGAAAGAAAGAAAGAATCATAAGGAAAAGAAAATGCAATTATAATATAGTACTGTATAAAAAAAAAAAAAAATCCATGTATAAGTGGACCTCCCCAGTTCAAACCCTTGTTCTTCAAGGATCAGTTCTACTACACTCTATGACTGGCAATATAACCCGTCAAGTACATATTAAATGTTCCCCCAAATTGATCACATTCTAAAGGAAAAATAAATAAAAGTAATTTCCATAAAATTCAAATTTCCAAACAAGCCCTGTGTATAGACTACAAAAAAGAAACAAAAATCTCATCACTTTATAATTAAAAGTCACTCCACTAATCAGTTATTGGGTAAAATGAGAAATACCACAGTTATAAAATTCCCAAAAACTAATGATAATGAAAACACAAACTATCAGCAGTTTAATTAGTGTTCAGAGGAAAATGTATGGTGCTAATATATATATTTAAATATATGAATAAAAATTTAAAAGGCAATAGTGTTCAATTATTGTATTTTAATTTCTTTAATTTCCATTTTTAAACATTTCTACTTCTTTGTTGTGATTCCTCATCACTTTGTTCTCCATAAAGACATTTTGTAAACTCATCAACATATTTCTGTTAGTTGCTTTACAGTTCCTATCTGCTAAATTCGGCAACTGGAAGATCTCAGGGTTAGGATGTCTTGAGTGCATTTCTTTTTGGTTAAATATTGGTCAGATTTCTCTGTATTTTTTTATGTCTAGTGATTTTTTATAGGTCAGTGGGCATTTCAAATAGTATATATTTTGGAGACTCTGAATTCTGTTGTGTTCCTTTGAAGAGTAATTTTTATTTTTCTATATGGTTACCATGGCCAGACTCTAATCTTTACCCAGCAGCTTCCATCCGCTGTTTTTTTACCAGTCTCCCTGGAGTCTTTCCTAGGCATTTATACCTTAGTTAATAAACCAAGGATTTTGACAGTTTACATTCCAGATTTGAAGACTCACTCCTTCTGTGGATCTCTCCCCCTACATACACTCTCAACTTTCTGGCTCTTCTTCCATCCCCAAATTCTAACTCTAGGATTTATTCTCAAGCCAGTAAAACTGGTTTTATGCCACTCTAGCCACTACCAAACTAGACAGTTTGCCACTGTAAATGCCCACCCTTAAAGTTCTAATTTATTACACTTCCCAACTATCAAGGACAGATTTCTTCTAGTTTTGCCTGGTTTTAACCCCTCTCTACTGTTCCCAATTTTGTTTTCTTAAGTATAATTTTTTTTTTATTTCATCATTGTTATCTTGGAATGAGAAATCTGACAAAGTTATTTCTCCATTATCAGAAGCCAGTTGACCCCTAGCTCATAAGTGACAGTAATTAATTCAACTTTAGTTAATTAAAAGCTGAGGGTGCACTCGCCAACAGGGTCATATCCAACATAAGTACTTATGGTATAACATATATGTTCAGTCCACTTACTTTAAAAGTTAATCATTTAAAGAATATACATACAAGCAGAACAATTTAAAAAGAAAATTCAGGATGGATCAGTCAGAGTAGAATGGATTATGTTAATAGTAACCAACAATCTTAAATCTCAGTGTTGTAAAACTTTTTCTTTCTCACTCCTATTACATGCCTAAAGTGGGTTGTTAGAGTAACTCTGGTCAGAACTCATGGGTATTAACTCAATTCCACAGTCTACCAAGAAAATGGCAGATACATTTGCATGTATCCATCTCAATTGTTTCTATTACTTTAACCTCTATTTTTCTTTTCACTTTTTTCAAACATAGATTATTTTTATTTTGCCTTTGTTCCTAGACTCTAAATTCTTTGAAGATTGCAGAAATTTTCAAAGTTTTGTTAGCTCTTACTTGACAAATCATTTTTACCTAATATGATCAAGAAATGTTTGTTGAAGTGTGGAAGGGTAGAAAATGGAAGGGAAAGAAGAAAAGAAGAATAGAATTGAGGTATTTAAAAATTACACAATATATGAGTATTTATAGATGTTTAAGATGCACTGTTGAACAAATGAAGACAAAAAAATAAAAAATCTTGTCCTTACATAACTCACTTTGACTTACTCTACTTTGGATATGGAAAAAAAAAAAACGAACAAACACACGCAAAAAAAACAAGTAAAAAGTTTATAATCTTTCTTGATATTTTTTGTTACTCCAAACTATATATTTTTCCTCTCTGATTGCATTAATACTGTTAGTACGTAGAATGTTTTTTGTTGAATGGCATGTTCCTAAATTGTGAGTTTTTGTTTAAGCTTTTTGGTAGATATTTTTGGCGACAAGAAACAAGTACACATTCTTCTTACCATTTTTTAAATTTAATTTAATTTTTTTAAAAATTTTAAGATTTTATTTATTTCACAGACAGAGATCACAAGTAGTCAGAGTAGCAGGCAGAGAGAGAGGAGGAAGCGGGCTCTCCGCTGAGCAGAGAGCCTGATGCCGGGCTCCCCCCGGAAACCCTGAGATCCTGACCTAAGCAGAAGGCAGAGGCTTTAACCCACTGAGCCACCCAGGCGCCCCCCTGCCCCGCTTTTAAATATTTAATTTATTTATTTATTTGAAAGAAAAAGAATGTACAGAAGGAGAGTGAGAGGGAGAAGCAGACTCCCTGCTGAGCAGAGAGCCCAATGTGGGACTCATCTCAGGACCCTAAGATCATGACCTGAGCTAAAGGCAGAGGCTTAACTGACTGAGCCACTGAGGAGCCCCACACTCTTCTTACCTTCAAAATATTTTATTAGTCTAATGTCACAGAACAGCAGTTCTGGCATTAATAATTGAATGTTAATCTCGCTCTCTCTCTTCCTCTCTCTCTCTCTGATTTGGCCTGTTCATCATTTTGGAAAGCTCTGCTTAGGTTCACTGGTCACCAGTGGCCCAATCAAACTAGAGATTACAAAGGTTTTGCATTACTATAGCATCCCTAATGTCCAAATCTTCAAGCTATTTTTTTATTTAACAAACGAATGGGATTAAGACCTAAACACTTACTAAAAAACAGATGATTTGTTCTTTTAAGTTTAAAGAGCATAGAGAAAAAATTCAATTAATAACACAATACAATAAAATTTTAAACAGTTCTTAGGAATGAAATGTAACCCTAACAAGAATCCTGAGATTTTTTTTTTTTTCTATTTGAACCTGATAATAGTAAAGTTAATAAAATATTAGCATAGTTTTAGAGAAAGCAAGTTCCTTTAAGTAGCATACTTTAGTTGAAAAGGTTTGAAGGATCTTTCCATGGGCACCTGGGTGGCTCAGTGGGTTAAGCCGCTGCCTTCAGCTCAGGTCATGATCTCAGGGTCCTGGGATCGAGTCCCGCATCGGGCTCTCTGCTCAGCAGGGAGCCTGCTTCCCTCTCTCTCTCTGCCTGCCTCTCTGCCTACTTGTGATCTCCCTCTGTCAAATAAATAAATAAAATCTTAAAAAAAAAAAAGAAAAGGTTTGAAGGATCTTTCCAAATGTGCTGATTAGTAAAATTAAAGTTGAAATATTCTATACCAAATAGATACTAAGCTTAAGGGTACAGTTGTTCTTAATTGAAAAATGTAGCCTTAAGAGAAATGTAACACCAAATTAAGGAGAACAAAAGCAGCACAAAATCCTGAAGATTTTTCAGAAAACTATGAAGAAATCTTAATATGCTTAAAAATGCAACTAAAGGAAAAATTTTAAGCATAGGAACTATTGGGTTCACATTTTAAAGATGTGATAAAAACAGCATATGGGTTTAGAATGAGACTCCTAAACGCTGACATATTTCAAGATAGTTTTTGTTTGCTTGCTTGTTTGTTTAAACTGATCGTTTAAGCACACAACCATCTGATTTTGCTATGTCAGTTATTTCTGGCAATTATATTATGTAATTGATACCCATTAAGATAAATTTATAATTCTATATACATTTTATTTTATGCATTCTTTTATGTACATTATCCAAAGTGGTCAAATGAAGTAAATGATGGGAAAAAAATGATCACAGATCTTTATTAGGTAAAAAAAGTAGCTGAGAAAAGAAACAAAAAAATGTAGAGATTGTCTCATAAATGCAACCTAATCAATTTTTGAAATATTCTATACCCGAATTTGAATTCTTTATTATAAACAAGTGTCTTTGAATCTGAAACCAATTCGCAGCAGTAGCCAGAGACCAGTTCTTAATATTGTGTAAGTTTGTTACTGGAAGAAATCCAGGACAGAAATAAATTTTCACCATGCATGAAAATATTGCCCAGTAGCACACTGCAGATAAAAATAATTTTATTAGTCAACATTCTTATTTTTTTTAATTTGAAAGTTTCTTATGTTTACATAGATAAGTGTGCTAAAATGTTACTACAAATTAATTCTAATACTACCTTTAATGAAAATTCTCCATAATTAAAAAAAACTATTCTGTCAAGACAGTAAATAATATATCCTCTAATAATTATCCTCAGACATTAATATGCAGAAAAATATTATCAATGTTATGAACAGAGGCAGGTAACAAATTAAAAGTTTGACAGAATACACTTTAATGCTCTACATTTAATTGCTTTACACTTATTTGATACTTAATCGTGTTCTTATTTCTTTTGAAGTTGATAATATGTATCTGGTTCTTCTGGATTCTCTAACAAATTTGTAAGAGCTTGAAAGAGGTGTCGGAGTCTTAGAAGAAAGACAAAAATTAATTCAAGAAAAATTCCAGCATAAAGATTTAAGCAGTGTATTCTTTAGGTTTAGGGCGCCCACACGATAGAACTAAGCACCTTACATTTCACTTGCAAATATTTGTTATTTGCTTTAAATTCAATACATGACCCAATCTTTCAAAAATGTATCAGAGACTGGATCCTCACAGGAGAACACGCAACTTTCAAAACTGTGTTCATAACTGTGTTAACAAAACTGTGATCATAAAATTCAAGGTGCTATATATTTCTTTGCTTAGGATCTATAAATATTCATGAGCAATCAGACATAGATCCATTCAACTAGAATGTTCACATTTAAATAGATTAAGCAAAAGCTCATTTATTTGTATTCAAAATGTGAATGATCTTATACATAAATAATTTTTACATTATTAATGTAAGATAAAAATACCAGTATCTCCAGTGTAAATTCTATTTTTCATTACAATTAAATTGTTAATTTGAATAAAATAAATCATAAAAGACTATGTAACTCAGAAAAAATATTTCATACTTTTGTGTATTTTAACAAATTACCTTGAGTACACCTCACAGTTCACTTTTTTTGAAGGAAGAAATAAGCATTAAAAAAATTCCTTTACAGGTGCCTCAGTAGCTCAGTGGGTTAAAGCCTCTGCCTTCAGCTCAGGCCTTGATCCCAGCACCCTGGGATCGAGCCCCACATCGGGCTCTCTGCTCAGCAGGGACCTGCTTCCTTCTCTCTCTCTGCCTGCTTCTCTGCCTGCTTGTGATCTCTGTCTGTCCAATAAATAAATAAAATCTTTAAAAAAAAGAAAAAATAAAATTCCTTCATGACTATAAATGTCCTAAAACTGTAAATGTTTACTCATCCTCTTTAGTAAAAATGTTGTTTTGGTATAATATGTGTTATTTAAAAATATGAACAGTTAAAACAAAATTTTAATTGTAAGAATGATTTTAATTCACAGGACAGAGCTTCTCTCTCAGAATGTTCTGGTATGAAGTAAACCCATGCTGCCATGGTCAGATTCCAGTATATTTATAAACAATATGCTAGAATGAAAGTTTTGGCACATAAACTATAGGGGGAGAGATATGAAATGTGATATAATATAATACAATATATCTCTAGATATAAAAATGGAATGTCTTAGCACATGTTTAATAATGTCTGACAGTAATATTCTCTTTAATGGAATATACTTATAACCTCCTCACAAAGAGTTTAGATTCAATGAATTATAGTGCAAATTCTGGCATTCAGATATTGGTAGAAATTCTGGAATTCAGATGTTGGCAGAAAATTTGTGTTTTCCATTTCTAAAAATCTTACCTGTACATTTACCATTGCACACAGAAAGTTTAATGTCTCCCCTTCCCACTGATACAATTACCAGTGTACCTCCATTTCCAAGATGCAAATCAGTAGACATTATAAATATTATAAATAGTGGATGGATAGATACAGATTGATTTCTTAGAATGAATTTGGATGTCATAAGTAAAGTTAATAATACTTAAGTTAAATAAGGATTGCTATTAAGGAATTAGACTGTAGTCGTAATTTATTATTAAGGCACTGTATTTTTGAGATTTATTTTCCTGTAGAAATATTGACATTTATATTTTCACTTTTGCTCTGATTATCCTTTCTCACATTCTCTACCTGTATCTCAGTGTTAAAAACTGCCTATTTGGGCACACAACCTAAAATTAGATATTTCTTTAAACTAGAAGTGGTGTTTCATGATATCTTTATCATGCATTGAAAATACAAAATATAATTGCTACCTTTGGCAATATAAGTTCTGGCATCTTGGCAGTAACAGAAGATATTTTTGGAAACGTTCCAACTTCATGTGCAGTGATTACACAGAAATTTTGATGGCCTTTGTCAGACTTGATTTGGGACTCCCCACCTTTGGGAAGGTCACTGAGGCCATTGACATGGCCATGAGGAATCTGGTTAGAAATTTGAGCAAAACATAAAGTCAGAAATTACCACATTGAAGCTAAATCTATGAAACCTCCTAGTAACTCACAAAAATAAATGAGGGAAGTTGTTAAAGGGGATCTATTTGTCTCCAATTTCTGGGCAATTAGACTTTTGGCAGTTGAATGTTAACCTTAATGTTTACTAGTTGCTATTTAGACGTGATTTAGTTCATAAATGACTTATTACATCGATTATGTGACATCTGTCATTCACTGGCAGTATGTTATACTCTAGTTTGTTTATTTTTCTATCTCTCCAACTAGAATATACACCTCTTAGATGCAATGATTTTTATATCCTGTTCACTGCTGTATCCTTAATGAATAAAACATTTCCTGGCATGTAATCATTTCTCAGTATGTGTCAGTCAGGTAAATGAGTACACAAATGAATGAAGTAATGTGTAACACAAGCTAGGTTTCCCTCACTGTGATTTTCACAACCTCACATCTCTATCCAATACATAAGGAGTTAATTTCAACATTGCATTGATACTGAATTTATGAGTATATGGTGCATTTCCAAAAAAATGTTTGCTGATAATGTAGTAATAGTAGTAGTAGTAGTAGTAGTAGTAGTAGTAGTAGTAGTAGTATTGTGCTAGTATTGATTTTAGAAGTATTTTTGAGGATGAGAAAAAGAAGCACTGGCATTCTTAGTACTAGTTGTTACTGTTTCAGGTAACAGTTACAGTGAAGTTACTTACCAGTGCTCCTATGTGGTCCATGCTATCAAAACCTAATGTATTGAGCACGTTTTTGTAATGAGAATCTTCCAAGATACTAATTGAAAAAAAATTTTTTTTGTCACCTTTTCAACTTTACCCAGTAGTCCCTTCCATCCAACCAACATAAGCACACCATGGAGACTAAGAAATTAGGAGTCACCACATACCACAATTTCACATATGTAATTTTTATTTTTTTTTTCTTTTTAACAGCCTTATTGAGTTATATTTTATTTTTTAAACATTTATTTATTTATTTGTTTGTTTATTTAAGAGAGAGAGAAAGAGTGCCCGTGAATTCAGAGAGGGGCACAGGGAAAGAGAGAATCCCAAGCTTACTCCCTGCTGATTGTGGAACCCCACATGGAGCTAGATCTTACAACCCTGAGCTCATGACCTTGATTTGAATTCAAGAGTCATACATTTAACCAACTTAGCAACCCATGCATTCCTGTATTGTAATTTATATACAGGAAATTCACATATTTAACATATACAATTTTGGGAATTTGGACATAATGTCTACACCCATTATACCATCACCACGTTGTGCTAAGAACACTTAACATGAGATCTACCTTGTTAATAAATGTTTTTAAGTTCACAGTACTGTATTGTTAACTACAGGCATGATGTAATGCAGCAAATCTCTAGAATGTATTCATCTTACATAATTAAAACTTCATGGATTGGAAGATTTAATATTGTTAAAATAAACATAATACCCAAAGTGATCTACAGTTTCAATGCAATCCTTATCTAAATACTAATGACACTTAAAAAAAATAGAAAACAATCTTAAAATTTATATGGGGCCAAATATTTAAATCTGGTAATATCTACTATAGACACTTTTAGGAATTCCCAAGGGATTCTATATTTAAAACCATGTCAATGCAGAAACAGAAGGTGCTACTCATGACTCTTTGTTTCTAAGCTATTTTTTTCACTGGACTGAAAGAAATTTCCTAACAGTTCAGCCTATTAACTAATTCTGTCCAAATAGTTATATAAATATATATGCCCTAACGACTTGGTGTCTGTTTGAACACATAACAGACTTGAAATTAAAAATAATTTTTACGTAACCAAAATTACTTACTACTGGAGTGTGTGCATTGTTAACTCTATCATTAACCTTAGAATCATGTTGGATACCATTACTCTCTTTTTGCTTCCATAGTGATTTTTGCATCATTATTTTATTTTACCACACCAACTGACAGAAACTTAACTTTTCATAAGGATGATGTAATCAAAAGGATCATGGTTTAATCTCATAATAAAATTGCAAACTATCTCAAGCTAGTACTTTGCTTTGTCTGACAGATGTCAAGTATTGCTACATTTATCTTAAATGTTTAAAATATCCCATAGCACTCTTTAATCTTATGGGGCTTTGCCAGATACCTAAGCACAGAGTTTGAGATCCACAGGACTGAAGAATAAACACCATGTAAGAGTAAGTCATCATATTGGAGGAATTTGAATTCAAGCTTTAAAGATCATAATTCAATGGCTCAGTCAGTTAAGCATCTGTCTTCTGCTCAGGTCAAGATCCTGGTGTCCTGGGATCCAGCCCTGCTTCAGGCTCCCTGTTTGGTGGGTTGCCTACTTCTCCCTCTCCTTCTGCCTGCTGCTCCCCCTGCTTGTGCTTTATCTCTCTGCCAAAAAACTAAATAAAATCTTTAAAAAATATAAGGAAAATAATTCAGGGAATTATGGAAAAAGAGATTCTAGGGTAAGAACCTGGTAACATGAGAAAAGACACCTGGTAACATGAGAAAAGAGGTGGGTAAGTAAGGACAGATCCAGGAATTACTTGTGAGTAGTCTTACATGACTAGAGGTCTTCTACTCCATGCTTCCACTCTGGACCCTCAGAGTATTTCTTTCAATCTTTGAATTAAATGCTAACATGAAGATCTAGTGGTTTTCATAGAATAATGGATTTCTGATTTCTCTTTAAAACCAAATTCTGGAAAGCCTTGATTCCCTATTCTACATGACAAATACCTGTGTGGTGGCTGAAGCCCTCAATATGGCCTGTTTCACTCCACCCAGTTACCCACTTGGTCTCTGTGGGCACTCACCTGCACCATCTGTAGACCATAGTGTAAGTCATGTATAGAAGAATAATAAGCAAACTCAGAAAGGAAGCCTAATTTGACTTGAGGTATTTTTTTGTTTGTTTGTTTGTTTGGTTGGTTGGTTGGTCATTCAGCTGCTTCTTGTTTTGCTTAGTTTTGTTTTTCTTTTGCAATGGGGTCACAAGAATTCTAAGTGTTTTGAAGTGACAAGTGGCACTAAGTGATGCTCTGGAATGGCGATAGGAGTACATTGCTTAGAGAGAGTAGTGACAGAACAAGGGAGACTTGGAACAAGGGCCATGACATAAGGCTTGAAGTTGGGTGCTGCACAGGGAAGTTGGCCAAGAGGAGAAGGCAGGCTGAATCCAGCCTCCCTTTTGCCAAGCTGAGGACCACACAAACAGGATTCCTTTCTTAAGTCACATAAAAGTGCTATGGAGACTGAGGCATCCCTGGATACAGTAGACTTAGTAAGAGAAAAAGAGCTTTGAATTGAATGAGGTCATAAAATAAATGGATATGAGACATCATCGTGTTTTCTTAACAATACTAAGAAAAATATTTGATGTAAGGAGATAGTGGTAGGGGAATTAATTATGAGACTGGTTCTTAGAAAAGATAACATGTCTCTAATGTCGATGCAAAAGGTAGGAGCACAAGACAATGGCAGAAGATGGGCCCTTAAGTTGGCTAAAGGCTTTGAATTCCATCCATCAGATACTTTTCTTGAAGAAGGAATAAAAAAGAAAGAGAGTTAAGACAAAAGTTAATGTTCATTCCTCCTCCCTCTCTGCCTGCCTCTCTGTCTACTTGTGATCTCTGTCAAATAAATAAATAAAATCTTTTAAAAAAAAAGTTTATGTTTATTAGGAAAAGAGTAACGCAATTTTATGTGATTATTATGAGATAATGGATCATTGATATATTTTAATTTGATAAAGTAAATTTGTCTTAGAATTAATGCATGTTATGTATGGCACCATACAGAACTGAGGAAAAGTATTTTTTCTACTGAATAAAATGTAAATCATTAAATCTTATTTAGACTCCTTTTCACTGAAAAATAGCCTTCTTCTATTACTCTTAAGGATTTGGGGCATTATAGTATCAGTAATTTCTTGTAGTTTGTCAACATAAAGTTGATATCTTCATCACAAAATGAAGTATGTTGGTCAAAAACAGATTAAAGAGAAATTATTTATCAGTTATCTTAAAATTCTAAACTTTAACAGCATTCTCTGTAAAGATATATAGAGAACATTGTTTAATTTTCAATTTTAGGTGTTTGCTAGTGATATGAGTGTCTTTGAACATATAAATTAATATTTATTCTTCTCAAACATAAGTACCCTTTATTGGATTATTTACTTCTATAATTTTTCCTGTAATTAAATCACTAAGATTCCTTAATCAATTATTCTTCTCTGCTGCTCCTAGCCAATCAAAACATGAAAAAATTGGTATGAGAGGTAAAATATCCATAACCTGATTCTCCTAGATTATTTAAATACTCTTTGTCAAAGTTGTATTGAGAATTACTCAGAAATGTGTATGGCTTCAATTATGAAACATGTAATGATTTAGTTGGTGAAAAGTCACAGAGTTGTTTATTAATTCAATAGTATGTATATGGACAAATTTTGTCAGCAAACATGGTAATTTTTAAAAGGCCAAATTTTTTCTTGTATATATTATTATGTTATTAAAAGATGGTCCCTTATATTTGTTATAATCAGAATCCTTTTAATACATTCTATAAAGTAGTAAAGCTTTCAGAAATAACAAGGAAAAATCAGTAAAACCCTCAACTTTCCCAAATGGATTTTGCAGATAAACTTCTGCATTCTATAATTTATATTATCTCATTAAGGCAGAAAATTCCTTTGTAAAAGAAGAAATCTAAAGATCTTAATAAATGTATCAAAATGAAGCAAGATTTAGAGAATAAAATGTTAACAACAACTGCACAAACTACAAAAATTCATTTGTGTGAAAATCATAATATACACTCCTCTAAAGTACTTAAACACATTTAAAATGATAAATTCATACTTGCTGAACATTTATAGTGTGTGGGATTATCCCTGACTCCCAATATACATAGGCTAATTAATACCACATACATATGTTGATAAATATGTGAATATATCTAAATATGCATTCAAGAATGAAGTTTAACACAGATGAAATGAATATATATATATATATATATTTTTTTTTTTCTTACATACACTGCTAGTGGGAGTGTAAAATGGCATAAACAATTTTGAAAGCAGGTGATTTCCTAAAACTGTTAGTATCTGTACCAAGTCACTCAGTCGGTCTATTCTAGGTATTTATTCCAGAGAAATGAAAGTATATTTCTACATGAACACTTACACATAATAGGTTCCTAGCTGCTTTGTTTGTAATACTCAAAAACTGGAACTAATCCAAGCAATCATCAATAGATGAGTGGATAAATAAATTGCAGTATATTCATAGCATTGGTTACTCCGAGCAATAAAAAGCATACACCCACATATACAAAAGACATAAAACAATTTTAAAGAAAATACAAACTATTAATAAATGAAAGCAGGTGAACATGGCCTGAGGCTACAGAAGTGGTGGAGGAGCAAAAGACACTAGAATACTTCCTGGGATGACTTATCTTGACTTAGTGGTGTTAGAGGGGTTTATACAAATTTCAAATTTTGTTAAATTATGCTTTCTAAGTATGTGCAGGTATTATAAGTTAATTATATATCAAAAGCAGCTTGAAAAGTAGCATGTATTTTTAAGAAAGTGCACATTTAGACTCAAAACAAAATTTTATGTATAAATAACACTTTATGATATTAATATTGATTAATCTATTCCAGTTTGTAATAATTAGTAGTGTTATATAGCCATAATTAAGTAGAGAACATGATGCAGAAAGGGATATCCTTGTGATTTGGGGTTTATCTTTTTGCTACATACTGTGTCTCTCATATATTAAATAAATGAGAATTAGGCATTGATCAAAACATTCAACTTTAATACTTAGCTATTTATTTTAATAGTGTGACAGTTTTAAAATAGGTCTCTCTCTCTCTCTCTCTCTCTCTTTTTTTTTTTTAATAGTCCTACCTTTAAGAGATAAGGATAGCCTGGACTTTTGGGTCTAAGTGGACTTCAACCTATTTCAACCATTATTGTATGATGAACTGATAAGTGGGTAACTTTTGAATTTTAGTCAAAAAACAAAACAAAACAAAACAATGTGATGTCTGTCTTATTCACAGAAATATTTGGAGTCAAAGCCCTGAGACACCACAGAAATACTTGGACTAGGAGCACGGAGACACCATGTATGAATTTCAACCAACTTGAGTCTGCCATGCTGGGAGGGAGCCAAGCTTCAATGGAGGGGCCTGTGTAGGTGACTCCACTGGCGGTCCTCCCCGTCTTCAAATCATTCCAGCCCAGGAGCTTGATGTGTAAGTGAGGGAGCCAACCGATGATTCCAAATCCAGTTCCTGAGCCACTGCCAGCCTCCTAGTTTTCTGAATGGAGTCTCCAGGCATCCTGGACAATAAAACAGTCATTCTCGCTCTGTCCTATCAGGATTCCTGATCCACACTACTTCTGAGCTTCATAAAATATTGTTTTAAGCCACTGAGTCTTGTGGTAGTTTGTATGCAGCAACCATAACTGGTCTCCAAGGTAATGGCCATTTTAATATCAGTATTTTAAATGGATTTTCTTCTCAAGACCGACAGTATTAAAAAAAATAGTCAAGATTTAGACTTAAATATAGGCAGAAACCTTTGGATTCCCAGATGTTTGCAACTCTCTGAGCATGTGGATAAGCCTGAATTAGAAATGGTGGGAATTATTTCCATGAAGTCTGGCAGCAGTGCCCGCTCTATGAGAGCAGCTGCTGGCTTCAAAGAGTAAGGCTTGCACATATTTAATAGCAAAACTAATATTGGCTTATTAAAAATGCATTATCGCTTTGTACATTCTGTCAAATGACAGGTGCAAAACACATATATCTTTATTTAAAATGCAGAGATTAAAAAAGATATTGAACATACTGTCCTGAGCTGTTTTAGACAACTGCATGGTGCATTCATGCACAACCCATAACTAAATAAAAATAGAGATTTCAGGTACGTGTATAGGGCAAAATTCAATCCCCCCAGATATTTTTCTTTCTGCCTTTCTACAGTCAAGAATGTACTTCATGACCTTTATCCCCAGATAGTTAAGACAGAGCATCTTTGGCAGGCTGTGTTTCCAGTTCCACTGTTCTCCATCAGTTTTGGTGGCATAATGGTGCTTAGTAAATGATTGATTATATTACAAAATTGAATATATTTTATACAATATGAATCCATTAAGTAGCATCTGCCATATACTTTCATCAATAATCTTATAAGACATGGATAAATCAGACAATTCTTGGAACTAATAAAAACATGGCTCATCTAATTCCCTTAATTCTGCTGAAGACCAAAATATGGAATTGTCTTTAGCTTCTGTTTATGCAGCCACTAGAGAACATCATTCTCATTTTGTGCTATCATGTTTCATTTCTAATGAGGCTTGATTACTTATTTCATTCACCAGAATGTGCCCCAAGTGTTTTTGAGTCTTTATCAGACTTAAAATTCAATCTCAACAGATAAGGCTTTGAAAACATTGGGAACTATTGGATGTAATTTTAAAGCCATTTTATTTTTTAAAAATTTCAGATTAGTCTTAAACATTAACAGGAATATTTACATAAGGGCATCTCAAAGAAACAATTTTGAAGAGGAAGAATTACCATACCTTTTTTTTTTTTTAAGATTTTATTTATTTTAGAGAGAGAGAGCACAGGGGGAGAACAGGGGGAGGGAAGGAGGATCTGAAGCAGACTCCACATTGAGCATGGAGCCCAAAAGGGGGCTTGATCCCACAACCACAAGATCATGACCTGAGCTGAAACCAAGAGTTGGACCCTCAAATGACTCAGCCACCCAGGCACCGCAGAATTATTGTACTCTTAAATAAAAGTAGCAGTTATAATCTACACTGAAACCTTGTTCATGGTATCTGCGTTCCAGTTTAATTTCTGTGTTGCAAACCTTGAAAATATTGATGCAATGATCAAATGACTGTCTTCTTTGTAATTTTCTTTCCTTTACTTTGATTTCAACAAAGATATCTAACAAAGATCAAAGAGCTAAATGACAGCAAATGTGGCACACGGCTCAGCCTTTCAAGAAGAGAATTAGGATTAACATGGGATGTTTAATGGCGAGAGTGGAGATGGTTCTTGTCTCAGTGTTGGTAACTGTAACAATCTCTTCAATATCATTGGGTCAACATGCCAGTTCTCTTACTCAGGGTTTTCTACTGTACCAAGTGATATATAATTTGCGTTGCTATTTGATGTCCAGGGTGTGAAGTTCATAAAGCCATTTTTAAGATATATGAGGTCATGATATTAGGGCTGCTTTTGGAAGGGTTATCTTTTGAATCAACTATAAAAGAATAGAGAAAAAAAAACAAGAGTTTGGCACTATTATGACTATAATGATAATATGAGTTTTTATTTTTCTTTTCAGTCCAAATCACAAAAGAATTTTCCAAAAGAAGGGTTTTTTTGTTGCTATCACTTTTCAGAAAGCAATACAGAGAAAGCAAATAATACCTTCAAACTGAGGTTTATTTGATGTTTCAAGCCCTGAAACACCTTTTGAATTATACCCATAATAGTGGCTTGGTATTTAATGTTATTCTACTTTTCCTTTCTTTTCTCATTTGTTTTTATGTAGTTGGATAGACTAGCATTCAAAGCCAATTGAACAGGGAGATGAAAGCTTACAGAGGTAGAGAAGGAAAGAAAGGTTTTGTTGATAGCAGTTATAGAAAAGAATAGATTGCAAGTAGTCAAACAGGACTAAAGCAGGGAGAAACAACTAATCATTGAAGAGAAATACAGCAATCTTGAGAAAATACTAGTTCCACTATAAGAGCTCAAGATTTTTTTACTGGAAAGTATTTAAAGTGAATTTATTATTGGCATGTATAGAAGTTTTCAGACAGGAAAAATAGTTTTTTTTTTTTAAATGGTTTTTGGTATTATAGTATATTTCAAATATTCAGAAGGACAGGGCTCTCTCCTCCTTTTCACTCCTGCTGTTTGCCTTCAGGCTATTTCACTGCTCATTACCACCTTCACTAGAGAGTGGGCAGGAGGAAAAAAGAGCTAAAACATGAGTCAGTCAATTACAGTTCTCATTAGGGGCTCTGGCAAAAAATGTATGGGTGGGCGGAGTCTGAAACTGACAGCTAGAGAGAGATGTGCGATTATCCATGGTATCCTCTTGTCCAAATCACTCTGCTCCTTGAATATCAGAGATAATTGCATGTTGACTATATTATAATACATTTCCATAGCAATTACTGACATGTTTGCGGAAGGAAAACAAAGCAAAAGGGTGAAGTAATTATCTAGGTCAGTGGTTCTCCAATTTGAGCTTGCACTGGAATCACCTGCAGTGCTTTTTTTAAAAAAAAGCAGATGTGGGGCTCCACCCATAAAATATCTTATTGAATAGGTGCTCCTATTTGGTGCCCCAAATATGGATTTCTAGCAAGTTTCCAGGTGATGCCGCTGTTGCTGGTCCAGAAATCATACTTCAAAGATCATTGACCTAGATAGCTCAGAAAACATTGAACAGTTGCTAACAAGAAACAAAATTGACTTTAACTTTTTCTTTTTATAGGGCTTATGAATCCTTATGTGTTTTCTTTTAAGAATTCTGGCAGCAATGCCATCTTTTTTGGCCTTGTTCTAGTTTGACATACAAACAAGAACAAAAACAAACATTGAGTTGTTATCCAACTTCTTAGTAACATCCTAAAGTAAAATGGCAAAAATGGATGAGTTATTCAGATATGTGCTTTCGAGTTCATTTTTATTTCATTGACATATAGTTTGTCCAACTGAAACTGTTAATTTACCAATTAAGTCTCTTGAGGCTATATATTTTTCCTTTTCTATTTTGAATGTTCAAAGCAGCATGTGATCTTTGAAAAAGAAATGTATGGAAGTCTAAATTAAAAATGCAAAAATCTTCACTTTCTGTTTCCACTCAACCCATAATCTCACTCTACAGACATGTGGTTGCTGTATGTACAGCCGCCCATATAGATATGCAGAAACTCACAATAGCATATAATGACATTTTTCGTATAATTGACATGACTATAATAAATATTAGATATGACTATTATATATTTATTCTATAAATGGCTTTATAATTTATGGACAATCTATCATGGATGTAGCAGAAACTGTTCATTGCCTCTTTTATCCATTCCCCACTTTTCCCATTTTAATATAACTGTAAGAATCTGGCTTTTATTATGGACACCTAGATTAGCTTTTATCTGTTCTATCCTGATTAATACTTTGTTGTGGCCAAATTGAATGACTACAATGTGGCATAAGTGTGGTATCAAACTTCCCAGAAATATCTTTAAAACACTGGAAAATTAGCTGTATCAGAATCACCGGGAAGGTTTGGTAAGTGAAATTACTGGGCCCGGACCCTGGAGTTTCTGATACAATATATCTGGGATGAGACCTAAAAATCTGCATTTCACATAAGCACCTAGGTGACCCTGAGGCTGCTGTGGTTCAAAGACCACACTTTGAGGACCGGTGCCTTCTTTTTTTTCTTTCCCCGCAAAGTTTATTTATTTATTTATTTATTTGTGAGAGAGCACACAAGCTGGGGAGAGAGGCAGAGGGCAAGGCAGAAGCAGACTCATTGCTGAGCAGGGAGACCAACACGGGGCTCGATCCCAGGACCCTGGGATCAGGACCCAAGCTGGAGGCAAACGCCCAACTGACTGAGCCACCAGGCATCCCAAGAACCCGTGCGTTGGAGGAGGAAAAGTAAACTTCTCTTTCCCTTGTTCTTGCTGCTGGCTTAATATGGACCTTTCTCTTAATCACAAATGGCCATTTTGACATTATGGTAAAAGCCACACTCTAAGAATGGCAGAACAAGAAGATTAAAAGTATAAGGGTCTCTGAAGATTATGGGACTTCACTGCCATTTCAGTACTCCCTACCTTTAGGTGAGAGAGGTACATTTCTATTTTTTAAATTTTATATTTTATTGCATTATTATCTTTTTTTAAAGATTTTATTTCTCTATTTGATAGACAGAGATCACAAGTAGGCAGAGAGACAGGCAGAGAGAGAGGAAGAAGCGGGCTCCCCGCTGAGCAGAAAGCCCGATGCAGGGCTTGACTCCAGGACCCTGGGACCATGACCTGAGCCAATGGCTGAGGCTTTAATCCACTGAGCCACTCAGGCTCCCCTGCGTTATTATCTTTTTAAATTTCTACTTTTTAAAACCACTTGTTGTGTTCCCTCTCATTTGCAGTCAAATTTGCATGGATTTTATAGATATATTTTTATGTAAAATACATATAAATTCAATGTATTGTTTTTAATTGCTGCATAATATATTTTTATAGATAAACACAATTCTTTAAAGATTTTATTTATTTGAGAGAGAGAGAGAGGAGGCAAGAGAGAGCATGGGCAGGGGAAGATGCAGAGGGCGAGGGAGAAGCAGGCTCCCCGCTGAGGTGGGAGACCAACATGGGGCTTGAAGCCAGGACCCTGAGATTATGACCTGAGCTAAAGGCAAATGCTTAGCTAGTGAGCCACCCAGGCTCTCCAGATAAACAGATTTTATTTTGTTAAAATTAAATACAAAATGAAGACCAGATTTGAAAATTCCCTGAACAGACAAAAGCATTTAAACCACATAAGCGAACAAAATCAATCTTATTTCATGAACAAGGAAACTTCTTAGGTTATTTCTTGTAAATGCTTCTGACAACTATAAAAGAAACTTGTCATCTTCCAAAAAATGGCATGAGATAATAACTTTGAAACCGTTCTCCCGCTGTCTAGAAACCCCCGCTGTCATAACTAACCGTTGGAAAGGGTAAACAACTTCTTCATTTTCCCATTGATAAGCCGTCCTGTGAATTCACGCTTCGGAGCTTCCTATCAGTCTTTGGATCTGAAGACTCCCGGCTGGTGAATAGTTTTTCTTTGCACACGAAACTCTTACTAAATACTATTTACTGATTGTGTTATTTCTGAAATTGTAATCGTTTCTGGAAAAAGAAGTGAGAACCAATGGATATCGTCCCCCCAGTGACGCGGAGACTGAGAAGCAAAGAGGTGCTGGACCCACAGGACCCACTGAGCCCACTGCTTCCTCGCTCACCCTGGAGTTTGGAGGTAAGTCTCTCTGGGAGCCAAGCTCTGCTAGCTTTGTGTTTAAACTCTCTAACTTTATTGAACATATCTTTATTTTGATTTTTGAAGCTTCTTGTGAAGACACCCCACTCTGTTCAAAAGGGGGGAAAACACATAATTTCCTGTGTTTGGGAACAGTTATTACAGACAGAGCCCCTCATAGTTAAGTGGTCTTGAGGAATCTACAGGTAAAGATGGTGGATACTGCTTCCTATATGTGTATACGTGTATGCCCTGCATGTTTACCCACCATGGACCAGGATCTTATGTCTTTTTGGAAAACGGATAACCTTTTGGATGATTTGGAATTGTCAGGGCCACTTTGGGGAACTTTTATCTTAAAAAATATAGTCTACTTTAGGAGGCATGATTGAAAAAAGAGGATCCCAAACTCCTCAGGGGGGAAAAAATGCAGTGCATTCTGTGGTTGGTATGCAGAAGCTTCAAGAAGACAACATGCCCTAAAAGCAACTTCTCTAAAAGGATTCTTATAGTCTGTAAATAATGTTTTGTAAAACCCTTTGGCCATCCGAGCAGGTAACCTTAATTTAGTACATCTGCCAGAAACACATTTCTGACACAGCTTTTCCTTTGAATTTTGTATTGTTGTACCTGAAGCATGGCTAAAATTTAAAAGCAAAAGCTATAAGATCTCTGTGTTTGTCTCTTTCTCTCTCTTTCTGTGTATATGCATACATATACATCTTATTATATATTTGTGTGTATTTATGTATGTATATATGTATATTATATAGACTATGTATATGTGATACTTTTATTTTTTAAAAAGATTTATTTTAATTATTTGGGGGAGAAAGGGTGAGCGCAGGTGGAGAGGCAGAGGAAGACAGAGTCTTAAGAAGACTCCACACTGAGCGGAGAGCCCATGCAGGGCTCCATCTCAGAACCTTGAGATCATGACCTGAGCCCAGACCAAGAGTCAGCTGCTCAAGGGACTGTGCCATGCAGTCACCCCTTTTTTTTTTTTAAGATTTTATTTATTTATTTATTTGACAGAGATCACAAGTAGGCAGAAAGGCAGGCAGAGAGAGAGAGGAGGAAGCAGGCTCCCCGCTGAGCAGAGAGCCCGATGCGGGGCTCGATCTCAGGACCCTGAGATCATGACCTGAGCCAAAGGCAGAGGCTTTAACCCACTGAGCCACCCAGGGGCCCCCGCAGTCACCCTTTTATGTGATAGTTTTAAAAAACTTCTATTTAATGGACTTAAAGAAAGACATTTATATAAGTGGTTTATATAAATTAGGTATTCCTAAAACTTTCAGAAATAAAGAAACTAATCCAAGTGATTTTCAAGTTCACATGATGTAGGATTATCTTTGACATATAAAAGCTATTTTAAATTTGTTGGTTTAATGTAACAGGCTTCTTAAAATGAATTGTTTTTTATGGATGCCTGGGTGGCTCAGTTGGTTAAGCAACTGCCTTCAGCTCAGGTCATGATCCTGGAGTCCCAGGATCAAGTAAGTCCCACATCGGGTTCCCTGCTCAGTGGAGAGTCTGCTTCTCCCTTTAACCCTCTCCCCTCTCAAACTGTCTCTCTCTCATTCTCTCCCCCAAATAAATAAATAAAATCTTCTAAAAAATGAATTATTTTTAAAATTTTATATATTTTTAAAAAATTATTACTTAAAATGAACAAAATATAGTAAATAGTCACTGAGCAATCAAAATAATAACTCACTCAAGAGAGGAATAGATGATTTAAAAACAGTATGTGGCCAATTTCTGAAATATTAGAACCATGTGAAATCATTGATATTCAACTGTTTTGAACCTATAAAAATGAAAATTTCCATATACTTAATCATTTTATTCATTTTCCATAGCAGCTTATGTCTAAATATTGTTTTCATTAGTTTACTTCTTTCATTGGGGTTTCATGTATTTTCGTCTTTAGTACCATCATAGTTGGTTTTAATTTGTTGGGAGAGTTATTTTCATAACTCTGAAAAAATATATCTAATAAAATAATTGTCTTAAAGGATTTTTCCTGAGTAGTATATTAGTAGAGTTACAGCTTTAAGGATATTAACAATAGCTTGGTCTATCTACTTTTAGAACTTTTAATACAAAGTTAAATGTATTTAAATAAACTTTTTCAAGACCTGACTATCAATGACTATATATGTTTCTCCCCCATGACTTTTTTTAACTTTGCCTAGAACATCTTGAAATAATCTATTTTCAGGTCTCAAAAATTACTGCAATCAGCAAATGAAGTTAATTAACAAGTGTATTCTTTATTTGCAGACCTGCTACATGCCAGCAACCAGGTTTAAATCTGTATCTTAGCCCTATTATTGACTTTCTGTGAATAACTTGTACAAGTTTATTCAAACCCCCAAGTATTAATTTATTCATCTATAAAATGAGATGCTAATTCATAGAGTTGAAAAACTTAAATTATGCATTTGTTTAGTTTGTAACACAGTCCAAGGTATATGTTGAATCTTCTAGAAGTAATAGTGTTTCAAATGTGTACCATTCAGTGTTCATGGTAAATGTTTATATCGCCATACATTGTTGTTCTAAACTTCCTCAAACCTGTGATGAGCTTTACACAAAAGGTAATATTTTAATTGAACAAGTTGTATGACAACACATATTCTTTGTAAAAAATTAAAATATTATTGAGTAATTATCTTCTGAAACAATTATTGTTCTTTTTTTGTTATTTCTTACAGGTCTTTTGGTGTACGTTATATATTCTGAATAGCTATAGATATGCAGAGTTTCTTCCCATGCTTATTTACCTTGTTTTTTTACGTAAATAGTATCATGTGCAATCTCATGTTTTATAATTTGTTCTTTCACTTAGTAAATATTGAAGATCCATCTATGTCCAGTAATATGAACCTACCTCCATTTTCTGAAGCATAGACTGAATCATGGTTTATGTCACACTTCTTTAGTTTATGCACATTTAGAATGATTTTGGGCTGGTCGTTACTAGAAAATATAATGCAACGAACATCTTTATACAAGTATCAGGACAGTATGCAAAATTTCTTCAGTGTAGATCCCACTAGCAGAATTTCTAAGTCAGAATGTGTACATTCTTCCTAATTTTATAACCATCACAGAATATGTCTCTTAAATACCTATACTAATATGTAAACCCATTAGCTACATTTAAGATTTCCTCTTCTTCCCATATATATATACTAATAATATTTTTTTAACTTCTGTATTTGGACAATTTGATGGGTAAAATAATGCTTTTCATTGTTGTTTTAATTTGATTTTCCTAAAATCTCCTAGGTTTTTTTTTTCATTTCCTTAATGTTCATTTCTATTTATGCTTCTGTGACATGACTATTTAAATTACTTGTTTATTTTTTTGAAAATAATAGTATTATTATTATATTCTGGATATTATTTGACTATTACAATATTGCAAATATTTTCTTCTTGAGGGACAAGAGTCTTTAAAATTTCTTTATAGTTATCTTTTTTATCCCATGAGGAATTTTATAATTTTGATACATTTAGATTCATTTTATTTTCCTCCATGGCTTTAGTCTTTTATATGTTCTGGAAAAAGTCTTCTCCCAGCCCAAGGGCAAAAATTTGGTCTCCCATATTTCCCTTTATGTATTTATATTTTATTCCTTGTAAAACTATTTATGGCTTTAATACACCAAGAATGATTTGGGTACAGTTGTGAGGTAGGGATTTAATGGCTATGCTTTTCTAAACATTTCATAACATCATTTATTGAACATTCTTCTCTGATTTGAAATATGACTTTTATGTCATAATAAGTTTTCATATCCACATGGGATCTATAAAGCAGTTTCCTTTTTAACTTCAAGATCTTGCTTTCTTCAAGGCCGGCTATCAGTTTTAAGGTTCAGAAAATTCTCTGTAATTTTACACAAAGCTTTGTGACTTCACATGTACATTTCCCTCCAAGTAACCTTAACTTTAATTAGATCTTTAAATAGTCACACACACACACACAATGTGACATCTTGACAAACATTGCATTTAAATGAAGGAACGCTGGTGAACCTTTCCACCAGAATTCCTGCTTTAGAATCATGTGGAGCCTACTAAGTAGGCAGAAATCAAGAAGCATTAGGGATTACGTTCAAAGTTACTGTTTGCTGGGTGGATAGTAAAATGTTGTTTTATCGTATGGAAAGAAAGGCCTTTTAATGAGCGCACTTAAACTTTCCTTAGAAGTTTTATAGTTAGCTCCATAGCCATCTGGACTTAAAGCTTTATATCTTTTGAACTGCTTGATCACTGCTTCTACTTCTAGCACCACAGCGGCAAGTAGGTTTTCTGGTTGAGCTCTTGAGAGCTGAGGAAAATCTGAATTAATCAAAAATTGGCATGTTCTCACTGCTAAATTTTCAAGGGAGTTTCTTCTGTATAGAGTGTTTGATAATATTGAAAACAGCATCTGTTACAGTTTTTGGTTTGTTTGCCTCTTTGTTGTGATTGGATTGTTGGTTCTTTGTCACTATGTTGAAGCTTATTGTTTTCTTAATTGAAAGGCCAACAGCTGGCTCTTTTTGTTACACTCTTTCCCCCGCATGCTATTAAAATACTCTTTGATTTAAAATGCAAAGGTGCAATTATAAATAGCTAAAAATCATCTCACATATATGTAACAGGAGGTTCTGACGCAAATTAGAAAAAAATAGATGTTAAATTTTGAATAACACCTAAGTATTAAGCACAGATGCTATTTGCTTAAAATTTCTCAGTAAGTGAGCATCCTTCCTCATTAAAGTACTATATATGATATAAAATACTTTAACTTCTATGACTCACTGACCTTGTAACTTCTGAGATACACACTTGCTTAGTTCTATGGGAATTGTAAAGGACCACTGGAGGATAGATCTAACACAATCTTTCAGTGCTACACAAATGGAGAGGTAGCAGGTTCTCAAATCAGAAACTGGACAGCCACATGCCAATCAGATATAAATGGTGCAGAGGAAGTTTTACAAAAATGTAAACAAGCTCTGGGCCAACACAGTGCTTGCGTGGACTGAGGGGAATGGACCTCACTTCTCTGTCTGAAGGAGGAAAGAGAGAACACTATTCAGAGTAAATCCCTTCTCTGAAGGCTCTGTGGTTCTTTTATTCATGAGACCCATCATATCTTAAAAACACTTTAGGGCCCCGGAGGGCTATACTCCATTAAGCGACTGACTCGTGGTTTCAGCTCAGGTGGTGATCTCAGGGTCTTGAGATTAAGCAGTGTGAGGTCTGCTAAGGTTTCTCTCTCTCTCCCCCATAAATAAGTAAATAAATAAATCTTTTTAAAATGTACATATATATATATATATATATATATATACACATACATATTTTTATATATAAAATATGTAAATATTGAAAAAAGTCTGACCAGCAATGAAGAGAAAAAACTACAGATAGACACATTGCACAAAATTCACTTTATATTATGAAAGTGCATAATATCTTTGTCTTTTCCTCTTTTGATTTTTTTAGTCCTTGGAAATATATCATACAAATGTGGCACATAATTATAATCCTATGTATAGAGCATTTACTATGCACTTATTACCTAAATCGTGAACAGCCTCATATTTATTAAAGTTTGTAATGACAAATTTACTGTTGTGAAATGCAGATAACTTGGAATATAAATCAGAAAAAAATCAGAGGCAAATTAATAGATTACAGATATAAAAAATTAATTGGCCAAGTATATAATTGCTTTTCTTTGTCAAACACAAAATTTGTGTGAGCCATTCCAGTAGATACAAAACCATCCCTTTTTATAATGAGAGCTTCTCTTAGAAAGAGGAAATTTAAGCTATGATTATCATTAATTAAGGATGGTTCAATTTAGTTGATGGGCTGCTATTTGACCTCCCCAAATGAAATATGATTGAGTGTAATCAAAAAGATAATAATTTACCAAATTCAGAGAGCTCCTTTTTCATATTATATAGGTTAAGATTAATTGGAGCATTCCCCAAACCCCTCAAGTATCTCACTTTTCCTGGATAAAATAGTAGAGAAATTATATTCATATAGCTGTCTTCAAAACAGGTGGTCTCTGTAAATCCTTGTTCTTTGTTAATAAGGTATTAAATTAGGCATATAACATGAACATAATTTTTCTAATTTAAAACCTAAGAGAATTTTAGCTTGTGGTTACTTTGGTTGTCTTATTTTCTTCCACCTCCTAATTAAAACAGCAGCTCATCAAAGAAAAGCATTTTGTAGACGCTCCAAAGAGTCAACAGTTACCTTTTATTACACCTGTGTGTATGTGTCAGTGTGCTTGCTTTTTAATCAACAGATCCATTTCTAAGTACTCTAGGTAGTACTACTGTCATTGCAGTGCCTTCTTCCAGCTACAGTAATCTTAGAGGCTGTTCCCTAATGTGGATCATCATTATTCACTCACACAATGGGATCTCACTGCTCAACTACTTTAACTCAGGCATGGACTTCAATTTTTGTTAACCAGTGCATTGTGACAAGAAGATAGATGACTATCTTGTAAGAAATTTGAAGAACCAATTTGCTTTTCACTGTAGTCACTTCTCATCAATGTTTGTCCTCTTAACCTGGGTTCATGCATCAAGATGCAGCCCACGTTAGATGGTGTCTCTGAATAAAGGCAGTGAACAGAGTTCCCATGATAACCCATGAGAGATGTAGCATGAAGAAGGAATAAACTTTATTGTTTCATGCCACAAGGATCTTTGAGATTGTTTCTGTAGCATAACCTGGCTTCTTCCAGGTGACAGGTAAATTGGAGCCAAAAGTAGTTTGCAAATAACCTCAAGTATGTTGCAGGGCCTTTGGAATTAACCAGAGAATGGTGAGGTAAGTGTTACAGGAGTTTGGCAGTAAATGTAATTGGAAGCAACAGAGCTACTCATGTTATGCACCAGCAAAATGTAGTAAACTGAATGTAGTAAACTGATTCTATAATGATCTTATAGCTCTAGATCGAGAGCTGGCAAATTTTTTTTTTCTTTTTTTCTTTTTTTTGTAAAGGACCAGTTAGTAAGTAAATGTTCTGGGTTTTGTGGGCCATATACTCCCTGCTGCAATGATCAGCTCTGTCATCATTGCAGAAAAGTAGCCATAACAATAAGGATATCTAGTCAAAGATATAATTTAGAAATGCTTTTAGCCACAAAGACTTATCTTAGCCTCTTATTAAGGTTAATATAAAAGGTATAGCTTTTCACACCCATGTTTAAAAACTCTGACTAGGCTAATATGATACCAGAAAACTTCTTCAATAATACAAATTTTTAAAGGAAAAGTGTAGCTTTCCCAGGGAGACCTCATGAGCTCAATTTACCTAGTTATGTCTCCAGTGAATTATGGGTGTAATTTTTGGCCCATACAACTGATTGAAGTCAAACAAGTAATACACCTAGCACATTTCTAAGATGGTTACACTGCTACACAAAGAACCACCATCTTGCATTAAAAGAAACCGTAACTGTTCAGTACTTTAAATTCTTCCTTGAGTTCCCTACTTTCTATATGCAGAGCAGACTTAAAAAGGTGCTCAGCCCAAAAAATGGGGCTGAGGAAATAATTAAAAAGGGAAAGAACCATGCATATGATAGGCTGATTTAGAGAATGGCCTAGGAATCTATTCTCTGGGATTAGAACCTTTCTAGTCCAATAAATTCTCGGGTCCCAGGGTGTGAGATTAGAGGTTTCACCTAATATTTGTCTTCTAAAATTTAAATATTGCTATTAAAAAGAGACTGATGTATAGCTCCAGTTCTTTTTTTCTCCCCCTTAAAGTTGAGTGTTTATTATGGTTATCCTGCCCCAAAGCTATCACCTTTTACTGGGTTGTGGAGAGAATATTACTTGTCTTCTTGGTTCGTAAGTCTATTGACTCAGACCAGATGTAAGATTTTCCCAAGAGCCTGAACATGGAATGTGATGAGTTGTGATGGATTTTCGCATTTTCTCCCTTGAAGAGGGGTCAGTATGTTATGCATGCGTGATTATTTTTTATCATAGAAGGACAGAATATTTTATCCATTAGGATTATTTACAAATGTGTAGTGTTATCACTTTAGACACATGGAACATTCCTACCCACTTTAACTAAGGTGTTTTCATTTGATTTTATTTTGCCAATAAAATGTGAGCTGACATGATATTTATCCCATCTAGATGAAAATTTTTCATGTGACTAGGCATTTTTTTTTCTCTTTCCTCTCAAAAGTATATAGCATGTATTAAGACAGTGTGCTTGCCAGTTCAGGTCTATGTGTAACTACTAAGGCTTGAATCCCCTCACAGTCATCAATGGCCATATGGCATCCATGACAGATTCATTTCTTTTGTTTTAAGCTTAAAATATAAGATGAATAAGAACTTGTTTAAATTGTGCACTTTCCAAACTAAAACTTGCAAGTCAACCAGCAATGTTCCATCTTTAATTCTCTTCGATTAACACTTGTCAGTCTTTAAAAATCCATTTAAAATTCTTAAAAATAAGGAAAGTCTTCAAACAAACAAGAGTGTCCAGATGGGAAGCATTCTAGAGCATGCAGCAAGACAACCAGTAGACAAAAGAGGCAAGAAGACATCATAGGCTGGTAACCCAGACTTGAGTAACAAGGGTGCTGAAAGCTGTAGGGAGCCTTCCAGGATTCATAAGCAGCCAGGAGGGTTAGGATGCTCTAGGCAGCAACACCAAGGCTGCTAAAATTTGAAACAGCAATAAGATAGAGAAACAACCTGAGATAACCACTTACTGATCAGCAGTTGAAGCAAACATTCTCTGAAGAAAAGCTTCGGTACAAGACCCAGACCCCACACAGAATTACTTAAAGCAATACAGTCATGGCCAGAGATGGCCTAGCATTCAAGAATCTCTGCAACCATGAATGGCGTTCCAAAAGAAACAATAAAGAACAGATTTTTATCTCCAAGGATTATTTGTGTTTGGAAGGTCATTCACAGAATATAAGATATCTCCGTATAAAAGTGTAAAGAAACAAATTATGCATTTGCTGAAACATTCTACAGGGAAAATACAAGAAAAATAGATTTGCAAATAAAACTGAAAATGAAACCTGTAAAAATGAAAAAAAAAAGTTACAATAAAAATTCGAGGGATGGTTGAGACAATTACTAGATTACAAGAAAAGTATGATCATCTCACTAAAATGAAAAAAAAATTGGCATCTGCTTTTTTTATTTTAAATGCATGAGCAGAAATATTTAGAATATTTGGCATACAGAAAAAATAATTTTACCTGATAAACATAGGTAATAAATGTTCTCAATTAATATAACTCTAAATGAGTATTGTGAGAGGCAATTTCTTCACTAACAGGGACAGACCCCAACATAACTGCTTATATTCAACAATGTAGAAGGTGATGTAGCAAATGGTAAGGGAAACACAAAAGCACAAGGATTAGAAAGAGGGCAATTAATCATCATTTGCAGTTAATGAGATTATTTACAATGGGAGGGGAAGGATATACAGACATATTACTGGTATTGAAGATAATAGGATAAAAGAACAAAGCTCAAAATAAGAAAAATATGCAAAATAAAATCAAGGTTTACTAATACCTATTGAAATTTAAATAGCAAGAAAAAGTAAAGACCTAGATATTGCATAACAAAAGATGTGCAAGACCTGTGCCATCTGTGACCTGTGCAGAAAGTCATAAATCTACTGAACAATCATTTAAGTTCTAAAACAATAAAGGTATACCCCATGTCAGTAGATACAATGAATGGATATCATAAAGATGCTATTTCTTCACTACCATTCAAACTGATCTACAGATATTCTATGATTATATAGAATAACAAAGAACTATAAATAGTGTAAGCCTTTCTGAAAAGAAAAAAAAATGTGGAAGAAGAAAAGCCTTTTGAAATCCTGAGACTTATTTTAAGTTATAGTAATTCAGACGGTGTAAAAAGTGTGCAAGCATAGGCAAATTGACATATATAACAGAATAGTGAACCCAGAAATAGATCCACACAAATATGCCACTTTGATTTAGGGCTGAGGTGGCAAAATGAGCAGCAAAAAGTTTGTTATCCATATGGAAAGAAAGTGAATTGAATTCCTCCAACACAATGTATCCATAATTCAAACCCAGATAGCTTAAAACTTGAAATACTATAGATGAATCTTTATAGTCTTTGGAAGAAAATATAGATGAATATATTTTTGATACTGGGAGGTGGTAGATTTCTTAAATAGGATACAAAAGTGTTCATTATTGAAGAAAAAAATTAAACGTGGTTATATCTAGTTCAACAACTTCTGTTCATCTAAAGATATCTGAAAAAGTAGAAAATCAAGCTATAAACTTGGAAGAATATTTGCAATACATGTAACTTATGAAACATTACTATAAAAATATAAAGAATATAATAAAAATCTGTTTTAATAATCTTTTGATGTATAACAAACCATTCCAGAACTTGGTGGATCAGAACAAGAACCATGTTTTTTTCATGGGTCCACTATTTAGATAGGGCTCCATTGAGATGGCTTGACTTTGGGCTCCAGTGTGTTGACTTGGGCAGAAAGATAAGAGAAGAAAAATTACAGATGACATGACTACATATGGTTAAGTTTCTTTATATGATGGCTCAGGACTCCATGAGAGTGAAAAGGGAAATACTAAGGGTGTTTGAAGGCTAGACCCAGAAGTAACATAGCATCACTTCTGTCTCATACTTGTCAAACTGTGAAAATGGGTGATGGAAGCCTTGCCAAAATGGGGAGGTTTCAACATGGGGAGCTCTCATATTATACGAGCTGCAGTCTATTGCAGACCCAACAGAAAGAGGTGGACTTGACCTCACATGGATTTGACCTTGTGCATGGATACTACTTTACTATTAGAGCAAGAGGAAGGCACGTTTTCCTTATCCCCACTGGCAACAATTCAGCCAATGAAAAGGCACCATACTTTAAACTCCTAGCTTACTCCAATGGACTTTTACTTCATAACAGCCTTTCCAATATATCCCCTTTTCTCCTTAAAAAGGCATACCTCTCCTCCCCCAGACTTTCCTATGGTTTTCTCACAGCTTATTTGCCACATATTGCAATTCTCTTTTATGCCTGAATAAACCCATTCTGTTCTGATTATTAACTTTAGGGTTAACAAAGCAAACCACAAATTTGAGTAGAGGAAACACAGACTCTAACTCTTGTTGGAAGAAGTGGCAAAGGGCCTTTAGGGTGAGAGAGACTACTAGACCAGTTTTTAAACAATCTACCATGTAAAGCTACAGAAAAAAAAAATGAGCAAATGACAACAGCAGGCATTTCCCATCAGTTAAAAAAAAAAAAAAAAAGTAACCATAAAAGGAGATGCTCAGTCTCATCAGCCTAATGATTAATCATAGCAAAGTAAGACCACAATGAGATTCCCTTTCATACTCATTTAATTGCTAAAAAACATCTAATAATACCAAATATTAGAAAGGTTTCCCATTATTGAGCCCTCTTATTTTTTGGTAATGAGAGTTAGTTGATACAACTTTCTGGTAAACAATTCAGCATTATCTTGTAAAGTTGAGCACCCCCATACTCTATGGCCTAACATCTGTACCCTTGTATGAATCACACCATCTTGCTGCAATGAACCAGAAAACATGTACAAGATTGTTCATAATGGCATCATTTGCCATTATTCCATGAAACCTAGAAACAGCCTCAATGCCAACAGTTGGAAAAGTGAATACATGAAAGTTTGATATCTTCATACCATGGAATATTATTTCATAGGGGAAATGACTATTTGATATAATAATATGCATGAATCATGGAAACATGTTGAGTGAAAAGAACAAATCCAAGTAGGCTACATAGAATATACTTTTCTAATATAATTCTAGAGCAAACAAAAAATAATACATTGATATGAATTTTTGCATACATACAAAAATATGTGTCACTATATATAGTGAGAAAATTATATGTAAATATAAAACAATGCACTTATAGGCAAGATATGTGGACAGGATATAGGAGGACATACAAGTAAGTATGTGTCATTCACAAATGTTTCTGGAGGTGGGTAATAGATTTATCATTTTTTAAGTTGTATTAGTCTCTTTAAATTGTGCCACATTATTTAGGAAAATTGGAGTATGAATGAACATTCCCATACAACTAGATTTTATGTAATTATGCATTTCACTTTTTTCTCTTAAACTTTTTCTTCCTTACCTGAATAAAATTACTTTTCTCCTTGTATGATCTCTTGCTTCATAACAAACTACTCCCAAATAGCTGCTCGAAACAAGCAGTATTTATTTTATCACCTTGCTTCTTAGGGTTAGGAATCTGGCAGAGCTTTATTAGATAATTCTGATTCATGATTTTATGAAGTTACACTTTACTTTGGGCCGATACTTCAATCATCCTGAAGACTTGGCTGGTAAACTCACTTCCACATTCATATACATGGCTGTAGGCAGAAGATTCAGTTCCTTGCTGTCTGTTTGTTGTCCTAAAGCCCCAGTTTTTCACCACGTGGACTTTTCCACTGGGCTCCTCATTATATAGCAGCTAGCTTTCCCTAGAGCACACTTGTTCCAAGAAAGAAAGCAATCAAGACTATAAATAATCTCGAAAATGATGTAACATACCACCACTTCCCATATTCTACTTGTCATACAGGCAAAACTCTGTAACATGGGAAGGAACTCCAGGGTGTGAACACCAGGAGGTAGGGAATCACTGAGAGCCATCTTGAAGGTTGGCTTTCACATTCAGAAGCTGAAAGTAAAAATACATTAGGAGTATAGCTACATTAAAAAAATGTAAATAGGGGCGCCTGGGTGGCTCAGTGGGTTAAGCCACTGCCTTCGGCTCAGATCATGATCTCGGGGTCCCGGGATCGAGTCCTGCATCGGGCTCTCTGCTCAGCAGAGAACCTGCTTCCTCCTCTCTCTCTCTCTCTCTGCCTGCCTCTCGGCCTACTTGTGATCTCTGTCTGTCAAATAAATAAATAAAATCTTAAAAAAAATGTAAATAATATGTTTTTCAATTTAAGTTAGAATACTAAAATACCAGTATCATTAAATTTATAAAGTTTTATAATCCTCATAAATTCCTTTAAGATGTCTAAAGTAGTTTCTCTACAGTTTTGGGTATCTTCTTAATTAAATCCACTTTTCATTCACAAACTTGTAAGAAAAACTCTTTCAATATTTTAATGTATATTTATTGTTTTATAAGGAAAACTACAATGATATTTGTAATTGTTATTACTTTCAGAGAAAAAGATGCAATCAATCTCTTACATTTGAGTTAAATAGTTTGTATAAACCATGTGAGGAAATCCTTCTCCCATTCATTGTTCACATCCCTTCTATGGTAAAATCACTTTATACCTTCACCTTTAAGTATTTAAATAACAATGTGGGGATTTTATTTACTGACTAAAATATTTGCCGATGAAAACATATTCTCAATGTATTCTCAAATTCTTACTCCTATAAAAGTATGTCCTATAATCCCTCCTCTAAATTTACATATATATTTTTTTTAATCATTTTTTCCCTCTGAAAATCTTGTTTGGATATTAGGGGTTTATAGTTTTCAGTGTATCACATTAGTGGGAGGAATTCATCTGGTGTGGACTCTGTGATCCTTGCCATCATTCATTTGGAACACATGCCACTTTGGTACTTTGGCAAGCTGTTTATTCATACATTTGGTATTTTATGGGCAACTAATGACCACAGTTATTTTTATACAGTTAAACAATGTTATAAAATTACATATTTAAACACATAACTGTAATATGTAAATCACAGAATAAATGATAAAGCCACTTCTCATATTTTTTAAAATTTCTATATTTTCAAAATATTTCATGTATAATAGGAGCAATTTTCCAACTCAACTCTGACATGTTGTTGTTTTATGCCATGGATCCTTCTCCATTTAAAAATATTTTGCTTATTATTTTCACATAATTGTATGGATACTCATTCATTTCATATATTTGCACTATTTTTTAAATATTTTATTTATTTATTTATTCGACAGAGACCACAAGTAGGCAGAGAGGCAGGCAGAGAGAGAGGAAGGGAAGCAGGCTCCCTGCTGAGGACCCTGAGATCATGACCTGAGCCAAAGGCAGAGGCTTTAACCCACTGAGCCACCCAGGTGCTCCTATTTGCACTATTTTTGATACATTTGTGTTTTAAAATCTAAATTGATATCAGGAATTGTATTTCACAATATGAAATGTTTTCTTGTGGTAGATAGTTCTCTAGTATCTTCTAGTCTTCTAAATATGCCAGGCATGTGACTATATAAGCTGTTAATGCTAGTTTTGATAGTTTCTGTTGTGATTATAAATACCCACTACAGTCAGCATTTTTGAGACAGTGTTCATATATTATCTGAAGGAACCTCTATATAGAAATGTCAAAAAAATGGCTCTGATAATTTTGATGTGATATTTTGTTTCTGAGGATATTATCACCAATTTTAGGAGTTTTTGTTTTGTTTGTTTCACAGGTTGTATGTGCCTGGCTACTTTTCTACTCATTGATACATGAAAACCTTTTTGAGAGATTACTGGCTTATTCAATGTGGTTTTGTATGTGTCTTAAAGCTGAGACTTTGGATCATTTTTCAGTGCTTCATATTTAATTCCATTATTCCTTCTTTTTTTTTAAAGTAAATTTACAGGGAAAATGCAATGCATTGGATAAAATGCTGAAAGCATTTGGATGGTTAGGCATTTTAATTATGAAGCTTCTCATTTCATGTCTTTATTTGTCATAAAAGCAGATAGTTATTGAAGCAGTTATAGCTACCTGAACATAAAGAACCTAGACTATTTCGAATGTTCATGCCAATACCATGCATATATCTAAAATTCAGATGTAATATTCCACCTGCAATTATGTTTGATTGGTTTTATTTGTCATTTGCAGGCAGTCCCAAATGAATCACTAAAAAATAGTCCATCAATTCCTCAATATAAAATATCCATTATTATAGAATATGATAAGTCTAAAAACATAGCTTCCCAACAAATGATTACCTTGCTAAGTAAAAGTGTCCCATCTCCTCTAAGAGCACAATAATTCAAGGCTGGAAATGTGGTTTTGTTCTATGGCTGAAAGGATTGAGCACATTTTAGCATACTGTCTAAACACATGAATAGCAGGACAGAAAAAAAATGCAATGAAAATTTATGAAGTACAGTATGTGCTTTTATTGTTAACCTAACTTTTCAATTGTAAAGAAATGTGGCTATAAGAGTTATTTCTTCCTATAATCTTTACTGTTTAATTGATTGTATAATTGATACTGCTTAAAGAACATATAGCAGTCAGTAATCTTTTTAATAATGGAATGACACAAAAGTGTAATCTAAGGGCATAAAAATAAATGGATAAATGGACAGATTTTAATGGGAATTTCTCGTAAAAAACCTTTAGTGATTATTCTTTTGAAATTGAGGGGACTATTTTTTTTTTCTTTAAACAAGAGTCATTACTAAAGTAGACAGATGATATAAGAAAAGACACAGAACTTGAATACTGGAATGTACAGGAAATCTTAAGAGCTGAAATTATGGAGTCAGTAACATGTTGTTGACTCAAACCTATGCAATTTACAGGCTTTATTATTTCTGAAAGTTCTTTTTGTGAGAGTATTTTATATAGACAGATATACTTGACGTGTGCTTAAACTCTATTTCCAATAAGATTATTTATAAATTGTTTTGTTAATATGGGGCTGCCCCTTATTACCTGTGTAATTTTAGACTACATAATTCCTTAACCTATCTGTGCCTCAGTTTCCTTCCCCGCAAACTGGAAACATTAAAATACTGAATTGTAGTACTATTATAAAAATTATAGTTATAGGGGCGCCTGGGTGGCTCAATGGGTTAAAGCCTCTGCCTTTGGCTCAGGTCATGATCTCAGAGTCCTGGGATCGAGCCCCACATTGCTGAGCAGAGAGCCTGCTTCCTCCTCTCTCTCTGCCTGCCTCTCTGCCTACTTGTGATCTCTGTGTGTCAAATAAATAAATAAATAAATAAATAACTTAAAAAAAATTATAGTTATAAACGTAATGTAGTTTAGAAAAGTGTAGACTAATAATGTGCACTTAATAAATGTTAGCTATTAGTATTAGAATTCTAGTAGCATACATTCCTTACAGGTCTTTACACAGTGATGTAAGAAACTTTTTTTTTTTTTTTTTTTGATAAGAGAAATGCGTTCATCATAGAAAGTTCTTGTTTAGGAAGTATAAAGAGTGATAGTGTTTTCACATCAATCTTCTTTTTCCAAAGGCACGATACCATCATAACATTCAAGGAGAAACACTTTATTCAATGTTTTGCTGGTGGACCTGTTCTTTACTGACGGACATCATCATCAATTACTAGTGGCTAGAACATACCTTAAGTATCAGTTGATCTCTGCTTACGAGAACAAAAGTCATTCCATTACAGTGGGTTTTTAAAAATATATATCTAGCGTATTGAGAAGAATATTTCACTGAAAATTGATGAACTCATTCTCATGTCATTCTAATAAATCTATTTTACTATCCTGTGTAGTCTAACTATTCAGGGTGTCAGTAAGTGGTCAAGCAAGTGCTGTCTGACTTTGGATTCTAGTTCCATGACTTCCTTGACAAGTACTTACTCAAAATTTTAGGTTTCTCACCTGTAAAATGGAAATAATAGTATTGACTTCAGAGAATATTTGTGAGGACTAAATGAAATGAATCTATTTAAAAATGTTTAGCTCTGTGCCAGGTACAGAGAACACAGAACAGAGAGTGACCTTCATTCCTGTTTTGTAATTGGTGGTGACAGTGATGTTGTTACTTAATTTAATAAGTTTCGGAAATTTTCTGTTGTCCTAATGGAAGTTTTGATTCTAGGGATGCCTGGGTGGCTCCGTTGGTTAAGGGTCTCATTCTTGATTTCGGCTCAGGTCATGATCTCAGGATCATGATCTCAAGGTTCTGAGAACCAGGCGTTCAGGCTCAGCAGGGAGTCTGATTGCCCTCTCTCCCTCCCCCTTCACTTGCATGTCCTCACTCACTATCTAAAATAAATAAGGTTTTTTTCTTCCCTTTTTAAATTTAAGATTTTATTTATTTATTTGACAGAGAGTGGGAAAGTGATGCGGGGAGAGAAACTGAGAGAACGCACAAGCAGGGAGACCAGTAGAGGGAGAGAGAGGGGCAAGCTCCCTGCTGAGCAGGGAGCCTGATGCAAGACAGGATCCTCAGGACTTCGGGATCATGATTGACTGAGCCACCCAGGTGCCCCAGTCGTGTGACTTTAAAGAACACCTACACAGTGGACATTTCAAATTTGCAACTCCATTTCAGATTTAGCCTCTGAAAATTTAGATTCTTTCATACAACTGAAATACTCCATATTCCCATTTAACTTGAATATACCGGTCAACATTCATATGAACTCCTCGTTTTGCCCACAAACATGTCCCATATGCATAATTTTCATCTCATTAATGACATTCTACACTTTAGTTTGTGGGGGTCCCTTTCTGAATGCTACTTTCATGACTATAGCTAAATCCTTCAGGAAAATACATTGACTCTGTATTTTTTGAGAAGCAAAAATCTTGAATCTGACCACTTCTCACCAACTTTAACTGTTTCATTTGTCAAAATATGTCAGTAGGTTTCTATCTAGTGCTTCCCAGCTCCAATGCTTCAGAGTCTATGCTCAAGACAGCAACACTTCAAAAATGTAACTGGAGAAAAAAAATGTAACCGAGACTGCTATCCCTCTGGTTCAACCCTTTCCTGGCTCCCCAGTTTACAGAATAAAACCAAAGTTGTATTAGTGCCTCATGAGACCCTACAAAGTCTTACCCCTGTTATATCTCTGACTTTATCTCCTATTATACTATTTATCTGCTCCAGCTAAAGAAATCTTACTCTTGGTTGTATATGATCAGCACATTTTCACCTCAGGGCTTTGCAATGTTTCTTCTTTATAGGATACTTTTTTCCTAAAATATTTGTGAGGATCAATCCTTGCCCAGTCTTTCTTACAGATTTTGCTCAAGTGTCACCTTCTCAATGAGTCATATTTGACAACTTTACTTCAAATTTTAACCCATCTCCTTACTTATCACCCTTATCTATCTTATTTTTCCCATAACACTTACCACCTTTTAAATACTATTTAATTAACCTATTAGTGTATCTCTCCTAACTAACTTACGTAGTTCATGCATTCAAAAATCTTTGTTTGTTTTATTCTCCATTATATCCTTAATATCCTAGATCTCTAGTTGATGATATAGTTTACAATGGAATATGCTACTAATTAAATAAATCAAGTACCTAAAAATCCATTTGTATTTCTTTTAATAAATGCATAGGGACACCTGGGTGGCTCAGTTGGTTGGACATCTCTGCCTTAGGCTCAGGACATGGCCCCAGGGTCTTGGGGATTGAGTCCTTCATGGGGTTCCTTGCTCGGTGGGAGCCTGCTTCTCCCTTTGCCTGCCACTCCCCCTGCTCATATGCTCACTCTCTTTCTCTGACAAATAAATAAATAAAACATTAAAAATAAATGCATAACATAAAGTATAAGTAAAATGGGGAAACCTTCATTAAAAATAGTAAATGCAGTATTCAACATTTCCTGCGATTGTAAAAACAACTTATTTTTCTATGCTAATTAATAAACTGATGCTCAGAAAATTTAAAGACAAACAAATACAGAAACTTCTATCCTAGAATTAATTCAAAACTATCTTCTGGTGCTTCTTTCTGATTAGCATTCCTCTCTGTGGTCTTATTACCAATGGTAACTCTGACACTACACATTGGAATTTTACACACATTGTTTTTCATGTATTTTTTACAGCAACACTTGAAGGGAGGTAATATCAATAGATTGGTTTAACAATCAGGAAACTAATACCTCCAAGACTAATCAAGTTTCCTAAGATCACGTAAGTCACAAGTTCTACAGTCAAAAATCAAATGCAGGTCTTTTTTAATCCAATTCTCACACTTTTTTTTTTTAATTGAATAAAGACATAGTCAAACGCTACACGAGGATCCTAATTACTAATATGAATTACTAACATGAGTTATTAACATGACTTTAAAGAGAACTTACTCTATACCAGGCATCATATTACATGGTGGTTTGATCCGTGGAGATAGGGTGCAGAGAGGGTGTGAAGATCAGTACACCTCCCATAATTTCAAGAATTAGAGAAAATTCACACATAGTGAATTATCCAGAAATACCTGTGCGATACTATAGGCATAATGGAGACCCACTTAGAATTCCAGATTTTATATAAAGTTTATTTTTAGTTGTAAACATTTGAAAGTCAATAGATGGAAGAAAAAAAAATAAAGCCTTCTTGGAGCTTCCTTTGTCTACCGAAGGTGTGAGGAGTGGGTTTAGGAGAGATTTCACACTTCATAGAAGAAATTAAAAGATGAGAAGGGGCTACCAAGGTAAGGAATGGACAGCAGATGGTGGAAATATTACTGACTTTATCTTGTACATGGTGGGGAATTGCTGTTTATCTGGGCCATATAAGAAATGATGTAGTAGAGCTTGCATAGCGTTAGAAAGGGAATGGTTAAAAGGGAAAATCTGAACTTCTCTGGTGGGGTAGAAGGTAACACAGAGATGTTTAATAGTTTCAGCCTTTGAATATCTTGTGTCTCTGGCTAATGAGAGATGCTTTTCCAAAAAATGAGGCAGAATATCACTGTTCCCATTACTGCAAATTGACAACATTACAGGCAAAAAGCAGAAAGTTCTCAAATTAGAGAAAGAAGAAAATGTAAACCCAGATAAGTCATTCCCAGGTTAAAAAGCAGAGGCAATATTCAAAGAGCTTATTGGAAGAAACAGCTCTCATTAGCAACAAAGTGGTGACACTATATTTAAAGTTAACTTTAAACAACTGCCCAAAGGTTATGACTATCTTGCAAATAGTACTAAAAGCCTGACAAAATAAAAAACTACAGCATAACACACATGACTCCGTCTCTCTCTTTCTCTCTCCTCCTCTCTCATTACACTGTGAACTTCCAGAACAGAACTGTATTATTATTTACTTCATTGCTTCTGTGGAATATTTAAGGTTCTAGTAGTTATACGTTGAATAATTCACTGATTAAAAGATAGAAAGGAAGGGGAAACGATGGTATAGAAAATTTAATTGAAACTTGGAAATAAAGGAATTCCAGAACATACCAGAAAATACACTATGTTCTCTGTTAAACTTAGCTAAGGAGTTTTTCTAGTTCTTTGTGAAGAGAAACTATAGACTGATATTTGAACCCAACTGTATATCCTTCGTATATTTATAATCTTATTAAATGAGTGGTAAGATAGAACTAGTTTTCCTTCCAATTTGTTTGTTCTGTTATGCTCATTATTTCCTTTCTTTATCTCTAAGTCTCGAGATAAAGAACTCCTAGCAATTTTTTTTCTACATAGTTCTCTAGACTAATATTATGCATGCTATTATAATCAAATACTGATGCCAAATAGTGGATTCCATAAGAAAATAAATGCCACCTACTGAATAAAGCTCTAATAAGACTGATTTCTGTTTGTATGTCCTACAGGTTGTTACTACAAAATAAAAATAATCACAGTTGAAGTATTTAAAATGTTTAGTCTATTCATTCAACTCAATATTATTTCAAATATCAGTTCTAATTGCTTGTATCTATTTTAGATTCAAACTGATTTCTACAACAGTTGTATCCATTTCTAGTGTTCTTTGTGACTCAGGGATAAAATGATGCCTTCAATTCTATGATAAAAGCCAAATCTCATCTATCAATTCAGTTGAGTAGTAATATCCTTATTAAAACCTGATTACCTTTTTGATATAATCTCAAAGTAACATAAAAATTGCCACAATAGTTTAAAGAGCTCCCATAGAATCTTTATGCAGTTTGACCAAGTATTTCTGTTTAACCCCATTTGCTTATTACCCTCCTACTTGTTAAGAGATGTATATGAATATACTTATTTTCTGAATCCATTGAGAGTAGTAGAATTATGTTTCTTAGATCTAAACACTTCATTAAATGCTTCCTAAAGAAAAGGGTTTACTGTAGTACAATTTTCAAAACCAGAATATTTAATATACATGCAATACTGTCATCGAATCCATCTATTCGTCTAACCCCATAATATTCTTTGTAACTATTTTTTCCTGATTTGGGATCCAGTCCAGTATCATAACGTACATTTCATTGTCTTGTGTATTTTGATCCAGAACATTTCCTTAAACTTTCTTTGTCTGCTTTGACATTGGCATTTTTGAAGAACACAAGTGAATTCTATTTTAGATATCCTTCGGTTTGGGTTTCGCATTTATTTTGGTAAGAATACCACACAAGTGATGATTGTTCCCAGGAAGCATACGACGTTAATTTGTCTGATATAAGAACCATAATTCCATGACTTGTTTAAGTTAATCTATCAGGTATCCTTAGTATAAAATTATTTTTTGTAATTAACAACTAATTTTCCTTACAAATATTGACCTGCTGGGTTTATCATCTATTGGCTCTTTTTTTGACTGGTCATTCTTCCTATTAGTGTAAATGTAAGGAAAAGCTGTCCTTGTTTTACTTCCTTCTGTCCTTCCCCCCCCTCTTCCTTCTTTCTTTCCTTCCTTTTTTCCTTCTTCCCTTCCTTTATTCCTTCCTTCATTTATGTCATAATGAATTCAGATTTTTGTCCATTCATTTCTGGGCAGTTGTTACCCCCTTCAAACTTATTCCTTTGTTCTTTACATATATTCTAATCCTCTTTTGAACACTTTCTTACCTTAGGTGATACAAAACACTCCAGGATCGATATGTGCCTGCTCTGCCTCAGACCTGAAACCAATTTCTTTATTAAAAAGCCAGATCCTGGGGACACCTGGGTGGCTCAGTGGGTTAAAATCTCTGCCTTTGGCTCCGGTCATGATCCCAGGGTCCTGGGATCCAGCCCCGCATCGGGCTCTCTGCTCCGCAAGGAGCCTGCTTCCTCCTCTCTCTCTCTCTGCCTGCCTCTCTGTCTACTTGTGATCTCTGTCTGTCAAATAAATAAATAAAATCTTTTTAAAAATCTAGATCCTTTTAATAACGAATATATATTATCTTCTTTTATTTTTAAATTTTTACTTACGTGCTGTCACTTTCTTTTTTTTTTTTTTTAAGATTTTATTTATTTATTTGACAGAGAGAAATCACAAGTAGTCAGAGAGGCAGGCATAGAGAGAGAGAGAGGGAAGCAGGCTCCCTGCTGAGCAGAGAGCCCAATGCGGGACTCGATCCCAGGACCCTGAGATCATGACCTGAGCCGAAGGCAGCGGCTTAACCCACTGAGCCACCCAGGCGCCCCGTGCTGTCACTTTCTATGTCTCAAAAAAAAAAAAAAAAAGGCATTGGAAGTAAAAGAAAATGTTGAACACAAATTTTACATTTTTAAATTTATAACATATAATAAGGAAGATAATGAACAATTAAAATAACCAAAGGTAAGTTTTCCTTCTGTTGGATATATGTAAAATATTGTTTTCATTGTCACAAAATCTGCCGAAAGCAATGTTTTGAAAATATAAGTTAACCTCTTCAATATAAAAGGACTCAACTATAATAATTGTGTACTCTCTTCGTATTAAGCATGTGCTATTTTGACAAGACATCTTGTTAGGCTTTCTAGGCACAAGTTAGATTGGGTTCTCCAGGTAAGCAAACCTCGAGGAAGGATCTTCAGTTTCCTTGACACGTTTTTCAATTAACACTTACCCTTTGGATCAGCTTGCTTCTCCCCAAGGTAATGCCAGGGGCAGCTAAACGATGAACCTGCTTTCCCAAACTCCCTCAAAAGCACTGAACTATTTTAATTGTTGATCCATGTGGAGAGATGATTGATGTGCAAAGAAACCAGAGTTGCTCACTATCACACTTTATAAAATTCCCTTCCATTTATCATTCACTATATAAAAGCCCTCAAGATTAGTTTTGTTTAAAGATTATTTGCATTTAAATTGTGAGGATATAGTAGAGTACTTGTATTTATGACTGAGGTTAGAAGCGAAAGTCATCAGTGGCTTAATCTTTTTTAAAACGGTATTCCCTAAAGCACCCTGTAGCACTGACTATGTTAAAATATTGAGGGGAAATTCTTCAACTAAGGAGATACTGGGGAGTCGACAATGTAAAGGAGAAAAAAGCATCTTTATTTTCTGCTAGGTTGGAGCCAAAAATATATTCCAATAGAATAAAAGTCCTTGACGTGAGCTACTCTTTACAAACAAAAATGAAGCTTTTTCTTTTCTGAAATTACAATTGTATAAGCCAATTTTTCTCAAGTATCATGCAGAGTTAATTGACTTCCAGTAACCTAAATTATGTTGTTACCTTACAGTTCAATTTAAAATTGTTAAGCAGAGAAATTTAGAAATGTTAGAATGAAAACATTAGGCATAAAATAGACTGTAACGTCACATTACAGCAATTCTAAGTAGATTGTACACAAGGCAGGTTATAGCTGTGAGTGCAAAATGCAATTATTCTTCCATTCGTTTCAAAGAGTTCGTGGGGTCATTCATATCAAGTAAACAATCACACTACGGAGATTTTACCAGTTAGGATACCTTCTTGGAATTAACTCTCAAAAGCCTTTCACTTTAAAAGTTTTAAGATAACTATGAAATAGCCAATATTGAGTTCTTAAAAAAAGACCATTTCTATGTTAATAGTTTTTTTTTTTTTTAATCCAATACGTAAAGGAATCTTGTTTTATATTTTAAAACTATTTAACAAACAAAGCCATGTGGTTAAGGTCAAAATTGGCCTGAAGGTTAAGACGGGGGGTACCTGAAGTGGATTTGCCGAAGGAAGAGAATGATTTTTACTTTGCCTGGTTCATACTGGCTTATTCATCTTTTTGTGACATTTCTGTACCTAAAATCCAGCAATGTGATTTTATAATCATGCATTTGGCTTACCATGTTTGATAGGTTCTCCTTAAGAGTTACATATTATACTACATTGTGTATACTAATTATTAGATACATTGTGTATACTAATTATTAGATCTATAATAATAATTATTATTATTAGACTTGAAAGTTCTATTCTCCTTTATACCTTATAGGAGAAGACCTGTGGAAAGGATCCATGTGATTCAAACTATTCTCTTGGCATGTGTGTATTTGTTAAATATAATCAAAATATCAAGAAAATTAACCTCCTATTCCTCCACATCACTTTATGTTCATGGTATTCACGGTTATTTATTAAAACTACTGATAAGTATTCATAGCCTTAAAATATACACATAATCTGTCAGAATAAAAAGATAAATGATGATATATCAAATTCTAAAGCAGGTATTCTTAGCTTGGACACCATGTGTACTCTTATCTCCTGTGAGGATGAAGTACAAAGCAAATGTGATAATATAAATAAAAAACATTTATAAAATACGAAAGTAGGTTAAAAGGATCCATACAAGTTAATAATCTTCACTGGCCACAGCGCTCGTAAAGAATTCTTTAACTTCTTGATGTTCCTGGATGTAAGCAAAGAAGTTCCCAGGCCTAGAGTTCATATTAGATCTCTCAGTAACCCCTTTCCCCAATACAAATATATGCACCATGTATTTAATCCTCTGACATTAATCAGAGAAACACTATTTTAGAAAAAGGACCCTTATAAATACTGGGCAAATGGACTCCACGTGCTTATATCTTTTCTATTTTCATAGTGTTGACCCAAAATATATTATTGGGACAAAATTGAAATTATTACCAGGGCTTGATCTAAAAGCCAAATATCCTAAGAGGATTAAATCTTGAATTTCAATGTCATAGCAGATTGTGGTGTTCAACTAATATTCTTGACTGCTACTTCATCTCAGAAGTAGAAGCTCCCTTTTGTCTTTGTCTCTGTGTTATCTTGGAATTGGTGAATTTTACTAGTGGTGGCATTTTTCTGATTCTTGGTATGACGCATTATTTCTTTTGTATCCTAGGCATTTTGAATATTATGTTATGAGACATTGTATTTCATTGAAATCTTCTGTTTTAAGAGGTCTGCTGTAACACCAGCCTTTAGGGGAAGGAGGCAGTGTTTCATTACCGCATTGGGATAGAAGTTGAGGTTCCTCACTTGGCACCTTGATGTCCCAAAGGATGCCAGGCAGGGTGAAATCCAGGTTCCCCATTAGACCTCTGCTGACATTATTAGAGTCATTGTGAGAAACAATACAGATCTAAATTTGGGGAGTGGCTTTCGGGATTGACAATCGAGGAATAGTTATAAGAACACTGGAGTTCAAGGAACACTGGAAAGGGCAAGGGAAATGAGCCAAAGATGGCGTCCAGATTCAGGTTTTGTAAATCAGAGGTTAGTGATATTATATCAAGGAACATAGTTTTTGTTATATTTACTACTTACCAAAACTACTTTGTAACAATAATATTATAAATATTATAAGATACTTTATTAAAGATACTTTAATATTGTTTACACACTGTTAAAGTCTATGAAAACTTTTATTAATTCAAATTCTTAATATGTTTTTCATCTGGTAAGACAAAGCCAGTTATACAGGCATTAATTTTTTTGTTTGCATGGTCTATACCTGTCCCAAAATAGTCTGTACAAACCTGGAAAAATGATTTACCCCAAACAGCTTGAAACTTACCACACTCAGTTTCAAATACCTTTAGTAACTCATCATCTTTTGTTTATTTACCTATTTATCTATTTATTTTACATATTTTATATTTATTTATTTGAGATAGAGATAGAGCATGAGTGGGAGTAAGAGCAGAGGGAGAGAGAGAAGCAGGCGCCCCACTGGGCAAGGACCCAAGGTAGGGCTAATCCCAGGACCCCTAGGATCATGACCTGAGTAAAAGGCAGACCCTTAACTGACTTAACCACCCAGGTGCCCTATCATCCTTTATTTATATGAATTACACATTTTGATATTTAATACAGTACATAAAAAAAATATAGGAAGGGACGCCTGGGTGGCTCAGTTGGTTAAGCAGCTGCCTTCGGCTCAGGTCATGATCCCAGCATCCTGGGATCGAGTCCCATATCGGGCTCCTTGCTCAGCAGGGAGCCTGCTTCTCCCTCTGCCTCTTCCTGCCACTCTGTCTGCCTGTGCTCGCTCTCTCCCTCTCTCTCTCTGATAAATAAATAAAATCTTTAAAAAAATATATATAGGAAAGCATGACGTTTTTTTTTTTTCCTACCTACTTAATAGCCTTTATGGAAACTTTATATAATGAATCATGTTTGTCATTACAGGTAGGAACATTTTCTCAGTTCAAGGTCCTTAATTAGATTATATTTATCTCTGAAATCTTTTCTCCATGATCTATTCTTTTTGAAAACTTGTTAAACTTGTTGAAAACTGATTTGAGGGAAGGAAGTAAGTAAATTTAATTCCACTCAGGCTTCCATGCATCAAAATAAATTTTGGGTATAATAATTAATTAAAATTAATTATTTTCTTTAATTAAAATATAGGAATATATCCTGAGGCATAAAACTGAAATATAGACAGGTAACGGTGAATGCACAAAATCTAAAATGTGAGTTACATCTAAACTAATAAACATAGTGAAAGGACAAAAATATAAAATATAAGGTTTTGCAACATAGAGTTGATAAAGAAAAATTGGCAATAAATAAAATAACCTAATTAAAATTGGGAAGAATATATAAATAACGCAATTTCAAGGTAGTTCACTTAGAGATAATGTATTTATTAAAAAAAATCTTTACCGTCATTCAAAGTGTGTTATGTTCCTTTATTGAGATTTGTCTTTAGACGGGGCGCCTGGGTGGTTCAGTGGGTTAAAGCCTCTGCCTTCAGCTCGGGTCATGATCCCAGGGTCCTGGGATCGAGCCCCGCATTGGGCTCTCTGCTCAGTAGGGAGTCTGTTTCCTCCTCTCTCTCTCTGCCTGCCTCTCTGCCTACTGTGATCTCTATCAAATAAATAAATAAAATCTTTAAAAAAAAAAGAATTGTCTTTAGACTACTCACACATTATTTTAAATATCATAATGCTAGTGCATAGCTATCCTTTGGTAGTGAGCTTGGTTTTCTGAAACCACCCAAGAAGAGTGGCCCTGGAAATAAATTGATAAAGAAAGCCTTCAAGGAACTAAAAGCTACTGAGAAAATACACAAGAATATCATCTATTTTTAGGAAAGTTGTGCTGCCATTGAGATATTCAAATGTTGTTATGTTAGAGTGGGAAAACGTGTATCAAATACAGTTAGCTCATCCTGAGGATGGAGTGAGAGATAAATAATTATCAAGAAAAAGATAAGTTTGAACTGTATCTGGAACAAATAGTTTGAAAGTTGACTAGACAAAATTTGAAGCAAGTTTCTTGGCAGAAATAATGTGGAAAAACATGGAAGGCTTCAAAGTTGATGCACTTTCAAAGGAATTATATGTAGCTTATTCCAGCTATAACAGATATGTGGCAGAAATATAAAGAAGCAAGCAAGTAACAATATAGAGGTCTAAGGGATGCAACCTTACCCTTTAAATGGTGTGGAACAGATCATGGATTTTAAATAGGGGTTATTTGCATTTAGGACAACTAGGAGGATGTATTGAAGAAATGTGTTGAAGAATGTAAGTAAATATATCTGATTCTAAAAACTGCAATGGTATATTGTTATTTCATATCAGAGAGAAACAATGCTATTGATCTTTATTCAATCTTTCAATCTGCCAGCATAGAGTTCAGAATAATATGAATTATTTCAGTATTCAAAATTTCTGTAAATTGTTAAATCAATGCCTCTACTCTAATATATATGAGCTGCATTTTATAGTCAGTTGTAAATAAAATAATTGAATTTGAAACAAAATTCTTTTTTTTAAAGCTTGTATTTATTTATTTATTTATTTGCTTTCTTTAAAGTAATCTCTACCCCCCACATGAGGCTTGAATTCACAAACCTGAGATCAAGAGTCACATGCTCTACCAACTGAGCCAGCCAGGCATGTCATGAAGTGAAAATTTTTAAAATAGATAATCATTTTATAGAGGGTAAGCATGTAGAGAAAAATCCCTTGTAAAATTTCCTAGACCAATCTAGGGCTTTGGAATTTTTTTTTTTTTAAGATTTTATTTATTTATTTGACAGAGATCACAAATAGGCCGAGAGGCAGGCAGAGAGAGAGGAAGGGAAACAGGCTCCCTGACGAGCAGAGAGCCCAATGCGGGGCTCGATCCCAGGACCCTGGGATCATGACCTGAGACGAAGGCAGCAGCTTAACCCACTGAACCACCCAGGCGCCCTGGAAACATTTTTAAAAGTAAAGCATATAGGTGTTGAATTGATACATTAAAAAGTTGATAAAGTAAAATGAAGAGGGACAGTCAACATTTTTCCCACCTCAAAAATTTATCACATATTATATTATTTCTTTTCATTGCAATTTATCCCATATTTGATGGACAGTTTCTTAAATAGTCAAGTGTAAAAGGGAAAACACAGAATTTCCTAACTTTACATTTTTTTTCCTCAAAAAGTCGCAATCAAGTCTCCTTTGAATTCATCCTGGATATTTTTATTTTTAGATTTTCAGCTTTGTCTGACTCTAGCCTTCACTTTTCCCCCGCTAAGTTCACTTCTTAACCAGAGTCACAACTCAATTGGTTCCTAAAACACTGAGCCAGATACTGAAACATTATAGTGATACTGAAAAATATAGTTTTATATTTTTTAAATGTGTTTGTCAGAAATGGACTCTCAGAATAAAATTGGAAAGAGAGGCTCCTCATCACTGCATTGCTTGGATTCTAACCGGATGCAAAACTCTGACACAACCAGCCAGGGTGAGCAGGACAATGGTATCGTCCACCTTTCTCAGTCTCCAGGGCCTTAGTTAGAACAATCCATACACAAATCAAGAACAATATTTTCAGAAACAATCTTACTCCACCTAGGCTTGTAATTTTGACCCATGTATCTAACTTCCTTTACAATTTTCTAAAAATTAATGTTTTTTTCTACATTTGTAAATTTTAGGATCATTTATTTTAGTATAATAAGTAGAAGGAAATAGAACTGATTTTTTTTTCACCTCTCAATTTTCTCAGTAAGAGAATAATTTGCCTTTTTATCAGATGTGTTACCTTAAAGACATTTTTAATCATACAATTTTGATGTAACAAATGGTGTATAAATTAGAAAACAAAATGTTAAAAAAAAGCCAATACACTATTCTTAAGACTGCCTAAATTATGAAGTACTCATAATTCCTATGCCCCACTCAAAAAACAAGTGCTCTGCCTCAACCGACCCTTACTCCTCCAGTAGCTCTTACCTGGAATATTGTATTTACCATTTCTTGAATTTATCTATAATTTTTTCACTAACACTTAGAAAGTTTTGCTTGTTTTTGAAATTTACCCTCTCAGAGTCATATATCTAAGATTAAAAATAATGATGTATACCATGGTAGATGATTTATTTTCTCTGCTGAATGTTAATATATGAAATATAACATGTTTAGTTAACAATCTCCATGAATATTTGGGGTACTTTTAGTTTTTTATATCATAAATTATATTACCATAAACGTTCATGAAAATATCTGCTAATATACATGTCTACATGATATAATGCCATTTATATAAACTGCAAACCAAATAACATTAGATATCTTTATGATATAACGCCAACCTAATTTCTAAAATATTTTGTCAATATAGACTCTGACCTTGTTTTCTTTTTTAATATTTTGTTTGTTTGTTTGTTTACTTACTTATTTATTTTAGAGAGAGACAGAGAACGAGTGGGAGCAGGAGCAGAGGGAGAGGGACAAGTAGACCCTGCGCTAAGCGTGAAGCCCGATGCAGGTGCTGTTCTCATTACCTGGAAAGCAATGAGCTGAGCATACAACAAGAGTCGGACACTAACTGAGTCACCCAGGCAGCCCTGACTTTGTGGTTTTCAATTTACTTTGTTTTTTAATCTGATGTATGCAAAATGTATCACTTCCTGGTTTCAGTTTACATTTCCCTAATTAACTGCTTCTGTAGTAGATATTATTTCAAAACCCAGCTGAATATTCTTTGTTAACTACTTTAGGTAAACCTTAGTTATCATGTTTGTCATCCCTGAACATTTTTTACCTGGTGAAAGCAAATGCAAGTAATGTACCTGGGTAATTCACAGCCTGATTGTTTGTCCCCTGCCTAACACTTGCTCCTGGTTTCAGTTAATAATGGCTTTTCTTTCTGTTTGTGGGTCAGGGAGGCTTAAAGCATCATTTCCCTTTATCTTCCCTGCTGAATAGTTTCCTGCCATGCTTTACCCCTGTGTCTGTAATACGAAAAACATCCGTCCTACCTAAATTACCATTCAAGTGTAATACCTTTTTTATTTAACCCTGAGTGCATGACTGCTCCCTTTAATCCTACTCAATCTACCCTGAACAGGGAAATATCTAAAGGAGAATTTATGGTCCCAAGCTTCAAATGCTATTTCTCAGTGTACTTGGAAATGGTTTCAAAATTGATGTTCACTGAAGTTTTAGATCAAAAATTGAGCATAGATAAAACCAAGGTCATGACTAGTCAGCTCACAATTATTTTTATAAAAGCTTACCTAGGGAGAGTAACCCTGCTGTGCTTTGTATCTCAAACATTGAATTAGCATGAGAAGCTGAATTAAAGTATTATGGAATATGGACACATGGTCTGGCCAAAAAAGTGTTCAGGCATGACCTCACAAATTAAGCCACTGAAGTGATACGACAGACAGGTCAGACAGGTTTAAAGAGCGTCTAGAACTCAAATAGTAACTGGGTTCAGGTGTACATGCACAGAGCAAAGTGACAGATTACAGCAATAATTTACGTATTTTAAAATAAATAGTCAGAACTGTTTGCATGGGCTCTCTAGAAAGTTTTCAGTAGTTATGCTCCCTGACAATAGAATATTTTCCTCTTTTACAGAAAGTCGACAAGCATTCAGTACCCATTCGTCTTACAAATCCACACTTTCCAATGCTTGTAAAGCAGATGTGATAATGTATCAATTTATACTATCTGTGGTTGGAGAGGTGGTATTCTGTTCTGACCCCTTCTGTAATATGCAAAGGACCAACAAACAATCCCTAAACCTTACTTTTTTTTAAATATAGTATATTTCTTGCATTTTAATGAACTTATATTAATGCCTGTATAAACATATATATAAAGCCCAAATTTATCCTTAAATTTTAATGAGATGACAGAGAATCCTATGTCCCAGGATTTTAAATAAATATAGTCTGTAGATATACAAAAGGGAAATGAGGACTCTAGTATCAATTACTTGCTAATTATTGAATTATTTTATATTTCAACATCCTCACTGCAGAGAAAAAAAAATTATTTTTAAGTAGCCCATTGTATCAGTTTTCATTATTCTTCACCATACTTTTCCCTCAGAGCATATCTGACAGCTTCCTAAGATGTGTGTTCCTTGACTCATTGTGAAAACTTATCAAGCACATATTTGTCTGCCCCATGAACTGTAAAAAATCATTTCTGACTTTTTTAACCCAGGTTTGAGATATGGATCAAGCAGGGATAAGATATAGGCAAGCCCATAAATATAACAGCGCAAAGTGAGTGGAGCAGAATGAAACCAACCAAATGATCAAATCAAAGTCAGCTCTCATTGTGTTCTCTAACAGATGTACTCACATTAAAGTGGGAGAAAATATGAATGTCAAAATACTAACAAGGCCAGTGTAAGGCTGATGTTATTGAAGTGAGCTAATTACCTCCCAGAACGTGTTAACAATGCCCTGGATGTTGAAAAAATAGTGTAATTTTGTAATTTTCCTAATAAACCCACACCTTCCCCACTCTGTAGAAGGAAATGAGGCATTAGAAAGGCTGGCATCTAGCCCTCGCATTATGTGAGTCTCTAAATGAGGAGGCAAGCAGAAAGGTATAGAAATGACTGCAAAATAATTCTAAGTGTTAGCCTGTTTCTTAAAATGAAGAATAAGTATGTAAACCAACATAGCAAAGCTTTGATGGGTTGACCAAGACTTTTGCCAAAATGTGAACCCAGTCTATGCCTGTTCCATTCTAGCCAGTATATAAACAGAGATTCCCGCTTTACCTGTAGGACACCTTCCAGACTCTGCCGATCCCAATCAGTATGACTGACGAGGTAACCCTGGTGCATATCTGTCTCTAGCCTCATCACTGGCCACCCTGAAACTGCTTTAGACTTTACCTCATCTTTGAGCTATTCTCAAAGATGCCAGCAGATAGATACGGGGGCATCTCAGTGCCTTTGGCAAGTGACTCTAGTTGAATCACGAATATGTATGCCCCTTTTATGCTCAGCTCACGCAGTGCCTTCTTGATAAAACTTTCCCGACCATGCAGATAACATTTACTTTTTCCTCATGCGAACCTTTAGTTCTCTTTGTAGACGTTATCACATTAAATATATGACATTTTAGATTTGATTTGCTACTGTGTCTGCTTCTTTCATCAGGCTAAGCACTTAGGGCAGAGTATGTTTCAGAGGATTTTCTTATTCCCAATCCTCATGGCAGACTCGACACAAAAAGGTTTATGAAGAGGACTAAACATGTATTGTCGTAAGTAGTGTTATCTTTCCTTTCATAAAATATTATCATGCCTACTCTTCAACGTAGTAAAAGAAGAAGAGGTGACTATGCAAATAAGACTTGCTTGCAAAATAAAAATAGTCTGTTGGAATTAAATGAAAATTTAGAGTGCTTGATACCTACACAAAGAACTTTTATTAAAAAATATAAGTGATTTTCATATATACTTTGACTTCAAGGAGTTTAAAATCTAGATAGCTATGAGATTCTCTATAAACCAAAACAGAATAATCCATCATGCCTGAGCTCTTTGAAAGTTAATGATAATGAGAATGTTATCAATTTAGAGGCTTCAGATTAGAATTATAGTCCTGAGGGACATTCAAGATGAAATTTAAGAACTAAACTGATTTGGTTCTGTACAATACATTTCATGACTGCTGGGATATACTGGGAATAGAGCTTGGATTATCTCCTATAAGATTTCAAATGCAGAAGTAGTATTTTGTATATTATGAAATAATGTCAAGCTAGTAAAATTTGAAGACTAGAGTAATCAGATGATCAGGAATGCACATTTTAAGAAAAATTAAAACAGGCTGCTACATAGAGGATTGTAATAATGTGAACAAAATGCTGGGAGACAAGGTAAAAACAAATACATAGTGACAACAGTACTGAACTGTGACTTGAAACAAAGTAGTGACCATGCATTGGAAAATGAGAAAGATAGGAGAGCTAACATGGATTGATGTAGATTTCTATGATTTTCAACCATCTCATTCATGGAGAGCAAAGGAGGAATTAAAGATGAATCTGAATATTTGAACCTGGATGACTACAAGGATTGTAGGCAAATACAGACTAAGGAATTAGTGAGAAAGATATTTTCAAAAGAAAATGATTGGGTACGTGGGCAGCTCAGGTGGTTAACTGTCTGCTTCTGCTCAGGTTGTGATCCCAGGGTCCTGGAATCAAGTCCCTCCTCTGCTTCCTGATAAGCAGGGAGCCTGCATCTGCCTCTCCTCTGCCCTTCCCCCTACTCGTGCTCTCTTGCACCTGCTCTCTCTCTAATAAATAAATTATATCTTTAAAAAAAAAATTGTGAACATAGTAAGTAGCCAAATAATTATTGTAGCATAATATCCACTATAGTAAAATTACAATAATAGTAGTTTCTCTTTGCAGTCTGCAATCTTAAATTCTGGGAAAAAAAAGTTGTTATCATTTGAGGCTCAAAGATCTATGTAAAACAAGGACGCCTGGGTGGCTTAGTCAGTTAAGCGTCTGTCTTTGGCTCAGATCATGATCTTAGGGACCTGGGATCCAGTCCAGCATCAGGCTTCTGACTCAGCAGGGATCCTGCTTCTCGCTCTGCCTGCTGCTCTCTCTGCTAGTTTGCACTCTCTCTCTCTGACAAATAAGTGGATGAAATCTTAAAAAAAAAAAAAAAAAGATTAAAAAAAATGTGGAATATAGTCAAAGTCATACAGCCATTACATGACAGTTAAAATTCAAATTCATCAAACTATAAACTTTCTACAAGCTTTCCCCACCTCACCATGCCCTGTCAGTCATTTAGCTTACTTACTTAACTGATGGCCTACTTAAGGATAGTCTCAGGCAGCTACCATTTGGAATTGACCAATAACTAAAATAGTAATTCTCCTAAAACCATACATTTGTTTTTATGTTAGAAAATAAACAGGTCTTTAGGGTACCTGGGTGGCTCGGTGGGTTAAAGCCTCCACCTTCGGCTCGGGTCATGATTCAGGGGTCCTGGGATCGAGCCCCTCATTGGGCTCCCTGCTCGGCGGGGAGCCTGCTTCCCTTCTTCTCTCTCTACCTGCCTCTCTGCCTACTTGTGATCTCTGTCTGTCAAATAAATAAATAAAATCTTAAAAAAAAAAAAGGAAAAGAAAATAAACAGGTCCATTATTACAACATTTTCAGTCAGAGGAACAATTGAAACAGATAGAAAGGACCATGTTTTTCTCTCTTCCCTTTTACAGACTTAAGTAGAGGTAAGATTTGTACTTAATGGGTAGTGTAGAGTCACTTTTGCAAAAAATAAAAGCATTAAAACTAAAAAAATGTAGTCATCCCACTCACTACTTTATTTTGTCTGTAGAGCATCTATTAGACTTTCTGCACTAAATTGATAGAGTTATTATTCTGTAACTGTGAAGTGATTACTTTTGTTAAATTTTATTCCACACTTGATATTGTTTGATGTTAGTCAAGTAAGTAATAAGTAAGATTAGAAAATGGTCTGCATTTATTTCTTGTTGATTTGCTCTTTAAAAATGAAAATTGATGATGAAATACTGAATATGTTAGAGAAAAAATAAAATTTTGTTCTGGAAAAAAAATCATTGTGTCTACGTGAACGACTCTGTAAGAGTAATTATTTTTTTCATGAGAAAATTATTTTTCTCAATGTTTAATAACCTAAACAATGATTCTTTCAATCAAGGTGTTGCTTCTAAAATCTAAGCTGTTATATCACCTATGTGTTTAGCTGACTTGTTAAAAAAACTTAAAGTGTTGAAGAAATTTAACGGAATGACAGTAATGATTTAATTTCCAAATATCATAATTTCTAATTGTTTTTTTCCTAATGATATTCATATTAAACCAAAAAATATACATGTCATTGATTTATACAATACAAAGTTAGTATAGATGTTTTAAAATACATATTTGGGGGGGGCGCCTGGGTGGCTCAGTGTATTAAGCCTCTGCCTTCGGCTCAGGTCATGATCTCAGGGTCCTGGGATTGAACCCCCACATCTGGTGCTCTGTTCAGCGGGGAGCCTGCTTCCCTTCCTCTCTCTCTGACTGCCTCTCTGCCTACTTATGGTCTCTGTCTGTCAAATAAATAAAAAAATCTTTAAAAATATATACATATTTGGTAGTTTAGATCACTTGAATAGTTTTGCACTATTAAGTTGTAGATACAAAAATGAAATTTATTATATCAAACATGTATTTTGGCCTTTTCGCCCGTTATTATGTGCCATCATGTGCAATGAGACTGCTTTGGCACTATTTCTTATGAGAAAATTTTCATCTTCACTTGTGTGAAGAAACTGCAGAATTCACCTGCTGAATTCTGCAGTTTCTATAAACACCTCTCCCCACTCCTTTATTTAGCCAATCACATTAAGCACATATTTACTGAGTCCTTATTCTAAGCCAAACATTATTCTAGAGGGGAGCACTACAGCAGTGAATAAAACCGTAAAAATCCCTGCCTTTATCATGCTTGATATCACTGGTCACCCAATGCTTCTTTTAGCTACACTGGAAGCCCTAGAATTATGCCCGTGTTAATTTGCAACCTCAGGAGCTTCATGGGTGAGATGTGAAACTGGCGGCTGCACACAGATGGTAGAGAGAGACTGAAGAAGGAGACAAACCACTTCAGACTGGTAGGTGTCTGGCTTGAGAAGTAGAGGAATTCATTTGCTGAAGCTTGCCTTAGGTGGGCACAAAACAAGTAGATCTCTACACCCACCCACTAGCATCTTTAAGTTGATATAGAAACCTTAACTGGGTTCAGTCTCCTACACAGGAGGCCTTAACTGAATTTAGTCGTGAGTCCTGTCCAGATAGCCTCGGCACCCCGTTTCTGCCTCAAGGCTATATCCTTGGGGCAGCTCCTGAGGGTGGAGAAGTCAAGCAGAACCTACGTTCCAAGGGTGGGGGAGCAGGTGCGGAGCCGCCTGGGTTTAGTCCATACACCTCCTCTTCTTAATGACCTCCTCCGTACCCTGGCATGAGTCAGAGAAACAGGGAATTCTCTGGAACCCACTCTCTGGCATTTGGTATTAAGTTAACCGGACTTCTCATCTGAGGCTAAATCTGTACGAGGCCCATACTAGCTGAGCTTTTTGCCTTACGCCCGAGAGCCAGTCCCTAACAGATGGCCAGTTTCTCCTAACCAGCTCACACTAGCAGCTTCTGCATCTGAATCCTGCTTGGGACAAAATACCTAGAAGCTAAGCTGCTCAAATACTAACATTGTTCTTTTCCTTCATCTTTTTAGGAATAGGAATCCTTTCTGTAATCACACTGTGGGGCATAGGGTTAAACCATTTGCAGTTAAACACTACCAACATCTATCTGTTTACTTGCCTTGATAGAGCTGCAGATTTCTCCTGCTACTGTATTATCTTTAGTAATCCCCTATAAGAATGCCTATTATTTCATGATGTAACTACTTTGTATTTTTGTCAACACCAATGAATGCCCACTAACCTTCACATCTTACCACCCCTGGCCATGCTCCAACTTAACAGCTGATACTAGATCAGAATCCTACCCTTCTCATTCAGCCTCTTACAGAATGAACTAAGTCATCCATATTTGTGTCAAAACCTGTGACAGCTTAGCATTAATAATGGAAGATACTGACCAAAACATTGAGTTAAGCAAGGGAAAATCTGAAATAACAAACAATTTTGTTTGTTGAAATTTAAGCCCAACTTTCTAATTTGTTGAAAGGGTTCCAAAGCAATGAGTTTAGAAATTAGAACTAAAATTTGCCGCCAGTTGAATAGAAGTAGAATAGAGGGTATGTAATTATATAAATCAAGATTTGTAAGGAATTTCAAAATTTAAGGCATTTTTCTCTAATTAGATAGGAGAGGCTATTACAGGGTCAGTCAGGCAAGTAAACCAGCCAGAAAGGTCAAGCTGTAACATCTCTGATGTAGAGTCATATATAAAATATATAAATATATAAAGGAAGCCCAACTGGATTTGAAGTACAGATGTTTATAATTTTTTTTTTTTTTTTTTTTTTTTTGTAATTTGACAGACAGAGATCACAAGTAGGCAGGGAGGCAGGCAGAGAGAGAGAGGAGGAAGTAGGTTCCCCGCTGAGCAGAGACACCGATGTGGGACTCAGTCCCAGGACTCTGGGATCACGACCTGAGCCGAAGGCAGAGGCTTTAAGCCACAGAGCCACCCAGGTGCCCCTGAAGTACAGATGTTTTTAAAAACATTATGTATGGCAGTCAAATTATGGAGGCAACCCAAGTGTCTATTGACTGATGAATGATAAAGAAGATGCAGTATATATACGCATATATATATATATATATATATATGTATATACAGCATCTATATAGATAGTTACATATAGTTGTATATAGTTACATAGTTATCTATATATACACACATAAAATATATAAAGATACATATATATACATACACAGACACACACATATGTGATGAAATATTATTTAGCCGTAAAAAAGGATGAAACCATGCCATTCACAACAACGTGGATGGAGCTAGACAGTATAATACTAAGTGGCATAAACCACCCAGGGAAAGACAAATACCATTATGATTTCACTCTTACGTGGAATTTAAGAAATAAAATAAACAAACAAAAAAAGGAAATAAACAAAAATAAATAAACAGACAAAAGAAAACAAGAAAAGAGATAAACCAGAAAAATGCTCTTAATTATAGAGAAACTAATGGTTCGGAGAGAGGAGGTGGGGGGGGATGGGTGAGATGGGGGCTTGGGAGCGCCCTTGTCGTGAGAGCACTGAGTAAGGTATGAAACCATTGGATCACTATGTTGTACACCTGACACTAATACAGCACTGCATGTTAACTACACTGGAATTAAAATTAAAAAAATAATAATTTCTACCTTTAGACATAAATTGTGGAAACCTCTTTAAAGAAGGAGAGATGAAGATCTTCTTTTCTTTTTCCTTTCCTCCCCTCCTCTGCCTTATTTCTTCCTTCTTGTTCTTCCAGCCTCCTCCCCATCCTTTCTTTTTCCTTTTTTTTTTTTTTTAAAGATTATTTATCTGTTTATTTATTTGACAGACAGAGATCACAAGTAGGCAGAGAGGCAGGCCAAGAGAGCAGGGGGGAGGCAGGCTCCCCACTGAGCAGAGAGCCCAATGTGGGGCTTGATCCCAGGACCCTGAGCCTAAGGCAGAGGCTTAACCCACTGAGCCACCCAGGCGCCCTATCTCCCCATCCTTTCTTTTGGACTTCAGGGACATTGGAGAGAGTTCATCACACCCTTCAATGTGTGGCACGTCATCATTGATGGTTTTACAATGTCTTTGTTTCATTTAAATTATTTACTATTATTATTATTACAATTATTCTTAAACTTCATTGATAATCCCTATGAGTCTCTGTCATAGTTACACACACACACACACACACACACACACACACACACATCTTAGTAAGCTAAGGAATGTTTTTGTAATCATACGAAAACCTGTGTATTTATGTTAAAGTGACATTGTGTTGTAAGGCTAACATTCTTTGTTGACACTTAATTTTTTTTTTTTTTTTTTATGTGAGGGTGATCTGGCCACATCCTCTTTCAGCTCACTGATTGCCAGGGATAATTTGGCTGATCTGGCTGCCCCAGAGGGCATCCCTTTCCTCTTCACCCCTCCATGTGTGCCTATCAAAGCTGCACGCTTAGTAGAACACTATGATCTTCCCAGAGGAGGGCTGTTCTTTAGTCAGGAGTGCTATGTGGAAGCTAGAAGCTCTGCACAAGTTCTCAAGGTTCATTTGCTGGAGAACATAGGGTAGTCAAGACTGCCAAGACTCCGGACATATCTAAATGAGGTGCTTTATGAGGCAATATACCTTTCTTAAAAGTATCAGTTGTATATGAGTATATACTCAGTATATGAGTATATATTTGACTGTTTCGGAATGTTCCATAATATTGCACTGCAGGCTTCCTCCACATCTTGCCGCATGTTTCCCACAGATAGACAACCAAGTTGCCTTCATAGATCAGTGCTAAAAATCACGTTGCTGCAAAGATCATTTCTGTACATGTTTCTTGTGAAACATTACAAGAATTTCTGGGGCATATTCAAGATTTGGATTGCAGGTCACAAGGTATACTCATATTTAATTTAATTAAGTACTCCTACATTTATCTTCAGAATGGTTTTACTAATTATACTACATCCCAAGTATAAACTGCCTATTTATATACTTTGTCCATTTTTTTTTCTTCTATTAGATTTTGTGTCTTTCATTTCATTGCTATAAGGAAACATTTTTCCTATTAATTATTTAACCTTTATTACGTTAAAGTATTTCAAGTGTGTTCCCATAGTGTATCACCTACAAACTTAGTTATATATGTGTTAACTAAAAGTATTAATTTTAATACAATCAAATGAAAGGTATTTTCTTCCCAATTTTTTGTTCTTTTGGGTTCTGGTTTCAGCAAACTTTTCATGAATAAATTTTCATTTCTATGTTTTTTACTTAGCACATGTCTGGGTTCACTTTATATTTATTGTGAGTCCACTATTATTTATTTTTATCCATTCAATGCCCTGTTTATGAACAATATCCACTAACCTATTCATCTTTCCCCTACTAACATTTGGTCTGATCTATAAAATATCAAAATAGGTCTGTTTCTGAACACTGTATTTTACTCCATTTTTCTGAGGATAGAATAATAAAATGTTCGTTACTGTGGTTTAGTGCATTTCTTAAAATCTGTCCTAAAAAGCCCTACTTCTAAAATAAAATGCACTTAGGTATTTGACCTTTATTCTTCCATAAAATCTTCTTCTTTGAACAACTTGCTGAAATTTGCATCGACACTGCAGTGATTTTATAGATCATTTGAGTAAAACGACAATTTTACATGGACAAATTTTGTGCCTGCATTTATTCTACTTTAGATTTGTATACTCTTTTGCATTTAGGGTAGGTTATTTCCAGACACATAGTTTTTGTTGCTTTAAGTTTTATTTCCTATTATATTTTTTAATTGGTAAATGCCAGTATAGAAAGACATCATTAATTGAGGAAGTTAGTAGTATACTTCATGACCTTCCTGAACTTTGGTATTAGTCCTAATATTGCCTAAGAGTTTTCTGTACTAGTTTTCTAACAGCAGTAGTGCAACAGTCCCAAATTTTTGCACTAAGTTGGCCCTCTGCGCTACTGAATCTAATTTGTAATGAAGGCATGAAAAAGAATTGATAGCTTATATGAACAACAGAAACTCAACAAATGCTAGCTTCCACCTGTGTCTTTCAATTCCTTTACAAATTTTCTCTGTTGTATGTATTTAATGTGTGCCTAATTCCCTGTGCTTCATGATGGGGTTCTTAGATTGTGGCAAATGTGAAATTAAACATAGTGAAACGAAGTTTCACTATGTCAATGCTGGCTTTCCCTCCCACTCAGTGTCCTCCTGCTCATCATTTAGCCACTACTCTATCTAGCATTTATCCAATGGACAACTCTTCGCATTAGTCAATAATTAATTGACCTGTTAGCTCTGATAAAATGATCGTCTATAATTAATCATGATTTACAAGGTACTTAAAAAATGTTGACAAACACAAACATCTTTGAATGCATACTGTGGTCGTGCATTTTGTTCAGTATATTAAATGCACTGTTTCAATTTACCTTATAAAAAACTTAAACAGTGTTACAGACTCCTGCTTAAAAATCAAATAGTTAAACCACTTTTTTAGCTCTTTATAGACCTTAAGTAGCAACCTTCTATTTCCTTAGCATTAGGGAATTTTTATCCATCACCAAATTAAATTTATTTTTTCTCTCTTACTAGCTTGCTTTACTCTACTGGAGATATTTTTCTTAGAAAGCTTTATTTTAGTATCAGTGGTCAGTAGTTGCTTTGTATCATAATAAATCCATCAGTATTCTCAAATCATGCAGCTTTTAGAAATGCACTAGGTTGCTGAGCTATGCATAAGGTATGTCAAATGATTGAACTAATTAAGATTAAGAAGGAAAAAATCTAAACATTGAATAGTTTTTAGAACAAAATATGATCATTATATTAAATTTCAAGATATGAGTTTACTTATTTCATTTTATCTGCACTAATAAACCTAGTTGAAACGTGAAAAAGAATGAATCAGTTCATTAAGTTGGAAAGAGAAAGTGCACAAATACTCTTCAGGAAACTTATGTTTGCTTGGTATTCCTAAGCCTTCCAATGCAAAAGGGCCCAAGGCCGCAGCTATAGGAAAAAAGTAAAAATAAAAAAGGAAGAAAAAATCAGGAATACCAGCTAGAGTTAATATGGCTTTTATTTTTAGAGCATTTCACATATATTAAATAGCAGATAAAGAATAAAAAAGTATCAACAGTACTTATTATAACATAATTACGTGAAAATAATATCAGGTTTAATTTCCTCATTATCTATGCTCTAATATGCTATTAATTCAGTACAGTAACACATACTTATTTGTGTATTTTCTGGATTATATTAACATTTTCAGACTCAAGTAAAACAAAACAAACAAACAAAAAAAATGACACCGAACCACTATTAGTTCATCCAAGCCCAGGTTTTAAGTTATGGGTTACTAACCAACTGATGAGGATGATGTGAAACTTGCTAGCAAATCTAAGCTGATACCAGCCAGCAGACCAACTTGCCAGAGTTAAACTCTATGCTTATACCAGTGGCTTTTTTCCAAGCTCACAGGTTTTACAAAAGTATAATTTCCTGAAAGCTTATTCTTTTTCATTTTCTCCTTTTAGCTTTGCTTTTTAGGCATTATCTGGTCAATTAGCCTGTCACTTTTTTTCATATTGACTTGGTAGTTAGTACTATTGATAAACTATGTCTATTTTAAGTAGTTCATTAGCAGCATAATTATGATATTTAAGTTCCTAGATCACAATGCATTATGTCTATACAACCAGTTTCTCCATTTAAAATATTTTGTTAATCCATAATTTCTGGAAAACACAATTCTTTTTATTCTTGTTACAGAGTTGATAACTCACAGATTTAAAAAAAATATATATGTCCACAAATTATTTACCATCTTCATTCTTAACAGATGGGCACTAATTCTTCTCTACAGTATGACAGGATTTACAGACGTGCTTCTAACAATCAGAATAAAGTGGAAGTGATGGTGTGTAGCTTTGGATACCAGATTATAAATACGCTGCGGCTTCCACATTGATTGTTCTCTTTCTGTCTTTTGGACGAAGCTCACTTTGGAGAAAACCAAGACCCAGGAACAACTGAGAAGGTCTTCAGTCCAACAACCCTCAAGAATGGAGGCCTGACAATAATCTATTTGTAAATTAACTTAGAAATAGATCCTCACTGGGTGGCTCAGTAGGTTCAAGCCTCTGCCTTCGGCTCAGGTCATGATCTCGGGGTCCTGGGATCTAGGCCTGTATCGGGCTCTCTGCTCAGCAGGGAGCCTGCTTCCCCCTCTCTCTCTGCCTGCCTCTCTGCTTATGTGTGCTCTCTCTCTCTCTGTGTCAAATAAATAAATAAAATCTTAAAAAAAAAAAGAAAGAAATAGATCCTCAGTGAGAGTCAAATCTTGAAATGACAACAGATGGGGAATGAACAGAACTACACTTATAAGCCACTCCTAGATTCTGGCTCCTTTGAAACTGAACTAATCAATGTCCATTGTTAAACTGCTGAGTTTGAATATTATTTGCACATGACAGTAGAGAATGTATACAACGACATTGGTGTCAATGGACACTTAAGACTATTATGACCATGGATATTCTCACTAGTTCTTCCTGTTTTGGTCCTATTTCCCATTTTTGCTAGAATCACCTTGAAGGAAAATATAAAACATACTATATATCATTATGTATTTTATCTAGTGTTTGGTATTACACAATCGTTATATATTGTATACTTTAGTACATATGATATATTTTATACACTATAAATTATATATTGATTTTCCATATATTTGTATTATGGATAGTTGTGCCTTTTGAGGGACTCAACATATTATATTATTTTTTTATATATTTTTTTAGTAAGATTATTTATTTATTTATTTGAAAGACAGATTACAAGTAGGCAGAGAGGCAAGCAGGGGGTGGGGAACAGGCTCCCCGCTGAGCAGAGAGCCCGATGCAGGGCTCGATCCCAGGACCCTGGGATCATGACCTGAGCTGAAGGCAGAGGCCCAACCCACTGAGCCACCCAAGTGCCCCAACATATTATATTATTATTTTGATGCTCAAATTATTTAAACACGGCCAGAAGAAAGCTGTTACTTTGGTCTTTTAGCATTAATCCATATATTGATAGTTACATTCTTCTGACTTATCACTAAAACTTTCCAGCAACAGAATGTTTCAAACACTCCCTATCTTTTTCTTTTCTTTTCTTTTTCTTTTTTTTTTTTTTTTTTTTCCTTTGGAGGGGGCACATATGTGAAAGGATGCATATGCTTCAAAGTTATATTGCTAGTTTCCTCTCAGGTCATACTCCAGACCCCTGCCTGTCCAGGCTACAAAATGTGGTCTCTATTGGAGAATTTTCCTGGTTCCCCTATCTTAAAAGGACCCTCCACTAGCAATTTCTGTCTTTTTCTTATGGTGCTTACCCACGTGTGAGATTAATTATATAAATTACTTATACCTTTTTGTATCTTGAATTTTGAGAATACATCTTTTTTACAATTTTGTTCTTTGGAAAAACACATCACCATTTTATTTGCAATAAGCAAATCAACTTCAGCTATGAGCAGTTTCTTACTATGTCTCTGAAGTTGTCTAACAACAAAGTGGATGATTATTCCATACCTGAGACTGGTTTCAATTTTAACTTTTATGATTTAAAATTAAGAAAATTCCCTAAATCATTTTCAAACTTCTAGGCCTAAGCGGAAAATAACAATAGCTTAGATTTATCGAAGGCAAAAAATGTGGGCTGAACAGTGCTGTATGCCTTTTATGTCCTTTCATTTAATCTTCAAAATTACTCTATGAGGGTGGCACCTGGGTGGCTCAGATGGTTGAACGTCTCCCTTTGGGTCATGTCATGATCTCTGGGTCCTGGGATTGAGTCCCAGGTCAGGCTCCAGGCTGGCTCAGCGGGCAGCCTGTTCTCCCTCTCCCTCTGCCTCTTCCCCTGCTTGTGTGCTCTCTCTGTCTCCCTCTCTCAAATGAATAAATAAGATCTGTAAAAAAGAAAAAAAAATTACCCTATGAGGTTGAGACTGGTCTTATCCTGATTTTAAAATGAAGGAAGTAATTCAAAGGGAGAAGGAGCAAGTTGCCCAACGTCACAGAGTCAGGGCACAGTCAGACTTTGAAGTTAAAAAGATTGAATTTTTAAATTTATGACTTTGACTACAGTACTATAATAATAAACTACCACCATATTTTTATGAATGTTACCTAAATCTGTGACACACTTTGACAGACACAGTTTTTTTTCTTAGTAGGACTATAATTTTTCTTTTTTTTTTTTTTTTATTAGTTTCAGAGATAGAATTTAGTGATTCTTCAGGTGCATATAACACCCAAAGCTCATTACATCATGTGCCCTCCTTAATGCCCATCACCCAGTTGCCCCATCCCCCACCCCCACCCCACCCCCTCACCTTCCCTCCAGGAACACTTTTAGTTTCCTAAAGTTCAGCGTCTCTTCTGGTTTGCCTCCCTCTCAATTTGCTTCTTATTTTATTTTTCTTTCCTTTCCCCTGTATACACCTGTTTTATTTCTTAAATTCCACATATGAATGAAATTATATGATATTTGGGCAGACATTTTTTTTTTAAGATTTTATTTATTTACTTGACAGAGAGAGATCACAAGTAGGCATAGAGGCAGGCAGAGAGAGAGAGAGAGGAGGAAGCAGGCTCCCTGCTGAGCAGAGAGCCCGATGCGGGACTGGATCCCAGGACCCTGAGATCATGACCTGAGCCGAAGGCAGTGGCTTAACCCACTGAGCCACCCAGGCGCCCTGGGCAGACATATTTTAAAATTATTATTTCTGTAGAAATAGAATTCATCTAAAATAAAGCATTTACAGAAATTTCAAGTAAAGAGAAAGTTTTTACAACTCAATTATGCAGAAATAAAAATCTTCAAACTTGGACTATATTTAGAAATACCTAAATGCTTATGAGGGAAAAATTAATATTTGTCTTAGTAGTGGGATAATGCTAAGGAAATAGGTCCCAGTTGACTGACTGTATTAACATGAGAAAATGGGGGATTTTTACTTTTATTTTTATCCATACCTTCTTAAAATTAAACACTTATTTGCCTTGTTTACTTTTCACATTTGGTATAAAGTAACAGCTGCAGAATATAGAGTATATGTGTGTAAATATTTGTGATGTGTCTCACTCAAATAGTAGGTATCAATATTACAGCCTAGAAAATATATATTACTTTAATGGAAAGATCACATGTGATTTGCATATAGGTTTTTAAAAAATAACAATCTTATTTCAAATTTTGGAACTGTCTCTTGGCTGATACTTTTTTTTTTTAAGTTTTTTTTCTTTTTTCTTTTTTTATTTGACAGACAGAGATCACAAGTAGGCAGAGAGGCAGGCAGAAAGAGAGAAAGAGAGGGAAGCAGGCTCCCTGCTGAGCAGAGAGCCCGATGCGGGACTCGATCTCAGGACCCCGAGATCATGACCTGAGCCGAAGACAGCGGCTTAACCCACTGAGCCACCCAGGCGCCCTCTTGGCTGATACTTGATTAGCCAACATGAAAAATGAAATTTAACTTGAAAGCACAAGATGTTTTGTTTGTCCTCACACAATATTACTCTTAAGTTTTAAACAGTTTATAAATTATATTGTTCTTTTCATATTATTAATTTTAAAATACATTAGATGGTCAGTTCTGCAAAGTTGGATTACAAGTATTAGAGGTAGATTTTTTTCTTTTTAATTAACTTCTTTGTTTATCTTATCTTTCTGTCTTTTTACTCTTTTTCCTGAACTAAAAAGAAAAAAAAAAAAAAAGGCTTCATCGGGAGCTTGGTAGGAAGAATACAGAACTTAATACATTCCAGTTTTATCTTTGAAATGCAAAACATAAAGATAAAAATGAATAATTCAGTGAATTATCCAAGTGCCTTGAAGATATCTAGTTATTTACATTTACTTGGCTTTACTTTAGTCATCCCTTAGCAACTTTCAGAAAAGGGGCATGGAAGGGAAAGAAACATTTCTTCTCTCTCTTCCCGCCCTCCATTCATTCCTCTCTGGTCCTTACTCTCCTGTTCTCCTTTCTTTACTTTGATGCAGATAATCCTTTCCACAAATATAAGGAGTTAAGAATGTGTTTTTTATTATTTTAATCAGAGGAGACTTGCTTACAGAGAGAAATAAAGGAACCACTGGACAAAGTCCCACTGTATTTGCATATTTTAAAGGTTTATTATATATTGTTTTAAATATTATGTTAGATTTTCAAAACCTACAGTTTTTCTGCACCCAAGCGCAAATTAGAGATTCCAAAGACAAAGCATCTGGGGTATTATCTTCTAAACTGTTTATTATTCATGATCATCTTATTATGTGTTAATAAATTGAAACAAATTTGGCATCCATCCAACATGCATGTTAGAAATGACTAATCAGGACTTTTTTTAGTTTGAATTTATAGAAACCATATTTAAAGAAAAAGAACTCATCATCTAGCCACAGAAACAGCAAAAGGAAAGGCTTAAAAATATTTCCTTGTAAACCTGCTGCACCCACTTCCTCCACGAGTCTCAGCTTACCTGTGCTGTGATGACTTACCCTTAGATTCTACCTGGATGAGATGTTCTGATTAGCTATCCATGGTTTGACAAAGCTCCATCATCTTGGTGGATATGACTGCTCTCTTCTCATGCCCACCCACCTTCACACTGAGAACTACTTGTAAGATACCCATTTTACCTTTTTTTTATATATTATATATGATTCCTATTATAAGTGCTTGGAAATTTCTCTTATTAGCATATGCCAAAACTTACTGAAGTGCAGAGTGTGTATCAGCCAACTTTTTTTTTATATATATAAATGTGGGTTATTTTATGTATTGTATCCATATCCATGACAATGTAGTCATTAAAAATAGATAGTGTAACCAATATAATTGTCTCTGGAATCTGGCCTCCTTCTGTCCATTTCTATTGTAAGCTGGTAGTTCAAATTTGTTTCTTGTTGTCTGAATTATCATCACAATGATTGAAACTCAGCTCAAACAATGACAAGATTTCACTGTACTTTGGAAGGAGATAAAACTGTTTGGCCTAAATAGGTGCTTGGTATTTGTCCACATTTCAAATAACTAGCCCCTCTACATTTATGGGGCCAAGCAAAATTGCCCACTAACCTCTGGTTATGCTTAAAATAGTTTCTACCACCATGTCTTTGCTTCTGCTTTTCTCCAAGGCATTTCGTTAATGGCATATTTCTTTCTCACCGTAACTCCACCTTTTCAAATCCTGTATATTCTAAAAAAGAAATGACACACCCCCTCTATGACTTCTCCCTAACTACCTAGAATTACTCTCTTCTTTTGTGTTCTGATAGCACTGAATTTATAACGGCCTAAAGGCCCTCATCACTTCTTACTATCTTTGAGTTATTTGTGTTGTTTTACTTCCCCCAATGGACACATATTTGAGAACCAGAATAATTTACTTATGATTGAATAACCCATAGAGCATAGTGCAACGTTTTATACAGAGTAAGAGCTTTTTAATTTTTTTGAAGCGAAAGCTGACATTAATGAATTATGCTTAATATATGCAGCCTAAACTAAGAGAATTAGAAACCCAGGCTATTTTGGAAACCTATGAAAATAGTTACAAAAGCAGAATGAGACTATTTCTCTATCACATCTCTTATCTGCTGTAAAAATATCTGATCCATAAATTCCTTAACTCCAGAATTTTGAAGTAATTTTGAGCTTTACAAAGCAGGGAAAAAAAAATAATGGAATAGTTTAATAAAGTATATATAAGTGCTGGGAGAAAATGCTTTTTTTTTTAATTTTTTAAATTTCTATTTGCCACTCTCATCCCTCCTCCCCAAATCAAGAGAACAGAAAATTAATAGAATATGTATAGTTTGGGTTCTTTCTTGCATGGGTTTACTTACTCATTCTCTCATTCCTAAAATAAAGTTTTACTGAACAACAATTATGCACCAGGCAATATGAATTAATTTTGTCTCTCTAAAGATAATTAAACATAGAGAAGACATTCTAAATCTTTTTTTTTTAATATTATTTATTTATTTGACAGACAGAAATCACAAGTAAGCAGAGAGGCAGGCAGAGAGAGAGAGAGGAAACAGGCTCCCTGTCAAGCAGAGAGCCCTACACAGGACTCAATCCCATGACCCTGAGATCATAACCCGAGCGGAAAGCAGAGGCTTAACCCCCTGAGCCACCCATGCACCCCAACATCCTAAATCTTTTTTTTTTAATAATTTTTTTTAATTTATTTATTGACAGAAATCACAAGTAGATGGAGAGGCAGGCAGAGAGAGAGAGAGAGAGAGGAAAGCAGGTTCCCTGCTGAGCAGAGAGCCCGATGCGGGACTCTATCCCAGGACCCCGAGATCATGACCTGAGCCGAAGGCAGCGGCTTAACCCACTGAGCCACCCAGGCGCCCAACATCCTAAATCTTAACCAACCTGTTAAGGGGATTAAGTGATTAAATTTAATGTTGTTTTGGCAATTAGGTTTTTTTTTCTAAATTTCGACATTTTTCAGGTTTTATTTTTATTGATTTTTTAAAAATAAATGATGTATGCTTTTATATTAGTTTCAGGTGTACAGCATAAGTATTCAATACTAACGTATATTCAGAAATGACCACTGCAATTAGTCTAGTTAGTATTTATCAAAATACATAGTTATAAACTTTTATGAAACTTTTTAAGATTTATTCTCTTATCAACTTCCACATATGGAATACAGTATTAACTGCAAATCTCCATGCTGTACATCACATCCCTATGAATTATATACTTCATAGCTAGAAGTTTGTACTTTTCAACTTCCATCACCCATTTTATTTCCACTCCATACTCTGCTACATCTGGCAACTACCCATCTGTTCTCTGTATCCATTAGCTCGTTTTTGTTTGTTCTATTTTGTTTTGCCTTTTGTTTTTAGATAATACAGATAAGTGAGAACATATGGTATTTGCCTTTCCTTATCTGACTTATTTCACATAGCATAATGCCTTCAAGGCTCATCCATGTTGGTGCAAATAACTGAATTTTGTTTTCTTTTTATGGCTGAATAATATTCCAGTGTGTGTGTGTCTGTGTGTATGTGTGTCTCTGTGTGTGTGAGATCTTTTTTTTAATTTTCTTTTTAAATCCATTCATCCATTGGTGGACATTTAAATTGCATCCGTATCTTGGCTATTGTTGTGCTCGCTTCGACAGCACATATACTAAAAATTGGAACATATCTTGGCTATTATAAATAATGTTGCAATGAACATGGGGTGTATGGAATTTATCGTTAGTGTTTTCATGTTCTTCAGATAAAAACCTAGAAGTGGGATTACTATGTCATTTGGTAGTTCTGTTTTTTTTAATCTTTTGAGGAACTTCCATATTGCTTTCCATAGTGTATATACCAGTTTACGTTCTCACCAACAGTGCATAAGAATTCCCTTTTCTCCAGATCCTCTACAGATTTGTTATTTCTAGTCTTTTTGATAAGAGTCATTCTAAGTGGGGTGAGGTAATATATCATTATGGTTTTGACTTATCTGATGATTAGTGATATTGAGCATCTTTCACTTACCTTTTGGCCATCTGTATGTCTTTTTTTGGGGAAAAAAAAAGTTTAATCAGAACCTTTGCCCATTTTTAATTGAATTGTTTGTTTTGTCATTGTTTGTGAGTTTTATGAGTTCTTTATATAATTTGGATATTAACTCCATGTCACATATAGGACTTGTGAATATTTTTTCCTGTTCAGTAGGTTGTTTGTTTCATTTTTCTGATGATTTCCTTTGCTGTGCAGAAGCTTTTTGATTTAATATAGTTCTACCTGTTTATTTTTTGTTTTTTGTTGCTTTTGCTTTTGCTGTCAATTAAAACAAAACAAAACAAAACAAAACAAAACTTACCACCGGTGTTTTCTACAAGGATTTTTATGGTTTTAAGTCTTAATATTGAAATCTTTAGTTTCTTTCAATTAAGTTCCTTTATAAATTTTGTTTTTCTTTGAAATTGATTGGAAATTGGTAGTAGTGATATGAATTAAAGTTCATCCTTATTAATTTCCCAAGTATACTTTTTAGGACAACACCAATCCCTTGCTCGGAGAACCATGTTATGTTCTCCTTTGATTATTTCACATTACCAAATTAAGTATTAATTAATAATTATTGATTAATAAAAATTATTTCTTGTCTCAGTTTTCAAAATAAAGAACCACTAGAACTAAAATTTTCACCATGTTTTAAGTTAAATCTGAAGGCATATTTTGATCTTAATTTTGGGGTTTGTAAATATCTAGTTTAAATTATAAGGACAAATATCAAATACAAGGGGCGCCTGGGTGGCTCAGTGGGTTAAAGCCTCTGCCTTCGGCTCAGGTCATGATCCCAGGATCCTGGGATCGAGCCCCGCATCGGGCTCTCTGCTCGGCAGGGAGCCTGCTTCCTCCTTCTCTCTCTCTGCCTGCCTCTCAGCCTACTTGTAATCTCTGCCTGTCAAATAAATAAATAAAATCTTCAAAAAAAAAAATATCAAATACAATAACACCTTCTGATCTTTTATTTCTACTTAATGAATATGCATTAGAACACAGGTTTTTTGATATTGTATCAACCATCTAATGTGTAACAAATCACTACAAAACCTGTATCCAAAAAAATCAATAATCATTGATATCCTTCACAACGTCTATCAAGAATTCTAGAGCAAGTTGGCCATATAGTTTTGATTTAAGTGTTGCATATGTTTGTAGGCTTTAAGGGAATGGGAGAGGCATTTTTAAGATGTTTAACCTATATAGCTAGCAGTTTGATACTTGCTATTGATGAGAGCTTGTTTTCCTCCACATGGGTCATTCCACAAGAGTTACTTGAGTTTTCTAATTGCATGTCATCTGCCTTCTTTCAGAATCAAATCAAAACCAAGAAAGAAGATTGAATACCTAAAAAAGCTTAACTTCAAGTTCATATACTCTCCCTTCTACCATAATCTGTGGTTCACTCAGGCCAGCCCTGATTCAATATGGAAGAAATCTACACAACAACAAGAATGTCAGGAGGCAAGAACCATTTAAGGCCATATTGAAGGCTGGTATCATAAATGTTAAGAAGTGTAATAACGTTTCTAAACTTCAGTTTCTTTTTCTGTGACCTGAGTCATATGAATTAGATTAGAGATTAGTAAACTTTCTGTAAAAATATAACTAGTAAATATTTTAAGATTTGTGGGCCATGTAATACCTGTTGCAACTACTCAACTCTGTTGTATCACAAAAGCAGATATAAATGATACACAAAAGAATGAATGTGCTGCATTTCAATAAAACTTTATTTACCAAATAAATTTGGATTTGGGTCACAGGACATAGCTCGCTAATGTTGCAGTAGATGATTTAGAGATTCTAATTCTTTATTATTTATATAAGATAGAGAATTTCAATTCTACACAATCTTAAAAGTGATAACACACTGTCTAAATACATAAATCTTGAAAAAAAATATTTGTGCTCTGCCCTTGTCATGGACTAAAGTCATATATTGAAGCCCTTACCCCCAATGTGACTGCTTTGGAGATAGGACCTTTAAGGGAATAATAAGGTTAAATAAAATTTGACCTAATCTGATAGAACTTGTGTCCTTATAAAAAAGAAAGACACCAGAGATCTATATTATAGAAAGCTATGTTACAGAAGTCAAGGGGAAAAGTTAGTTCAAGAACGAAAGTATTCAACATTTTAAAAAACAGCTTGAAGGACATATAACAACTGATGAATATTCATTTAATTTAGCAATTTTGAGTTGTGTGATGAAGCTGAACAGTAGATTGGACATAAGAAGGGCGCACATTATAGTGAACATTTTCTGTGTGCCAGGTCATCTCCTAAACTTTATTTAGATTAATTCTCACTATAAGCATGTGAAATTGGTCTTATTTTTATCCCATTTTTTTAAAGATTTTATTTATTCATTTGACAGAGAGAGATCACAAGTAAGCAGAGAGGCAGGCAGAGAGAGAGGAAGGGAAGCAGGCTCCCTGCTGAGCAGAGAGCCCAGTGTGGGGCTCGATCCCAGGACCCTGAGATCATGACCTGAGCCGAAGGCAGCAGCTTAACCCACTTAGCCACCCAGGCGCCCCATATCCCATTTTATTTTTTTTATGAGTATATTGAGGCACAGTGAAGTAGAATAGTTTATCCAAGGTTACATAACTATTATGAGAAGAAATCAAAATCAGTTATCTCTTTCAGAGTCTAGAACCAACCCTTATAGGTAATACAGCCAATGTCTGTCTTTGTATAAAAATGTATTTTCATACAACAACTGTTCATGATAAAGATAATAGTTAAGTGGGCTTGGGTAAATTATAACAATAACTATTTATAATAAAATTTTAAGAAAAGTTGCAGGAAAGTTATGAAAAATAAAAATTTATCAGTGAAGCAATAACATTGACCCTGAACTATATTTGGTGATAAATTAGAGGGGATAATTTAAAAACTATGAAATAGTTCTTGAAAATCTTTTTGCTTCTGTAGTTACCTAAAACCAAACAAATGAAAACTAAGTGGACTCTTCTCAGGTGAACCCATAGTTCCTCATCCTGGGGAAAATGTGAATGAGCTTAACTTCTTGGTGAAACTGGGTTTGGGCACTGCAAATAATCAGACATAGTTTTATTTCACTAAATTAAAGTGTTTTATAAAAAAAGTGTTTTTTTTTTGTTTGTCTGTTTGTTTTGTTTTTAAAACCACCAACCCCCCCAACACATACACACAAACCAAAAAGCTGTGTCTTAGTCTACTACTTAGACCTCTATGGCTATAACAAAAAGTATAGACTGGGTGGTTTGAACAATTTATTTCTCACAGTTCTGGAGACTGAAAAGTCCAACATTCGAGCATCTACAGATATGGTGTCTGGTGAGGAACTCCTTCCTGGTTCACAGACAGTAGTCTTGTCAATATGTGCCTACTTGGAGGAAAGAGTGAGAGAGCTCTTTTGGGTCTCTTGTTTTAAAGGTGTTAATTCCTTTCATGGCAGAGCCTCCCTCATGACCTAATAACCTCACAAAGGCCCCATCTCCTAATGCTAACACTCTGGGATTTAGAATTCAACATATGAATTTTGGGAAGATGTAAACATTCAGTTGGTAACACCTTACAGAACAACTCTCTATATTTGTCTGTTATTGACCTCATTGAACATTAATAGACAAAGAAAACAAAAGGAAATGCAACATGTCTAAATAAAATCTTTAAATAGTATAAAATATACATTTCTAAATATAGATAGATTATATATATATTTAGGGTATCTATTCAAACTGCTTATTTCGAATGGGTTGTGGTTAGTATGAATTCTCACTATAGGAAGGCATTTGCACCTCTGCAATGAATAAATTTACTAAACAGTACAGAAGAAGAAATAATATGCATTGTGTGTAGACAATAAGGCAATAAGACTTTCTTTGTAGAAAACTTTGAAATAAGAATTAAACTACCTATTATCAATACTTGTTTCATTATCTACATGCACTAGAAATTCTAAGTAATCCCAATGCCATGATATTGCCCTGTGAAGTTTTGTCTTTGATTTTGTTTGGTATAAAATCAAGATAACTCATGTAGTAATCACTCTTTTAATAATGTGCTAAATATTCAATTGCTTAATTAGCTCACTTTTATTACTCCCTCTAATAATCTATGCATTCTACATAAAAGTTAATTCTGAGAACTCTCAGTTATATGTTTAAACTCCACTCAAGCAATTCAGACAAGTTTCAAAAGTTAAGTTTATAGTGGTTCAGAATTAATAAAACTGATTTTGGGTGCCGGTCTTGTCTACAACCACCGTATAATTGCATATTCTTACATTTAACAATAGATTTAAAATAAACCATGAGAGCACAGTGATTGTAAACAGGCAGAAACAAAATTAGTTACATCTGTTGTCACTCTATTTGCAAATTATTCCCTAAACTTGGCAGGAGCATTTCCTCTGGTGTATTTTCCATCTTTCAAAAAAAGGCATTAATGCAAAACACACGTCTGATAAAGAACTCTTATTCAAAATATACAAATAATTCTTAAGATTTAGCAATATGAAAATAAACAACTCAACTAAAAAAAAAGACCAAAAATCTTAACACCTCACCAAGAAAATATACAGATGGAAAATAAACACATGGAAAGATGTTCCACATCTTATGTCATCAGGGAATGCAAATTAAAACAATGAGATGCCCTTGAAAACCTGTTAAAATGTCCAAAATCCAGAACACCATTAACACCAAATACTGGAAAGGAGGTACAGGAACAGGAACTCTTATTCATTGCTTATAGGAATGTAAACTAGGAAAGCCACTTTGAAAGATACTTTAGCAGTTTCTTACAAAACTAAGTACACTTTTACTCTATGACTCCAACAATCACTCTCCTTGGTTTTTACCCAATGGGACTGAAAACTTATCAACACAAAAACTTGCACACAGATGTCATAGGAACTGTATTCATCAATGTCCATGTAATTACCAAAACAACAAGATTTACATGAGAAGGTGAGTTGATATTGTACTTTTAGTACATTAGACAATGGCATATTATTCAGTGCTTAAAAAATAATGACATGTAAGTAATGAAAAGATATGGAGGAAACCTAAATGCATATTACAAAGGGGAAAACATTTAAAAAGGCCACATACTGCATCATTCCAACTATATGACATTTTGGAAAAGACAAACTATGGATATAGTAAAGGGATCAGTAGTTGCTGGGAATGTGTACATAGGCTGCGAACAGAGGATTTTAGGACAGTGAAAATACTCTGCATGATACTATGATTACGGACACATGTGTTTTTGTGGGTCTCAGCCTACGTATAATGATGCTTTGCTGGAAAGCATGAAGCACCCTCCTAGACCTGTACCACTTGCAGTGAACCCCCATAGATGTTTCCCCAGAGTCACTGCTGTGGATGGACTGGCACATGTGGCATATTTGGATTGCAAGATGTACTTCAGCAACAATAATCAGGAATTTTGAAAGAATAAGAATAATTACTCACAAGGACTAGAGAACACAAAGCAAGGTCAGAAAGGGAAAGAGGATGAACCTGGGGTTCTGCCTTTATTGGGATCAAGGGTAGGGTGCCTAGGATTTATTGTGTTCTCTATTGGTCGATTTAAAACAGAAGAGCAAGAAAAAATTAAACACAAGAGTATGGGAAAGGAAAATCAGGGTCATTCAAGTGGTTAGTTCATTAGGTCACCCAGGGCTTTCTAAAAGAGAAAACTCATGGGGCATTTAGGTGACTGTTGGTTAAGCATCCGAGTCATGACTTTGGCTCAGGTCGTGATTGCTCAGGGTCATGATATTGAGCCCCACCTCAGGCTCTGGGTTTGACACGGAGCCTGCTTAAGATTCTGTCTCTCCTTTCCCACTGCCCTTCCCCTCTGCCCTACCCACTGCCCTAACTTGTGTGTGTGCTCACTTGCTCTCTCTCTCTCCCTCTCTCAGTAAATCTAAATAAACAAACAAATAAATAAATAAGAAAATACATGGGTGAATCAACCTGGCTTTTAATTCAGTTGTGTGGCTAGCAATATATTTATCTGAGATACATGGGTTTTTGTTTTTGTTAGTTTCTGTTTTGTTTTGTTTTTTTTTTTATTTGTTTTTGTCTTTTAATGAATGTCTTTGCAATCAAAAGCTTAATGTTAGGCACTTACATTATAAGCAGAAAAGCTAGATGTCAATGTTCATAGCAGCAATGGCCATAGTCACCAAACTGTAGAAAGAACCAAGATGCCCTTCAACAGATGAATGGATAAAGAAGATATGGTCCATACATGCAATGGATTATTATGCCTCTATCAGAAAGCCTCATTTTTGCTGGATTATCTGCTAGTGGTTTCATGTTTATATATTTCCAACTTTTGTATCAACATGGATGGGATTAGAAGAGATTATGTTGAGTGAAGTAAGTCAAGAAGAGAGAGGCAATTATCATATGGTTTCACTTACTTGTGGAGCGTAAGGAATAACATGGAGGACATTGGGAGATGGAGAGGAGAAATGCGTTGGGGGAAATCAGAGGGGGAGACAAACCATGAGAGACTGTGGACTCTGAGAAACACACTGAGGGTTTTGGAGGGGACAGGGGTAGGTGGTTGGGTGAGCCTTGTGATGGGTATTATGGAGGGCAAGTATTGCATGGAGCACTAGGTGTGGCACATAAAAAGTGAATTTGGGGGCACTAAAAAATATTTAATTTAATTTTTTAAAAAAGGAAGACAAGCTAGTTGTCCAACACATATACTACAGGTATTGAATATCTGTCCTAACCCAGAGAATGCACAACACCAAGAGTAAACCCTAACAGAAAGTATGGACTTTGGGTGATGAGGATGTGTCAATATAGGCTTATCATTTCTAGGAAATGTATCACTCCAGTGTGGGATTGATTGTGAAGGAGGCTGTGAGCGTTGGAAGCAGGGCAAAGGGAATAGGGGAATTCTCTTGACTTTCTGCTCAATTTTGTTGTGAAATTTAAACAGCTCTAAAAAAAATAAACTCTATTTAAATGGAGGAAATACTACATTCATACAATTAAAAATGTTACCCTATTGCTTTTGTCCTTTTTTATTGGCTTGTTTATAGATATGAATTCTAATAATGAATTCATTTTAACAAATTAAAAATAAATCACTCATTTTAATAAATGAATTTTTTGTAGTAATTATTATTTTTATTTCATGAAAAATACCTTCCAAAATAATCTTGCAGTATAGAGAACATATCAAAATATGATCTGTTACAGACTTAAATTTTATATCAGAAAATACAACCATTGTTACTTTACCTCAAGGCTTCCTTCTTAAAGTCATCCTTTCCCTCAAAAGCTAACTCATTGCTTTGAATCAAATGAAAATACAGGAAATTTATGTCCATTTAAGATCTTTTTTTTTTTTTTGTGCTGCTCTTACCTGTCCACCAGAAATATTTATGCTACTTTAAAGAAATTCTAGAGGTTATGTCTTAAATATTTTAAAGAAATGGTTTAGGAATAGCCATATGTGCATATTTATACATAAAAACATTTTTTTTTCTCCCTTAGATTCTTACTGTGTTAGGCATACTTAAAGGTGTTGGTGCTCCCTAAAGCTGTTCTTTGGCTTCCTGTTAAGTTTAGGCTCTTCATCTCAGTGTCCCCAAATATTTTTTAAAGAATACACATAACTTTCTTGTTATGACTGAAAACAGAAATGTATGAAATACTTCAGCTCATTGCCTAAAGTGATAACATAGTAATGACGTTTATTTTTCAAGGATCTTTTTGATCCCAATTATTAGAGAAATCTGATTTTATGGTATTAAGGCAACTGTATTTTCTTCTAAATGCATACAAGGCTGAAATATACAGTCAGCCATCTGCAGAGAAAGGTACAGGCAATGAACCCAAAGATGGAAAGGCCATTTATTAATGAATCTGAAAAAGAGATAAGACAAAGAAGAAATTTAAATAGCTTTTACCTGATTTCATACTCTCTATATTTTATATATATACACTTTTTCAAGCCTCATTTCTGCTGGATTATTTGCTAGTGATTTCATGTTTATATATCTGCTGGTGAATGTCTATGAAAATAAAAATTTTCATTTATTCACAGAAAGAATTCAGAATCCCCATCAAGTGTATATTACAACATTCCCTACAGGGACTCATTAAGGATAAAAAATTCTTGGTCAAGGAGCATTCAATCTTTCCTTTCTTAGATATGATTTATAGATACAATTTTTGCTGTTATTTATTCTAGACATTACCCTTCTTTCTAATTTTCATTTTGATTGATAAATAAAATTTCTAAAACATTTTATTTGGTTCTAAGAATAATTGTGTTTAAATATCAGTGAAGAAATAGACATCCAAAAATACTGCATACATTTACAAATATATTTTTCTAAATGTATCACTAGATCCCAGGAAGAAGATAGAAATACAGTTTATCATTGCTATTAAAATAAAGTAAATATTATCTTTGTTTTTGTTATTGTCAAATTTGGCTAGCTTTTTCTCCCTAATGTATATAAGCTTTTCTTGCCACTGAGACTGTGAATTTATAAACTATTCTGTAGGAGATTTAATTATCATATTTACTAACCAGAGAAGAGTAGAATTCTTTCTTACTAGTGTTTTTTTTTGCAACTCAGAATTGAACACATTTGTTATGTGAGTACAGAATTTTCTATCTGATTAAAAATACCTGATTATCATTCATCCAAAATAAAAATATAGTTTTCTTAGACTTTACTTGTTGTTATGCTTTTTTTTGTGGTGTACACTTGTTTAAAATTCATCATTATAAAATAGTTGAAATAGCAGGATTTTTGCAAGCAAAAATGAAAATGAAAATCTTAGAGGGGTTGTCTGGGTAGTTGAGTCAGTTAAGTGTCTGCCTTAAGCTCAGATCATGATCCCAGAGTCCTGGGATCAAGCCCCATGTTGGGCTCGCTGCTCTGTGGGGAGCCTGTTTCTCCCTCTCCCTCTGTCTGCTGCTCTCCCTGTTTGTGCTCTCTCTCTCTCTGTCAAAGAAAGAAAGAAAGAAGAAAAAAAAATCTTAGAAAAATAGTTTATTAAAGACAGAATTAGGATATTCTGGATATGTACATAGTAATTTAACTTTGAAACACTAGATTGATATATTTTGGAAATTAAAACAGTTGCAATATTGCATACTAACACACATATCACTTAGAATTATTGCATAGATTCTGTTTATTTAGAGTTGTACTAGCTGTTTATTAGCACTGGAACAGGTAAATCTACAATAGTACACACACACACACACACACACACACACACACACACATTGAATCATTACCACATAAATAGTTTGGCCACATCAAATATGCATGTGGCAGGGAAGGTGTCTATCTTCTAACTACTGACCTACATTCTATAAGCAAAACAATTTGTAGCAAATAAGCATTCTTTAAATGAATCATGCTACTCAGTGAACTCATTGGCTCTGGTACACTTTTAACATCTGGTGTGAATCTTATTTAGTGGTTATGATTATATCACTGGAATTAATTGAAAAGGCATGAGATTTTTGGAAATTTTTTCTTAGACACTTTTCAACTATTTTCACAAATCATAATAAATTTCACTAAATATCTCTCTAGCCTTCATTTCCTACAATATAAAAGCAAGGCATAAGAGCACACAGAATATACCATACCGAAACAGGAAAATTTATTCAAAATGGAATGAATTAGTCAAGTATCATGTATCTTCACTGAAATGGCAAACTTATTCCTGATACAGCTAAAACCCAAAAATTGAAACACTAATTCCTATTCAACACTGAACAGATCAATTAACAAAATTTCTGTTTTGCTACTCTGAGATTTTATAATCTGAGATTTTATAAAATTTAAAATAGGTTTTAAATATCTGTACATATGGTGATACATGTATATTATGGTGAAGACCATGTTGGGTAAAAAAATTCAACACTAATTAAAATAATCCTCTATAGAGAGTCAATTATCATATGGTTTCACTTATTTGTGGAGCATAACAAATAGCATGGAGGACAAGGGGAGATGGAGAGGAGAAGGGAGTTGAGAGAAATTGGAAGGGGAGGTGAACCATGAGACACTGTGGACTCTGAAAAACAATCTGAGGGTTTTGAAGGGGCGGGGGGTGGGAGGTTGGGGTACCAGGTGGTGGGTATTAGAGAGGGCACAGATTGCATGGAGCACTGGGTGTGGTGCAAAAACAATGAATACTGTTACGCTGAAAAGAAATAAAAAGTTTAAAAAAAAATCCTCTATAGGGGCACGTGGGTGGCTCAGTTGGTTAAGAATCAGACTCTTAATTTCAGCTCAGGTCATGATCTCAAGACTGTGAGATTAAGCTGGGCATGGAGCTTGCCTAAGATTTTTTCTCTTCTTCTGCCCCCACCCAATAAAATAAATAAATAAGTAAATAAATAAACCCTCTATAGCTACGGTTGCAATATTGCAATATTGTATATATATATATAAAGAAATTGTAATCACATCTTCAACAATCAAAAATTTCTATCTATTCCATAGTTAATAGCTTTCTTCCCTTTAAACAGTAAATTTTAATTTGTTTTTTCATCTTGGTATTAGTCCTGGAATAATTCGTGCTTTGTTGTAATTATTAATCTGGCAATACTTGGAAACACATACCTATTTATTGTGTTCTTACAAAGCAGAAGAAAACATTTTCCAAAACACCAATTTTAATTTTTAATTCTTTTCCAAAGAGATTTGTAAAAAATGGTACACACATGGATTGATTTCTGTGAAACACAGTTAAGAAATACATACTGTTTTAAAATTATTTTTAGTAATGTATAATGTATTATTTGTCCCAGGGGTACAGGTCAATGAGTCTCACACCACTCACCATAGCACATACCCTCCTCAACATCCGTAACTATGCCCCAACCCTCCCAGCAACCCTTAGTTTGTTTTATGATATTAAGTGTTTCTTATAGTTTGTCTCCCTCCCAATCCCATCTTGTTTGATTTTTTTCCTTCCCTATCCCCTACAATACCCTTCCCTGCCTCTCAAATTCCTCATATCAGAGAGATCATATGATAATTGTCCTTCTCTAAAGGGTATTATGCTAAGTAAATTAAGACATAATTTTTTTTCAGTATTTCCTATTTTGAGGATAAAACAAGATTTAAGTCCTTTAGGAATAATAGTTTCAACATCGAGCATTTAATAATAATAAATTACTTTAAAATCCCCTTTTCCCCATATATCAATTAATATATATGAAATATTGATAGACTGAATTGAATTTCAGCTGACATTAAGTTTCTTTTTAAATAACCTCTCTGACAAAGGTCACAGCAACTTCTTTCAAGACACTCATTAAAAGCAAGGGAAACAAAAGCAAAAATGAATTTTGGGGACTTCTTCAAGGTAAACTGCAAAGGAAACAGTCAACAAAACTAAGAAGCAACCTGTGGAATCAGAGAAGATACTTGCAAATGACATTACAGATAAGAGGATGGTATCCAAGATTTATAAAGAACTTCTCAAACTCAACACCCAAAAACCAAAAGTTCCACTCAAGAAACGAGCAAAAGACATGAACAGACACTTCTCCAAAGAAGACATACAAATGACTATCAGACACATCACTAGCCATCAGGTAAATAAAATCAAAACCACAATAAGATAGCACCTTACACCAGTTAGAATGGTAAAAATTAACAAGACAGAAAGCAACAAATGTTGGCAAGGATGTGGAGAAAGGGGAATCCTGCCGCAAAGGTAAAGAAGGTAGTGAAAAGAAGGTGTGCCTACACCTCAAGATTCATAACAGCAATGCCCCTAGCCAAACTGCTGAAGGAGCCAAGATGTCCTTCAACAGATGAATGGATAAAGAAGATGTGGTTCAGAAATACATGGAATATTACTCAGCCCTCAGAAAGGGTGAATACTTACCATTTGCTTCCACATGGATGGAACTGGAGGGGATCATGCTAGGTGAAATAAGTCAAGCAAAGAAAGACAGTTATAGGGTTACGCTCATATGTAGAATAAAAGGAATAGTGCAAAGGACCATACAGGAAGGGAGAGAAAATGGAATGGGAGGAAATCAGAGAGGGAGACAAACCATGAGAGACTCTGCACTCTGGGAAACAAAGTGAGGGTTTCAGAAGGGAGAGGGGTGAAGGCATGTGATAACCAGGTGATGGTATTAGAGAGGGCAGGTGTTGTAATGAACACTGGGTGTTATAAGCAATTAATGAATCGTTGAACACTACATTTAAAACTAATGATGTACAGTATGTAAAATAAAAATAAATAAATAAATTTAATTTTTATTGTTAAAAATTATTATTCATAGAAATAAATAGATAAGGGGCACCTGGGTGGCTCATTTGTTAAGTGTCTACCTTTGGTTCGGGTCATGGTACCAGGGTGCTAGGATCGAGCCCCACACTGGCTTCCTGCTCAGCGGGAAGACTGCTTCTTCCATCATCCTCCCTCTGCTTGTGTTCCCTCTCTCGCTGTCTCTCTCACTGTCAAATAAATAAATAAAATCTTAAACAAATACATAAATACATAGATAGGTAGATAGATAAGAATATATTACTTTTGTTGCAGAAATGTCACTGGGTTATTTAGATTTTTTTTAAATTATATGCAAAGGTTATATAGTGATTAATTAATAAATTTACTTTCATGAGATATTTTCTGGAAAGTAAGATTCATCTTCAATCTGTTGAAAGCAAAGATTTGAGAATCAACTGGCTTGCAAAAAAAAAAAAAATATTTGTTAGTGTGCCAACAGAATCATTCATGACCCAATTTCTGGGAAGTATACCAAAAATGATTTACCAAGTATTATCAACTGACTATTAATTACATCTGTTATTTTTTTACCTAGAGACATGTTGTTTAATCTTATGTACTCAGAAAGGGTTATGAAAATTGGAATACTTTTCATTCTAATTTACATTTGCCAATGCAATATGTGTTAATAATTTTTTGATCCCCTCACATAACCCAATTAAAAAGCCAGTCTTCACTGTTGAACTAATTAGGTAGGTCATAGTGGTTTTCTGTCAGAATAAAACCCTACCTCCACTGTATAGTTCAAATGTGTATGTTAATCCAAAGTTCAGGATTTATTATGAAAACCACTGTGAAAACTAATTGGCCTGCAGCAAGAGTATCACTGGATTATTTGTTAACAAGACATAGAAAACATTAAGCATTTTATGAAATATTATTGAATATTTAGAATAAATTAAGACTTCCTGTAGAGTCTAATATGAATAGACCATGTGTGCTTAAAAAGAATGCTTTCCAGGGATACTGGGCTGGCAGTCAAATCCTGGTTTCTGCCTCAGAAACCAGGGCTTCAACTCTTGGTTTCTGTTCAGGTCAGGGACTCACAGCAGCCTGAGGACACAGCCCCACCTCAGGCTCAATAGGGAATCTGCTTCAGATTCTTTCTCCTGCCCCTTCTAACCTTCCGTGCTCACCTGTGCTCACTCTAATTAATAAAATCTTTAAAAAATAATAAAATAAGAAGGATGCTTTTCAGTGTGTCCAGTGAGGTGTTTGCTTTAGTCAGTCCAGGCTGTTAAAATGGAATACCATAGACTAGGTGGCCTGAACAGCAAACTTGTATTTGGGACAGGTGGTCTGGTGAGAACCCCCCTTTCTGGTTTGCAGATGATGTCTCTGTACCCTCATGTGGCAGATTTCAATTGCTTTTTGATGTGCCCGTCATTTTACCTGGACATGATGTACAGGGTAAAAGAAACTGCTGTGAACAAGTTTTAGTAATTTGATGGTGAGGCCCAGGGGTAGGGGAAACTTTCTGCAGTTTCCTGAATGTCTTAGTTTTTAGGTGAGCCTGCCTCTGGGCCGTGAATTTCCCATGTTTCTCAGTTTTCTCTTCTTTTCTTTTTTCTTTTTTTCTTTTCTTTTCCTTTCCTTTTCTCTTTTCTTTTTTTTTTTTTTTTCTTTTCTTTTCTGTTTTTCTCCTCTTAGATGCGCAGGAATTACATTTACCTCTTCTTCCATGTGCAAGCCTAGAGCTTGCTGGAATTGGGTATTTCTCCTGTTCAGTCTGGGTAGGCTTTGGTAATCTCTTAGCAGGTTAGGCTCTGGTTAACTGATGTGCCTTGAGGGCAGGCCTTGTCAAGGAAAACAGATTACTCTTGTGTGTTTCAAAATGGTGCCTTTCTTTTCCTCCTGCTAGAAGACTGAAGAGATTTTATCTCCATATTTCTGAGGGAATCAAATCAACCTCCCGGAGGTAAATCTCACAATACTGTGAAATCCTCCTATGACTAGGTCCTCCTGGAGTTTTTGACTCTTGGGATTATGTATAGTGAGTTTCTAGCAATTTCTTAATTACAGTTCAGGTTTTCCTACCCAACACTCATTCCCTCAATCCCCTTTCTTTCTCTCTTTCTTTCTTTTTTTTTTTTTTAAGATATTTATTTATTTGACACAGAGAGACAGCGAGAGAGGAAACACAAGCAGGGGAAGTACAAGAGGGAGAATCAGGCTTCCCGCTGAGCAGGGATTCCCAGGACCCTGAGATCATGAACTAAGCCAAAGGCAGACGCTTAACAACTGAGCCACCCAGGCGCCCTATCAACCCCATATCTGCTAGTGAGTCTGCTCCATTCAGCCATGACAGCCCATACTCTCCTGTTTCTCCATTATCCAGGTCCGTAGTTGGCCCTGTGTCCTCTCCCCCCTTATGGATCCAAGAACAGTTGGTTGTTTTTCAGTCTGTTCTCTTTTTTTTTTTACTTGTTGTGAGAATGGAGCAGTAACTACTAAGCTCCTTATATTCAGAACTAGAAACCAGAACGCTTGGGTCTTATTTTCTATTATTATTGTATGTTGCTGGTATTTTATTTTCTACCCTTAAGAAATAAGTATGTTTTTAATTATTTGTCTTTCTATTCACATAACTTTCCTTCAGCGAATTATGTTTGTCAGTGTATATATATATATATATATATATATATATATATATATATATATATATAAAATTTATAACCTCAAGGTATTGATCTATAAATTTGTGCTTTCAGTGAAATAGCTCTTTTGATAGTAAGATTGGTCATGGCTTCTGTCTGTGAGTTTGGAGAGGAGGAGGGCATTGGCCTCAGAGTGGTAGACTCCAGACACCTCAGAAGCAGTGTTCTGTCTCTTCCTTGCTCCTCTACCTCCTATGTAAGACACTCCCCTTGGGTCTTGGGCTTATCGTCACATTTTTAAGGAGCAGCAGCATATGCAGAAGTAATTTCCAGGGTACAATTTACACTGAGAGGAAAGGGAGAAGTGAAAGTTCAAGAAGCAAAAGCTCTGGACACTGGACACATTTTTAAATCAACTGTTTACTCTGTTGAAACTTTTGCAATGTCTTGATATCCTGCAGACTCCGATTATCAGCTGGTGTTGATTTCTGCAGCAAAAGGTCAGGCCATCATTTTCCCAAAACAATGTGGGGAGTAAAAGCAAGAGCCAATTTTTAAAAGACTTACCTCAGCCTAACCTCTCCAGGCATTTTCCAGCTGCCCTCTGATCTCAGCCTGCAGTTACGCATCTCCCACACTCTCTGGTCTCCTGCATTGTCTGAGCATACACTTTATTGTTTTCATTTATTTCCTGAATTCCTGTTCTCTTCTTGCTCTTATAATTTCAGTTTTGATTTTGCGTGAGAAAACCCACCTTCTATGCTAAAGATCCTCCTGAGAGTAACTAGTAGTCTCACTTCCCAGACTTTGATTAACGTATTTATTTTTGTAAGGACAGCTACTAAGGAAGAAATCGCAAGGTGTGGTGATTACCAAATGAATGGAATATAATCAGAGATGCCTGCATTGAAGGAGGCGGGGATAACCAAGTTTGGAAATGAACAAAGATCTTTGCAAGGCAGAGCACCAGTTTCAGGTGAACAAGACACTGGTAAACTAGAGAGATCCCAGTGAAGTTAACCCAAATGAATATCAAGTCCAAATAAATATCAACAAAGGTGCTAATAAATGTGCTTTATTGCATTAACATGTTGATTAAAATGCACAACTTTTACATACAACAAACTGAAATATGAGTTGAGATTCACAAATTACAAATTTGATAAACCTGTGCAGTTATCAATATTTATAAGAGAATTTTTACTCCCTTTGTCTGGAAAACTATTTTCAAAATACAGTTTATCTTTCACTGTGACCGATGCAAATTCAATTTTTAAAATGCCGTTTCTATTTCCATCCCAATTTTTTTAAATGATTTTATTTATTTATTTGACAGACAGAGATTACAAATAGGCAGAGAGGCAGGTAGGAGGTTGGGGGAAGCAGGCTCCCTGCTGAGCAGAAAACCTGATGCAGGGCTGGATCCCAGAACCCTGGGACCATGACCTGAGCGGAAGGCAGAGGCTTAACCCACTGAGCCACCCAGGCACCCCTCCATCCTAATGTTTTATATGCAAGCCAATGCACATACTTTTTGAAGCAGGTATATTTTAAAGAAAAATACAATGTACACATGATGCATACAGTTCTTTTACTGAACAATGCATTCAAACAAGGTTAAATGTCTTGAACAGTCCTTGTGTTCAAATAGCAGAGCACAGAGGCAAAATTATTTCAATCTGATGCCATGGCAAAACTTGGATTGCATGTCTACTGATCTACTTGGTAAATTGTTTTAGAAAATGGAAAATATTTACATGGTTTTCCTAATGGAAATTCCAAAAATTAAATTTAAAGAATAATGCTAAATTGACTTAAAAGTTAAAACTCTGAAACAATTGTAAAAATCGTTTTCCCAGCCATCTGCTTTCCTTCCAGTACCACAACTGGGCATCTTCTCCAGTCTGTACTTCATACTCCACATAGCACTTAGGTATGCACCGACTCTAAATTGTCACCTAATTAGAGAATTAGCCTGAGGTCGCTTAGTATGAATCAATTGCTTCTTCCTTTGAAGCTGCTACTGCCTGTGGAACTAAAAGAGTCAATCCAATGGTGTATCCTATGTTTTTGGCAATTGTTTCCAGAGAAAACTACATTGTCTTTCAGTTAGTTATTACAGTGGCAGGTCTTTCAGCTTCAAAAGAAGCATTAGATTGAATTTACAGAAGAGATGGTTTGGATTACAGAAATTTACATGTGATTTAAGAAATCACATTCTCATTGAGAAAAAAAAAAACTGAAATCTATCATACAGCAGTGGCCTCTGAATTACAGATAAAGATTTTTATAATCTTTGTGTACCCAGGGACACTTTTATCTGAAGTGGCTTTAACATCTATGCTTTAAATTTTGTATTATCATTCCTACAGTTATGTTAATAATTTGGCTTTTCAAATGGAGATTTTTAAAAATTTGTGGGAACCTTTGAGTTTTCTTTCTTAAAACTGGTTGAAATTGAAAACTGCCAGTGTACTATACATGTACTATAAAAAACCCAAAAGAATATCCCAAATATTGACTTCTTCAGTCATAACACCTTCAGGTTCATTTATCTCGTAACATACAGTACTAACCAATAGTAAAATCTCTCAATGGAAATTCACCTCCTCAAGCCATAGTGGTTGATTGATTTGTCTCTCAGTCCGTCTGAGTCAATTCACAACTTAACCTTTCCTTTCTGACTTTTTTCTATGTGGCCAAATGGGAAGAATATTCATAGTTTCCACATCACAAATCAAGAACTCAGTAAGAACATCAGGTGTCATCTTGAGTTGAGCACTGCTTACTTCCACATAGTGGTGGAACTAAGTGAGAGTTGTTGAGGTTGGCACTTGAAGGGACTGACCTTGAAGTGGTGATGAACCGTGAGGGGCTTGTTGAGATTTAGGAACACTGGAAATCATTGACATAATTCTGTCAGTTTAGTGAACATTTTAAAATATCTCTGTCATTTTTCTGGAAATTCTGAAAGTTAGTCTGCTCTATGTAAAAATTGTTCAGCAATTCATGAATGACACAGAACTCTGGTTTTCTTAAACAAGAATTATAAACTTTGTCTTGCCTGCTTTTCTGTAGGCATTCTTACTAAGATCTGGCAAGTGTTTAAATACAAGTTCTCATTGTGCTTTCAAAGACAAGTTAGTGTTAGAATATTAAAGCACTGACAAACTTGGAAATATTTTGCCCAGGGATTTAGCAAAGAATTTCTTCAGCAGTTTGGGCTCTTATAACAAAATACCAAAAACTTGCTGCCTTATGAAAAAATTCCGGGTGCCAGTAGAGTTGGGTTCTGGTGAGAGCACTCTTCTGGCTTGGAGATACCATCTTCTCACTGTATCACCACATGATGATGGACAGAGCAGAAGAAGCGTGCCCCATCATGAATCTTATAAAGACAATAGTCCCCTTCATGAGTGCTCTATCTTTATGACCTCATCTAATTCTAATCCTCTCCCAAAGCCTGCATCCCCTAATGCCATCACATGGGAATGGTTGGAGTTTCAGCATGCAATTTTTTTTTGGGGGGGGGCACACAAACATTCATTCCCTAACAATTATATGTTCAAATAATTATCTTTTTAGAAAGATTGAGTATAGGGGCACCTGGGTGGCTCAGTCAGTTAAGAATTTGCCTTAGGCTCAGGTCATGATTCCAGGGTACTGGGATTGGGCCCCACATCAGGCTCTCCACTCAGTGAGAAGCCTCTCCCTCTGCCTGCCCCTCCCCCTGCTTGTGTTCTTTCTCTCTGGCAAATAAACAAATAAATAATCTTAAAAAAAAAAAAAAGAAGAGTGTGTGTTAAGTTTTTAAATATGCGTTTATTAATATTATTCTGAATGCATACATGTGGTTTCTGGAACAAGACAGATTTCTATTTACTTATAACCAGTAATGGTTCTGGGTCTCCAAGCCCCAATTTGCCCTTCCAGAGCAACATGATGAGAATAAGAGATTACCTATATGTACTAGAGTCTGCGCTATAGGCAAGAAACCGTGAAAATATGAAAGTAGGGGATTATATAAGAGTGAGTCAGCTATCCCTTCCTCTCTCCCTTAACGGTGGACAGAAATCTTTTGCTCCTAATGTCAACAATTCTATTGGGAATTCAAAAGGGAAGCTCTGGGGCAACTGAGTGGCTCAATTAAACATCCAGTTCTTGATTTCAGCTCAGATCATGATCTCATGGTTCTGAGACTGAGCCCAGCAATGGGTTCTGTGCTCAGCATGGAGTCTGTTTGAAATTCTTTCTCTCTGTACGCCCCCCTCCACTTGCATGCTCTTGCTCTCTCTCTCTCTCTCTCAAAATAAATACATAAATCTTTAAAAGCAAATCAGAGAAGAATCCTGGGTTCTTATCTTTTGAAATATGTATTTATATTTCTAGGGGAAAATCAAAGTGATATCCTTAAGCTTTAGAACCCCTGGGGTTATCTCAGTGGTCTTTGTCTTATCCCCCTTGATATGTAAATGTATACATTTCTTAAGGAAAATCTCTAGAATTTTCTATATAGTAAGCCAAAATTTAATTTTCAAGGCTTGTCTTTTAGTCCACATCCAAAGTTTAAGTAAAATCTTTACAGAAAGCCTTAATGTTGAAAAACAAACAAACAAAAAATACTTTCTCTACTATTTCTCCCATACTATGTCTTTAGTGAATATAAATAACACAATTGTATTGAAAAAATAGTGCATGCTTTGTCATTCTGTTTACAAAAGTGTGAAAAATTTGATATAATATAATGGAAAACCTTTCATAAAATGAAAGCATATCAAATAAATCACATCTTTATTTATAAAATTACTTTAAAACCCATTAAAAAGAGGTACATATAAAAGTGGTGTGATCATTTATTTGCTTTTGTTTTATTCATAGGAGACTTTTTTTCTAATAAAAAAACAATTGACAAGAGATGCATGGGTGGCACAGTCAGTTGGGCACCCAACTCTTGATTTCTGCTCGAGTTGTGATCTCAGTGTTCTGAGATCACATTGACTTAGTGGGGACTCAGCTTGAGACTTCTCTCCTTCTGCCTTGGCCCCTCCCCCTACTGATGCTCTCTCTAGCTTTCTCTCTCAAAATAAATAAATAAATCTTTTAAAAAAATGGATAAAATTATTTTCATGGTATTTTAATATTTGACGGATAATCTTCACCAGATATTCAGTCTCATAATAGTCAAGTCTACCCAGGTTTGTTTTAATATAGTCATTAATGAATAAAATATCTTGTGGCTCAGAAAGAGAATTTACCTCAGGTACAATAGAGAAAACAATAAAGTATTCAGGTATATCACTCTTAAGAGAGTCTTAAGTACATAAAAGTCACTCTGTGTATGAAGACCCATGCATTGCTACATGGTATCCAAATGAATACAATACTGACACTCTTCACCAAGGAAAGAAAATGTTTTTGAAAAATAAATTTTCAAAGGTTCAAATAATATCCTTTGAAAAACAAATTTAAAGAAATATAGTGAAGCAGAAATAAAAAGAACACTTGGTTTTTATAACATTAATATATCTTTTGGTGTTTGAATCTGATATTATCCTAATAATTCAAATACATTATTGTCCATAGGCATCTCATTAAATGCTGTTCTTGTATAACATCTAACTTTCAACCCACGGAGCCATCACAATGGGATAAAAGAAAAAATGAATTACATTTTTATTCTTTCAAGAAAAGTATTAGAATAAATTATATAAGGAAAGACAATTATTTTAAAGCCATTTCTTCTGAAAGTCTATTAAAGAATTTGTATGCAATGTGCAAGGGGAAAAAGTGAATGTTACGCAGTATTACTTAAGACAAGTAACCAAACTTCAAATAGTATTATGTAATTGCATTTTTACTATAGATGGTATTGATTGATGGTCTTATTTTGCTAAAAAAAAAAAAGAATTATACAAATGGAAACTGATACAGATAATGTAAGACACAGTGAATAATGAAAATAAAATACACTAGAAATGGGGATACACATGGCTAAGTAGAAATAACTATCTTTCCTTTGACTACAACTTTATTTTGTTACTAATTCTAATTTTGTGCTGTGAGGAACCTAGTCCATACACTTAGTTCTTGCTGAATGTATGAATTCAGTATTCATGTATTCCTTGTCGGAGGTGTACATTAGCATACTGAGAAGTCAGCTTCTCAATCTCTTGAATAGAATATTGCTGTAATGTTAGTAAGCTAACTCAATTGCCTTTTTATGTTTTTAATAGGTTAGCTTGAATAGCTTCATAATGTCAATAGTCATTTAGAAAATGATGTTATTTGGAGAGAATGGTGATCTCCCTTTCCCTGTTGGCATCTTCAGGCTAGACTTACACAGCCAAAGTGATGAGGAGCTATGAGGCAATTAAACAATAAATGTGAAGTCAGCCTCCTCACTTTTACTCAGAATTGGACTAACTCCACCAAACAGATTGGGCAAACACCCACTAAAGCCAAAACCAGAGGCGAGGATTCCAAAGAAAAGAGTGTGTTATAAAACTCTGTACATGTGCTCTAGGCCAGGGGCCAAAGGCAGAATTTTGCAAAGGTTTATGTGAAGGTATGGCCCTTTTTTATTCTTAAATATGTAAGTGATTGCCTGCGTCATCTCTCCTCATTTCATCTGTTCTTGGAAAAAATGGTATGTGCTTTTCTACTTTTCTCAAGTTGGTGATCCAAATCCAAGTTAAGTGAAATATAATAAATCAGAACTGTAAGGGTAGGTAAACACAATATCATCATTACAGTTCCTAAACTTTCCTAATGATCTATGCTTTCTCTAATCCTTGTGAGTAAAAATACCACTGTTTTGTGTTGTACAACCTCTGAGAAATCTCAGTTATAAAACTGAGATTTAAATCTGCCAGATTTAAACCTTTAAATTTAAATCTTAAAATCTGTCAGAGTTAACTGATACATTCCATACCATCACTCTTACATTTGTAGGTGAAAATTTCTGCTTTAATGGAAATCTATGCATGGCCTAGAGCACACTCTCCACGTTACTTGATTCTGACATGTTGGGAACTATTTTATAATTTTGTAAGTTTTTAGATAACCGATAGCAATGCAAAATAATTATTTTCTGTAGATATACAAGGGATTTCTGTCTTATGGAGAGACAACTATAGGGAAAAGAAAAAAAAAAACTTCCTCTAAAAGAAAAATAAAACGTGTTCCTCGTTACATTTGTATGAGAGTCATGATTTTATTCTTTAAAAATAAAATCTTTCGGTTCATATTGGCTCATGATGGCTGGATAGTTCTCATGCTGGATATTCTCTGAACACTGTTCCCCATACTAGGCCACTAAGTTCATGGTCTCCAACCCTTTTATGTAACACTAAACATTGTTGGTTTTATAAATCACCTGTTACAGCCAGGTTAGTAAGTTAGGCAAGAAAAAAAAAGAAATGGAGGATACCCCTCAAACCTCAAGACAAAGGGAACACCATGAACAAATTCAAGGAGGTCAGAATGCACAAAGTAACAATAAGTTCACGGGATTAACTGGAATCCTAAGTAACTAGGAAAATGAGGAAAGCAAACTGTGAAAAAAAAATTCCCAGAATATGTTTTGTGGGGAAAATGTCATCATGTTTTCTAGTCATACTCTATTTTGTGTTAAAAATTGCCATTATACTTGTATTTGAATAGTTCAAATGGTAACTTTAATTTCTTTAATTATATTTTTATATGTAAAAATACTGAAATTAAATTAATTTCTCAAAGAGCTGGTATACTGTATGTGTTTTTGGCTTCTCGGATTTTTTTTTTATTAGCTGTAGCACTACAATGAAATGTATGTATATTGAATTAATATAAGACATGACATAACATATGACAATATATGAATTAATATATGTCCATTATCCATGGGCAACGTTTTGTTAGGAGAATTATGTACAAATTGCTAATTATTTCAGTGTTCATTGAATAATGCACATTTTCTACATTTTTGTTATTAAATTGGTAGAGTACTATTTATTTTCTATGTTATTGTCCTTCAGTAGCATATATTTCTGAATTTTCCTAACCCTGTAATATCTGTAACATATAGTGATTCTTACAGTATGGCACAGATGTTTGTGAAATGTGGCTCTCAGAAATGCCAAGTGAAAATACATGCTGACAAGAGCAGACTTTAGCATACTATGGTGACTTCTCTCTCTTTTTCTCTTTCTCTTTCTCTTTCTTTCTTTTTCTCTCATTATTTAATATACTCTGCCCCAGGGATACTGCTCAGAGAAGGAACAGCCAAAATTGCATCGTCTTCTTTTGGCTCAAATGTCTTGGAAAAATTGAGAACCCCACAGAGCTCAAAGGAAGAGTACCCAGAGTGTTGTGCAATTTTCTCATTTTTAGTTTTCTCTGCCTTTGTTATGGACCTTTAAAGACTAAGGTTTGTTGTAGACTTTAAGTTTCAGGAAAAGGGTTTCAAAGAAAAGCAAACATTTGTGAAATGATAAATGTTATGTTTATATCTTGTTAGTGAGCTTCTTGAAAGTGCTTATAGCTTTGAGGTAGAGTAAAGAATATTGGGTAAATAATATTCCCTGCAGAGTGAAAGTTGTGCATGGAGAGAAATCATGCAGAGAAACTTAGAAAGCCTACATCACAAGAAATGCTTTTCAGCAGGGAAGTCTCCCTCTGAACTTACACATAGGTCGGAATGACATAAAATGCTTCTTTATTGATAATGACAGAAGTTTAAATAACTTTCAGATGATGTCTATACAAAAACTATAAATTGAATCATAATTCAAAGTTTCAATTTGATCCAGTAATCCTACTTCCAGAACAGAGAACCCTCCTCATGTGATAAATCAAAATGGAATACAGAGTTGACACTGTTTTCTGGCAAAATATTGGATTTTGCTCAGAGTACTACTGTTTACAAATGGGAGGGAAAAAAAAGTCAAACTGAATCTGACAAAACTATTTGTTCAACAAGTATGTGTCTCATACCTACTGTGTGTAGGCATGATTATAAATGGTGAAAATACAATAATAACAAATATAATGTCTGTTTTTCCGAAGCTACATGCTACTGGAGAAGGCAGCTTATAAATATGTGAACAGATATATACACAACACATTTCATAGAGTGATAAGCATTTTGAAAAAAAAAAAAAAGAGGTACGGTAGTTATAAGGGAGGGTTATTTCATTGATGAGTGGGGGTTACTTTGGTTGGAATTCCCAAAAATTCTGAAAGGATGGGTAAAATATGACCAGACGTTCAGATAATAAGGACTTAGGTATTTAAAGATCTAAAGCATGAACATTCAGGTAGAGGGAAAAAAGATACACAAAGGTTTTGAGGCTGCAATGAGTTTATGTATTTTACAACTTAAAAAGGTCTGGGATAACCGGAACATCATGAATATTGCATTAAACACTGAGAAAGGGAAAAGTGGAAATGAGGGAAGAATTGGCTTTCTCAGGTAAACACCTAAATTGCCAGACATCCAAATAAAGTTAAGGAACTAGGTCAGAAATACAGAATTTGGTTTAAAAAAATCTCCTACCTCTTCCAAATATCAAACTCAATCAAAACTAGGAGTCTTCCAATTTCTTGCTCACCTATATGTGATGGTTCATTTTATGTGTCAAAACTGGGTTAAGGGATGACCAGAGAGCTTGTAAAATAATATATCTTTGAAGATGTTTCCAGAAAGGGTTAACATTTGAATCGATATCCTGAATAAAGAAGATCTTCCCTCACCAAAGTGAGAAGAGGATCAGCTCGTCTGTGAGAGTCTGAACAGTCAAAAAGACCAGAGGAAAGATGAATTTTCTCTCTTTCACCTTGATCTAGGCTAACCTTCTTCTTCTGCCCTCTGACATTGGAGTTCTTGGTTCTCAGTCTTTTGGAATCTAGGGCTTATACCAGCAGCTAATCTGGTTCTCAGTTCTTCAGTAAAAAAATAAATAAATAATAATTATACACACACACACACACACACACACACGTATAATTCAGATTTTTAAGTTAGCAAAGACTTTAAAATGGCAGTAAAAGATTTAATTTTTCTTAACAGACACGTGTGTGTGTGTATGTGTGTATATATATATATACAGTTGTATATATACACATCTGTATACATATACATATGTATTTCCTATTGGCTCTCTTTCTCTGGGGAACCCTATCACAATATATGCAAATATTTGAAAATACTCATGCCTACTTCTAATTCCACAGCACTACATAGAGACAGGTAAAAATTAAGTGAAAATAAGGAAAATATAGCAAAGTCCTAATAGTGGATAAATGGATAAATCATGGAAAAATGAGTAACAGCACCTGCAGAGACAAAGTTCTGGCCCTCAGAAAGGAAATATTGAGAAATGGCCTAAGAAGGAGCAGATCAGAGCACTGACTACTAGGGAACTTACAGGCAAATCAAAAGTAGTGTTTAGAAGACACTACTTTTAAGGGAGGGAAGGACTCTTAGAAGAGAAAGAGCACTTAGAGACCTGATGATGATATAAAAAACAAACTAGAAGGTAAAAAGCAAAGGTCTCATTACAAAATCAGATTTAGCAAACTTTTCTATCAAAAAAAGGTGCCGTGTATTTAAGAAACTGCATTTGCCTACCAACAGGAAAGATTACCTAGAAAGTTGGCCTTGCTTTAGAAATACTTGTAATTGTTGATTCAGAAAAAATATCAGCACAAATTAAAATGAATGGGAAAAGGCAGGCATCATCCATAAAAAGAAATAGCAAGAATAAAACAGGAGATAATCAATATTAATTAGCTAGTAAAAACACTTCCCAAAAACCCAACCACAAAAGGGAGAACACATATAACACAATACTTCAAAACAAATTAATTATAATTAAATAAGCAATGAAAGATATAACAGGATGCCACAATTCAGAAATTCAAAAACTTGGAGTGGAAATATACAAAAACAAACAAACACGAGTTGTGACATAAGAGTTGACAGCACTTAGGAAAGAAATTCGATAAGAAAACAAAATCAGGGGCACCTGGGTGGATCAGTCCTTAAGCGTCTGCCTTTGGCTCAGGTCATGATCCCAGTGTCCTGGGATCCAGCCCAGCGTCTGGCTCTCCGCTATGTGGGAAGCCTGCTTTTCTCTCTCCCACTCCCCCTGCTTGTGTTTCCTCTCACTGTGTCTCTCTCTGTCAAATAATTAAATAAATAAATCTTTAAAAAAGAAAAAAGAAAAAAAGAAAAAATTCATCTCTAAGAAAAAATTAACATATAGCTAGAGAATCATCTTCAGTGAAGTGTAGAGAAACACGTTAGGGTGATAGAAATGTCAATTACTTTTGGTGGCCACAGGATCATATATAATTGCCAGAACTTTTCAAAGTGTGTATCTAGATTGAATTGATTTTATTACGTGAAAATATATCTAGTAAAGATAAGTAAATACTTGTATTTTCAGGTGGGTTGTGGTGTAGATTGTTAATATTTCCATACCCCACAAAAATTCATAAGGAAAGTCAGATAAATTACAAAAATTATATGTTTCACTGTATACCAAATCTGTGGAGTAGAGTCCTTCACAGGTGGCCTGTTTCTCCCCTAGGAGGTATTTGGTTCTGGGAGTAAGCTGAGATTCCAATTTCCCCACAGCAGCAGGATCTACTCTGTGGGAAAGAGACACCAGCCATGTTTCCCAAATGCACAGGACTGCTGCGTGGGATGGAAAACTGAAGGGCCCTCAAAGGCAACTGTGACTTTTCTCATATCCTGGCTGATTTCTGGGGCAGACTGGTCCAGTAAATCAGCATGAAATTTCTTTTAGTCTTATAGTGTTTGGGAGACCAATGTCCTCGAAGGTGGTGGCTGCCTCAGACACGTGACTAAGCAGCCCCTTAAAACATCTGCCAAAATTTTAAGCTGCAGGAATAAAGGGTGAAAAAATAATTTAGAGATTGCTCAAGGGAAAACTTGCCCTTCACAGTCTTTCAGGGCTCTGGAGACAGAGATCCATCTTGTTCTCAGGCAAAAATCCAAGAGAGTCACATTCAACAAAAGGTAACAAATCAAATGTATAGTAAGTCTTAGCCAAAATTGAAGCCCTGCCTTGCCTGGGCTCCATTATTGACAGACTAAGGCAAACAGTCATTCCCCAGTGGGGAAAAGGTATCATCTGACGCTAAGATGCAAATGTCAAGCAATTAAAAAAAAAAAAAAAAGTTGGACATATAAAAAGGCAGAAAAATACGGCCAATATCAAGATAAAAAATAACTAATAGAAGCAGGTCCATAGATAATTCAGATTTTTAAGTTAGCAAAGACTTGAAAATGCCAGTAAAAGATTTAATTTTTCTTAACAGTCAGAAAATTGGAAGCAAATGATGGAACTAGAAAATGACCTGTCTCAGCGGTCTTTCAGTGTCCCTCCCGTGCCCCCTACTGGCGAAGTCAAACACTGTGCCAGCTTGCAAAAGAAATGGTTACAGAATCTCCCTTCAGTCCCAGCAGAGCAGGGCACAATAGGGTAAATGTGGCCAGGAGGCAGTAAAGAGATAACTGGCAAGAAAGGGATAAATGATGTCAAACATTACATGCATTATTGACAATTCTTACTGTACGAACAATGAATCTAGGTGCATAGGTTTAGGGTTATAGTTTATTTTATTTCTATTATTGTGACTAAATTTATAATTTTCTAAAAAAGGTACAAACATTTCTAATGTATCTTGAAGCAATAGCAACTACAATTTACACTGTCTTAAGCAAAGTGAGATAATAAATACATAAACAGACAGACAGACATATTTGTGAAGTCACATCACTAAATTCAGGAAGAACAAGGGTAGAATTTGTCAAAGCTAGGATCAGCATCGAAATCTGTATCTCTCACATGTTATTCTGTTTTATTTATATATTTTATTTTATTTTCTCTGATAGACTCTCTCGTGGTATTAGACCCAGATTCTGGTAGTAACAGACATGTTTACATCCTTAGATCTCCTTCTTTCAGAGATTTAATTAAAAATATCCTAAAGATTTTGATTTGACGTATGTCACATTACTCAGTAGGATCTAAGCTGCGATCAAAGGAAGATAACATTATGATTCACTCAGCTTGGGTACATGATTACCCCCAGACTCCTGGCCACCAGAGAAGATGGACAAGATCCTTGAAGAATGATTACGAGCCAGTTAGCCGCGTACATTCTGTACCTGTTATAAAAATCATAAAAAATAACTCCATCACATTTTAATTGAAGATAATATCACATTTACTACAGCAATAAAATTATAAAGTCTAAAAATAAACTGGAAGACATGTGCAGGATAGATATGAAGAAAATTTTAATCTTCACTAAAAAATAGAGTAATAAAATGAGTATAAATATAAAATGAGTGTAGATTTCTCTTGTGTAGCAGACACATGTTTTGGAATGTTAAACACATACACACATATATATCCAAAACAAGGCACTGTATTGTAAAGCCTGACCAAATGATATTAAGATATTAAAGTTCATTCAAACCTGTATGTTCTGTTTCTAAGGTAGAGAATACTACTTGAGAAGAAAAACTCCTGCGAGTATTAAGTACTTCTAATGCTAAAACATTAATTACAAAATTATTTCTGAGGACCTGTGGAGAGAAAATTTAGAGGCCAGCGATGATGTGAAGTATCTGTGAAGTATGTGAAAATGCAGTTAAGGAAGTCAGTCTTTACTTCTAGGGAACTTGTCAGACCGTACTATTATGTAACACAAATTTAAATATACTGCAAAGGCATAAAAGGGACAGAGACTGGGAACTGGTTATGAAAGGAAGCTAGAAAACAGACTTCAGGGTGCCTGCGTGGCCCAGTCAGGTAAGCATCTGTCCTTGGGTTGTGATCCCGGGGTGTTGGGATTGAGCCATACATAGGGCTTCCTGCTCAGGGAGAGTCTGTTTCTCCTTCTCCCTCTGCCCGTCCCCCTGCTCCAGGGCAAGCCTTCTCTCCCTCTCTCTCTCTCTCTCAAATAAGTAAAATCTTAAAAAAAAAAAAAAAATTAAAAGGCCCCATATAAATCTGAACTTATTAAGAGTGATTTCATCAGCATGCATATTGGGAAAAAAAAAAAAAAAACTAACTTCGATGTTTTTATTTACATTGGATTTAGATTAAATGGGAACAAATGAAAGAGAGAGAAAGAGAGAGAATTGACCACACTAATTTCTAACCACAAGCTTGAATGAGTATGGATTTGGATCAATAATTCCTAATACCAGTGGGTGATAACAACACTTAGGAAAAAAAAAATATATCATCTGCTTGCTTCGGTAGCATATACATTAACACTAGAATGATACAGAGAAGGTTAGAAAGAATGCTTATATATATGTTCAAGGATCATGAAATTTCACATAAAATAAAATGAAATAGTAACATAAAATAAAATAAGATTTAAGGAAAAAATTATGAAAGATCTATTAGGAGGAAAGCAAAACAAAACAAAACTGATAACTCATACCTGCTGGGGTAGGAGGTTTGGAATTAATAGATGACAGAAGGCAAAATACGTAAGTTAGACTTTTTAAAGGGAAAAAAAAACAATTTAAAGTGTGAGTAAAGGGGGGGTGGGAGGTCGGGGTACCAGGTGGTGGGTATTATAGAGGGCACGAATTGCATGGAGCACTGGGTGTGGTGAAAAAAATAATGAATACTGTTATGCTGAAAATAAATAAATTTAATTAAAAAAATAAAGTGTGAGTAAAGCATTAGAAACTATTAAAAACCTGACTAGGCAGATTTTTAAATAGAACCCAATAAAGATTTGGTTTAATTTAGAAACTAAAAATACAATAATAAAAAAAATGTGGGAAGGGCGGATTTAAAGAGATGAACAGAAGATAAAGGGATTGGAAGATAAAGTTGACAAGATTATCGATGTAGCAGCATAGAAAAATGAGTTGGAAAATATTCTAACAAGGAAATTTTAAGAGACACAAAATGTACAGGAGACTATCATATACATATACCCCAAATTTCAGAAGGGAAGTAAATAGAATGGTAAATACAGAATTATATGCATTGGTCTATAATTGGTATAGAATCAATGGTCTATAGAAATATAATGAGGGTGCAATTTCCGAAATGGAAGAAAGACTTAGAATGATGAATCATTTCCAAGCATCATATTTTAAACAAACAAATAATGAAAACAAGAAATCTACACTTTTATCATGAAAACTGTAGAACAACAAAGAAATTGAAACACTATTAGAACAGCCAAAGAGAAAAGACTAATTATGTGCCATGGAACAAAAGACGCTTTAGGAAGTACAGAATTCTGAGTTGGCAGTTATTTTCCCTAAAAATATTTAATATATTATTTGCTCATTCTCACTTCTTATCCCTGCTATTGAAACATCCCCATGAGCCTGTTGGTCCTTTTTAACTATTTCTACTCTTTTTAGTGACTATTTGTAAGATTCCATTATTATTTTTAATATAACTTCTGCATAGAAACTACATATATCTAGATGGGGGAAGGTTATTCTATTTTTTCTTGTTTGGGATTTATTGAATTCTTTAAATTTGTAAATTGATATTTTTTATCAGTTTTGGAAAATTTTCAACTCTTCTTATTTTTTCCACATATTTCCTCTGCTATGTTCTATATATTTCCTTGGACTAAATGTATGTTAGATCTTTTCTACATCTTCTAAGTTTACTAAATTCTCTTTTATATTTATTTGTAATTCTTTTGTCTCATTTTTCATTTTGGATATTTTCTTCCAACTATCTTCCAATATAATAATTTTTCATTAAGTTATAGCCAAGCTACTCTTAAACCACTGAATTTTAGTCTTGCTCATTGCAATACTAAGATTAGAAATTTTACTAGGGATTTAAAAAAAAATTTACTGCTACTTTCTACAGTTTTCAGATCCTTTGTGAAGTTTTGAAGCTTAATTTTTTTTTAATTTTATCTATTTATTTGACAGAGAGAGATCACAAGTAGGCAGAAAGGCAGGCAGAGAGTGAGAGAGAGGGAAGCAGGCTCCCCGCCGAGCAGAGAGCCCGATGTGGGACTTGATCCCAGGACCCCGAGATCATGACCTGAGCCGAAGGCAGCGGCCTAACCCACTGAGCCACCCAGGTGCCCCTGAAGCTTAATTTTTTAACTCTAGGATCACATCAACCATGTTTATTTCACAATCTTTGTATAATAATCCACTATAACATTTCTTGGGCTGTGTGTTACTCATCTTATAGCCTAGTGTGTCTGAATATCTTTGATTGCATGACAGACATTAAGTATGAAAATCAAAATACTTACAGAATTATTTTGAGGGAAAGTTATGTAATTTTTTTTTTTTCCATAGAGTGCTTGAATTTATTTTTGAATTGGACTTAGCAACACATCATCACCTCAATCCAATTTTGAATCTTGCAATTTTCTAGATAGGGACAATGACCCCAAGCAGGACTGAAATCCTTATCAGGGAAAATTTATGTCTGATTTGTACTTGCTACTTTTAAGGTACCTTGTATTCATTTCTTCAATTCTGTAACACTACCCAAGTCCCTCTTCTATTTCAGCCATCTCTGGGACTCCAGGATCCCACTCCTATAGTTCAAAGGTAGACCCATTACTGGATTTACCTCTTGAAAATTCTTTTTCTTTATTGTGGCCAGTAATTTTCAAGTGTTTGTCAGCTACTTGATACTTAAGAAAATTTTCATTCAGCTGTTTTTTCAGTTGTTTTTAGTAATTTTTCTAAAATTGCTAGATTCACCCTAACTAGAAGCCACAGATCTCTCCTGGTACTCCTCCAGTTTTTTTAGTTTTGTTTTTGTTTTTTTGTTGTTGTTTATTTTTTTAAGCATCTGACTATTTGAAGCTCATGTTCACTTTTTAGCATAAAGTTATTCTTTTCATAAACAAAGATGTTAAGTTTATCCTAAAAAATCTAGCAAGGGATGCCTGAGTCTTTATTAAACATAACTTAAAAAGCCTGCAGCAATAAAAACTGATTGATCCAAAAGAAGCCAAAACATCATATACAGGCATGTAAAACAAACGCAATGCAAATCATTTTTGTAAAGTAACAGTGCATTATTATACTTATTGTTTAAGTCAAGCAATATACAAACATAGTCTTCACAGGACAATGTAAGTCTAGTTGTTATCTTTGAAAAGCACTTGAAATATTATTACATTCAGGATTTTGTTCAGTGACTTTTTGGTTGGTTTAACTCTGCTCTGTTATAAATGAACTCAATTAAAGGAGACTATTAATTGCTGCATTTGTGCCATTTCATTTACAAGGAATTACCAAAGCCAGTACAACACTGAAGAGACGATACTTTTTTTTTTTTTTTCTTCAAAGCAGCTGGTCATAGAGAAGGATTGTTCCCTCAAGAACCATAAAATTCTTCCATCTGACAGCCAAGCAGAAAAGGTGAGAACAAAATAAACAGCCCCGCTAACAGGATCTGTCACCATGATGAATGCTGATGAGCGGTAATTAATGTGGATTCTTTTAAGCAAAGCCCAGAGGTCTAAGCTTATGCCCGCTCACTTAGAGATGGGGAGGCAGGGGAAAGAACCAAAGACTGAAGAAACCAGAGGAAATGCCATGAGTTTTTTTTGTTGCTGTTCTCCCTCCCTTTTTTTAAGTGGGAAGAGAGACTATTAGAGCTGTGTAATGTCTGACCTCCTTGCATTTTTGAGCTCTTGAATATTAATCAGATCTAAACCCACTGTTTCACAGATATAAACTACACTGCCTATATTTATTAACTTGTTCACTATTTGTCTTAGTCATACATGGACAGTAACCTCTTGACCATAAAGTGATAGATATACTATCTTGAAAATTTATATTTTCTTTTTCTTTTTATACCATATAAACTTTTCTAGCATGGTAAAGTGTTTTTTTTTTTTCCACACTTACATTAAATTATTTCAATAATATTCTGAAGAAAAAAGTGTTACATTGAAAATAATCAATCATTAATACTATTACATTAGTATGTTAGTATAAATGATATTTCATAAATGTTTTTATAATCATATCATCCAATGCCAGATCCTAGAAGTAAACTTCTGGCATGATTCTTGGGACATTATCAAGGCATTTACTTTTTTCAGCAGATCATTCCTTGGTAAAGAAACAACTTCTATAAATTTTCCAACCCCTTATATTTAGGTCTTGGATTACTGCATATTCTCAATTAATCATTATTGAACAGGTATGTATGATATATTTAGCACATCAGGGACCACACACAAAACAGGATACCATTTTCCAACATTACTGTTCCAGCCATGTTTTGTCAACTCAAGAACAGCAATCTGTGTCTACCTGTATTGTAATCTATGAGACTCCTGGAAGGAATTCTCAACAATCATCTTTTTTAGGGGCGGGACTTATTATTTCAGAAAAAGATTTTTATGATGAAGTGTTCTTTTCAGGGTAGGATAACCTCCAGACACCATCATCAAGTAATCCTTTTCTGGAAACATGTCACAGTTTTCCAAGTTATGGTTTTCACCAGTGGAATTTATATACCTTTTCATTTCAGGATTAACTTTTTTTCCTTTTCCTTTCCCTTAGATTAAGTCTTCTTTAAAGACAGACTGGTTATTTTAGAAGAACCATTTGATTCTCAGTTTCTCATTTGTAAGTTAGTTACTCTTTATTATTCTTTGATTAAGACATTTATTTTCAAAGTGGAAGGAAAAAAAGATTATCTCTGGAAGTATGAGAAAGGAAAAAGAGACAAGACATCTGAGTTAGCAGTTACAAAGATGCCAATGTCACAGGTCAACTCACAGCCTCTTCCGGGAATGGTCTTTGAGCGCTCTCCTGATACCATAAATTCTCTTCCACTGATCTAGCCTTGGCAGAATCCCTTTTGGGTCACTGCAGGTCTGAAAAGAAAGCTAAACCATAAAACCTTTAAAATAATTGCCTTATCTTCTCCAAGATCCATTTTCCCATCTCTTTTATGCACACACTCGTGTGTGTGTATGTTCGTGCACATGTACAAAGTTATGCACATATATTTTACATGTGTATTTGCTATTTTTAATATTTTTCCCATAAATTATCTGTCAATATCATTTCATTAGTATTTTTCTTCTGTTGCTACTGGCATTTTCCTGAATGTTATCCATTAATCAAATATTGTTGAGGGCCAAGTAATGCACAAAGCAATATTTTAGGAAAAAAAGAACAAAAAGAACAAATTTTCTTCTCTTGTGGTATTAATATATTTTAGGAATGCTACCATTAGGGGCTCCTGGGTGGCTTAGTCAGTTAAGTGTCTGTCTTCAGCTCAGGTCATGAACCCAGGGTACTAAGATCAAATCCCACATTGAGCTCCTTGCTTAGCAGGGAGTCTGCTTTTTCCTCTCCCCCTACCCATCACCCTGCTTGTGCTCTCTCTTTCAAATATTTAAAATCTTAAAAAAAAAAAAAAAGGTATGCTACAATTATTTCTTTTCCGGTTTGACATTTGACATTTAAATATTGTTAATGCCAGTTTTGGAGAGAAAAATTTGAATATTTATATAGTCAAAAACATTTTAAATTACAAGTACACATTATAGTGAAAATTACTTTCTTTGTCATGAATTGTATATACTTATGTATATATATTTATATTTATGTATTTGTGTTTTAAAAAATTTTTAATTTAAATGTATCTGGGTATATGCTATATGACAGATCTATTTTTTGAAATTAAGCAGCATAATACACTGATTATCATTATAATTTCAATTTCTCCCAAAATTGAAATGAGAGAATCAGTATATCTACATATATAATCATATTATGTGCCCTTTACACTTATATGTTTACTTTTTTTTATCTTCTATTTTGCATTCAGGTTTTATTTATTTATTTTTATTATTATTTATTTATTTATTTATTTATTTGAGAGAGAGAGCATGCACAGATTCTGTGCAGGAGGGCAGGGGACAGGTAGAGGGAGGGAGAGAATCTCCAGCAGGCTCCATGCTCAGCTCAAGACAAAGGTGGGACTCAATCCCAAAACCCTGAGATCATGACCTCAGCTGAAATCCAGTGGGATGTTTAAGTGACTAGCCATCCAGATGTCCCTATTTTAGCAATTTGATGAGACAATGAATACCAATATATATTCTCTCTATATACATTCATGGTTTCCAAATAAAGCAGAAATCTACATTAACTACTTTCCTGATTCCATTACCTTGCAATTGAGTCATATCCTGAACTTTCAGACATTTCCTCTATGCAATCTCTCTCTTTATGCATAATTATACATAACATGGTTTTGTGTGCATATATTTTTACATAATTGAGATCAACTGTACATATAAATTTCTCTGCAATAGCTCTCTTCCCTCAATGATCTATCTTAGAGATTTTTCCCTGTTGGTATATATATATATATATATATATATATATATATATATATAAAATCATTTTAACTGTTGCTGAGTATTCCATAGTGTAATGTATCATTTTTCAGCTTTCTTGAGGTATAATTGAGAAATAAAATTGCAATATATTAAAATGCACATGATGATTTAATATACATTGTGAAAGTATGCCCCTCATGAGTATTAGCATATCCATCCCTACACATATTTAACTTTTTTTGTGGGAGATTTAAGTTCTACTCCCTTGGCAAATTCAATCCCCATATTGTTTTCCATAATGGCTATACTGATTTATAGGACAACCACCAATTTGCAAGGATTTCCTTTCTTCTGTGTCCTTACCAGCATTAGTTCTGTCTTGACTTTGTTGATACTAGACATACTAACAGGTACAAAATGATATCTCATGGTAATTTTGATTTGCATGTCACTAATGATTAATGATGTTGAACACTTTTTCATGTACCTGTTGGCCATTAGGATGTCTTCTTTTACAGAATGTTTCTTTAGATCTTTTGCCCATTTTGAAATTGGGGTTATTTGTGCTTGTTTTTGTTTTTGTTTCTGCTGTTGACTCATAAGTTTCATTATCAGATACGTGGTTTGAAAATATTTCCTCCAGGGATGCCTGTGTGGTTCAGTGTGCTAAGCCTCTGCCTTCAGGCCAGGCCATGATCTCAGGGTCCTGGGATCAAGCACCGCATCGGGCTCTCTGCTCAGCAGGGAGCCTACTTCCCCCTCTCTCTCTGCCTGCCTCTCTGCCTACTTGTGATCTCTCTGTCTGTCAAATAAATAAATAAAATATTTTAAAAAAAGAAAATATTTTCTCCCACTGTGTTAGCTGCCTTATCATTCTGTTGCTTGTTCATTTTGCTCTGCAGTTGATGTGGTGCCCCTTGTTTAATTTTGTTTTTATTGCTTTTACTTTTGGTGTCAAAATTGAAAAATAGTTGCCAAGATCTATGTCAGGGATCTTATCACCTATGTTTTCTTCTAAGAGTTTAAGTTTCTATTTATCCTTTAATCCATTTGAGTTCTTTTGTATGTGGTGAAAGACAGGGATCTAATTTCATTCTTTTGGATATGAATATCTAGTTTCCCCAACTTAGTTTTGTTTTGTTTTTTTGAAGCGACTATCTTTCCACATTATAGCATTTTGGCACCTTTGTCAAAAATTAATTGACCTGTCTGCTTTATTTTTTCTTTAATGTCAGTACTATATGGTTTTAATTACTATAGCCTTGTAACATTGTCTGAAATCAGGTAGTGTAGCATTTCCAGTTGTGTTCTTTCTCGATATTGCTTTAACTATTTGGTCTTTTATAGTCCCATGTGAATTTTAGGATTTTTTTTTTATTTTTTTCTCAGAAAGTGTCATTGATATCTTGATAGGGACTGCATTGAATCTGTCAATTTTTTGGATAGTATGGCTATTTTAATAATATTATTTTTTCCAGTTTTTTTTGATCCATGAACATGATATATCTTTCCACTTATTTGCATCTTTAATTTCTTTCATTATACTGTATTGTATATTTGAAAGTTGCAAAGATGGGGGATCTTAAAAGTTCTTATCACAAAGAAAACAATTTGTAATTATGAGATGTGATAGATGTTAACTAAACTTCTTGCAATGATCATTCCACAATAAATACATATGTCAGATCATGTTGTAAACTTTAAATTTAAGCAATTGTTTGTGTCAGTTTTATTTCAATGAAACTGGAAAAAAAGAAAGTTTAAAAAAAAGGAAAAAAAGAGAGCATAACTAAAAAAATCCTTTAGAGCAAAATCTTTTAAAATAAAAGTTTTTAGACAAAAAATAAATCTTCATGATAAAGTCTTACTTACAGTAGTGTACATAAACATGAAAAAAAAATTAAATGAAAATGTTAAAAACAACAACAACAAGGAAAGCATCTTGGTTGCTTCCAACTTTTGGCAAGTATGAATAAAGAGGCTAAAAACCTCAAAAAAAAAAGAGAGAGAACATGATATATTAGGTGATAATAAGCTTTCAAAATTGGCATAATTATTATAAAAAACAAAATTGCTAAATTGCAAATATTTGTGGTTGAGACGACAAAGGTCATAGTGAAGTGGTTTCCCAAATTTCTAAAACAAGAGAAATGAATGAGAATATAAGTCAATATAACAAATCATATCAGATACAGAAAAATCAATTTGTAGGTGATAAATTGCTCCAAGCATTGAAATATATTTGTAAAAAATATATTCCATAAGCAGGACACTTGTGGTGATGAACACTGGATGTTATACGTAAGTGACAAATCACCAAATTCTACTCCTGAAAATAATATTACACTATATCCTAACTAGAATTTAAAAAGAAGCTTGCAACAAAACAAATATAAATAAATAAATAAATAAATAAATAAATAAATCCAGCTCGATGTAATTGTCATAGAGCAGGATTTTAATTTTATTAAATTTAAATTTTATTAAATTTAAGAGTTATTTATGTTTACTCTAGACTTCAGAGATATCCAGAACTCCTACCATCCCTAAAGGGAGAACAGAGGACAGAGAGATTTCAAGTGCACCATTAATTTTTAAGAGTCTGGAAGATTAAAAGGACAAAAGACTCTTCTCCAGATCATTCTCCTCAGCCTGTAGAGATTGTGTCTTAGCCATTGGTAGAAAAACTGCAACAAAAACAAGTAGTCGTTGGGCACCTGGGAGGCTCAGTCAATGAAATATCCAACTTCTGATTTCAACTCAGGTTATAATCTCAGGGTTATGAGATCAAACCCTGGGTTGCACTCTGCACTGGGCATGGAGCCTGTTTAATAAGATTCCCTCTCCCTCTGCCCCTCCCCCCTCACTCATGTGCTCTCTCTCTTAAAAAAAAAAAAAAAAAAGAAGTTACATACACAGAAGTTCAATATATGTTGATTTAAAAATATTAAACATTAAAAATAAGTCATTAATCATACTGTTACTTGCAGCTTTTAATATCCTTTGTATCTAGGCATAACAAGCTTGGGCATACTGGCAAGAGCAGGGTCAATGGCATAGAGTAGTTTAGTGGGACATTGTGTATTGATGTTTTCAATGTAAACATGATGTTTTGGACATTATATAATACCTGAACTCACATATCAGTGAGCATTAAAAACAGTAATATCTTGATGAGATAATAAAACTGGTCTTTTTAGCAGAGGGGGATAATAGAAGCACACACTGTCAATGTAAAAGAGGAGAAAAATGATAGATAACATGATACAACCAAGAGGACCAATCTGAGGAGCAACCAGGAAACATTACTAGGTACTTGAAAAATAAATTTAAAGAAATTCAAGGAGGATCAGAATGAAGCACTGGAGCAAGTATTTTATAGCTACAGGAAACTTTTTTTTTTTTTTTTTTTAATACTTGTGAGATTTGTGAACTGAATTTTAAGGGAACATACTGACAGCATTTTAACACAGTACTGGGCAAAATCTGGCCTCAAGTTTTAGAAGGATTTCTGGTTTTAGAAGGATTTTAGAAGGATTTCTGTGTGGTAGAGACATGTGTATTGTGCTTTCATAATCACCATTATCTCTGTTAATTTGAATTATTTCTGAAAGTACAGAAATTGTGTGTCTTTTTTTAAGTATTGCATGCATAGCACATGACATATCATGGGTACCTGATAAATACTGGTTGATAATTTCTTTCCAATAAATAAAGTACTTGCCAAATGACACAAATTGCTTGAAAATTACATTTTTCCTTTTAAATTGGCCCTCTGGTTTATCTATAATTCAATCAGTTTAGTTGTAAGTCAATTTTACTGAGTCTGATCAATTCACAGTTCTAACAAGATCAATTTTGTGAACCCACGAGGTTGACTGTAGTCTCCAGACAATGTTTAAATCACTGATTCTATTCTGGGATATTCTCCTAATATCCATCTTCATTTCCCATGGTAACATATTTATTTTCCTAAAACTTTTCTTCCAAATAGTTTCCGGTTTTTAAAATTCATTTTTTAAAAATTAAAGTATCTTGACACACAATGTTAAAAACACAATTTTAAGATGAGATAATTTTGTGTTTGACAAGTTTTGAAAATCTTATAAGTTATTTACCATCAGCTCCTGGATTAAATCATGACCTTGGTTAGCAAATCAATTTATTCAATCAGTTTATTTATTAAAATATTTGATCTATTCTTCTGGGGAAAAAAAGTAAGATATAGAAAATTAAATAATACTAGAACTTACCAAAAAGAAAAAAGTTGGTCATGTATATAAAATGGATGAAAGCTCTCTCCCTATCTTGTTCTCCATAAAACAGATTCACTGGGCAATTTAGTCAATCACACATTTAGTTACAGGTTAATGATGCAAGTTCCATCAAAAGAGTTGAACTGATGTGAATATATAGACACCATCAATAACTGAAAATCGTTCAATTTCTAAAATAAATAGAAGAAGACTCCTCTGAATAAACAGAGTTGATATTATATCTGTTCAACAGGATATACACAACTATTAAGAGAAAATTCTCATTAGCACTTTCATTAAGAAACACAGAAAATAAGAACAATTTCGGAAAGTTTGCTTAAAGAAGACCTTAAGAAAGACTAGGGAAATGTAATTATCTCATTTCAGGTTCTGGAAATAATATTTAAAAGGATTTTATCTAAACTAATTAAGGAAATTTATTGTTACACACACATCAATTTTATATGACTTAATAAAGATTTTATTTATTTCTTTATTTGTCAGAGAGAGAGAGAGAGAACAAACAGGGAGAGCAGCAGGTAGAGGGAGAAGCAGGCTCCCTGCCAAACAAGGAGACTTAGGCAGAACTTGATCCCAGGACCTTGGGATCATGACCTGACCCAAAGGCAGATGTTCAACTGACTGAGCCACCCAGGCATCCCTATATGACATAATAAAGAGCATTGGACATTTGAGGAATTTTGTGCCATTGATGAGTATAGTGCATCCTTAATGTTTGAAAAAGGGAGGGGAAATAATACTTCACTACCAAGTGATTTTTTTTATTGGTTATGTCTGAGTTTGATTATAAACTCTCTAGAGAAACTTTTAATTTGAAATATTTCCTGAATATCTAAATACAACATGTTCAGATCCTATGTATTCTATTTACAATTCTCTACAGGTAGCTCCATTCGAAACTTGCTTCATTTAAAATGATTTTCTGCTTGAAAAAATATTCTGTAGAAAGTAGCAAGAACAACCCAAGCAACACTGACTGAAAAACAACACAGCAGGCTCCTCCCCAGAAATCCAGCAAAAAGAATGAGAGGACAACCACCACAGGGTCCCCATAAAATTGTAAAACCCCAATATCAGGGGAAAACAATATACTAAGCTCCTGGCATTGCCCTAAAACCTCTATATTTCATAGATATAATTTTTATTTTTAATTCATTCCCACTATTCTTGTTATTTTAAATTTTTTTAATCTCTCCATTACAACTAGAGGTTTAATACAACATATCCCATAACAACCTTTTAACTTGAACTTTTTTCATGCATATGTGTTTTCCTTTTTCTTTTCTGTTTTTTAATATACATATAGATATAAGCTTCAAGGTAATCCTCTTTCCCTAATCAATACTACCCCTATATATAAGCCACTTTTAATTTCCCTTTATCTCTGGAAAGTTGAGTCCTTTAAAAAAGATATCAAGATATACCCAGGAAGAATAAAAATAACCTTCCTTACCCACACTGAGGATTTATAACCTACCCTCCCACAGTGGTTCTGTGTATTTGTTTTTGTTCTGGTATTATACAAATCTTGGAGTTTCATTTTGGCTGGGTTCTTTCTTTTTTTCCCTTGTCATTTACTTTTGTCAGTCTTTTTTGTTTCTCTGTTTTTGTTTGTATACCTTATAAATCTTACCTTTGGGACCCATTCTGGTTGGGTCTTCCCTTTTATTCCTCTCTCTCTTTCTCTTTTCCTTTTTTCTTTCTTCTAGGTGGTGACTTCTGATTTCTAAGAAGTGTTCCAGGGTACACCTTGCCTGGATCACAGTTGATATATTCAGCTATACATCTCCTCAAACACCCCTGACCAAAATGGCTAGGTGGAGGAACACCCAACAGAGGAAAATTCAGAGACTGTGCCCTCTCCATCAGAACTAATGGAAATAGACATAAACTGTATGTCAGAAAGGGAATTCAGGATAACAATTATCCAGGCAATGGATAGGTTGGGGAAAGCCATTATAGACTCTCTAAGGGCAGAAGTAAAAACTTTCTAGGAAGAAGTTAAAAATGTTATCAATAAAATCCAATCTAATCTAAATACTCTGACAGCTAAGGTAACTGAAGCAGAAGATAGAATTAGTGATCTAGAGGACAAACTGATAGAGAAAAAGATCAGGAGGAGGTATGGAAGAATCAGCTTAGAAGCCATGAAAACAGAATTAAGGAAATAAATGATGCCATGAAATGTTCCAGCATCAAAATTGTTGGGGTCCCTGAAGGGTGGAGAAAGAGAGAAGACTAGAAGATATAGTTGAACAAATTCTATATGAAAATTTTCCCAATCTGGGGAATGGAACCAACATTCACGTTTGAGGTATAAAGAACACCCCCTCCCAACATCAATGAATCTAGAAAGACCTTAAGACACTTGATTGTGAGACTGATGAACCATAATTTTAGACAAGAGCTTCTGGGGGAAGTTAGGGGAAAGATTCCTTATGTAAGAGAAAGTCCATCAGAATAACATCAGACCTATCCACAGAAACCTGGCAAGTCAGAAAGGGCTGGCAAGACATATTCAGGGCACTGAATGAGAAAAGTATTTTTCTTGGCTGCAGCCAAGAATACTTTATCCAACAAGGTTTATGTTCAAAACGGAAGGAGAGATAAAGAGCTTCCAAGACCTGCAAGGTTAAAAGAGTATGTGACCACCAAGCCAGCACTACAAGAAATATTAAGGAGGTTTCAATAAAAGAAGAAAGAACCCAAGAGTGATATAAAACAGAGATTTACAGAGATAAGCTATAGAAACAAGGACTTTATAGGCAACATGATGTCAATAAAACATATCTTTCAATAATCACTATCAATGTGAACGGCCTAAATGCCTCCATAAAATGGCACAGGGTTGCAGATTGGATAAAATGACAGGATCCATCCATATGCTGTCTACAAGAGACCCATTTGGAGCCTAAAGATACATCCAGACTGAAAGTGAAGGGATGGAGAAGCATCTTTCATGCCAATGAGCCTCAAAAGAAAGCTGGGGTTGCAATTCTCGTATCAGGTAAATTAGATTTTAAGGTAAAGACTGTAGTCAGAGATAAAGAAGGACACTACATCATTTTAAAGTGTCTATCCACCAAGAAGATCTAACAATTGTAAGTACTTATGATCCCATTACAGAAGTAGCCAACTACATAAGACAATTGTTAAGCAAGATAAAGAGTTATACTGATACAAATACATTAACAGTAGAGGATCTTAACACACCACTTTCAATAATACACAGATCATCCAAGCAGAAAATCAATAAAGAAACAAGAGGACTGAATGACAGTGGACCAGATAGACCTCATAGAACATTCCACATAAAACAACAGAATACTAATTTTTCTTAAGAGCATATAGAACTTTCTCTGGAATAGACCACATACTGGGTCACAAATCAGGGCTCAATTGAAACCAAAAGATTGATATTATTCCTTGCATATTCTCAGACCACAATGCTTTGAAACTGGAACTCAACCACAAGAAAAAGTTTGGAAGGAATTCATACACTTAAGCTAAAGACCACCCAGCTTAAGGATCAACCAGGAAATGAAAGAGTAACTTAAACAATTCATGGAAACCAATGAGAATGAAGACACAGCTGTCCAAAACCTATGGGATATAGCAAAGGTGGTCCTAAGGGGGAAATACATAGCCATCCAAACCTCACTCAAAAGCAAACAAACAAACAAAACAAAACAAACAAAACAAACAAACACCTAAAAAATCCAGAATACACCAGCTCTCTTTACACCTTAAAGAACAGGAGAATCAACAAGTTAAGCCAACCCCACACACAAGAAGGGAAATAATCAAGATTGGAGCAGAGATAAATGAGATACAAACTGGAGATAGAATAGAACCCATCAATGAAACTAGAAGCTAGTTTTTGAAAGACTCAATTAGATCAATAAACCACTGGTCAAACTAATCCAAAAGAAAAGAGAGAGAACTCAAATTAATAAAATTATGAATGAAAAGGTAGAGATCATGACTTACACTAAAGAAATAGAAATAATCATCAGAAATTATTATCAAAGTAATATACCAATAAGTTTAAGCAACCTAGACAAAATGGATGCATTCATGGAAACCTATAAACTTCCAAAACTGAATCAGGAAGAAACTGACAACCGGAATCGACCAATATCTAGTAACAAGATTGAAACAGTGCTCAAAAACCTCCCAAAAAACAAGAGCCCAGGACCTGATGGATTCCTGGAGAATTCTACCAAACATTCAAAGAAGAAATAATACATATTCTCCTGAAGCTGTTTCAAAAAATAGAAACAGAAAGAAAACTTCCAGACTCTTTCTAAGAAGCCAGCATTACCCTGATCCCCACACCACGCAAAGACCCCAACAAAAAGGAGAATTTCAGACCAATATAGATGCTAAGATTCTCAACAAGGTCCTAGCTAATAGGATCCAACAGTACATTAAAAAGATTATCCACCATGACCAGGTGGGATTTATCCATGGGATGCAAGGGTGGTTCAATATTCGCAAATCAATCAATGTGATGCAACAGATCAATAAGAGAAGAGAGAAGAATCACATCGTCCTCTCAATTGGTGCAGAAAAAGCATTTGACAAAATCCAGCATCCATTCCTGATTAAAACGCTTCAACATATAGGGATAGATGGAACATCCCTCAACTTCATAAAATATATCTATGAAAAACCCACAGCGAATATCATCCTTAATGGGAAAAAGCTGAAAGCCTTCCCTTTCAGATCAGGAACACGATAAGGATGCCCACTCTCGCCACTCTTGTTCAACATAGTACTAGAAGTCCTAGCAACAGCAATCAGACAACAAAGAGAAATAAAAAGTATTCAAATTGTCAATGAAGAGGTCAAACTCTCTCTCTTCGCAGACGACATGATACTTTCTCTGGAAAACCCAAAAGACTCCACCCCCAACTGCTAGAACTCATACAGCAATTCAGTAATGTGGCAAGATACAAAATCAATGTACAGAAATCAATTGCTTTCTTATACACTAACAATGAAAATATAGAAAGGGAAATTAGAGAATTGATTCCATTAACTGTAGCACCAAGAACCAAAAGATAGCTGGGAATAAATCTAACCAAAGAGGTAATGGATATATACTTGAGGAACTACAGAACACTCATGAAAGAAATTGAAGAGGATACAAAAAGATGGAAGAGCATTCCATGCTCATGGATCAGAAGAATAAACATTGTTAAAATGTCTATACTGCCTAAAACAAGCTATACTTTCAATGCCATCCCAAACAAAATTCCACTGACATTTTTCAAATAGCTGGAACAAACAATCCTAAAATTTGCATGGAACCAGAAGAAACCCCAAATTGCTAAGGAAATGTTGAAAAAGAAAAACAAAACTGGGGGCATCACGTTGCCTGATTTCAAGCTTTAGTACAAAGCTGTGATCACCAAGACAGCATGGTACTGGCACAAAAACAGACACATAGACCAGCAGAACAGAGTAAAATGCCCAGATACGGACCCTCAACTGTATGGTCAAATAATCTTTGACAAAGCAGGAAAAAATATACAGTAGAAAAAGAACAATTTCTTTAATAAATGGTGCTGGGAAAATTGGACAGCTATATATAGAAGAATGAAACTCAACCATTCTCTTACACCATACACAAAGATAAACTCAAAATGGATTAAAGACTCAACATGAGACAGGAATCTATCAAAATCCTAGAGGAGAACATAGGCAGTAATCTCTTTGACATCAGCCACAGCAATTTCTTCCAAGACATATCACTAAAGGCAAAGAAAACAAAAGTGAAAATTAAATTGTGGGACTTCATCAAGATTAAAAATTTCTGCATAGCAAAGGAAACAGTCAACAAAACAAAGAGGCAACCCATGGAATGGGAGAAGGTATTCAGAAATGACACTACAGACAGAGGGCGGATATCCAAGATTTATGAAGAATTTCTCAAACTCAACACACACAAAACTGATAATCATGTCAAAAATGGGTAGAAGACATGAACAGACACTTCTCCAAAGAAGACATACAGATGGCTAACAGACACATGAAAAAAAATATTCATTATCTTTATCCATCAGGGAGATTCAAATCAAAACCATATTGAGATATCACCTTACCCAAGTTAGAATGGCCAAAATCAACAAGACAGTAATCAACAAGTGTTAGAGAGGATGCAGAGAAAGGAGAACCGTCTTACACTGTTGGTAAGAATGCAAGTTGATGCAACCACTTTGGAAAACAGTATGGAGATTCCTTAAGAAATTAAAAATAGAGCTACTGTATGACCTTGCATTTGCACTATTGGATATTTACCGCAAAGATACAGATGTAGTGAAAGGAAGGGCTCTCAGTACCCCAATGTTCATAGCAGCAATGGCCACAGTCACCAAACTGTGGAAAGAACAAAGATGCCCTTCAACAGACGAATGGATAAAGAATATATGGTACATATACACCATGGATATTATGCCTCCATCAGAAAGGATGAATAACTAACTTTTGAATCAATATGAACGGGACTAGAAGAGATTATGCTGAGTGATATAAGTCAAGGAGAGAGAATCAATTATCATATGGTTTCACTGACTTGGAGCATAAGGAATAACACAGAGGACATTGGGAGATGGAGATGAGAAGTGAGTTGGGGTAAACTGGGGGTGGTGAGGGGGAGACAAACCATGAGAGACTGTGGACTCAGAAACAAACTGAGCGTTTTGGAGGGGAGAGGGTTGGGGAGTTGGGTGAGCCTGATGGTGGGTATTAGGGAGGGCATGTAGTGCATGGAGCATTGAGTGTGGTACATAAACAATGAATTTTGGAATACTGAAAAAAAATAAAATTTAAAAAAGAAAAAAGAAAGAAAGTAACAAGAAAAAAAATCACTACCTGAGTGCTACAGTGGTTGTTTTGTATAGCTATAACTCAAAAAGGGGGGAAAAATCTTAAAACGTTGGTATTTCTCAAATTTTTCTTGATGTGAGATAGATACAGATCTAAATCATCTAAATCTGGATTTAATACAAATATTATACACTGAGACCCAAAGTATTATTAAATACTTGTGTCCATCAGTGCCTATGAGATATTCAATTTTAAATATCACTAGAAAAATCTGTTTTAACCATTTCACCTTCCACTGACAAAGTTGAGTGATATTAAGTACAATATATATGTATTTATATATATATTCACATACATTAAATGATTCAGAATTTGTTGTGTGTTAGTACTGCTGCTTTAAACATTTACAAGTATTAGCTCATTTACCCTTTGTAGGCACTTTACAACCTTCATGAGGTAGGTATAATTACTAACTGGATTTTATAGATAAGTAAATTATAGTACAGGGAGTAAAATAACTTACCCAAGATCATTCTGTTAGAAAGTGGCATAGCTTTTACTCAAACTCAGACTGTCTGGTTCAGTCTACAAAGTACCCGTTTGAAGGTACTAGTTGACTTATGAGCCTTCTGAGGAAAATAGTAGAACAAGTAGGATGAACCAAAAAGTAGTAGCTCATCTTATTCCTTTTACCCCAGTTCCTGCAGATCTCTATATCCTATAGATATTCAACCTCATCAACCCCATGCTTCCACTCCCCACTGCATATACAGAGATTTTTTTTTTAGGCTAGCAGGACCACTTCATTCCTTTTGTCCCCAGTCAATAATTTCTTAAGGGATCAACAGCAAGCAATAAAACTAAAGTTTATGTAGGAAGACAAGTCTCTTTTCATGTGGAAGGTCAGTGAAAAGAGACTAGAACTGAATAAATTGTAGCCACAATATATTCTAGGATTTATAGTTTTCATTTACTTTTTTAAATCAAGCGACAGAACACAAAATTGCAGACTTGTTCATATTATTCAGAAATGAAATCCAATTCTGAACATTTATAATTGGAGAAAAAATAGATTCTTCTTTAGGGGACTTAATTCATATACTAAATAGATATCTTGAAAAATACCAGAGAATTTACTGTGTATGTATACTTACTGGCCTACAAGAAATTGTCAGTAAGAAGGATTCTTAAAGTAAACATATATTTAGGAAGTGAGGATAAGATAATCCATATGGCTATTTATGGAAAACATCAGGCCTGAATAGTTCTCTCATTCACAGATGGATAAACAGGCTAATGAAAAATGAAATCAGAATGGGTATTATGGTATGATCCCACAACATAAAGAAAAGAAAATGTACCTTTGACATTCTCAAACACAGCTGTTGTATTTTGAAATAGATTTAGTATTGAACACAGATTAAATATTAGAAAGTATGGGCTTTCCATATTTATTAGATTTGAGAAGAATGGATTATATGAGATGAGAGAGGAAAAATGATAATAAAACACAGCTAAAATAAAAGAGAAGCTGATTGAGAATCAGGAAAAAAATAAAAATAAGACAAAAAAAACTAAGGATGTATTTTAAAAAACTAAAAATAGTTTTAGAATAAGTATTAGTGTCATTAGAAGTTAAACTAGAAAAATATACAGAAAAAAATAATTGTGATATAAAAGATACACTTTTCCAGAATTTAGAGAAAAAACAAAGAGATTAAAACAATCACTATGATGACAGAAACAGATGTCAAAGAAATAGAGATATAACAAACATTATGTATATTATTGATTTTAGAAGACCAAGGAAAATGGAATTGAAGAAGTTTAAATACAATAGGAAAATAACCCTAAGCTGAAGCAGTATCATATTGCATGATTTAAATACTTTATTGTCTGTCCACCAAAGAAAAAAAATCAATAGTCTGATACAAACACATACACACAGAACTAAACATAATTTTTGCATTTTGATGATTGTACTATCTAGGCAACAAGTATCAGATTTGCTCTAAAACTAAACAACTATTCAGTGTGGAAGAGCCCAAGATGCCTTACGTTGGGGATCACATGTTGATTAGGAAGGATGTATGCATAGCTGCAAGATATCTTTTATACCCCTTTTCATGCCTCCAACATAATTTAATAAAATGTTTAATGATGTCAACCTCTTATCTAAAAAGAAATTTCGCATGGAAGTGGTAACACTTGTATTTGTTCCAAATAAATTGGAAAAAAAGAATCAGTTCACATCTCAAAAGGAAAAAGGATACAAAAATCATGCCATGATTACAGAATACAGTAAACTGGAAAGTAGCAACATTTTAGATCCATGACACAAAATATCCTTTCAGTTTGGACACTGGTTTGGGGAAATCAGAAGGGGAGATGGACCGTGAGAGGCTGTGGACTCTGAGAAACAAACTGAGGGTTTTAGAAGGAAGGAAGGTGGGATGGGTGAGCCTAGTGGTGGGTATTAAGGAAAGCAGTATTGCATGGAGCACTGGAGGTGGTGCATAAACAATGAATCTTGGAACACTGAAAAAATAAAATTAAATTAAAAAAAAAATTGGACACTGGTGAAAAGAAACAAATGATTCTGAGCCAGAAAGCACAGATAAAGCTCTGAAAACAGAGACAATCCTGTGATTATGCATTAAGGGTCAATGTAAAAGATCATTATTTATTCTAAAGTTAGATATAGGGAGAAAACTAGTACATCATTGAAAGCGAATAATCACTGAGAAATTTCTGAAATTGTCATTAGTAATTATCAATGATCAAAATAAATATTTACCAGACTACCTATATCTCATGGGGTTGGAGCATCATTAATGGAATTTGATAAAATATTATAAAAATACTTCATAATAGAGTTCTTTGTTGAACAAATGCAACACTGTAGCAAATTAAAAGTTTCTTTTGTGGGACATCTGGGTGGCTCAAGCCATGAAGTGTCTGCCTTTGGCTCAGATCATGATCCCAAGGTTTGGGGATCAAGTCGTTTTCAAGGCTCCTTGCTTCGCAAGGACTCTGCTTCTCCCTCTGTCTGCCACTCCCCCTGCTTGTGCTCTCTCTCTGACAAATAAATAAATAAAATCTTTTTTAAAAAAGTTTCTTTTGTAATGAAACCTATTCAGCATTATGTTATTTGATCTTTTTTTTGGCATTCATTAACATTTGGTAGATCAATGTTCACTGAATATCAGTGTTAGTAAAAGCTAAGAGTAGTATACAGATCAGAAGATAAACAGTAATGGAAACTTTTAGGAGAAATGAAGTGTTTTGGAAGAGTTTGAAAAAGATTGTTTTTATTTCTTTTTTAAACACTTGCTAGAATTTATCACTGAAGCTATCTGCTCCTGAACTCTTCTCTGTTGGCAAGTTTTTGATTGTCGATTCAGTCTAGTACTCTTTACTGATCTTCAGATTTTCTGTTTCTTTCTGATTTGGTTTTGGTAGATTTTATGTTTCTAGGAATTTTTTTTCATTTATTCTAATTTGTCTGCTTTGTCAGTATATAGTTATTCATAGTAATCTCTTATGATGCTTTATAGTTCTGTGAGATCAGTTATTGATCTGGGTTCTTTCTCCTTTTTTTCTTGGTTAGTCTAGCTAAAGAGTTGCAACTTTTTATTTCTTTTTAAAGAATGAACTCAGTTTTGTTCATCTTTTCTATGGCTTTCCCATTGTCTCTCTTATTTCTATCTGTCCAAATACTCATTTTTTCCTTCTTTTTGCTGAATTTGGGATTCGTGTGTTCTCCATCTAGTTCTTTTAGTTGGTAAGTTAGGTTGTTTATTGGAGATCTTTCTATTTTCTTAAAGTCTGAATGTATAGCGTAAACTTTCCTCTTAGAACAGATTTGCTGCATAGGATCAGTTTTGGAACATTTTGTTTTCATATTTGTTTGTCTCAAGATATTTATTTCCCTTTGCATTTCTTTTTTGAAGAGTTTGTTGCTTAGTAGTGTGTTGTGTGATTTCCATGTGCGGATGTTCTAGGTTTCTCCTGTTACTGACTTCTAGCTTCATACCATTGTGGTCATTCAAGATATTCGATATAATTTCAATCTTTTTAAATTTGCTTAAATTTGTTCTGTAGTCTAAAATATGATCTATCCTGTGTGGCTCAATGTTTGAAGCCTCTGCCTTCAGCTCAGGTCATGATCCCAGGGTCCTGGGATTGAGTCCCTCATCAGGCTCTGTGCTTGGCAGGGAGCCTGCTTCCTTTCCTCTCTCTCTGTCTGCTTCTCTGCCTACTTGTGATCTCTGTCTGTCAAATAAACAAAATCTTTAAAAAAAAAATAAAATATGATCTATCCTTGAAAATGTTATGTGTTCTTGAGAAGAATGTATATTAAGCTGTCATTGGATAAAATTTTGGTATATGTCTATTAGGTCCAGTTTGTTTATAGTATTGTTCAAATCTACTGTTTCCTTGTTTATTCTCAGGAAAATTTTTAAAAATTAATTTATCTGAGGAGGCAGGTAATATGTGTGTACATACATAGCAGGGAGGGGTAGAGGCAAAGGGAGAGGGAGAAAAACAAGACTCCCCATGGAGCCTGATGCAGGGCTCAATCGTACTTACGATCCTGAGATCATGACCTGAGCCAATATCTGGAGTCAGATGCTTAACTAAACAAGCCACCCAGGTGCCCCTCTGTCTTGATAATTTATCCAGTGTTGAGAATGGAATTTTAAAGTCACCAACTATTAAGTTATTTCTGTTTACTTCTTCTTTTATTTCTGTTAGTATTTGCTTTATATATTTAGATGGTTTAATGTTGGGTGTATATTTTCAATTGTTAAATCTTCTTGAAGGATCATGATATAATAACCTCCAATATCTTATATTTTTTTACCATTTTAGCTCTTTTGCCTGAAATAAGTACAGTCATCCCTGCTTTCTTTTGATTACCATTTGCTTGAAATATCTTTCCTTTCACTCTCAGTGTAGCTGTAAATCAAGTCTCTCATTGGCAGCATATTATTAGATCTTTTTATTACCATTTTATACATTCAGCCATTTTTTTGTCTTTCAATTGGAGAACCTACTCCATTTATATTTAAAGTAATTATTGATAGGTAAGGACTTACCATTGTGATTTTGTTATTTTCTGTTTTGTGGGTACATTATTTATTACTTCTTGCTCTCTTCTTTTGTGATTATATATGTATATATACATATAAATATATATATATTTTTTTCTTGGTAGCAATATGAATTGACTCCTTTACCATAATCTTTTGTGTAACTACTACTGGTTTTTTCCTCTGTGGTTATCTTGATGCTGCATAACATATTTTGTATTCATAGTGCCCAAAATCTGATATCAACTTAATTTCTATAGCATTTCTAGACTTTATATATTCACTCCTACCCCTCTCACATTTTAGGTTATTGATATTACTGTTTACATATTTTCCCATGTGCATTCAATAACAAAATTATTATAGCTATGGTTCTTTTCATTTATTTTGCTTTTAAACTAGATTTGTAAGTGAATTATGCACCATTGCAATATTAGAGAATCTGACTTTGACTATATATTTACCATTAAGTAAATATATTCATTAGTCAGTTTGTTTTACATGTACATTCAAATGTTTTACAATATTCATTAGCATCTTTTTATTTCTGTTTGAGGAACTATCTTAAACATTTCTCCTAAAGCAGGTCTAGAGATGATGGACTCCTTCAGTTTTTGTTCATTTAGGGAAGTCTTTATCTCTTCATTTCTGAAGGACAGCTTTACCAAGTACAGTATTCTTGATAGATAGTTTTATTGCTTCCAATTTTTAAAATGTATCATCCTGTTCCCTCCGAGATTGTCAAGTTTCTGTTAAGAAATCCTCCTCTGGTTTTATGGGGCTTCCCTTGTATGTGGTATGTCATTTTTTCCTTTGTTACTTTCAAAATTTTCTTTTTGTCCTTAACTGCTGACAATTTAACTCTATTGAATCTCAGTGTCATCCTTTCTGGATTCAACCTATTTATGTTTCTGGGTGAATCAGTTGGTAACACCCTTGGGCAGATGGGGCTTGCCATTTGGGTCTATTTTTGGGTAAGGCCACTACCCAACTCTGAGACTACGGGGTGTGCTTCTGGCTGGGAACAACTGGGTAGGACACTGCCTTAGATTGCTACCTAATCATCCTAATCATGGTACTGGAATGGGCTCTGCAGTCACCTGGATTCTCCAGTTTGGCTTCCTAGTTAGGCTGGACAGAGTAGTCCTACACTTGACACCACACAGGGCTAAAAATTAGCTTCATTGCCTGGAGGGACAGTGGAACACTGGCAAAACTCCTTATTTGGGGACACAAATTTGGTAGAAACGTACACAAAGTTCCTTGACTGGACAGTGCCATGGTGTCTGTCCTGAAGACAGGCAGAGCCACTGACTGGGCTCTCTGCTCAAATATTGCTGTGTTATGTGGCTTTCTGGGTGCTCTGACCAGGTTTCCTGGTTGGAGAGGGCCAAGGGCTAAATTCAGAGTAAGCAGGAATGTGAATTAGCTTCCATGCCTAAGCAGAGCTGCAGAACACACTATAAGGTCAGAAGGCTTATTTGGGGTCCCAAATCAAGCAGAATTGTGCACCAAGTTCCACAGCCAGTGAGAAGAGATATGGCTTGGCTTTAAAGATATGTGCATTCACTGGTTAGTATTTCTATTTGGATAATACAGTATTTCATATTTGGATAAATATGAACTCAGTCTGCAGAGATGTAAGTGCTGGTTGCTGTATGTCCCACCCCCCTTTTCTATAATGTTGGATCTCCAGTGGTTAAGCCCTACAGATTGATCACAGTTGGATCCCCATGTAGTAATACCTAAATGAGCCTTCTGTAAAGAGACCCACATGCTGAGGGAGCTGGATGTCCACCTTGGACCCCTTATTCCCATTGGGAAAAAGAAAAGTAGGCCCACGTAGGCCCTCTCAGTTGCAGTGCTATGTCTTTTTCAATCTCTGTCATGCAGCAGGTGCTCCGGCCTCATCCCTGAGTTCTAGGGTTTTCACAATGATGTCTTATCTGTGGATAGTTCCTAGTTGGTCTTCTTGTGGGGAGGACTGAAGTCAGGATCAATGTACAGTGCCATCTTAAACATAGGATATTGTATTCTAAGAATGTATTTTTACTCTGAACTCAGGGTATCTTGGTACAGACAACAAATAACATTGCCACAGCAGTTGAAATAATACTGGTCCTCAGATAGTAAGATGAGGCTTCTGGTTCCAAGATTATCATTTACTAACCATGGAAGACTTGGGAAATCTATGTAATTCTCTGAAATCAGTTTTTCTTCTGTGTTAAGAGTAGGAATGGCTGGCCTTTTTACAGCCCACTGTTGTTCAGCTAATGATGACAATAAGGGATATATAGTAATCTGAGAGATTATAAAGACTGTTCAAATTTGTAATGATTATATTTACCAATAAACACATTTATTGAAGTTTGTTCTTACTTTTTCCTATATAAATATAAAACAATGTATTGATCTTTGGAAATAGTAAGACATAACAATAAGAAGAATATCATCTATTTTATTAGCACTGAACAGATCTTTATGGTCTGAAGAATATGAATAAATAGGATACTAGGGGGTCTACCTATTCATGTATAAATTTTACTTTTCTTTAAAGTCTTTTTATTCTAGCCTTTGCTGACTTCAGAATAAGTATTCAAATAAGGAATAGAAAATGAGTAGTTAATAAGCATTTATGAATATGTATTTATCCATTAATGTGTTCATGAATGAATAAGCATTTAATGCTTATGTAAAAAATATTTAAGATAGTATTCTGTTTACTATAAAGCAATATTCTAAAGTTAGTTATTTTTTAATCTATATATTTTTTTCTATTTGTTCTGTGATATATTCATTCAATCTTTAAAAAAAGAAATACTGCATGTCTGTAAATTTTCAGGCTGTGAGATGTGAGGGGCACTGGCAACATCTTCCTGATTTTCAAACAGGAAACTTTAGTATTTAAGACTATCAGAACCAATGCCCACAGAAAACACTCAACTGCTCAGAACAGCTTTTTAGTATCCATCTACATAGAAGTTTGTTTTTTTTTAAAGTATTTCCACAACATAATAAATAATACATTTTGATTAATGAATTTACAAATATATGAGTAAATGAATGAAGAAAAACATGAAAAAATTCTATTTCTTCTTGATTTGAGCTTTTTTTTTTTTCTTTTTAAACTTAAGGCAGCATTTAATACTACTTAATCTTAAGTACTAAAGTATTTTAAATACACATTCTTGGTCTCTTAACAAAACTTGTGCTTAAATTCTGATTAGTAACTGATGGATCAAGAATTGACTCTGGGCTTTAAACCTGACAATGATAAATTGGTCAAGTCAATAAATCTATTGGTATAGCCCTATTCAGTGAGAGGATTTAGTTATTTTCATAAGCAATGAATCAAAAACACTATTATATTTTTAATGTCTAAAATGTGGGCCTTTGAGCAGACACACAACATCCATGTGTTTTACACGATGGCATTAGCTGTAACAGTCATTTATCTTGTAGAGAAATAAACCTTCCATTATGTGCAACAAAATATGGAGCAGCTGCTTCAACAGATATCTTAGTTGTCAAATATGACAGTCCATGTGTAGAAAAGTTGTATTCTAACACAAAGCAGAGGCAAAAAAAATGCTTAAAATATAGAATTGAAATTAGGTACAAGAGGATTTCTTCCGCTGGGAATGCCAACTCTACAGCAGACATGCTTATGCCAGTAAATATACACTGGCACACAACATTTTCATTTGTTTCCTTTCAGTATACAACTTTATTTGAAGTCTGTAATAGAAAATACCACTTAATTTGTAAATTCTCTTGAAATTGATATTCTGTATTTAAATACAATCTTTCCCATATCCACATTTCAGCAATCCATACAAATTGGCAAATCTGTTGTATCTTAATTTGAAACTACAGTACATCCTTAGTCTTGTATAATTTACTAATATGTGATATTAGGTGATGAAGCAAGTTTACTTTGGGATTCTCCTTAAATAATGAGTACTTGACAAGAGAATTCCAAACTATTTTGAAGGCTCTGGAAGGAACTCTTTTACTACATATACATAATAATTATATATAAAATCTCCACTTAAATTTCAGGTTTAATCTGTTGTAATATATTGGTCTCTTAGTCTTGGCACTTGATTGATGGTATAGAACTATGATAATTATGTCCCTTTTTGTGAATCTGGTAAATTTTTAAGATCTAGTGAATAGAACAGAGCTTTTTTTCAAATATTAAACCTGGATTTGTCATCATGAAGGGTCTAGACTTGTTCTCCTTGCAAGAGAACAGGTCTGCTTATCTTCTGAGGTTGCTTGCTATATAAATATCCTTGGAATTCCAGTCTGTAATAAAAGCTGTTGGTGACTGTTCACAAGATGTGCAAAAATGTTAGACCCATGAAGAATTATCTCCCAACAAAGCTTTTATCATTTGCATACTAAAGTTTAATCTACTTATGGATTTAGAATATTTGGACAGCTATTTGTGGCAATCATTTATTGCTGCAATGATATAGAGTAATCATCATTTTATTGTTTTTTAACTTATTATTATCATTATTGGGGGGGAGGAAGGGACACAGGGAGAAAAAGAATCCTAAGCAAGCTCCATGCCCAGTGCAGAGCCCGATGCAGGGCTCAGTCCCGCAGCCCCCAGATCATGAATTGAGCTGAAATCAAGAGCTGTATGCTCAAACAACTGAGCCACCCAGGCACCCCAAGAGCAGCAATCATTTTAAACTCAGCATCTTAAAATAACAGGTGTTTACTGCTTGCTCCTGTGTCTACAACGCAACTTCTGCACTTTGAACGATCTAGGCTGGCTTTGTTGCATGGCTCTGCTTTATGCTGTGAATCAGGGTTAAATTCTTTTCCACATGCCTTACTTAGTCTGAGTCCCACAGTGAAGTAACAGCAATTGTCTGGGGTGTGTTTTTCTCATTATTAATGACCAAAACCCAAAGGCTGGCCAAATCTTTGGCGTGCACTTTGATCCTTTGCTCACATCCTTTCTTTCATACTGCTATCCAAAGCAAGTCACATGGCCAATCCCAGACCCCTTAGGCTGGAAAATATCTTTTTCTCCAAAACAGAGAGGAAGTTGAGAAGCTGTTTGTTGTACAATATTCTGATCAACTCCAATATTATTTAAAGTGGTTTCTTATTCTCAATGGATGTGGTTCAACTTTTTATCTGCTAATTATCTATGGCAAATATAGAAAGGAATACTCAAAAGTTTGATGATGCTTGATGACTGCCTGAATTAAGAACCAATCATGCTTGGAGTAATTCATATGAGTAGTAATTGTGTAGATGATTTTGTAGTTTTGAAATATTTTACGTATAAAGTTTCATGGATTGCCCCAAACAAAAATGGAGGTGGGAGAAATGACATTGATAGCCCTCATTTTTCCAGCTAGGATGCTAAGGTTTGAGAGATTATAGATCAGGGCCAAACCAGGCAAACCTGAGGCTCAAACTCTCATATTCAAGACCACACTGAATAAGCAACCATAAAGAACTGAGCATCATGTCACTAATTAAAACATGCGTCTTGGGGCGCCTGGGTGGCTCAGTGGATTAAAGCCGCTGCCTTCGGCTCAGGTCATGATCTCAGGGTCCTGGGATCGAGCCCCGCATCGGGCCTTCTCCTGAGCAGGGAGCCTGCTTCCCCCTCTGTCTCTGCCTGCCTCTATGCCTACTTGTGATCTCTCTCTCTGTCAAATAAAATAAATAAAATCTTTAAAAAAAAAATAAATAAAACATGCGTCTTATGTTAAAACGTGTTCAACTCTAAGACACTTTATTAATCTGGTTGGTTAAGTATGGAAGTATTCTTTTGTAAAAAGAAATCTGGAGCTCAGAATATATCATAGCTTTTTATTGACCTTACACTGATTTATTAATGTTCTGTATGAGTCAAATGACTTTAGGGTATTTTGTTTTTTTGTTTCAAGTTTTTATTTAAATTCTAGTTAGTTGACAGATGGTGTAATATTGGTTTCAGGAGCATAATTTAGTGATTCATCACTTACATCTAACACCTAGTGCTCATCACAAGTGCCCTCCTTAATACTTCAGGGTATTTTTATCTTAATTTAGGTTTAATTGTCATTGTTCCCTGTATTTATTTACTTATTTTTAATGTGTCATTGAATCTTTTTATAAATCAAATGTAACAGAGATGCTTTCACAAAGAGAAACTGCATGAAAATCGGAGCTTCAGAAAAGTTCGTGCAATTAAACTTTAAACTCAATGATAATGTCAATTGCCTGCAACTTACCTTGCCTTCTGCAATGTCCTGGAATCCCTAACACTCACCATGCATAAGCCTCATCAAAAAATAGTAATTTATTCTGAGTAGTTTTGTGCAGTAAACCTTTTAATGTATGCAGAATTGTGAAATACAACATAAACGCATATCTATTTCTATTTCTCTGTATATACATATAATTCAAATTACAATATAGGATATCTTTTTCTTAATTAAGGGGAGGAGCACTATATTTTTTGTTAAATAATCTCTAATTTTTTCTAAATTTTCATTATGATAGATTTATGCCCTATCCACACCCTGCCCCCAGGTTTTGTTCTTTTTTTTTCTTTTCTTTTTTTGTCTACAGCTATTGTCGAATCTTTATTTTCCTTTGTTTTGCATTTTAAAGTGCTTCATTAGGTTTGAAGATTTTTTCATTAAGTTTTATTAAGCTCATTAAGCTGAGAGACAAAGTGCCATTTGACACACACAAAAAGAATAAAAGACACAGAAATACTTTACTGAAATACTTTACTGTACTGAGTACAGAAAATACTTTACCATGCAATAATTTTAGATTTTTATAGTGAAACAGAAATTAAAATTATATATGAAGAGTCTAAATAATTTGTCTATTTGATTAAGTAATTTTCCAAAAAATGTTTAATTTGATTAATTTAGCCAAGCACATGACGTGTTTCATTTTTATATTCTTTTTAAAATTATGTTTTCACTAGTATCAGATAGGTACCTTTGATCTGGACAACCAGGAGTGGTGACTACACAATTCAGTCTCATTTGGACACTTTATGCCATTTGGATGGAATTTCAACCCATAGCTCATCTCATTCATCTGTTGAAGCTATGTAAATACTGTGGATATTCTCTTCTTTCTCTTGTCCACTTTTTTCAACACTGCCTCTGAATTCAGGAATGTTATGCTTCCTATTTTATCTAATGAATCTAAGACATTTTTCTATGAATTAAAATAAGTACTAACTCTATACTTATTTCTAAAATCTGTATTTCTCTCAAAAAAGTAATGTCTATTTGCATTTCTCAAATCTTTTTTTTTTATTTTTTATTTTGAACATTGGTATTTATCGATTTTCTGTGCAAGTTAAACTTTAATTTTAGAGGAAAAAAAGTATACATGAAGTCAGAAAAAGACCAGATTAAATCTTTTAATGACTATATATTATTCTAATAAAGTGACATGGATGGAATGCTTGATTAATTTAAATCCAGAGGACCCATTTCCTTCTGAGCTACAGAACCGTGGATGATTCTGTTTGGTTCTGGATCATCAGACTTTGAAGTGCCTTTGGGATAATGGCCTAATTCTGAGCTCAAACAGATTTGACATACCATCAGAGTCTAGGAAAATGCAATTGTTTCTCGCAAGACAACTCCTTTAGGAAAGAAAAAAAAAAGTATATAGTCATATATATAGATATATGTACATATAGCTATATCTATTATATACTGCAATTGGAAAACCTGAAACAAAGTTTGAGTCTTAACTTTTTATTTTAAAAAACTTATTAAAAAATGCTCAGGAACTCGTTGATATCAAAACCAAAAACAGAATGGCATTGCTTTATTAGTTATAAATCTCTTAAAACATTATTACAGTGTAATGTATGTTTGTCTTAACTTAAATGTTTAATAAATTTTAGGGCCACCTGGGTGGCTCAGTTGGTTAAGCCTCTGCCTTTGGCTCAGATCATGATCTCAGGGTCCTGGGTTCCAACCCAATGTCCTGATCCCTGCTCTGCTTCTTCCTCTGCCTCTGCCCCTCCCCCCAACTCATGCACTCTCTTTCTCAAATAAATAAATAAAATCTTATAAACAAGTATTAAAAAATGTTTAATGCTTTTTAGACTATGTAAATTTAGAATATAGCTTATACAAATTACTATAGTTTATCCTACTTTTAAATTCTCAAAAATTTGTAACTTACATTAACTTTTGAAAAAAGAATTATACAATTTATTACCAGCTCCATATCCATATGTTTTCAAAGATCTGAAATCATGAAAAAAAATAGATTAATTTCTTTTCACTGTCCACACCACCAACATTTTTATGAGATGGGCCCTCCTGCACATCACCAACATTTTTAAAAGGAATACATAGAAAACTTTTAACTGGTGAATAAATGTTAAAATATAGCTCAAAATATATCTAGCTATTTATCCATCATATAAATAAGTTACTTAGATTGCAAAAAAGTATAACAATAATTTAATGGTTTTACCTTAATAATATTTAAAAGAAGCTAAACTATGACTCTTGCGCTGGAACATATGGTGGTATGTCATATCTGTCTATAGATTGTTAGTAAAGAACGTCTGGTCAGGATGGCTGAACAAACACAGGAAGTCCCACCACACTCTCCACTTATATAGAAAGGCACGATACAATCAATAAATATACTTTTGGAAGATTTAATGCAAGAAAGAAAATTTCTGGATATCAAAAATTAATAGCTGAAAAAAAATTAATAGCTGGCCCACAGTATTATTATCAGAAGCTGTCATGTTTTATCCAGCAGGAACAAGTATCAGATGTACTGCTGATAGCTGTGATGACTACCATAGAAACTGGAGCCTAGGTCACAGGAATTGAGCCGAGGTCAAGCATTTGGGTAGGAGCCAGAAGGAATATATTATACCCATGAAAGAAAACTTGAAAATAGCTGCCTATTGTCCTACTATCATTGCAAGAAATTAGTCAGTCTGTGGGTAGAAAAGGATTTACCTGTGAGAAATTAAAATCCCAGACTGTGTCTCAAAAAGTTGAGGTAAACATGAGAAAATTAGTATCATCACAAGGTGTGGAGGGACCAAAGAAAAACATACAATCAAAAAAGAAAAAGAGATAATGAAGTAAAATAAAAGATATAAGCAATGCATATATTGAAAATATTCCAGCAGGTTTAAAATTTAAAAAGATAAAAAATAAGAAAATAAAATTATAGAATTGGTAATATAGAATTGCTGAATATTTGAATGATAAACATAGAATAAGAAAGAAAATATTTTGAAAGTTGAAAAATACAATACACTATCAAAACATTGGGAGAGGTAGGTAACTAAGGAACTAATTTGTATAAATATTATAATAGTTTAATTTAAAACTGTTATTTAGTTTGTATTCATATATTAATTCATCATTCATTTATTCTATGTGTATAATACATATAGTTAGTTATTAATAGATATGACTGGAATTAATAAAATAAAATTTTCTTCTGATTTATGTACAAAATCTTTAAAATAAAAAAAAACCCAAGTTATGGTATAAAATACAGTAGATATTATACACATATTTTAACATTATTTCTAAAACTCTATTTTTCTTGTATTTAAATATATTAGCAATCTAAATTGTATATTTTTATGTAATGTAAGGAGAAAGTCAACTTTTATTCAAGAAGGCCAATATTTTTTTTTAAGTAAATATAATTTTCTCATTGAATTATAAAGAAAACTTTTGTTACATATCAAATTCACAAATATATTCAGAAACTTATAACTGGTAGTATAAAAAACCTAGAAAATTCAGAAGATAAAGGAAAACAGAATTTATACATATTTTTAAGCATTATGTACAACAATTTTAAAAACATGGAAATCGAAATGATTGAAAAACTATAAAACATATATTAAAGATAAAGAGTTTTTGTCTAACATATGGAAATTACTTCTACCAATTGTTGAGAAAAGAGTAATACCAAAAGGAAAGTGATCTAATGAGATTTGACTAGACCATTTGCAAAACACGCATGACAACATACATTTAAAGATGCCCTCAACATCTCTGCTTGTCAGAAATTTTCAATATATTAAAATTAGAACTTTACATAATACAAAAGCCAAATAGTTTTAATTCTGGACCTCCATATGAAAAAATGAACTGTATCTTTACCATAATTGAAAGATACAAGATTTAGGCAGAAATCAATTACACCCATTAAAATGAGACACATTTTTATTTAGTAAATGGTAAGCATTTTCATGTTACATTGTATATTATGAAAAAGTAAGTTGTACATAGGATAATCCAATATTCGTAAAATATAAAAGGAAACAACCCCTTCTGTGTGTATGTGTGTGTCTTCCCACACACATGTGTGCGAAGGGCATTACTACTTAGAGTGATAGAAGATGGAAAAGAGAGATTGGCAAGAAATAGAAAAACCAGATTGCGACAAATGTGAGAGCAAAACTGGATGAATTTTAAATGAAGATAATATCAAAATATTTTTAAGAAATATGTAAACATTGAATATGTACATTGGCAAGAATTACAAGTTGAGAAAATAAAAATATCTGATCTAGCTCTGTGAGTGTGGTCCTGGACTTACATCATCTTACTGCAATGCCTACAATTAACTATTACATTGATTTTAAAAAGTCATATTATTTTTTAACTTATGCATATAGCACGTACTCAAACATCTTGTTAAATAATTATAAATATTCAATATAGCCATAAAAGTTATGTAACAGGTATTAGGCTTTCAAGGACAGCCCAATTCCAATAATTAGTCATTTGGGGAAAAACAGTTCCATTGTTTTCTCAGCTTGATAAAGATTCCCATTCAAGTTGTAGGCTAAGATAGATATAATAAAAAGTCAGTTTTAGCTGTTTCATCTTGGCAGTGGTCTGGGATATCACTTACTTCATTTGTAATTCTAAAGTATCTACAAGATACCACTTGATATTTGAAAAGCTATAAAAATGTGTATCAAGGAAAAAAATCTAATTTCAGATGTGTCTATATTCTCAGTAACATATAACTACTCATCACAATGAACTGATTTCAAACCCAATCACCACATCAAAATAAATGATATGAACATATTAATTATTAAGTTAGCTTCTAATTCTAGTTATACTTTCTTTAACATTTATGTTTTTATTGAATTTTGCTTTTTCAATTACAAAATAATACTGCAAAAGTTTTATATAAATTTCACTGAGTGTGAAAAAGAAATTGATACTGTATTTCCTGAAGCCAATTTTTTCCATATATCTTGGAAGTCATTACTATATTAATGACTTTTATCCAAGGTCTTCTCTTTCTAGAATTTTCTTCTATGGAAATAAATGGAACTGCATAAGAAGTTTTTCCAACAAGGATTTTTACCACATGCTATATACTATAATAGAAAAGGAGAGATTAATATAATGCTTTTCATTGTTAATATGTCATGCTGTCAGTTTATTGGATATTCTTAGGTCTAGAAACATAGAAAATAAGATTGTATTTAAAAATAATGTTAGTTAAAAACAAATAATGTGCTTTTTAAAAATTTTTAGTTCAAATATCTCTAAATTCAAAGCAATGAATCTAATTGTTAATTTGAAAGAAATACAATAAATATGTAGCTATTTAAAAATGAGGAAATATGGGAGAAATAGAGTAAAATTTATAAGCATGCTATCTCAGAGGGATAATATTAAAATAGTTATGCCATTAAACATTTAGCAATTGTTCTATCAAATTAATTTTTTTCAATATTATGTCACTATTTATTTCCATTACCTAATTCCCAGTTCATATATCACATGTATTTCCCTGCTATCCACACTAATCTGGTTTTTACAGTGCCAGCCTAACAAGCTTCTTTAAATGTTTTTATGCCCGGAAATTCTGTAACTTTGCAAATGAGGCACACAATGTCTGCAATCCACTCAAAAACTATCGTATGGAATTCTCATTATTTTAATGTGAAATTTAAGAAAACCATAGGACAGAGATTTTTAACTTTAAGAAGTGACGTCATCCCCCAATCTCGACCTATTCTCTTTCATAAATGTCTATCATTTTATTAGAGATATATGAGGATATTATGATTAGTAATCAACCCCTCCCAACTTATTCTTCAAAGTAATCCCATCCAGTTACCAACTGCTGAATGTAAATTGATGAATTGAGAGAAGAAAGACACAGTGAGAGAAAGAAAGAAAGAAAGAAAGAAAGAAAATGAAAGAAGAGAAAAATAAGATGGGAAGACATTATCAACAACAAAAAAAAAAACAAAAAAAGAGGTAAATTCCCAAGCTGCTTGTGTATCTGAACATTGTAAAAGTTTTTCAAGTGTGCAGCACACCAAGGCAGAAATATTGCTATGCAAAGATAAAGGCAAACTGGAGAAAGAGAGAATATTCCCTCATTGCTAAGCTTATGGGAACCCCACAAATCCTGTATAATCAAGCACCATGATGAAAATGTACATTTTATTGATACAAATTTCCTCAGAAAATATTTCAACTTTGGTCAAATATGTGCAGTAGTAGAAATAGAATTCTTCACATTTGACATAAACTAACCAGATAGACATCATTCTTGAACAAATTAGTGTTGAGCACCAAGGAGAGGATCTGCAAAATCTGTACCTGTGAACAGAACATCTGGACACAAATTACTAGAATATGATTTAAAATTATTAATAAAAGTACGTGGCATGGTGATTGAGTTTGGGGAATTATGTGAGTGGGTGTGCTTGTGCATCTGTATATATGTTTCAACTGTTTTTAAACCAATATCATTGCTGTTTGATACTATGATTTGATTAATTCTTTTTAATCTTTTTTTAAAATCTAATTTAATTCTTTTCCATGTTCCAAAATTCATTGTTTATGCACTATACCCAGTACTCCATGCAATATGTGCCCTCCATAATACCCACCACCAGGCTCATCCAACCCCCCACTCCCCTCCCCTCCAAAACCCTCTGTTTCTCAGAGTCCATAGTCTTTCACGGTTTATCTCCCTCTGATTTTTTCCAACTCACTTCTCCTCTCCATCTCCCAATGCCCTCCATGTTAATTCTTAGTAAATAATTCAGTGATCTTTACAAAGTTCCACGTTGCACAACTTTTTCAGATATTGTCAAATGCAATATAAAACCTGTCAAAATTTAACACATGGCATCGAGGTAAATTTTTTAAAATATTTCATCTGCTGGGGTGCCTGGCTGGCTCTCTTGATCTCAAGTAAGTTTGAGCCCCACACTGGGTGTAGGGATAAATTAAAAATAAAATAAAATAAAAACTTATTCTATCTTAATTTATTGGAAGTAGTGTCCCTTCAAGCAAGGAGCATTCTAGTTCACACCTTTGCTTAAGTACGCAGGAGGAACACAAAATTGTATTATACTGACTCTGTGGGAAACACTATGTGGGGATTCCATTGTTGTGTCAGTACTCTAAATACATGCCTATCTTAGGGAGTATAGATCATCCTCAGTAGGCTTTGAGTCCCTGTTGGTGTAATTAGTGGTCTGTTCTCTCAGGATAAGACGTTGATAGTAACTGCTAAACTATCTTGCCTGGCTGATGAAGCTTTCCACCTCAGTTCTGGCTGGTGCTGTTCTTCAGCTTTACATTCTCCTCACCTCATGCTTCAGGGAACATGGGAGACACATAAAATATGCTCCTCAGCTACTCCTGTTCTTCCACAAAAGTTTATTTATGAGTTCATGTAGCTTTTGAAACTGACACACACTGGGGGCAACAAGAAAGGTGCTAGATTAAATCTTAACTCTACCTCATACACTACATAGTTCACTCTAATTGAATCTGGTTGGGCCCATAGTGATCTAGGGCTTCTCTGAGAAACACACAACCTCCAAAGTCTATGTCAAGATATGAAGAGATAGGTCCTATAATAGTTGCTAGCTGCCATAAAGTGGTGCTATGAACTAGAGCGGCTTAAAAATACAAAAATTTAGTTTTTCACAGTTTTAGAGGTTGAAAGTCCAAAATCAAGGTGTCGAAGGTTTCGTTTTTCTTGATGTCTCTGTCCTTAGATTATAAATGTCTGCCTTTTCACTGTGTTCTCATAGGGTCTTTTCTCTGTTAGTATGCATTACTGGTATCTTTCTCTTCTTACAAAAACTCTATTATATTGGATCATTGCCCTATTTTTATGCCTCATTTAATTTTATTTACCTCTTTAAAAACCCTGTCTCCAAATACAGTCATTTTGGTGGTTAAGGCTTAAACATGTGAATTTGGAGAGAGGTACTTGGGGGGAGGGTGCTGTAATAAGTCCCAATATCCTCAATTACTCAAAGCTATATTACTCAAAGCTAAGATATTTTGAAAACTGCAGTGGGTACAGCCACTGACCTATATCCCACATTCCTCAATAAACAGCCACTTCTGTAAGTCCTCTGAAAATTTCAAATTCTCCAGTTGCCCAATTCCTTCTTCAGAATTATCTAGCCACTCCATGCTTCAGCAAATAAACTTTTAATCCTGACTACTTGGGGCCTCCTTGACCCTATAACAGTTCTATTGTGAACACTACGCCTAGGTAGTTAAGATTAATTATATTGTCCCTCTTCTCTAAAAAAAGGATCTTAACAAAAGGTTTAGGTGATCCATACTACCTAAGATGACCAAATATTTATAGGCAGTAAAATATAAATAAAAAAATATGAAACATGATAGATGATAATCAATGCTTAGTACTACTCCTACTGCTTGTTTAAACAAAGACTAAAATTAAAACTTAAAATACGCAGAAATTAAACAATACATTGGTGAACAACCAATGAATCAAAGAGAAAATCACATGGGAAGTAAAAAAAAAGTACCCTGAGACAAATGGAAACAGAAACAACATAACAAAACTTGTGAGATGCTGCAAAAGCAATTCTAAGAGGAACATTTCTAATAATAAACATTCACATTAAGAAAAAAAGAAACATTTCAAATAAAGAAACTAGCTTTATGTCTCATGGAGCTAGGTTAGGAAGAACTAACTAAGCCCAAATTTTATAAAGGAAAGGACATAGTAAAGATTAAAGCAGAAATAAATAAAATGGAGTCTAGAAAGAACAAACTAGATCAATTAACCAGAAAAAAAGAGAAAGCGTTCAAGTAAAGTTATAAATAAGAAAGGATTTATAACTGATACCAGAAATACAAAGGGTCATTAGAGAAGACTATGAACACTTATACACTAAAACAGTGTGGAATTGTCATAAAAACAGATGTATAAACCAATGGGCCAGAAAAAAGACCCTCAAATAAATCTACATATCTGCATTCAACCACTCTTTGGCAAGCATGTGAAGAAAACCCATTGGGGAAAATAACTTCTTCAATCAACAGTGTTGGGAAAACTGGATGTCCACATGCAGAAGAATGAAATTGGACTCTCATTCACAGCAAAAATCAACTCAAAATGGATGAAAGACATAAATGTCACACCTAAAACTGAAACTACTAGAAGAAAACAGAGAGAAAAAAAACTTGACATTGATCTTGGCAAAGATTTTTTTTTGGATCAGAAAGCAAAAGCACAGGCAGCAAAAGTGAAAATAAGCAAGTAAGAATATGTCAAACTAAAAAGTTTCTGCAAAGCAAACACAGTGAAGACACAACCTATGGAATAAGAGAAAATAATTGCAAACCGTTTGTCTGATAAGGTGTTAATATCCAAAATATCTAAAGAACTCAAATAACATAATACCAAAACAAACAAACAAAACAAAAATAATCCAAAAAATGAGTAAAGGAAATGAATAAATTTAGCTCAAAAGAAGATATACAAATTGCCAACAAGTATATGACAATATGCTTAATGTCACTAATCACCAGAGAAACAGAAATCAAAACCACAATGAGATACTACTTCACATCTGTTAGAAAGTTTATTATTAAAAAGACAAAAATTTTAAAAAGATCGGTGGGGAAAAAAACAGTGTTCGTGGAAAAGGGAAACTTGACGCACTGTTTGGTGGGAACTAAATTGGTATAGCCACTATGGAAAACAGAATGGAAGTTCCTCCAAAACTAAAATTAGAACTACCGCATGATCTAGCTATCCCACCTCTGGGTATATATTCAAAAGAAATGAAATCAGTATCTTGGAAAGATATCTGTATTCTTAGGTTCATTGCAGCATGATTCGCAGTATCCACAGAATGAAAACAGCCTAAATGTTTATCAGTGGATGAATGAATGAAAAAAATTCATTCTTCATGGGATATTATTCAACCTTAAAAAAAGGGGGTCATGCCATTTGCAACAACATAGATGACATTATGCTAAGTAAAATGAGCCTGATACGGAAGCTCAAATACTGCATTTTACTTACACGTGGAATCTAAAAAAGTAGAACTCATAAAAGCAGAGTGGAAGGGTGGTTGCCAGGGCCTGGGACTTAGGATAAAGGAACAGGTGTTATTCAAAGGATAAAGTGTTTTAGTTACCCAGAATAAATATATTCTGGAGATATAATATGATGTGTGGTAGTTATTGTTTATAATAGTGTATTGATATTTCAAATCTGCTGAGAGTAAATCCTCAGCGCTCTAAACATCAAGGGAAAAAAAGTAACTATGTGAGTTGATGGATATGTTAATTAGGTTGATTATAGTAATCATTTCACAGTGTATCCATAGATCACATTTCATGCTCTACACCTTAAATACACAGTGTCTACATGAGTCAAAAAATTGAAGTTTTGAAATTTATTTAAGAAACCAAGTCGTCTATCTAAAATTAATTTTAGAATTTAGTTCTACTCAATTGTTTCATTATTTCAAGCAGTATCAATTGCCATTTAATTTATCCTAGGTCTATTTTCCTCTTATTCCTATTAAAATCCCGTTTGAAATTTCCTGGCCATTGAAACACAGCCCCAGGATTCCCTAGCCAATAGTAATTCAGATGTCAATACTGCAGACTTTGAAACATCAGTTTCATTAGCTTGAAAAAGGTGATTTATTTAGCTTGCTTTCTAGCAACTTTGAACAGTCAGTATGTGCTAAAAATATGCAAATAACACAGTATACTTCTCTATACTGACCCTTCAAATGTTTTCTAACTCAATAAGGTTAAAAAGTAGCTTCCTCACACCATATTTCAAACTTGTATAGGAAGTATTAGTGATTAGAAGATGATTAAAGAAAAACAGGAAGAATTATTTTTTTCTGTAGAGTTGTGAATATATTTTGATCATACGGGTTTATGGAAAAATCAATTTAAGGTTTTCAACAGATGTTCATCTACTTGATGGTATAACATTTTGCTTGGCCTAAAAATAATAAGCTATGTGTACCCAATGAAAATGAACAATCTGCTTTCTGTGGTTCATTTTACAGTCAAGTTACTTAATAGAATTTAGAAAGAAGTGAACTTAGGAAACAGAAAACTTCCAAAGCAAGTAACAAAAATATTTTTCATTTCCACATTTTATTTGAGTAAGACATACAACCCACACTAGAAGTTTGGTGTTGGTTTGTGATGACAAAATTTGTATTATGCCTCTGAGAAAACAAATTTAATCATTTTGTCCCAAACGGAATCGTTTTACAAATATCGATCATGAGATTTTTATTCATTAGGAAAGTTTTGTACATTCTCATATATTTACCAAATAATTGATATGTGTCATATCAAAGTTTGTCTAGGACTAAATCTGATTCAAGCCCTTCATTAATTCTTTTTGTCCTTGTAACATTTCTCTCTTTGACTCAGTCTGTTCATTTCAATGAAATAGGATTTCCTTAGCATGGCCTGAAGATTGTTGCATTCACAATCAAGTTAAGAACCACCTGAAAGATGCTTTAATCATGATAAAATGATTCTCCCAAATCCAGATTTGGGTTTTAACATCACTTCTGGTTCAACACATTTGTACTTAGGAACATTCAGAATATAGCTCTATGTGTGCACTTGTTTGTTTTCTTTTTTTTTAAAGACTTTATTTATTTATCTGACAGAGAGAGAGAGAGATCACAAGTAGGCAGAGAGACAGGCAGAGAGAGGGGAAGCAGGTTCCCTGCTGAGCAGAGAGCCTGATGCAGAGCTCAATATGGGGCTCGATCCCAGGACCCTGAGATCATGACCTGAGCAGAAGGCAGGTCACCCACTAAGCCAACCAGGTGCCCCTTTCCACTTGTATTTTAATTTCTTTCATTCTTAATTTTATTATTTTGCACCTCAAAATTATATTTCTGTCTTGTAATTAAACTGGCAATGTTTGTGTTGCCAGTCTTAATTCCACCAAACTCTTAGTTTCCTTTTTCTTCATAGCGTTCCCTCATACTTTCCAGTGGTTCCTCATTTTAGCATATGCCCATGATCATGGGCTCTCCAGTCTAAGCTATAACTGCACAATAACAATCTTACCATGACCCTCTACATTTGGGAACCATTCCATTCCTTCCTAAGGAGTCCTTAAGAGCTAAATTTTCCTCCTCGTACTCTGTTTACAGTGTTTTCCAAAAAGGCTGAAAAATAAGGAGGCTGTGCCAGGGAAGCCAAAACACAAAAAAAAAAAAAAAAAATGATACAGAGTTAAGCTAATGGTAACATGAGTTAACTTATGTTGGAAGATGTGTAGGCAGTCACATATGTTTTATTCTGTGTCCAGTTCTGCATTTATCAGGAATATATTTCAAAACATCTGCAGACTGCATTGAACACCTCCCACAATTCATGGGAAGATATTAGGAGGCCAGTATAGACTGACCTTTATCCAGGTAACATAGCCACATTTCTTTAAGAAGAAACTACACTTTCTAACCTTGACTTGCTCATCTCCTGCCCCCTTTGATAACAAGGAAGAGCACCTTTCCATCAGATTATGCCTTGGAATTTCTCTAGGTAACCTCATTAAGTTTGGCAATCTTTGTTTTAACATCCATGGCCTATGACTCTGTTGACCACTCTCTGATTTGTAGGAAAAAAAAGTTTTCCCATTGTTTAAATTATTCATTACCACTTCTTTGTTCACTCCATCCACTTCTTTTCTTGTGTGTATTTGTTCAGACTTCCACCTGTGATACCTTGATGACAATGAATATTCATCTTGTAATAGTTTGTGTCCCTTAGATACTTTCAATAGAACGTTTTGTAGGAATTTTAATTTCGGTATGCCTAAACCACACTCCTTATCCTTTTTGCCAAACTTGCTCCTATTACACATTACCTATCTGGTTGATGACACACACCCCTTTTGATCAGACAGTCCAAGAAAGACATTTGGAATTAAATCTAAGCTTTTAATTCCTCATTAATAATTTCACTCCTCTTGGCCACATGAATTACTTTTTTTTTTAAAAAATACCAAATGTAACTTGATGTCTATGATTATTTTCGTATGGTATTTTTTATATTATTTACCACTCACACAACTAGAAAATTTCTACTGAGCCTTCAGATCAGAGGACACATCCTTGTTATAAAATGCTCTATTTTTTACTTATAATGCCACTACTAGTCAAGTCTGTGAGGATGGAACAGAAGGCTGGCTGAGAACAAAGCAAAAGGCTGACACCCTGCAAACTTCCTCCACTTCCAATCCTGGGTGGGACATATGTGACATTCTTCAGGAATCTCCCAACTCTCTTAATGTTAATACTTTGCTAGAGGGAAAAACCTTGACAATGGCAAGACCTCAAGGCCTCTGGTATCCTGTAGGTCCTCTTTAGCATATGAAAGTTCTTTTGAAGCCTCCCTTCTTTTTCTTTACCTCCCTCAACCCCATAGTTTATAACTTGCCACCCCTCACAAACTCTGGGCAGCAGCTTTTTACACCCAAGGTTCCTCTCCCCATGCTTTTAATAAACCACCATTTTGCACCAAAGCTATCTCAAGAATTCTTTCTTGGTCTTTGGCTCCAGACTCCACCCCACTGAACCTCAGCTATATTCTAAAACTTCATCATTTGTATCCATCATTGCACAGATTATGCTGTGTTACAGTTTGAGTTTATATTCATTTCTCTTATTAGTTTTTGGGCTATTTGAGGGATAGAATTATGTCATTTTACCCTTCTGTCACCAACTTTAATCAAAGGGCTTGACATATATGGACTTAAAAAAAAAAATCAAGGTAGTGACCCCTGATAAAATACGTAACTCCACACCTTCCTTCTCCACGGAGACAATGACTTAATACAAGGACCAACAGACACGTAAGAAATCCAGAAGGCAGTTAGTTTACCACACCTCAAGCCAGGCACAGCCAAGAAGATCTGCACTGAGTCTAGGAGGAATACTTGTGGTATTTACTGATCACGCCCCTTCCTCTGGCACAGTAATGCACAATCAGGAGAAAATTCCCAATTTCTGACTTCTCTCTGAGGAAAGAAAAAGAGAAATGGAACATACATCCTGATGGGGTTTTAAAATATAGATGAGGTTCGGTTGGGTGAGGTCTGGAGCTGATGACCAAGAAAGAATTCTTGAGACATCGCTGGTACAAAAAAGTTGTTTCATTAAAGCACAGGGACAGGAACCATGGGCAAAATAGGCTTCTGCCCCAGGGTTTGTGAGATGTGGCTGAAAATATATACTAGGGGGTTGGGGAAGGTAGAAAAGGGAGGTTTCAAAAGGATTTTTCAATGTTGAAGAAGACTCACAGGATACCTGAGGCCTTGCCATTGTCAGGTTAAGGTTGTTTTTCCCTCTAGCAAGTCATTAACAGTAAGATAGTTGGGAGTTTCCTGGAGGAACATTACACTTTGTCTGTTTTAAGTATCTGCCAATGGGCTGAAGATTATAAGGACATTTGTTTAATTGTATCTACATTCCCTTCTGGAAGATAGGCCCTTGACAGAAATGTTTTGATTTTATAAATTACTAAGGTTTTTGTAAACTGAGGTGGAACTCATGTCTTGCAGAACCATAAACTCTCAAAGTAAACTATTTGTTTTCCCTTTAGGGCAGCCAGGAGTGCCTGAGGAACGTCATACATATCCCATGGGGTATCATGGGGTTTGTGGGGGTGTCCGTTTCGGCCTGTCCCCAGCTAGCCTTCTGTTTCCTCATCACATCCCATCTTCTGGTTTTTGTGGGAGGTTGCATGAGGGTTGGTTTCTATCTTGCCTCAATCTAAATTCTGAAAGGAATGGGCAGCAGCTTGGAGGCCACTAAGAATAAAGGACATTACCATGGCTTGGTCTAGCACCAGAGTGTTTGCAGAGACTTACTACAGATAGTCACTAGGGGAAGCTCCAGGACTATGGCTTTTAATAACACCAGAGAGGCTTCAAGTACCCCAGACTCCCACTGTGTAGAAAGAGATGCACCTGTTCAGCTAGCAGGTTATATGCACAAGTTCAGAGAAAATGCATCATTAGAATAGGCTTGAGAAGTCAACAGAATTTCTAGCCAGACTGATGGGTGATGACACACAGAGAAAAACCATGTGAACTCAGAAACAGAAATTGGAGGGATGTTTCTAGGCAGCCATCAGATGCTGAGACAGGTATGGGTTCTCCCCAACAGTCTCCTCAGGGACTGCGACCTTGCTAGCACCTTGATTTCAGCCCAGTAATACTGGCTTCTTTTGGGCTTCAGAAATGTAAGAAAATAAATTTAAATGTTTTAAGCCATGTTGTTTGTAGTAATTTGTTACAGCAGCCACAGGAAAATCATTATTACTAACTTCATATGGATATGATTTGTGCTTTGAATGCAAACACACAAATAAAAGCCATGGAATGAATGATGTTGACTGAGTTAAAAAAAAAAAAAAAAAGCTGGGAAAGAAAGAAATTAAGAACTAAGGACCCAGGGGATATGGTTAGCGTCTGAGAAGTAATTTGGTTTTAGTTTTAAGTATGCAGTAATTTGCATATGGCTAAAGGAAAATTAATTTCCAGGGTTTTCATACTATCATGAGTAAACACTCAATTATTTAAAAAAAGCACAAGTGCAATAAATGAAGTAATTGAAGTGAATGGATAATTAATACACTTTAAAAATTTACTGAAATGATTGTTACATACCTAACAACATGAGTCACTGATGGTCTCTAATTTTTTTTTAAATTTATTTATTTGTTTACTTTTGAAATAAAGAGTATGAATGAAGTTGCTAAAAAGATGTATAGAAATATATATATCATATTGCGTGTTTCATACTGCAAAAAATTTTTTTAAAGAGACTGAAAGTATAATACTTAAGAGCATAGAGTTTGGGACTAAAATGTCACTGTTTAAATCCTGTTTCTATTATTTACCATTTGGGTGACCTTGGATATATTATTTTACCTTTTTTTGTCTTGTTTATTTAGTCTATAAACTAGTGATTTAAACAGTCTTTACTGGGTTGCTCTCTGAATTAAATGGGTTGGTATTTATACATTATTTAGAACTGTACCAGGCATTTAGTTCTTTAAGAATGCTTATATGGGATGCCTGTCTGGCTCAATTGGTAGAGCATGCAACTCTAGATCTTGGTGTTGGAAGGTCAAGTACCATGTTGGGTGTAGAGATTACTTTAAAAATTAAAATCTCGGGACGCCTGGGTGGCTCAGTTGGTTAAGCAGCTGCCTTCGGCTCAGGTCATGATCCCAGCGTCCTGGGATCGAGTCCCACATCGGGCTTCTTGCTCAGCAGGGAGCCTGCTTCTCCCTCTGCCTCTGCCTACCATTCTGTCTGCCTGTGCTCACTCTCTCCCCTCCTCTCTCTCTGATAAATAAATAAAATCTTTAAAAAAAAAAAAATTAAAATCTCCAAAGTGTGTGTCAGTAAATAAGACAGACTTGAAGTACTCATCACTCCAGGCATAAACTAAATTTGTGCTCTTTAAGATACCAGTGATTTTTAAGAAGTTTCGTCAATCTTGTAGTTGTCAGTCCATTCAGACTATTACAACAAAAATACCGAAGACTGGGTGGCTTCAACGATAAACATTTATTTCTCACAGATGTGGAAGCTGGGAAGTCCAAGATTGAGGTGTTAGAAGATTCAGTGTCTTAGGAGAGTCTGTGTATTTGTACCCTAGGTGAGTATCTTCTTCCTGTGTCCTCACAGTGTGGAGGGGTGAAGGAGCTCTCTAGGGTCTCTTTTGAAAGAGCACTAATCCCATTCATGATTTTACTCAGTGGTGGATCATGACTAATCATCCAAATACCATCCCATTGGCAATTAGGCTTTAACAGACGAATTTTGAGGGGCATAAACATTTAGTCTATAGCAATTAAAAAACTGCTAGTTTTGGAAAACTAAAAGAAAAATAGATACTATTATGTTAATGTTTCCTATTAGGAGGAAGGTGTTTCAAAAATGTTAACATAGAAAACAAATATCTAAAAGAGGAAGTGGAGAATCTGGCTGGCTCAGTCAGTAGAGTGTGTAACACTTGATTTTGGATTGTAAATTTGTGCTCCATGTTGGGTGTAGGAATTACTCAGAAATACAGTCTTTTTTTTTTTCTTTTTAACATTTTATTTATTTATTTGTCAGAGAGAGAGAGTACAAGCAGAGGGAGTGGCAGGCAGAAAGGAAAGCAGTTTCTCTCTGCTCAAGGAGCCCCAGTGGACTCAATCCCAGGACCCTGGGATCACAACCCCAGCCAAAGGCAGATGTTTTAACTGACTGAGCCACCCAGACATTCCTAGAAATAAAATTAAAAAAAAAAAAAAAAAAGAAAGAAAAAAGAAAAGAAATAGACCGATTAAAGTATGCATGCCTCTGAATGGTACTGGAGAACAACAGATGAATTTTGATTCTGGGGCTCTGCTCCCTTTAGAATGCATATTGGCAGGGGTACCTAGGTGGCTCAGGTAATGATCTCAGGGTTCTGGGATCAAACCCTGCCAGGGCCTCCTGCTCAGCATGGAGTCTTCTTCCCCCTTGGTGCCTCTATGTCCCTCTCTGCCCCTGTCTTCCCCGTCTCTGACCCCCTCCCTGCTCATGTGTGTGCTCTCTCTCAAACATAATCTTTAGAAGGCATTTAGGCAGCTTTACTTTTATTGAGACATCTTACCAATGCACTTGAAAAGTTTATAGCCTTGTTTTACATTGATCTATTTTGACGATTATTTTTACAATAAAAATTTCTGAATAGACTGTTGAATCTGTTTTGTGTTCATTTTAATTATTCCTCTTTTTGAAAGGAGTTGTATCTCTAAATTTTATGTATACTTTTCCGTGATCCCTGTAGTCAACATGACTAACAGAAATTTTCAAGAATTTGTATTACAGAAAGTGAATTAATCTGATAAATCATTCATTGTATATTCTTTTTATTCTATCTCACCCTTCAGTCATCATGGGATGATAGACATTATGGTCTTAGCAACTGTTGCATTGGCAAACTTAACTGTGGCTTTGTTACTGCAAATGCCAAATACGTCTGAATGTGTACAGAAACTCTTGCCAATGAAAAGTGGCATTAATTTTTCAATCTCTCTGAACAACTGAGTAAATTACTGTGTTCAGTAATGTTTCAAAAAAAAAAAAATGTTTACCCTTCCAAAATCACAGGGTTTGGATCGAAAGTGAAAATTAAACTTTCAAGCGATGAGAAACACATATATGTTCCTTGTTTCCAGGACATGCATTCGCATTCCCAAATTAAATGGCATTTGCTTTATATGGACTGTCCTCTCCCACTGCCTTAATTTATTAAGACCCTACTCATATTTCAGCCAGCAGCTGTCATCACCATAGGTATTGTCCAACCACTTTCACCCAAAGAGAGCTTTATTATCTGAATCATTTGTGCATAAAGTCATAGGAATTCTGAAGCTAAAGGAGAACTTTGAGAAATGGACCAAGCATTTAGTTCTTTAAAAAGAACAGGCATATGGGATGCCTGTCTCGCTTAATTGGTAGAGCATGCAACTCTTGATCTTGGGGTTGTAAGTTCAAGAACAAGTAAGTAAGTTGTAAGCACAAGTACATATACCTTTATATGGGAAGAACCCAGATCCCAGAGGAGTTAATATGCCTAGCACATACAAAAAAAAAATTAAAGTGCCTGACTATAATTTATTATTAAAATAGTAGTTTTTTCCTAGGAGCCCATGGAAATCAATCAGTTACCATCACAGAGATCAATGGTGAGAATGACCAGGGTTTAGCCTCCACACATGATATTCCAACCTGATTTCAGTAGAGGGATCACTTTAATTTGTATTATATACATAGCTTTCAGTTAGCAGAAATTTGTTAAAAAATAACTACATTAAAACTTTCCTTCTTTCCATATACTTTTACATTGTTTTGCTATTTATCTATTATCTCTATACCCATCCATCCATCCATCCATCCAACCATTCGTATGAGTAGATAAGAAAGAATACATGCTCCTTGTTAACCCAACTTTGATTTTACTGTACTTGAAGGGGATGATAATACCTTATATTATCCCTCACCCATCCAGTTTATTCACAACAGCCTAAACTAAGTATTCAGTATAATTTCCAATATTAATGATAATGAGAGTAATAAAGTCAGCTGAAGTGGAAATAGTATGTAATTTTATATGTATCAACAGTTTGACATAACTGACATCAACATTAATTAATGAAATTAATGATTCATTAAATGAAATCAAATATCAGAGACACATGTTTTTATCCAGCAGGATACAATGAACATATGCTCAACCATATTTAAAGCAGCTGAGGATCACTTAAATAAATAACTTTCTACCAGTTTACCTATTCCACTTTAACTAATAGCTCTAGGATTAAACATAATGATAATAAAAAGTCAATTCTATGAGTACTGAAATAAAATAAGGCAAATTTACAAGATAGCCTTTAAAAAATATATGTATGGAACACTCGGAATCTGACAATATGCCACAGCAAAGAACTAAAAATTGCAATAGGTATACAATGTTTCTGTTTTTATCTCACATTATAATGAAAAAAATAGGTTAGTCCAGGGATAAAGTGTAGTTGTTTCATTCTTTTCATATGACTTTTATCCATGGACTCATGGCTCATCCAAGCCCTGATGTAATTTTTTTTATTCTAGCAATTGCAAAAGGGATAAAAATGCAAAGACTATTTAACCACATTCCTATACGAGCATGCAGAGTCAAATTCCACAGCCTAGGCAGATTCCAAGGACCCCTCACTTAGAGGGGTTCCATGCTTAGTTTAATGTACCACTGTCACCATCTTGAAATTCTGCATTTTCACTCTTCATTTAAACACTGCAAATTATGTAGCCAGCACTGAGAGAATGACCCAACCATGCATTTCTTTTTTTTACCTTTTATTTGCCAGAATTTGGCTATATGACTGCAACTTGCTAAAGAATACTAAGGAATGTTGTATTTTGCTGGTAGCCAATGTCAGCTAAAACTCGGGAGTTCTAATATTAAAAGAAAAAGTAAAGAATATTATCAATATCCAGCAAAATTAGTCACAATGTCTGTTTTCTATTGTTTTATTCCCAGAACTTGGCAATACTATAGGCACATGGTTGATGCTTGGCCTATTTTGTTGTTGTTGTTGTTGTTAACTAAATGAATATATGGTTCAATTCTGAGTAAACACAACTAAAGAAACTAAAATCTTTCCATTTTAGGTAGATCTATGTCACCAAAGCCATTAGGAAAATGAGACTGTCCCAAACTAGTCATATTTGATATTAGATAAGCATTTCCAAAGATTAGAAAATACCTTCAAAATCCTTGATACACAATAGGCAAAATTAGGTTAGTAGTACCCTGTGGAGTTCTATTTTCAAAAGTATAAATGATATTTGATCAAACCATATATTACAGAGGTACAAAATCTCATGTTCTCTAATCACTGAATGTATCAAATGACCCTTGGAAAACATAGTCTTAACTCAGGCACACTTTGGTGTCATAACTTTCTTTCTGTAACCCTTAACCAAAAGTAATATATGATACTATGTACCTGAATGATAGGCTGATGTTTGTGAAAGTGACACAAAAAACAAAATTATAGCAATATTGAATCTTTTAGTATAGAGAGAAAGCAAGCTTACTGCCAAAATAATCACTTTGCTTTATATGTTATTACAACAGCTTAAGGTAACTGATGGTCATTTTGATTACTTATTATACTCGTATAAGGAATTTAGAAAAAGCTCAATCAAAAAAATTACAGCAAAACAATTTGAAGCCATAAAAGGGGTGTAAGGTTTGCATTTCTGGAATATATTCTTATAAAAAAAATAAAGCATTTCTTATATTTTGTAAATTGTAAATTTTGTGCCCATTACTATAAAAACACATTAGATATTCAACTGGAGGATCCACTGGAGAAAAAGTAAGCATTAAAATGCATTAAAATGCATTAGTAGAATGAAAGCTAAAGAATAATTTTTAAAAGAACTAAAATGGAATGAGTCAAAAAAGAGAAATTTATTTTTCTCTACCATAATGTATTATATGGGTATACACAGGTTCCCATGAATCTCATGGGTATACAAGGGATCTACTTAGAGTAATCATTTCAGAATAGTTGAGGGCTCTGCTATCCTTGAAATATGATTTTCCAGGCAGCACCATTCATGGCCATTCATAGGCAGGGAGGAAAGAAAGAATGACCCCAGACCAAGTTTTTCTTAAGCAAGTGAGATGGGAGTTGCTGATATGATTTCTCTGGTTGAATATTTAGACATGTAGTCACACTTACCTACAAGTCAGGTTAAAAAAAAACAATGTTATTAAGCTAGGAAGGTTTGTTTTTAGGGATAAAAAGAATAATTTGAGGTAATGAACATATATCAGAGCAACATGTCCTAGGAAATGTTAAGAGTTGAGATTTTTGTTTGAAAAGTATTTGTATTTATGAAATTTCAAGTAAGACATTTCAAGAATGTCTTATGGTTTTGTTTCTAAAACAGATTTTACTTAGAACAGATTTCAACTTATGGAATAACTATGAAGGTAGTGCAGATATATCATCCACTCCCAATTTCCCCTATTATTAACAGTTTATATTCGTATGGTACTCTGTTACAATTAATAAATAATATAACATTATTGTTAACTACAGTTTGTACTTTATCCAGATTTCCTTAATTTTTACCTAATGACTTTTGCTCATTGCTGGTATATAAGAAAGTATTGTTTTATATTAACTTGGTACTCTTGCTTTCTTAATTGATAAGGCCTAGCCACAAAGACAACTCTGTGCCAATGAGTACACCCTAATGGCCAGATCTTCATTGCTAATGCTATTCTCCAAAACAAGGAACTAGAGCTGCTTGGAGAAATGGCTGTCTCTAGGATCGAGACAGGAAATATATGAGCTAGAAGCAACTTGTTAGTGACAGAGTAAAAAGGTCCTCAATGCCAAAACCAAAACTACCATGATACTGATAGGTGAAGGGCATGCAGAAGTCACCTTGAAGAACTTTTCATAGCAAAAGCTGATAAATAGTATCAGGTTATAACCCAAAGTATAAAACAAATATCCATGCGCACCTGGGTGGCGCAGTTGGTTAAGCAACTGCCTTCGGCTCAGATCATGATCTTGGAGTCCTGGGATCAAGTCCCGCTTTGGGCTGCCTGCTCAGCGGGGAGTCTGCTTCCTCCTCTGGCCCTCTCCACTCTCATGCTCTCTCTCTCTCAATCTCATCCTCTTTCAAATAAAGAAATAAAAGCATTAAAAAAAAATAAAATAAATATCCATGACTCCATACTGATATAAGCAGAAGGGAGAAGAGACCTTTCTCCCATGCAGAATTTCAGTTAAGTTTTGTAGCACCTATACTCTCAAAGAGGTTGAGTATAACTGCACACTCCTTAAGTGTGGGGTGAACAAAGTACTTCTACCAAAGAGCATCATTTGGAAAGGGGAAAAGAGAAGGTTTACAGTATATGACTCTCACTAGCACTACTTCAGCTGGGTCATCAAGGCCAACATCAACCACAATAATTCAGGGGCCTGGGTGGTGCAGTTGATGAAGTGTTCAAGTCTTAGTTTCAGCTCAGGTCATGATCTCAGGGTCTTAGGATGGAGACTCCGTTAAGGGTCCGTAAACAAACAAACAAAAAGCAATAATTCATGTGGATAGTTTGTCCCATTTATATGATGTAACAAATGGCACTTTGTGGCTTTTTCTCAAAAACACAAAGCCCCATCCAGTCCCATGGTGTTGAGAACATATATTCTACTGTTGTTGAGTGGAACAATTTGATTGATAGTTCTACTCAGGTCAACTATAGCTTTGTTAATCTTCTCACTGCTTCATCTATTAATTACTGGAAGAGGGACATTGAAGTCTCAAACTCCAGTCGTAGATTGGACTAGTTCTTTTATTTCTATCAATTGTTGCCTTATGTATTTTGATGCCCTATTCTCAGGTACGTACATGATAAGGCCTATTGTGTTTCCTTGGACAACTGATCATTTTTTCATTATGCAGCACCCATCTCTATCTCTGATAATTCACCTTGTTCTAAAACCTGTTTCATCAACAATTATAGCTATTCCAGCTTTCTGTCTATTGGTGTGAGCATGGTATATCTTTTTTTCACTCCTTTACTTTTAAAATAACTGATTTTTTAATATTTAAAATGGTTTCTTTGAGATGACATATTGTTTAATTGATTATAACAATCTGACATTTAATTGGTGTATTGAAACTACTCACTCTTAAATTGATTAATATATTTGTATTGATATCTACTGTATTTATAATCACTTTGTATTAATTGTATTCTTATTTGTTTCTTTTTTTTCTCCTTTTGTTTTTGTCTTCTCTGGATTTAACATAATTTTGTTATTTCCTTTTATATCCTTTCTTACTATATCAGTTACACTGTTTAAAATATATATATATACACACACATATATATGCATATATATGTATATTTAATTTATTTATTTGACAGAGAAATAGACAGAGCCAGAGAGCATAAGCAGAGGAAATATTGGATGGAGAGGGTGAAGTAGGCTCTGTACTGAGCAGGGATCCTGATGCAGGGCTCCATCCCAGGAACCTGGGATCATGGCTTGATCAGAAGGCAGATGCTTAATCGTCTGAGCCATACAGGCCCCCCTAAAATATATATTTTGAGTGGTTGTTCTGAAGGGAGTAATATATATTTTTAACTATCTTTTTTTTTTTTTAAAGATTTTATTTATTTATTTGACAGACAGAGATCACAAGTAGGCAGAGAAACAGGCAGAGGGAGAGGAGGAAGCAGGCTCCCTGCTGAGCAGAGAACCCGATGCGGGGCTTGATCCCAGGACCCTGGGATCATGACCTGAGCCGAAGGCAGAGGCTTTAACCCACTGAGCCACCCAGGCGCCCCTATTTTTAACTATCTTAATTGCAACTTTAAAAACACTATGCAACATCATGTTAATTCAGGTAATTTTTAACAGAGTATTTCCAATACCTTCCTCTGATCTCTATGACATTGTTGTCATTTATTTCATATATATATATATATATATATATAAAATTGCCTATTATATTGTTGCTTTTAATACTTTAAACAGTTATCTGTTAGATCAATGAACAGTAAGAAATTATATACCTACCTTTATTGTTTTGTTAATGCTCTTCTTTTCTTTACATAGATTAAATTTTTGATGCATAAAATTTTCCTTCTCCCTGTAGAAAGTTTTTAAAACCTTTTTTTGGCAGAAAAAAATGTCATATGTTAGTAATTAATCTTCTTATTTTTTTGTTATTATTGTTGTTGTTTCTGGGTGAGGGATTGTTTTATTTTATAAGAATGTCTTTTTTCTTCCCTTAAACTTTTTAGGTGATTATGTTACCAGGAGTAAAATTCTGAGGTTTTTTTTTTTTTCCTTTCAGAACTTAAATATTTTACACTTCTTTCTTCTTGCTTGCATGATTTCAGACTAGAAGTCTACTTAATTCTTATCCCCATGCCTCTTTAGTTAAAGTGATTTTTTCCCCTTTGTCTGCTTTCAAGATTTTATCTTTGTCTTTGCTTTTCTGCCCCTCAAATATGATTTGTCTAGGTTTCGAGTTTTTGATATTTATCCTATTTGGTATTTTTTGAGCTTCCTGGATCTGTAATTTGTTGTCTGTCATTGATTTTGGTGAGCTCTTTGTCATTACTGCTTCAAATATTTTGTTGTTCCATCTTCTGTTATTCTGAGTATCTGTGTGTTACAGCTTTTGAAATCATGTTTCATTGTTATATTATTAGTTCAAGAGGGCTGTCATAATAAAGTGCAGCAGACTGGGTATCTTAAAGAACAGAAATTTATTTTCTCACAATTCTGGAAGCTAAAGTCTAAAATTAAGGTAACTATATGTTTCATTTCTTCTGAGGCCTCTCTCTTTGGCTAACAGATGGCAGTCTTCTCCCTGTGTCTTCACAAAGTCTTTATTCTGTGTGTGTCTGTGTCTTAATCACTTACAAGAGCATCCTTCATACTGGATTGGGTCCCATACTAATGATCATCATTTTAACTTAACTACTTCCTTAAAGATCCTATCTCTAAAGACAATTACATTTTAAGGTTCTGCTGGTTAGGGCAACAAACCTACACAATCTGCTGGTACGCAACTCAGTTCTTGGATTTCAGTTATATTTTTACTTTTTTTTTTTAATTTTTTTTTTCTCTTTGTTTTTCAGTTTGGGAAATTTCTATTGATGTATCTTTAAACCCGTGAATCTTTGATTCTTTCCTCAACTGTTTACAATCTACTGACAAACTCATCAATGGCATTTTTCATTTCTCTTCAGGTGTTTTTGTTTTCAACCATTTACTTTTGATACTTTACTAGAATTACTATCTCTCCGCTTACATTATCAATACATTCTTGTGTGTTGTCTACTTTTTTCATTAGAGTTTTTAACATGTGAAACATAGTTATTTAAAATTCCCTGTTAGAAAATTCCAGTATCTTTTTTTTTTTTCCCCTCTTTGCCTTGTAATTTTTTTATTGAAATGTAGGCATGCTATATTGGATTAATTGGAGCTGAAGTAAATGTGCCTTAATGAGAAGTGGTGATGTTAATCTGGATGGCGGGTAGCTGTTTTTATTTGTTCTGTAGTTGTAGATGTGAGAAGTTTTTATTCCTTTAGTTCTCTTGGTTTTGTCTCTCTTGCTCACTTTGATTTCTTACTACTCCTTCTTAAAGTCTGCTGTTTCAGCTGTGACCCACACTATATTGGAACCCTGCAGCTGTGGTGGTAAGGAAGGGGGGGCCAGAGGGAAACTATTTTATATTCTTTTGTTTAAGTAGTAGACTTATAGTGGCTCTCTGCTTCTGACTGTGGACAAGTGATTTTCTCTAGTGGTATTCCTTCTTTGTCACCTTGTTTGCAAGACAAAAAGGCTAGCTGGAACTAAAATAAACAGAACACCCTTCCATCATGTGGGATAAACTCTGGCAAAGGTTTTTCCCTGGAGAATAATCCTTTGTTATAGAGAAATTTCTGGGCATATTTCACAATGATTTCTCTTCCTCTCCCTCTATCAGACCCATGTGGTCATTGTTTTTGATCTTTACCTTGAGAATCCGTTGGTGGTCCTAATGGTATAATTCACAAAGAGGGGTGGCTCATAGGGTAGGTGAGAATGTTCCCAGGAGGTTCTTAACGTTGTGCTGGACTAAAACCAGCTTTAAGAAATTCTTGAAAGTCATCATTGAGATGTTCCCACCAGTTTATGTCTCCAGCAGTTCTGCTCCAGGGAAGCGTATCTTGGCTTTTACTCTCTGGGTTCACTTGTTTCTCCAGACTCTGGGGGTGTTGTTTGATCTGCAAACTCAGTTCTTTAGTTATCTGATAGGTTCAATAAAAGTTGTTGATTTTCAGGGAATTTAGGTTTTCTTATTGTAAGGAAGGAAGTGATGACTTTCAACCTCTTTCTATGTCACCATTGAAACTGAAAGTCAAATTGCGATGCCTTATTATATTTTATTGCATATCATTTTGCTATTAACTTACATATAAAATTTAATTATGAACATATTTAATTGAAAGGATGTTGCATGAATTTATTTTTAATGAGTTTAGAAAATTCCATGAGCTTTCTGCATGAAACTAGATGTTTATTACAGTCACGTTTAATTATATAAACAAGATGAAAGCCAAAATAGAAAATTAAATTTCTGAATTATGATCAATTTTATTAGTATACTTCCACTAATCCTTTCATTACAGATGCATAAGTGAGAGAGTAAAAGCTCCCTCCACCTTCCACTCTTTTTCTTATTTATTTAATTTTTTTTGTTAACCATACTGAGGACCTTAAGAGCAATGATCACATTAAAAGTCTTTGTATGGCGTGCCTGGGTGGCTCAGTGGGTTAGGCCTCTGCCTTCAGCTCGGGTCATGATCTCAAGGTCCTGCGATGGAGCCCCACATCAGGCTCTCTGCTCAGAAAGGAGCATGCTTCCCCCCACCCCCTGCCTGCCTCTCTGCCGACTTGTGATCTCTTTCTCTGCCAAATAAATTTTTAAAAATCTTTAAAAAAAATCTTTGTATGATCGACACATAGTAGTCTATGTCACATATTAGTAAATGTTTATTTTTTTTTAAGATTTTATTTATTTATCAGAGAGAGAGAGGGGGAGAGAGCAAGCACAGGCAGGCAGAATGGCAGGCAGAGGCAGAGGGAGAAGCAGGCTCCCCGCTGAGCAAGGAGCCCGATGTGGGACTTGATCCCAAGACGCTGGGATCATGACCTGAGCCGAAGGCAGCTGCTTATCTAACTGAGCCACCTAGGCGTCCCAGTAAATGTTTATTTGATAAACGAATATTCAATACTAACAGAAATGGAATGACTTAATTGCCAAAAAAATAAATAGTAAGCAATAATGTGAATGTGAATGATCATCAGGGCCTTGAAAACTCTATATTAAACTAAATTAATTTTAAATAATTCAATTAAATTTTGAACAAGGAAGACATGTTGGAATTTTTTTTTTAATAGAAGCAAGTGGTTAACAACTTGAAACTAAGTTAATGCTATTAAAATTCTTAACAATCTTTTTAGAAAAAAAATCACAGATGTTACTGAGGCAAACTGGGAAGTAGAAACATGCCATATGTTTTTTCTTCCTTCTTTTCTTTTTTTTAAGATCCAATTTAATATTAAGTAGTAATAATAAAAACACAAAACCATATTTAAATTCATTTAGTGGGGCATCATTTTATAATCCACTTCTGGATCCTTCTGCCTCCTATTATTATTAATTCACTCTGTTGTATGAAAATCAAGGAAGTGAATTTTCTGGAAGGAGTTATCCATTTTCCATTTTCTTCTTTTTTGTGTTGGGTACTATAGATGGCTTGTTACGGGAAGGACATCTAAATTTGTGTTTGAAATAAATCTTTTAATCATCACCCTTTATTACATATTAAAAGGTGATGTATCTCAGGAAAATGATACCAAGCTCTACTAACAGTGGCATCAGCCATATTTTGTTGATAAAATGACCAATGAATACTATTTAAAGGATTAAATAATGATGTTTAAATCTAGAAGAAAAGAAAAGAAAATTGCTTATTTTACACTGTTGGGTCTTAGCTGTGATGATTTCAAATTTAGTATAATATAAGGAATGTTCAAGGTCGACATAGTTACTAATAGCAATCTTTCAAGGCATCTTTATGGCATCTTTCAATTCAGAACCACTTTTCTGTATCATTTATTCATGGAACCACAAGTTGTTACACTTACAAAGTTTGCTGGGTATTAGAAACTCTGATTTCAGATTGTCAATAATTGTAAATATTAAATATTTTTAAAAATATGAGTGTGCACAGTTTCTGCCTTCTAAAAATCTATAGTCTAATGGGATTATAAAAATTAGTACTGTAAAATACCAAAAAAAGTTACCGTTTTTTTACCTTGCTGCAATTGGGGTATAAAAGGGAATGATCCATCTTATTAATGGAAAGATGGAGATTAAATTCAAATACAAGATTTTGTCTGACTCATGAATGGGAATTATTATTACTTTGCTTTTTAGGAAGCCATCAATGGTAGAGGATGAAAGAATGTTGCAGGCAGAAGGCAACATACTGCAGAAGAAAAAATCTAAAGACATGAAAGAGCATGTTACTTTTGCACTGAAGGCATAGTTTGATATGAAATAAATACTTTGAAAGAAGGGGATAGGGAAATAGCCAGGAGCTAGATTAAGAAAGGAATTACATACCAGCTAAAGAGTTAAATCCTTTTCTGCAGAGAGATGTGTAACATTACCATTTTAAAAGGTTTATAATGTAAAAGTTCATGCTGGTGACTAGGCAGAAGATGGATTGGAAAAGTATCAAAGGGAATTAGAAGAAGAAGATGAATTGTGGACTTCTATCAACACAGCAGACTCAGCAATTTGAGGGGGTAAAAAAAAAATCCTTAACAAACACTTAAAATGGACAAACTAAATAAACAACTATGCAACTGCCCTTTGAAGCAGAGCTGACAAGTAAGAAAGCAAGAGAAATTTTTAAAATCCACAAATTAAACAGAAATTGAAAGACAGATGCTGTTATCAACTCTGGGATAAAGGAGGAAGTGTAGGTCAGATAACAAGGAGCAACTGGTGAGCAACAGCGTCATACTAATCAATTAGTTCAGATTTTAACCACTGTGTAAGAACATAGGGAAAGCCTTAAAAATATTTAAATGAAGATAATGAAAATATATAAACAAAAATTTAGACAGAGCAGATAAAGAAGTTGAATCAAGATGGCAGGATACTCTCCCACCTAAAAAAAGTCCCTTCATGGGGAAGTCGTTCAGGCCACACAAGAAGAAGGAAGGTCACACCATAGAGCTGCCCTGTGAGAACAGTATCCATGGACCACTTGTGACTGTGGAGCCCTAGAAACGTGGCTAGTCCAAAAGGAGATGTAAGTGTAAAATATATATCAAATTCCCAAAAAATAGTACCAAAAAATAATACAAATATCCCACTGATAAAGTTTCTTATAAATTACATTTGAAATCATGATATCTTAGATAAGCTGGTTTAATTAATGAATTAATTAATTAAGAATCAATTAAGAATTAATTAAGAATTAATCAATACTCTTTTCTTCTGTTTTTTAAAAAATATGGCTATAAGAAAATTTTAAATTACATTCATAACTTGCAGTTTGACTTATATTATCTTTCTACTGGACAGCTCTGTCCTAGGGAGTGATGTCTTAACACTAGGATCTCCCAGCTAGTAACTGCATTATTTCTTGCTGACAGTGTTAACTCTCTTAAGAACACTAGAATTTAACTTCTTTTTTGCTTTTGCTTTAAGATATACATTTGATTAATGAATCCTCTTCTCCAAATAGAAAATCAAATGTCCCAGCCAGTACAAACCACCTTCCCCCTAACTATTTAAAATGACAATTTTATCTGGGTGCCTGTGTGGCTCAGTCGGTTGAGCAGCCAATTATTTGGCTCAGGTTTCTGATTCTGGCTCAGGTTATTGTCTCAGGGTCCTGGGATCCAGTCCTGTGTCAGCTTCTGTGCTCACCATGGAGTCTTCTTGAGATTTTCTCTCTCTCTCTCTCCCTCTGCCCCTCTGACCCCTGCTCAGGGATGCACTCTCTCTCTCTCTTTAATAAACAAAGAAAAATGAAAATTTTCTCTTAAATTCCCTCTTTGCACCTCCTTTGTTTCTTGATACTACATTTTCCCACCACTTACAAATTTTAATGTCTTTTGATGGAAGTTCCCATTGATTTGTCTTATTTTCATTTTGATTTGTTTGTTCACAACCATTTCTTTCTCCAAACACACTTTTCAAATTATTGTGTTATATGTATAACAATTAAAGATTTCATTAAATTTTGTTTAACTGGAAGTAAACTTAAACATTATTTTGGGATGGAGTTCACAGTTTTTGCAATAAGTATAGTGTAATTTTCTGATAGTCTTGTATGTATTTCCCCACCTGTTAGTTTCATTTTGTTTTTTTCTTTGCAATAGGTTTTTAAGCTTATTTTTCATATTTATTTAGTAAGGTATCTATCCTTTACATTATAGATTTTTCTTATGCATTAAGACTTTTGCAATTTATGTTGAGAAATACCCAACTAGGTATTAGAAATAAAGATCTAATCCCATTATACTCTTTGGTGGTTTAGTTAAAAGCATTCCAAACATTTATTAATCTTATTTTTATAATATTTCTAAAATTGTCCTAGATCTCTTACATACTAAGTATGGCATCTACATAAATCTAGAGCATATGCCCTTTACAGAGGAGTTTTATTTATTTTTTCTTATTACTTTCATGATTTGGAATTGGTATATTTTAAAGAATCTGCCTACATTACTATGAATGAATGAAGAAAACTATAGCTTTGATTCAAAAATCAAGAATGCATGAGATGCCATTTCAAATGCTTTTGTGTAAAATCATGGAATTAATTTCAGTTTTCTGTTGTATATAATTAATATTATAAATGTATTATTGTTGACATTTTGAGTGTCATGTTCTGTATTATTGTTACAAATCCTTTTTATGGGCCAGTTTTTTCTTAGTTATTCATCATTACACTTTTTTTTCTTTTTTTCATCCTCCCAGGAATTTTGTATGCCCATAACATAATGCTGGTTGAAGGGTGAGGCAGGTTAGAAATCTGTGGTCAGGTCACTATCTCACCCCAACATCCTTGCATTCACTCTACTCTCAGAATTGTTCATTTACTCCTGGTAAGTACTGCATAGGTATTTAATTAATTCATTTTTATATAGGATAGTTGTTATGTGATAGCTATACTATATAATCACAGAATAAAATAGTACTTCAGTCATTAAATGGTTAATCTGACTGCCAAAACCAGCGATACCTCCAAGTGTGGTGTGTTTATTTCAGATTGAATTTCATTAATGTGTACTTATTTACCAAACTTGGTGGCATGTCCTCAATATCAAATGATTTGACATGGATATTCCAATTCATCAGTCACTCATGGCTCATTAGAATAGCTAATGTTACCTTCGTGTTCAAGAAATGGAGATGTGTAAAAATCGCCAGTTCAGACCTATTTACCAAATCCTGGAATACGATGGAGTGATTGAATTAGACTTTATATTTTTATCTCTAGGAAAGCCTGAAGGTAGAAATATAACTCTGATCGTGTTGGTGGAGGAGAGGCAAGTGGGGTGTCAATAACAGTAGGATAGTAGTGCAGTGAATGGGTTTGGCAAAATACAAACCATCAGTTGTTAAAAATTCAGTTGATGGCACAATTATTTTCTAAGAATACTGCAAGTTTAACATCTGTGACTTTGTAGTTTCAAATGATAAATGCCATACTTATGACCAAAGGGAAAATGCAATTTTGCTCCAGGATTATTATTCTAATTAAATGATCTAGGCACCAAATCAGAATGAGATTTGCTATTACAGTTTCTCTAAGCTTGATTTATGTAAAATTTTTTTTTCAACTGTCACATTGATTTGAGAGACTTATATGTAGCTTTTAAAATTCTGAAGTGAAATTTATTATTTAAAATTAAGGGGTTTTTTTTCTACTGGGGTTCTAAAACTTAACTTCCCTTTCGGTTGAATTTCTATATTCTGTACCTTCCACTTCAGTAAATATACATAGTTTTATTTTGTTCTTCAGTTGTTTCAAATGGCTTATTTTCCTCAAATGAACAAATTTTAGGTGTGTTCAAACTGAAGAGGTCATTAATATCCTTCATAACAACAACAAAAAAAGGATGCGTACTTGTAAAAAAAAACGGGACACATGAGTAGAGAGCAGTACATGATCCTGGTTCCTTCCAAAATATTTCCTTCTAACTTGACAAGAATCACACGAAAAGAGAGAAAATTAATTTTCTTGCATTATTTAAATGCAGTTAAAGAAGACCAAAAGTTATTTTAGCTTTTCTTTCTTTCTCTTTTCTTTTTTCCTTCCTTTCTTCCTGCCTTCCTTTCTTCCTTCCTGCGCTGACAGTGATCATTTGAATATTGATTTAACTTGCTAGAAATCAATTTGAGAGTCCAATGATAGGGAGGCAAGTCAAAGTATGACAGTCATCAAAATAGCTACAGCAGTCTGAGACATTTCTGGTGAAAATGTATCCTTAACAAATTCCTGATATTCAGAATCTCAAGTTTCACCAAATTTATTAAATTCAACTAACCCCTAATTTAGACACTTCAAGTAGAAATACTGAAAAAGAAATCAAATACACTGCCTTTAAAATACACTTTTGCATTTATACCTCTTGATCATTTGCTCTAGCTAAGATTTGGACAGTAAAGCTATTTTAAGTAAAATTTTTCAAATTCCTGAAATAATAATGAGCAAAATGTTTGTATATATTTCAGGAAAAATTGAATGTCTCCATTCAATGTCTCCAAAAATATGCATTTTTCTCCATATGTTGGCAAATACATGTTTTATTAAATTAGATTATATTGTCTATTGATTTCCTGGACACTGTTTAATAACTGGTAATATATCAGAAATATGAAAATGCGTGTTATTTATTTATCCTTTACCTCTATAGTGCTCCAGAATTTGCTTGGTGTGTTTACTTGAAGTGTATTCATGTTATCTTAGACACAACATTCAGAGAAAGGCCTTCATATCACTTTTTTACTTTGAAAAATTTCACTTTGAAAAAGAGGGGGAAAATTGACTCAGAGATATAAAGAATTCATGGACAGTGTTACCAAGACAGTTAGAACTAAGACACTTTGATCATATCTGATAAGAATTTTCTGCCAGGACATGCCAGGCACAATATCTCTCTGGACAAAAGCCTAGTTATATATTTTCTTACCTGTGACTGTAGAATCTTCTCTCTCCTAAGCCAGCCAGGTCAGAGAGAGCTGAGCCATAAAGGAAGTAGCATTACTGACATTTTCCTTAAGTTCCAGGGAGGGATTGCTCTTCAGAGTCCTTTGGTGATTATGCATGTTGCTTGGCAGTTTATAGGTCTCAGAGGCTCTGGACATCTGAGCCTCCAAAACTCTTCTGGAAAAAGTTCTAGTGGCAATTTTGACTCTTACAGCAAATGTCTTTGAAACAAATTCTTTATATTTGATAAGCTTGGTCATGTTGCTGATGATTGATTTTGGATGACAAATTCTGGTTTTATTTAATTGTTCAAGTATACTGTGAAAGTACCTGTTTTCTAATGACTTAGACCTCAAATTTGTGATTCTTGTTTTGCCATAAGCCTTTACAAATGATGAGATTAAACACAGAAATAGGATGTTTCATTTAAAGCTCAGTGATATAGTGAAAAGAGAACAGATTCATCCAGAAAAGTCTGTGTTGGAATCTTAGTCTTTCAACATCTTGGTTTGTGATTTTGGGGAATTTGACAAACCGGGCTGAGCCTGTTCTTTGTTTTGTTTTTGTTTTTGTTTTTGTTTATTTTCCCCCGACCAAGAAAGTGGGTATAATAATCCATAACCTAGTGTCATCAGAATTAAATGAAGATAATATCTGCTATGATACAAGAATTATGGCATTTAATAATTATATGTATTTTTCTATTGTATTATCTATAATAACAGAAAAACTGGATAAAAAAGAAAGAAAATCAGCTTTTCAGATACTGGGTGGAAAAATAATCCCTTGTCTATGGTAAGTAGAAAAAGTCTTTGTTGTCTGAACTGTCCACTTGTTCTAAAATGCTTTGGAATCAGGGATGCCTGGGTGGCTCATCAGTGGGATCAAGACCCACATCACTCCTCCTGCATGCGTGTTTTCTCTCTCTCTCTCTGACAAATAAATAAATAAACTCTTTTTAAAAATAAAATAAAATGCTTTATAATAAAAAACAAACAGCCCAAGAATCTAGAATGTCTGTGTAATGTTTTTGTCATCAGTATTATTCATGTCATGGGTTCCTTTCTCAGTGCCCAAGAAAAGATTCCATGACCCCCAACAAGAAAGCTGGGCTGAACAGTGTATTTGTTTCAATTACAAGAAATGTTTATGAAATATATTGACAAAAGCTGAGTGATAAATATCATAACACACTTTACAGATACATCCATAGAGCTAAACAGAAATGTCATTTAAATTTCTACCAAAAAAGTACAAATTACATGTCTATTATTATACCATGGGTAATATGGGAACTCAAATTTCAAGCCAAAAATCTCAACTAAAATCAATTTTATATTGAATGAGTTTGGTCTTCAAAATTTATTTTAGTAGTAGCTTCTCTGAGGGAAAAAAAATTCCCTCCCTATCTACATTTGAATTACTTATTTGATTAATTACTTTATACCAACACATTAAAACTTGTGAATTTAAAAAATGTTACTTTCCTGGGGCACCTGGCTGGCTCAGTTGGTTGGGTGGTTGACTTTATCTCAGGTCATGATCCTGGAGTCTGCTTCTCTCTCTCTCTCTCTCTCTCTCTCTCTGCCCCCCTCCCCTCCTCGTGCTCTCTCTCTCAAATAAATAAATAGAATCTTAACAAAAAAATTAATTAATTAAAAATTTTTTTAAATGTTATTTTACTGACTTTGGTAAAGTGCTGGAATAACTAGGTTTCCAGTATTTGAAATGAAAATGATTGTGCAGAGTATGCTGATTATTGGTTTAGAATTGGGAAAGAAAAGGAAGAAAAAGGAAGTTTCTAAGGAAATAAAAGGTTTACTTTCTCCATCATGGGCTTATAATCACAATAGCTTTTTTTGTTTGTTTGCCAGAATGTTCTCATATTTAGGCAGGAAATAGTTTATCTGCTTATTTTAATAATGACAGTGTCTGTAGGAATGATTTATAAGCACAAGTAATAGAGGTACCACCGGCATTGTGTTGTTGACCATAACAATTTCAACTGAACACTAAATATTCTACCTAGTTGGGTTTTCTTTAATGGCTATTGAAGGGGACCTTCAAATGTTTCCATTAAAAAACTCTTGGTGACTTTTCCCCAGGTTCTAACAAGCTATATCAAAATAAAACTCATTTCATGGAAAAAAGGAATCCCACAGCACTTCTTTTTAATAACTGTTCAGCTACAAAATTTTATTGGTATCTTTTTATGTTCCCTCTAGAGGATGTAATGCACAAAAGCATTGCCACGGAACATATAAAATTACAAATGAAATTTATTGTAAAAAGTAGAATGTCTTCTAGACTGGTGTCAGTATTTATTTCATTCATAAACCAAAACTGCAGTATAATATATTCATTGTCAGCAAGTTCATGTGTGTAAATTGCCATCCAATGTTATTGACTGATATAAGACAGATATTGAAAAGACAATTTAAATGTACTCTTCCAAACATAAACTGTTCCACAAAAGCACTGTAAAAACTCCTTCAAGATTTTGGGTTGTGCTTGACATTTATGGTTAACTACATAATTTGGTCGTGTCATAATCCACTGTGTTTGGCAATTTGGCATTAAACGCCTGCAGAGCAGATTGGATCCTCACCACCTCGCTGGTAGACAGCTTGAGTCTATGACGAAGCAAGCAAGAGAAAAGATCTAGACGACGCTGACCAGGTGGGGAGAGTTTATTTACACGGTCTCTTATCTCTAGAAGTTGCAAAAGTGCTGAGTCCTGGGATCCCTGAGTATAGGGGTAGTCCAGCTGCAAAATCAAGTCCCGAATTGCTTCAGGGTCAAAGTGCATGCTGTAACCAAACACTTGAATGTTATTGATTTTCATATAACCCAGGTTCCGGGAAGGGTCAATAAACTCCAGAGGTTCGTAGTAAATGCTCTCATTGCCATTGGGGCCGCTGGACTTGATGCGACTCCTCAAGTAGATGTGCACCGTCTCAAAAAATGTCTTCCATTTGTTGCCCAGAGTCAGCGACCAGTTATAGCACTGCAGCGGGAGGTCCAGCTTAGTCCGCTCCCAGTCTGGAAAGCTGTTTTCATTCACAGGCATAAACCAGCTCTCGGAGTGGCTGCCTCCGAAGGGATTGATGTAAACGGCCAACACTGGCTCCAAGGTGCTGTTTTTAGTTAAACAAATCTGTAAGGAGAGACCCAAGATCATATGGACCAGACTCGACTTGTACTTGTTACTCTTCAAGGTGAGGAGCATCCGCTTACGCCAGGAGGGGTCAAACCAGCTATTGAGGCGCATGTCGTTGCTGATAAAAATGGCATGGACTTCTATTCGTCTGTCTGTCTTCTGCAACAGGTATTTCATCTCGAGGTCTTGCAGGTCAGTCTCAAAGCCAATATAGTGATCGGTGGACTCAGCGACCTCGGGCTTGCAGAGCCCCTGGCTCAGCATGTAGCCCGTGTTGCAGGTGCCACAGCGGGTGCGGTTGTCAGGGGCGCAGGTCAGGCAGGCGGAGGCGTCGCCCACCGTGCAAGGCAGGAACGCGGTGCAGACCACCTGGTCATTCGGGCAAGTGCACGAGTGCGTCTCTTCGGAAAAGCTGCCCAGGAGACCGTTCTCGTTGCAGTAGAGAAAAGACTGGATGCGAGTGAGCCAGTAGGTTGAGGTTCTAGAAATACAAAACAACACGAATCTATATAAATACAAGGATATATTTTGTGTGTGTACTGCAATAAAATTAACTTTAGCCCCAAAAGCCTCGCTATCATTTCTTAGGTTAGCTCCAGTTGTTTGGATAAAAGATCCAGACAGTTTATAATTGAAAATAGATACATTTTATATAATATTTATGTATGTTATATATATATATATATATATATTAGATAATTTTTTTCATTCTTCATTGCACAAGGTCAGATGTGGATATATTTGATTTGAAATGAAATATGGCACAGACTACCTTCTGATGAGATTGCTTGTCATTTCGCTAGGGTACTTGGAAGCTGATTGTGAACATAATTGGGTCAGTTATTGTTTTGAAATGCGAACCAGCAATAGGAAATAAAAGTGATATTATCACAAAATATCTAGAGTAGAATTAGAGCGTATAAATGCTGACTGCTCATTCATTTGCTCTTAGCTGCGTAAAGCACTAATGTTGCAAGAAGCCAAATAGAGAGTAAAATAAAAATGAAAGAAAAATAAACAACTTTAAAGTGTCAATCGGTGTATTTAAATAATCAGGTTTTATCAGTATTGACCGAACAAGTACCCACTGAGAAGGAAAATATTATTAAAACATGCTTGACTTTATTCTTACAGGCTGCTCAAGAAAATTGTTGAAAATATCTTGTTAAAACCAACTACAAGTTGTTTTAATAAGGGTTAAGTGTGTCAGTTTAATGTGTTTGATTTGAGTCATTAACATTTTTCCTTATTTATACCCAGAAATCAGGCTAATCATGAGGCAAATGTAAGATTTTTACTTTTCACGTTTTGCCCACATTATTCAAACTCTTTTGGTGAGTTTAAAATCTCAGTAAAATAATGAAGGAAAAATCGTGTGGTCCTGTAACCAGGTAATTCTTTGTTTTTATCACAGTGTACGATCATGGAAGAGTTGAAGGGCATCTATAACGTGCCATTCTCTTGTGTGGAATAGCAATATCTTCCACACTGAGTTTTCTGAGAAATAGTTAGGCTCAGACTCTATGCGTGTGGCTAGAATATTGCACAATGTATCTATTTCTGATATTCTTATGCCTTTCTGGTGTTCATTATTTAGTACCCATGAGATTTTCTGTGAAATGTGTCTATTACGCTCAATCCTTTATACTTGAACACTGTTGCTGTTCCAAAGACGTTGTATATGCAGAATACTGGCAAAACATAGGTATTAATCTGTCTAAAAATCTGTCTAATCTGTCTAAATAACCAATAAAAACATTTCAATATCCATAACACTATTTGAGCTCTTTATATTACATATTCATTTTTGTTTCCTGCCCATCCTCACCTTGAAATGCAACACAATTTTTTAAAGTGAGTTCTTCCTTATTTTCCCAAATAAAACCCATAACTCCTTCCTTCTCTCTCATGGTGCTTACTTATTCTTTTTTTTATTTTTTAAGATTTTATTTTTATTTATTTCACAGACAGAGATCACAAGTAGGCAGAGAGGCAGGCAAAGAGAGAGAGAGAGGAGGCAGCAAGCTCCCTGCTGAGCAGAGAGCCTGAAGTGGGGCTTGATCCCAGGGCTCCGCAATCATGACCTGAGCTGAAGGTGGAGGCTTTAACCCACTGAGCCACCCATGCACCTCATACTTACTCTTTTCATGGTACCTTTTTTCACTTAAAATTTTGTATTATTCTGTACCTACTTGTTCATACTCCATTTATCCTATTAAATATAATATCCAGCTTGCCAAAAGGATGTATGCCTGTTTAGTGCTATGTGTCCAGTGCCAAGCAGAATACCAGGAGGCCACAGCCCTTTAATGTTTACTGAATCTTGACTCAAATCCATATAGGAAGTAAAAGACATTTTCTCAATAAGTGTAATTTTGAGTGAAAGTTAAAGCCCTAAAAAGAACATTTAAGATGGTTGTAAAGTCCCAGGTCTCAAGTTATACAACATACACTTCGACATTTGCACAATTAAATGTATAGAAAGTTTTTCTTTTCCACCTTCTCTAAATGTAATTTTTTTGTTATAGACCCAGAAGAAAAGAAAAACAACAACAACAATGAAATTAAACCAAACCCAACCACAGCATAAAAGGTCTTCCTCTTAATTATTTCTCACACTGAAAAACACTGGCCAGAAATGCAAACCTACTAAATTCATTTGTAACTTTCTCTAGATTCTTTAAAAATAAGTTCTCGGAAAAACTCTCCCAGAAGCACACCCAAGGGTGGTGAAATATCAATTGTGTGAGGCTCTTGGGCACTTTGGGAGCTGTACATCTGCATATGAGTCTCCCTCTAGCTCTGTTTGTTTCCTCTCCGTAGAATAAATGTGCAAAAAGCTTCCTTCGGTGGTGCATGAAATAACTTGATTATCTCTGTATTCAATTTAGATATATAGAAATTACTACTGATTTTTAATCTGCAGTTACTGATGTATTTATTCTATCACTTTTCTCTTTCACAGGCTATTAATGTCTATCTTGGCTTCTTTCTCTCTCTTTCCTCTCTCCTTTTTTCCTCTTCTCTTTCCCTTCCTTGCCACCTTCTCTTTCTTCCTTCCTTTCATTTCTATGTTCTCTTATCCCTTCCCTCAACCCTTTCTCTCTCTCTCTCCTCTTCTGTAACTCTATTTGTGTCTTTCTATGATAAAGAATATAAAAGATATATCCTATCTGGATTGAAAATTATATTTTCTTCCCTGAAACCAAAGTATAAATTCTCTGAGCCAATTCATCTTTCACTGTAAGCTCTAATCATGTTTCCAAATCATAAGGACAAACAAAAAAATGAAATAAATAGACCTAAGGCTAAAGACAGAGCTCACAAAACTAGGGCACTGTAGGAAGAAGCATTTGGACACTTCAGAAAAGCAAGGGCTTTTTCAGCTTTCAATCTCTTCCAATCCTTTTCACGTCCCCACAGATGCATTACTGAAGGAATACGTTTCAGCTTCGTGGGTTTCAGCTTGTCATGTATGAATATTGATAACTTGGCACACTGCCAAAGCTCCTGTACCCTGGGATAGCAGGGCTAGTGTGTAGATTTTCTTCTTTTAGGCTTCTTGTCCTTTCTCCCCCTACTACCTACCTTTTGACAATTTTATACTTATTTCACAAGTAAGGAATAGATTTTTTAAAGGAAAATTAAATGCAGCAATCAGTCTTTGCTTTACTTTTTGTAAAATCTTGGCTAAAGCAGAGGATTCAAACATGGAGAAGGGAGCCCCTCTGGATTTTTCATTTACCCCATTATGTAGTTTTATTTTTCCCAACAAAGTTAAATAGAACTGATTTTTTTCTTTATTCTAAAGCCTTTTAAACTTATTTTAAATAGTCAAATTGTTAAGAAACTTTATAAATTCATTTAACTAATGTAAGATTAATAAAAATCAAAAGTAGGCCTGTATTGAGTATTTAACGCTGCTTCCTTTTAAATCTAAATATTTAAAGAAAGTAGTACCACATTTTTTTTTTTTAAATTCCCATCTACAGCTTTTATTCACACTCATTATTTGTTGTCTCCTCGGGCTAAGGCTAGAGGATACGATGTCAGTAGATGTACTTCTGGCAAGAGGTCTTTTGTTGCTTTTTATCAAGCAGGTGGCGTGGTTCATGACATCTACTTAATTGCACTTTGATAAATATTTACTAAATGAAGTAAGAAAGAAAAGAAGAAAGAGGGGAGAGAGGAGCAAGGAGGGCGTAGATATAGAAATTAGAGTGAAGGAACTGCGGATTATGAGAGAACAGAAGACAGAAACAGAAGACAGAATTTAATAGGCCATTGACGTGGTAGCGCCTATGATATGGAGCACTTCAGGAAGGGGAGGAACTTCCTTATCTATCAGGAACAGTTTGGATTTTGGAAATAATTTTTACAAAGGCTTATATGGGGTGGTATTAAAAAGAGAAAAGTGCCTTCCAGAGTTAAGTTAAAATTTAAAATTTAAGTAAAATTGAAGCTAAAGGCTGACAGCATGTGTACATTTGAGGGATCACGTGGCTTGCCCACTTGGGAACTTCACACAGCTGTTTAACCAGTTGTCTCCCTTCAGTCTGTAACACTCTCCGTGTGTGGAAAGCCTGATCTTCTCCACAGGATACACGTCCTGTGAGCATCAGGAGAGGCCTAGACTAGAAGATGGATACCTGACTTCCGGGCCAGACTCTACCTGGTAACCGGGGACAGGTCACTTAGCCTCCTTAACTTTGAGCAAAGTCAAAGAAACAGTAGTTCAGAGTTTGGATTTCCTTGACCGTGAGGAGTGGTGGTAGCTGTCTGAACCTTCGTGTGCCCATGTGTGACTTCACTAGCCGATTTCTGTCAGGGTGAAATGGTGTCACATAGAAACCCCATCATCACTGTCTCCCATGTGGTGGTTATTCATAAGGAAACAGTGTGAGTGAAATGCTTGTCTCTAAAATGTTCCTGTTATTTAGAATATCAACTAAGACATGGTCTTATTCTTATAGTTTTGAATGATGTTAACTGTGATTCGTGAAACAGATTCCTGGGCCTCCCTTCAGAGATGCTCTAAGAATTTCGAGGAGTAGGGCCCAGGAATATGCAATCTCAGAGGACATTATGTACACATAGGCTGCAAGGTTCCTATGTAAGAAAACTGACAACCCAAATAGTGCCTAGGGGCTCTTAAAACACCATCTAGCCATCAGCATGTAAGAATATGTTCAGAGAAGGTAGATAAAAGTTACAGTTTCTGTGGAGAAGCATCAGCATCAAATGGCTTTGAATTAACATGTGAGGCTCTGTCCCCAATGTGTACACTACAGTTCGCGAACCCTACACTAGAAAATTTGCCATGTGTTTACATTGAAGAGCAAGGCAAATGCTAAAGCCTACCTTAATAAATGAATTCTACGTTGCTACAGTAATATTAATTATTTAGTGACCACCTCTCATGTCATTGGCCAGCTACTTTGTATTCATTATCGAAAATTCTTCACAGGAGTTTCCAAAGGTAAGCCTCATTTTAAAATTTTAAAAATACTTAGGTTCATTTTTTTTTTTAAGATTTTACTTATTTATTTGACAGAGAGACACAGCAAGAGAGGGAACACAAGCAGAGGGAGTGGGAGAGGGAGAAGCAGGCTTCCCACCGAGCTTGATGGGGGGCTCATCCCAGGACTCTTGGACCATGGCCTGAGCCTAAGGCAGCAACTTAATGACTCAGCCACCCAGGCACCCTGGAGGTTCATTCTTTTAATGACTTTCTCAGTTGCATATATGTTAAGTAGGACCATGTAGACATACTCAGAGAATCAAACTTAAATATTTTTTTAAATGTGGTTGAAAGTATGGTTGCATGGGATTGTGAGAAAAAGTACTTAACAAATGACTTTAGGAAAATACCCATAGATTACTATTAGCTGGACAGCATCAAAGATAAAATGACTTTTAATTTGATAAAAATTACTTTTAATTATGATATAAAGTTTAATTTTTTGAGTGACAGTATACTCTATTGGCTTCAATCACTTTTGGGGAGCCAAATGATCAACTTTGAATTTTATTTCATTTACCTCATATATACTGGGAATAAAATATAGGTTGTTGTAATAAATTAAAACACAATTTCAGGAAAAGCAGTTAAAAGGGTGCCTATGAAATAAATGAAAATGCTTATTTTTATTATTACTATTGTTACTACTGTTATCTTTTAAGGAAATATCACTGCATGTAGTTCCTTTAATACAAATGTTTTCCCCTCAGAAAATTGAATATTTTTATTTTACTTACAATTCATGCATTGCATGCATAATATCACACTGTATTTCTGAATTTTATCTTTACCAAAATAAACATAGTTATTGATAACACGGTCAAGACTATATTTAAAAGTACACATGTGGCCTCTTTGTGATAGTTTTAAAACTCTAAAATGTGTGTTAAGACAATATTGCTTAAATTCAGGACATATATTCTGATGCGTAATGGTTTGCACTGAGGTATTAGAACATATGTTGATACAAAAACAATTACTTCCTTTCACAGTTAAATCCTCTCTGAGCACTAATAATCTTATTTCAAAGGTCCCTAATTTCAACCTTCTAATCTCTCCAAATCTGTGCAATGTGGATCCACATTTTAAAACCTAAACAATATAGTTTCAGTATCTTTTTGAAGTTAAATATCACTCTTTTGAGTAGAGCATTTCATTTCAGCCTTCATCGGTTTGTGTTTCTCCGACTCTAATACTTTAAACTAAATATGAATTTGGGATTAAGTACCCAAAGCTATTTAAACAATCTAAAGCTGATTATTAGCTCAGCCCCAGAGAAATAATACCAAATAATATTTTACGACCCACCCTCTTCCAATTCTGCTGCTCTGACCATCTCAGCCTTGACAAAGTGGCCTAGGGCTCATAGTGACACCCCAACAAGTAATACTCTCACTCTTTCTTTCTTTCTTTCTTTCTTTTTTAAATAGATGTTTTATTTATTTATTTGACAGACAGAGATCACACGTAGGCAGAGAGGCAGGCAGAGGGTGTTGGGGTGAAGCAGGCCCCCTGCTGAGCAGAGAGACTGATGTGGGGCTTGATGACCTAAGCTGAAGGCAGAGGTTTAATCCACTGAGCCACACAGATGCCTCTCACTCTTGAGAACAGTTTTACACCCCAAGTAAGAGAATGTCATTGTCAAAGTTCCCTCAGCCCTGAGTCTCCCAAGGAACCATCTCTATACTACATGTGTATATAGATACACATCTATAGATCTATAGACACATAAAGATACACACTTTAATTCGAGTATTGACTAATAATTTTGGCTTGAATGTGAAGGAAGGCAATGAAAAAGGGAGTGAAGCAGTTGAAGAGGAGGGTAGGTTATATTTTAAAGACGTTATTACCTGGTAGTTATCGTTCACTGAGGTTTTATCATGAGCACATTTAATAAGCATTATTTATTTGTTCCTCTCAATTCTCATTACTCCCTGAGTAACGATGCTTAGTACCCCAATTTATAAAGGTGAGGGCGTGCCTTTTATTTTTTTTTATTTTTTAAAGATTTTATTTATTTATTGGAGAGAGAAAGAATGAGAAAGAGAGAGAGCATGAGAGGGGGGGAGGGGTGCTCAGAGGGAGAAGCCAACTCTGCTGAGCAGCGAGACTGATGTGGGACTTGATTCTGATCTCCAGGATTAGGACCTGAGCTGAAGGCAGTTGCTTAACCAACTGATCCACTCAGGCACCTCAAGGGCATGCTTTTTAAAAAGCTTAAATAACTAGAACTTGTTCAAAGTCCAAGAGCTAGTCGGTGGTAGAACTGAAAGAAGATCCTTGGTCTTTATGACTCCCAGTGATTGTTTTGGACATGACATCAAAAGCACAAGCAACAAAATGAAAAATTAATAAGTAGGACAACAGCAAACAAAAGGTTTTAGTTGAACTGATTTGTGACACACTTGGTTGAGTGGCATACATGGACAAATCTGTTTACTTCTTAGAGAGCGACTGAAACGTTTTGTCCCCAAAGATGCTGCCTCTGATATTATAGTTCAAAAAATCAAAAGATATATTTTTCTTCTACTTGTGACATAAAATATGAAAAGAGACAGGTCAACATTCAGGCTGTGAAATGAGAGACATGCAAAAATGAACACAATTATGTTTCTCTAAGTAAAGAGAAGATATTATCAAAAGAACACCAGCATTTTCTTAATTAGAGTGCACATTTAATTCTCTTCCAAAGATTACCAAAAATTGAAATATCTTGCCCACTAATTCACACTAGATAATAAGTTAAAAGAGCTTAAAAAGTATTTAGTATGTGCAAGTTCAGCTAGTAAGTGGTTCGTGTAATTGATAAATATTGACACATATGCAATTTTTTCGCAAAGACAGGTAAATCTGGTCTCTCCTAAATACATTCATAACATCCTGGCTTTCATCCACCATAATGTTCATTACACCAAGTCATTATTACCAAATCATCTGTCTCTCTCATTACATTATACAATCTATGAAGAAAAATATGTATTTGTTTACTTCGCTATTTTACTATCACAATGTACTCAATCAGTGTACCATGTTTATACTTCAATCCCCCATTACAATGTTCTAAACCTTTATTGGTCTTAAATGGGTGCATTATGGATCCAAATTTGAAAATTTAAATAATATAAATTAAGAATTTAAAATATTTATAAAGAGACCATTCTATCTTTCACAGGTGTATTCATCTCTGATCCTAGTACCTCAAACCTAACATAAATTTTATAAAAGTGAATAAATTAGTGAATAAGAGGAAGCTGGAAAAGAAAATTTAAGACTAAATTGAAAATGTCCTTCATTATTGTTGTTCTTGTTAATATTTCATATGGCTTTCTTGATTTCTAGTAGTGATGAACATTTTTAAAAATTGTCTTATTTTCACATTTTTTTAAAGTATGTTTCATGACCAATTTCTTATCAACTTAGAGAAGATCAATAAAATGTTTAACTCTATCATGTGAATACTTTAATCAATTTTAATGCTTTTCTAAAACTAATAACCAATACCATTTACATTTAAAGCATAATTTTAAATTTAAATAAATAAAACATAATTTGTGCAAATCTGAGGTCCATCTATTCATATACCTGTGAGCACAACTATGGCATGAGCTGTCTGTGATATATTTACCTTGGTCTTAGAAACATCCCTCCAAATAGATTGTCTCCAAACTTGCCATTTTCTTCTTTCTTGCTACAATCATCATTGTTGTCTACAACCATGGATAACAGCTTATCCCTTTGTGCCTCAAGTAAAGCAAGAACCTGGTTTCTAGAAACCTTGTACCTACTCTTTTCGTCATTTTGTTACATTGGTGTACTAGCACGATTAGCAAGCTACACTTAAAACTGATCCATTACTAATTGTATGTCACCTTTATCACTTTCGAAGCCATTCACAAACTGATAGCCCCTAGCTTCCAATGCTTGATAAAGTGTATTCTCCATTTAAACTGTCCCTGTTCCCCTCCCTAAAAATGTGATGCTCAATTCCAACTACATTGAATTTTCTTCTTATAGAATTGAATGTCCTTTCTCTTCTGCTTAATGTGTTCAAGATGCAAATTGAATCACTTTTCCTCTAAACAGTCTTTTTTTTTTGATGACATAACTTAAAATAACTAAATTCCTTGAATGAGTGTATCAGATATCTATATTCCTGTATTTGTAATTAAACTATGTGTAGCCATATACTGTGGTTTAATAGATTCTTATCTCATTATTTCAACTAATGTATACTATTCATGATAATATCTGTAATTTCTTACATGTTAGTTTTCTTAATTAGAGTATAAGCTCTTCAGAAAAAAGAAAATGCCTGTTATTCCATTGGCATTCCTAGAGATCGACAAAATGCCTTCCTGACACTTCCAAATAAAACTGCTAAGTCAAAATTGAATTATGGACTTATGTTTTTGGAAAACGTCAGAGAGAATACCCTTAAAAACCCCTCAATGCAAAATGCCAAGAAATTCTGACAACACCTATTTTGAATGCATTGTAGGATGGAAAGAAAGATGTAAAACTTCACAGGCTGAAATTGAAGTAAAAGAACAATATGAAAGAAGACATGTGTGCCTGATCTCGAGTTTGGGGTGGTCATCTTGGATATCAGAGACAAAGTGTGGCACACTTAACAGTAAGAAGTTGAATTGGAGACCCACTATATTTGCAAAGACAGACACTGTGCATTGAAGGGGAGTCAGCTTAAAAAAAAACAAAACAGCAGCAAAAACAACCGACATCTAGCAAAGGAAGAGAGCAAATTGAACGTCTACCCTGACCTTGCTGTTTGTAGAAGGGAGAGTGCATGATCTATAAATTCAAAAACAGGAATGAAAATAATTATTTTAAAGTGCTCCAAAATTGTTGTAAGGTGGCAAAATGAGACATACATTTACTAGAGGAATGTACATTCTGCAAAGTACTTGAAGAATCAATATAGATAAAAATAATTTTGACCATGAGCTCACAATAAAAAAAAAAAAAAAAAAAGCACATGAGGATGTGGTAGTTTTTATTTGTGATTGTTTTCACCTTTATACATTATTTTCTCCCTTCTCCATGTTGGATGGCATGGCCTAGAATCACAATACTACTTTTACACATATTTTCAACTCCCTGCTTCCACTTGAGGAGAACTTAACCCTGATTATCTGGATAATAAGTGACAAGAAGATGGGCAAAATCTTTTTATGTCTCACACAAGAAAATGTGAAAATCTGAAGGCACTACAGTTGTAAGACATCAGTATTACACATATTATTTATGATTTTCAAATTGCCAAACAACCATGGGTAGTAGAAGAATGATAGTTATTCTATAAGTGTGAACACCAGTGCCATACTGTAACTACAAAATTGCAAAGGTTTCATTGAATTTACTGCAGATTATAAATGTGATATTGTACAGGATTATTTTCAGACTGCTAATTTTATTATTATTGTTATTAATTTTTTTATAGCGAGAGGGAGAAGGTATGTGGGTGGAAGGGTGAGAGACAGAGAGAGTGAGAATATCAAGCAAGCTCTGTGCCTAGCACAGGGCTTGATGGTCACTTCATATGTTGAAATACTATTTCTCAATATGATATTATTAGGAGTTAGGGACTTTGGGAAATAATTAGGTAATGAGGATGGAGCCATCATTAATGGAATTACTGTCCTTAGAAAAGGGACCCTAGACAGCTTTCTCACCCTGTTTCCACCATGTGAGGGCACGGTGAGAAGATGGCTATCTATAAGGGAAGAAGTGACCTCACGCCAGACACCAAGTCTTTCTCTGAGCCTTGACCTTGGTCCTCTAGCCTCCAGAACTGTGGGAAATACACATTTATTGTTCAAGTCATCCAGTCCATGGTATTTTCGTTATAGCTGCCCAAACTGACTAAGACAGGTATTATCTCCCAATTTTTCTACCAACTTAATATTACATTTAAGTCTGTGGAAAATAAAAGTGAATCAAATGACTGTATAGAAAAATGGAAACAATTCAGAATGTCTAGTTTTCTTTGACCTCATTATTTTTCAAATGAGATTACAAGAAATGATGGATTATCTTAAATGACCGTTCCACATCTATTTAGAAAACAAATAGCAGAGCAATCACTTTAATCCTTGGGTTCCTGGAGCAGGCTTACGTTATGTAGAACATCTCTTTCCTCAGACACAAGACATTCCATTAACCAAAATATCATCTGATAGGGAAAAAAATGAGTCACTCTGGATGATATCAGCAGTGACACCATCAAATGGGTATTTAAAATGTGCTGTTCTCTCACTCGCAGGGTGAACCACAACAATACGAATAGGAGCTTCTTATCAATTGGCAGAAAGAGAGAAACTTGTGTCATTTCAAGAGTTTAATCTATTCTGTTGGCAGGGGGGAACATTTACAAGTTTGTTCCTTTGTGTTGCAGGTTTAGCCTTCATTTAATTTTTGAACAATAAGTCCATTTTGAAATTATTTGAAAATTAGGTATTGTCATTTTTTGCTTATAAATTCATTTTAAGTTATCTTTGTTTCTCTTTTCATTTGTTGCCACTGCCATTTATTACCTTTTAATAATCAAACAATCCTTTGAAGGGGAAGGCAAAAAAGACATTATATGCAAGTAACTGCTAAAACCATGATGTAGAAAATAATCAGATAATTAAAACCTTATAAATATTTATAGATGAGATGTATAATAAGTACCCATTCTAATACAAATAGTCTGACCTTATAAATTCATATGTAGTTTGCAAACCAAGAGCTAACAAAGGGCATTCTAGAAATAGTTCACCAGACCCATAGAAGAAGATCCATAGAAGGAGGTTTTGACTAGAGGTCAAAACCACATTCTCTCTAGACCTCAGAGTTATCAGGGTAATCACATGGTCCTCATGCCCACCATTAAGTAATAACCACAAATACATCATGAGCACTTACTATGTGCTGAAGACTATTTAAATATTTTACATGTATAAATACAAATATATATGTATATTAACATTTAGCCCTTGCAACAACTCTATCAAAGTAACCACTATGATTTTCCACAAGGTGCCCCTTAAGGGACAGCACAAATTGTCTATAAAAATGAGCCAGTGTCCATGCTCTTCACCACTCCACCAGATTATCTATGGTGTTACTGGCCCAATAAAGGCATATATGAAAAAATGATGAGAAAGTATATTTTTCTAGATGATTATAATTTCAGTCTACCTCCTCAGGTGACAATTATCTGAAATGTTTTGACCGCCCAGATAAGCTTTGGACAAAATGTGAACTACTATACTATTTCTGGATTAAACAGCACAAAGTGAGATGAAAATATAATTCACACTGACATCTTAATATCATCATGATGTTTAGTAATCTAAAATCCTATATTTTATAGATTATGTTAAAATCATATGATAGTGAAAAAGAATCATGTGATACAAGGGAGATTCTGAAATAACTTGCATCAATATGTATCAGAGCCATCCTATCCACTTAACTGAAGAAAGAGTAGGTCTACCTCAGTTTCTGTTTAGAGCAATAATACATTTTTATGACACATGTACCTTGCATGAAAGAAAAACAATAACAACCCAAGTGGATACAGGGCTAAAAACAACTTGCCCTTGATTCTGGAAGTTAAATTATTATTATATAAACATTTTCCGTCATGTTTCCTTATCCTTCTAGCATGGGATAAAGCTCCTTAGCTAAATACAGTAGTTTATATAAGATTTCTTCTCATTCTGTCTTTACCTATCAAGTCATCCTAGTATATAGATATAGATAGAGATATCATTTGTTTTGACATATGATACAGGATATCATAACTTGTGATATGTGATAACTTGTGATAACTTAACATACCTCCACCTCCAGGTTTTATTTTAAACAAGCACTGAAAGTCTTTCAGAAGTATTCAATAATGCCTGAAGAATCCACAATCTTTCCCAAGTTGTTAATACTTTTGTTGATTGCTAAGTGTCTTTTCTCTTTGTTCAGTGACATAAAATCACTTGTCCTATATGATATAGGATATCATATGTCAAAACAAATGATATCTCTATCTCTATCTATATATAGATATATAGATTATATATATAATTTGTTATGATATCTGGTTGTGTAAGAGGCAAAGGCAAGCTGAAGAGGTGAGAAATAGCAGTATGATTTGTAAATTAAAAATGAGTGCTTCATTTGTTGTTAATTACCTGTCCAACATCCACAGGCCCCTTCTTCCTACAAACAGAATCTGATTTTGTTCAGCACAAGGTGCTGAAAAACAAAACAAAGCAACACTACTTGCTGTTTTCCTTGAAATTAACAGTAGATACAATTCTAATACAAACAGACGTCTGTCTGATGCAGAATAGTCTGGGATAGCTTCTTTTTCCTGAAAGAACTCAGTAGCCACTCTTGCCACTCCTAATCCTGCTATTTATGCTGAAAATGGTTTTGATTTCTGAAGCAACAAGAGCCATCCCATGGATTCAAGACAACAGACATGTAAGCAAAGTTGAGGGAAAGGCAAAAAACAAACAAACAAATTAAATTAAATTTTAAAAATCCAACCATTCAAAAGCAAGCAAACTGGTCCTATCCTTAAGAACCATCAACAACTGCAACATCTACAACATCAAGTTGCAGAGCCATTGCCAGCAGCTACTTTCTACAAAACTCCTGTTACTTCAGAAAGAAAAATCTTTGTTTTTAAGATTCCATTCATCACAGTTTCTGTTACTTGTAGCAGAATATTGATTACTAGAAACAAGATAAAAGTTCCTGAGAAGCACTCAAACTTTGAAACTAAATAGTCCCTTGCTTTTGTGTTAGGGGTGGAGTGGGGGTTGGGGAAGAAACCCCCAGTCCTTGGAGATTGAGGGATAATCTCAGGGTAAAGCAAGCTGAAGTTATTTGCATACTAACTGTAACAAGGTTTCCTAAGGAAACTCTACAAAAAGTAACTTGTTTTTGCTGCTCTAAAATAAAAGCCAAGCAAATCAAATTCTTGGAACTTCCTTGGAATTCAAATATATAAAGACTGACAACATGAAACAGAAAATTGCATCTGTTGGCTTAATGGACAAGTGATTTTATGTCACTGAACAAAGAGAAATAACACTTAGCAATCAACAAAAGTATTAACAACTTGGGAAAGATTGTGGATTCTTCAGGCATTATTGAATACTTCTGAAAGATTTTCAATGCTTGTTTAAAATAAAACCTGGAGGTGGAGGTATGTTAAAAAAAAATAGCACTTTAAAAAAAAATAAGTATGTGTTTTTAGCATTGGTTAGCCATATCCCTATGGGGCCATTATTTTTGAAATAATGTCAAATTAATGTTGAGACTGAATTTTGTTTTCTTGGTTCATGAGGATTTAGTAGAATTTCAAAAAATATTAGGTCAGTAACTGAAATTATAGAAATCATTGAAAATTTTAAGTATTACTGTATTATCACTTCATTGACTGGGCCACCACATAAGCCAATATTCTACATATATATTTCAGAATGCCTTTTGTTTTTGCAATGAAAAGTTTAGAGAATCCATTTGCAGCATTAGATTGGGAAACAAAGTCAGTAAACCAATAAATACACACTGATTTTTTTTTAATCTAATGTATGCTTTTCCTCTTCCAGTGAATCAAAAGTCTCTTTTTAGTGTCTTCCTAACAGTATTTGGACTCTTACAAGAAAAGTTTTATTTCTCACTTCAGTTTATTCCCACATATATCACTCCTGTAAATGATCTCAAGTACAACCTCTTCCTATTCCTCTAAATGGAAAGAAGCATGTCACCATATATCAATGCCAGAGTTGTTTTGGGGAGATTGAACTGAAACACTGCATTTCCCAGGAAAGAACCCAGGATTAAATCAAACCTACAACTTACATTTCAGTATTCAGGGAATAGTTTGTCATATGATAAGATCACATAGTATGTTTTCTTTCTAAAAATATTGCCTTAGATTCTAATGATTTTAATCTAAAGAGGGGGCATCAACTGTGCCTATGAACATTAAGTTCTGAAATTCTTCTGGCGTCTTTTGAATACATTGTGGTTCCATTAATACCTACTTACGATCATCTCACTCCTCAGATAAAAACCTTCCCACCATCTCAGTTAGCATAAAAGTCTTTCGAGTAACTTCTAAGATCCAGCATAACGAAACCTCCTACCGTTCTCTAACCTCATTGAGATTCCTTTCCTGCATCCTTGCTCCTTCCTGAACATTCCTTTGCTTCGGTTACTGGGCATTTTTCGTTTGCTCTTCCCTAGTCCTGGAGCTCCCTTGATGGTACATCTATCTCTATGGCCTCCTTCAACTCGTTCAGATGTTTAAGCTCATTTTTTTCTTAGTTGAGGCTTTCTAAATCGTTGGTCGGCCCAGCCCTCCCTCCCTATCACCCTCCTCTGCTTTATTTTACTGGAACATTAATGTTCAGGCTGTTTTAAGTATCTCTATATGGGCTCCCATGTGGCTCAGTCGGTTGATTTCTAGACTCTTGACTTTGGCTCAGGACATGATCTTGGGGTCCTGAGATTGAGGCCTGATCGGAACTCAGCACTCAGTGTGGAGTCTGTTTGAGTTTCTCTCCCTCTGCCTCTCCCCCTGAACACACATCCTCTTTTTCTCCCTCTCACTCTGTCTCAAATAAATATTTTTTAAAATAATAATAATAATAATAATAATAATAATAAATAAATGTCTCTCTTCACCAGAATGTTAGTCATTGAAAGTAAGCATTTTTATCTCAATTATTTACAGTTATATTCCCGGAAACACTATCTGGCTCATTGTATGCATTCAATAAATTATGTTGCAGAATAAATTAACTAATTCCTTAGAAAATTTATAAAGTGAGAGGCATACTTAGTAGACACAAGTAACTATAGCTTGTTCAAGTTGCATATCTTCAATTTACAGAAGGTACTCTTAGATATAATATGAACACTTCTCAGTGAAGTAGAAATACCTCGACTTGAAAATCATTACTCATTTCTTTTCATTTTGCTTTGAACACTATGTTCTATGCTTCAATGGTCAAAATTAGCTCTATTCATTTTCCTTTTATTAAACACTGGAGTATTTGGAATAAAAAATCCACTTGAGGGAAGTTTTAGAATAAAGCAAAACTGAAGAGCAAAAAGAAGTGTCAATTTTTTTTTTAAAGATTGTATTTATTTATTTGATAAAGACAGAGAGAGCATGCACAAACAGGGGGAGCAACAGAGAGAGAGAGAGAAGCAGACTCCCTGCTGAGCAAGGAGCCTGATGCAGGGCTCCTGGATCCCAGGACCCCAGGGTCATGACCTGAGCCAAAGGCAGATGCTTAACCACCTAAGTCACCCAGGGGCTTTGAAAAGAGTCAATTTTTAAATCTGTTTCTCACCTATAACTTGACAAATACTTCTAGATTCCAGCTTCTTATCCCATGCCCTAGATAGCATCCATCTACCTTTCCCTGAAAAGTAAACTTCCATTCACATTTTTTTTTAAAGATTTTATTTATTTATTTGACAGAAATCACAAGTAGGCAGAGAGACAGGCAGAGAGAGAGAGAGAGAACAGGAAGCAGGCTCCCCGCTGAGCAGAGAGCCCGATGCGGGGCTCGATCCCAGAACTCTGGGATCATGACCTGAGCCGAAGGCAGAGGCTTTAACCCGCTGAGCCACCCAGGCGCCTCACTTCCATTCACATTTTAAAAATCTTGTTCTATCATCAGTATCTGACTTTATCATTTTCCACAGTTTCTTAAAGAAAGGAAGAACATGAGAAATAAAATTCTGTGTTTTTTATACATCAGCACAGAAATCAAAGTTGAACAATTAAATCAATTCTAACTTAGGATGACTTAACATCCTCCTAAGCCCCGTGCTCTGGACACAGATGTGGAGACATTCAGACCAAGAGAGAAGCCCTGAATATCACAGTCCCCAACAGCTTCAGAAAAGCGAAGGTAACAGGTAATTTTTTATTATAGTTTTAATATTTGATTTAAGAATATTTTGCTTAATGACTCTGATACACATAAAACATGTTAGATGAAATTGATTTTATGAACACATTCTAGGGCAGCTTTCTATTTGGCTTCCTTACACATTAACAGAGAAATGAGATTTGAAGTAAGTGTATATGGTTCTCTGAGCACTCCTCCGAGAAACAAAGCAACTGTATTGTCCCTAAAACCTGAGAGCCTCTGGAGGAGTTTTTGATGCACCTTAACTATGCTAATCCATTCACTCTATTTCTATTCTTCTCGCTTCACACCACTAAGAGTAGCCAAAATTCATTGCTTCCTATGTAGTGTAAAATCAAAGGAATGATGAAGTTGTTCCCTAAAGCTGTGTACATTTAGGCTTATACTTGGTCATTTTTATCTACATGAGTCTACACTAAAATGGATTCTGGTTAGTCTTAACTTTCTCTTTGGAATAACCATCATACTGCTCCTGAAAAATACTAATTAGAAGTATCTGCCTCTCACAAATGTAGTTAAAAGCAACCATTAATAGCTGAAAATTGATTAAAGTAGACAACATCTGCTTTTAGAACCAAAGGCTCCGACATATAATGTGTTATTCTGGCAAGTGGGAATACACACATTTCAGATACGCTATGGCATGGCACATACACGAGAAAATTAGCTTTCAAAGTGGTATGTCAACATTAATTTTCATAGTTTCATAATATCTTTAATCATAACCAATGGGGTTAGACAAAAACACCTGCTGTCCTTTCTGTTATTTGTTTGACAAATTAAATTCAAAGTAGCATGACTACCATATAACTGGATATCCACCCTGGGGTGAGTGTCGTCAAGTGTTCCTGCAATGTCAGCAGTTGGTGTAAACAGAACATCCTAAAGGGACTAAACACAATTTCAAATGAATGTATTTCCATTACCTTTCTTAATAGATTTTCTGATTCAAAAATTGAATGAGATAAATATGAGTTTTTATTCATGGAGTAGTTACCTGAAGAAAATTGAAGGGATGAGTTGAAGCTATACTTAGCTATTTGCATATGAAATACTTGGAATACTTGGCTGTTCTCTCACTCAATGAATTTGAGAGCCTTGTGTTTCTTGAAATTTCTGTACACAAAGACAGATTTCTGTTTTCCTACGTGATTATTAAAAAAAAACCAAAAACAAAACAGTGCATTGGGTATAGGGACACCATAATCCTCATAGTTATTCTCCAACTTAAAAAGATGATTACCTCTCTAAATCAATTTATAGTTGGTTAAAGGGAACAATTGCCCAACTACTTTGGGTATTTAATCTCCTACTCTATGCAAGATATATTTGAACTTCTCAATATAATGTCTTTGCAAAATACGGAGCTAAGGTTTCTAAATCCCTTTGTAATCTAATTGTTCTATGTTAGAGATAACCATCTCATTGTGATTCACAGTAAATTAAGAAGAAATATCTTGCTAAATGTTTTAAAATAGTAGTAGCAACTTTCAACATTTTTGTTTAACAAATTTCTACAAAAATTTTGTGTTAGGATAAACTAAAATGTGCACATAACAATACATGCTATTTAATAACTATTTTTAGGTTCCTTACTAGTTTTACACGTTTTATCCACCTCCTCCCCTTTTATGGGAGGTGGGAAGGTTGCAGTAGTTTAGAACATTTTAAGGCAAATTTCAGACCTCCTGTTATTTCCCTCTAAATATGTTGCATGCAAGTCTATATGCATCTCAAAATTAAAACGTTAGAACATTCCCTTACATAATCACAATTGCCACTATCACATAACAAGTATAACCATAATTTATTGACAGTGATTAATACTCAAGCCATAATCAAATTTCTGTGAAATTCTAAAAATACATATTTTTAGTTATTAAAAATCAGGATTTAAAGAGATCCTATTCATTTCATTAAGTAGCTATGTCCCTTAAGTCTTTTCACTTTTGCTTTCTTTGTTTCTTCCCATTCCATTGACTTTTTGAGGAAAGGAGACCAGTTTTGTAGAATAGCTCATGCTCTGGATTTAATAATGGATTCCTCAGGGTCATTTAAGGGTACCATTAAACTCACTCTTCTATCCCTAATTAATTACCTGTAGATTAGAAGTTGGCATTATATGTATGATTAGACTCAAGTACATTGTGTTTTATGGCACAGAGTACAGAAAAATCTCATGCGTGATTCTGAATATTTACTGTTTCTATGTTTAATATTCTTCCCTCAAATCATAAACACACACACATACACTCAGACAGTATAAACAACTCAGATTTCAAACCAAGCTCTGTGATAACCTAAAAAATTTTCATTAAGAAACAGCCTGTACAGTGTGCTTAAGCCAAGTACTATGACATTCCGTCTGACCCTTGACTTCTATTTCTTCCTGTGCAAATAAGAAATAAAATGTTACATGGAAAAAAAAATACAACTGGAATTAAGATATGGTTAAATCTTCACAAAGTGCTTTCACGTGGGATCTAAGAGAGAAAAGAAAGATGTATAACATTTTTAAGCAGCTATCTTAGGTACTTTACCTAACATATTTATATAATTCTCACTCCTATGAAGTAAATATTATTAACAGTATTTTTTTTACAGAGCAGATTACTGAGACTGAGAGGTGAAGTAACTTTCTGGGTCATAAAGATAATGAGTAAGGGGGAGATTAGGGAGTTGAGCAAAGATCTTCCTACTACGACCTAGCTCAACCTTAGAAGTACATGGATGACTACAAGCACAGATCTTCCTCCACTTACAATGGATTTACGTCCTGATAAATCTCTCGTAAGTTGAAAATATCATTAAGTCAAAAAAGCATTTAACACATCTGAGATACCAAACATCATAGCTTAGTCTAGCCTAACTTAAAACCACAGTTGGGCAAAATCTTCTAATACAAAGCCTATTTTATAATAAGGTGTTAAATATCTCTAGTAATTTTTTTTTAATAGTATACAAAACCAGAATGGTTGTGGGTACAGAATGGTTATAAATGTATCGATTGTTGACCTCATGATCATGTGGCTGACTGGGAGCTGCCCAACATCCTGAGAGAGTAGCATACCTCATCTGGCTAGCCTGGGAAAAGATAAAAATTCAACATTTGAAGAATGATTTTGACTGGATGTTTATTGCTTTTGTACCGTCATAAAGTCAAAAATCCTAACTTGAACCATCATAAATCAAGAACCCTGCCCCAAATATATTGCTTCATTGCTTACAATTCTTTCATTATAAAACATATTCCCTTGCATCAGGAAGGAAGGAAGGAAGGAAGGAAGGAAGGAAGGAAGGAAGGAAACGAGTAATTCAAATAAAGTAATTAGGAAAATACAGTACCAAAGCTGTCTATTACAACAGAAAGTACTTCATTATATTTCTAGCTTAACTCCAAACTACTGTTAAGTTTTCCTTCAATTTTAGACTTAGAATAATTACTTTGGGTATAAACAAAGATTGATTTATTAACTGGTATTTGTATTTTAATTTTGAAAGAGGTAAGGATTTAATTTTGTAAGGATTTAATTTTACCATAGTGGCTAATATGCACTGCCTACTATGTTCCAGGTATTTCTCTAAACACCGTACCTTTATGAACTCATTTAGACTCAACAGGAGTCTAAGATTGGTACTGATATCTTCTCCATTTTGCTGATGAGGAAAGTGAATTACAGTGAGGAGTGAAGTAATTTGGAACACGAACACTGAAATGGCTGAGCTGGGATTTAAACCGGCAGTATGATACTCTTATGCACTAGTTAATACTGCATTTCCATAAAACTAGCTCCTTTTTAAAGGCACAATAAAAGGTAATGGCATTTCCTTCAGGTAATTAAAACCTCAGTCAATTCTAAGAGACTCATTGATACATGAAAGAGTTAAGAATGTATGCAGAGGAAGAGGAGATGCAGAGAAACATTTTTAAATAGAGAAATAAGAAAAAAAAAACCCTAAATTATTTATTTATTTGTTATTCATGAATCACTTGCTGAGCTGAGATTTTTTGTTTCCAGAATATTCATCAATTCAAAGCATATTCCAAGAGGTTATCTCATGTCTTTTCTCATTTGCTTTTCTGTGACAAAAGCCATGTTTCTACGTTAATAATATGAGTTAAAATCTGAACTTTCAAATTCTGTTGAAATAAGAAGAATAACAAAAGGTAACTGCTGTTTATCCTCTTCTGATTTTCCTGGTGTGTAGCTAAACAACAAAAATTCAGTTAGATTCATTTCTGTGTTACCATTATCAGAATTAATTTAAGGTTACATTTTTACTTATCAGTACTTCCTGAGAGTCTCTAAATTTTTAAGATATTGCATTAGATGAAACTTTGTTGAATCTTCCCTCTCTCTCTTTTTTTTTTTTATTGTTTTAGCCATTTATTATCCACAAAGTTCACTTACACTGACTACAGATGTCTATTTCAGGTAACTTTCTGGTGCTTTGTTAAAGCCTGCTTCTGGGCTTAAATTTATGTGAGGGACAGGGAAAACAACAATGATAAGATTGAAGTGTAGGTTATTCTAATTGATTAATGACTTACATGCATCTTTTTATGCTCTAAAATTTTCTAGATGGAAGCCCTAGTGTCTGGGATTAGTAGCACTGATGGGCAACTCAGACTGCCTGTGAACCATTCAGCTGGGGCCCCCTGCGAGTCATTCTTCAGTACTGATGTGGTCAGGACCTGTGCCAGTATACTCAAGCTACTGAGTCCCAGAGAGCAGCTCTTCATTTGTCTTATTACTTTGCAATAAATTAATGAGTTAATTTATGACCCCATCAATTCTAGCAAGTAAATATCTCATTGCTACATTTCCTTAATTTTTTCCTTCTATCTGTCTGATCTGTTTTTCTTATTTTATTTCATTTACTTCACTTATTTTATCTTTCGAGGGAAAGGAGGTTGGTGAACTGCTTTCTCTGGCCATTATGAAAGGTATATTTGAAAAAGCCTGAAGGCTAGTGATAAGAAGCTAGTGATTTTGAATTCTAACAGTAGAGAATTCTGAAAAGCTCAACTCTCCTTCACCTTTCTTCAGCATTATTTTTTCTCTACTGCAACCTTATTTCATTGCAGTCAATGCACGATGAAGTATTTAGTAATAAAGTCTTACCATTTCATGAAAATATTGCATTGTATGGGAAAAAAGTATTAGAAAATGCAACATATTACAAAGAAAACACAGCGTTATTCCCCTAAGACATAAAAATATTGTCATTATAATCACTGTTTCTCATAATGACAAGCATTTAAGTATAGTTTTAAAACCTACCTTTATTAAGTACAGAATTTGCCTAAAACTGGTTGTATACACAAGACTACACCTTTAAAAAATAATACTTGAATTAAGTACATACAGTAGTCACAGATAATGTATCCCTAGGCCTGTAGACAAAAATTGAACTATGGCATATGATACAGAATTGAAATTAAACTAAGGAAAATGCAAACAAGAGACTGCTTATAGTACAGTACATGTTGTCAACTAAGGTGAAAATGCCATGAAATCAAATTAAATATGGAATGATAAATAGATCAGGCAAATTTGCAAAGCTGAAAAAAGGCTTAAAAGTCAAACTCCTACTGAACTAGACACACAGTGTGATGGACTGGAAGTCTAGTTTGCTTTGTTCGTTGCAGACTCTTACTAGTAAAATCTCTAAGACCATACAAAATGTTTCATTATTTGAGGATATGAAGATAATGAAAATTGTATATTAATATTAGAGATAAAACAAAATGTTAAAAGTCAAAGTTGGAAACCATCTGCACAGAGAATGCTATTGAAATGTTTTCACATCCATTTCTCTATGAAATAAATGCTAAAACTTGTATTACTTTGTTCCCTATTTTGAAATATGTTAAATTGTCAACAAAATCTGAATTAATCTTCTTAGAGAAGACTTGCAAAAGCCTATATATGAAAGTTTAGTAAGTACTCATTTAGTTATAATTATGTGTCTAATATCAATTTTAGATAATATTATGTGAGGAAAATGAAATGAAATGGAATGAAATGAAAATTAAAATATAAATAGTTTTATGTGTGAATTCTAAGGGCCTATTACACTAGAAATGCATATACATATATAATAAATTTAAATTAAAAGCAATTCATAGGCTATGCTAGTAAGTATAGAAGTTATAAAAATATAAATCATTAGTAGTTGTTTTGAAGTCAGAGTTATACGTGGGTTTTTGATTGCATGAGGAGTGAGCACTTCAACCCTATGTTGTGGGTGAAAACAACCAAAAAAGAGATGGTCTCTGAACTGAGGTTTATGGAATAAGTATGGTATGGATAAGTAAAGGGAACACCAGGTGACATTATTGTGGAGAATCATATCTAACATGGGGTAGTAAATAGAGGAGTGATAACACCCGTGTTTTTTCCAACTGACAGTGGGTCTTCTCTACCTTAAGCTCATTAATCAAGTTAAATCAGCATATCTTGAAATCTCCTGTGTTATAATACTTTTTTTTTTTTTTAGAGTTGGATCCATTGTTCATCCAATTACATGGTCTTGAGTTCATTCATCATTCCTGTTCGATTCATACACTCACTAGCAAGATACAGATATAGATATTATACTGGATTGTACAGTGTCACCTCAAAATCATGTCTGCCTGGGCCTCAGAATGTGACTTTATTTGGAAATAGGGTCTTTACAAGGCAATTAGTTCAACTTAGATGAGTCTATGCTGGATAAGGGTAAGCTCTAAATCCAAACACAACTGACCCTTGAACAACATAGGGGTTGAAATGCTCACTCCTCATGCAATCAAAAACCCACATATAACTCTGACTTCAAAACAACTACTAAGAGACAACTGGTGACTGGAAACCTTACTCATTACATAAACAGCCTATTAATACATATTTTATATATGAATTATAGACTGTATTCTTATAATAAAGTAAGCTACAGAAAAGAATGTTATTGAGAGATCATAAAGAAAATAAAATTATAGTACTATACTGTATTTATCAAAAAATGTCAATACAGATATGGACCCCCAGAGTTCAAACTCGTGTTGTTCAGGGTCAAGTGCACTGGCATCCTTGTAAGAGGAGATTACATAGAGACACAGACACATAGAGGGACGACGTCCAGGTGACAATGGAAGCAGTGATTCAGTGATGTAATTCCAAGTCAAGGGTTGCCAATATGTTGGCAGGAACTAGCAACTACCAAGGAAGTGTTCTTCTCCAGAGCCAGAAGGATCATGATCTGTGAACCCCTTGATTTGAGATTTCTGACCTACAGAATGTTGAGAGAATAAACGTCCTTTATTTTTTTCAGTCATCTTGTTTGTGGAAATGTTGCAGCATCCCTAGGAAACATATAGAGATCTAAGTGTAGAGATAGATAATAGATGATAAACAGATAGCTAACTAGACAGACAGATAGATCTGTATGGTCTGGTGCCAGCGCCTGAGATTTATAAAATGAGTAAGTTTGAGGTCATGCTCTTTTGAAGTTAAAAGTCTGGAAATCAAGCAATCAGTTTTGAATTCTCCTTCTTTTGGTGCATAGTCGCCATGGGCCCTGAGTTTCCCAGCACATTCTTGTTGAGTGTACCAGTCTGCAAGTGTTATCTGTCTCCTGACATTAAGCATTTCTGTAGCTAATCATATAGGCAGCTAAGTAGATCAAGACAACTATAGCCTGATGGTGACCACTTTGAAACTGCCCAGGGGAAGGATGTAGCTTGTTACCAGTTATCATAATGCTTCTTTGTTGCTCAAAAGTTTTAGACCCTTGGTGCTGTATTTCTCAGTAGTAATGAAATTCCACCACATGGAAAGCATCCTGGGGTACCTGGGTGTTTCAGAGGATTAAAGCCTCTGCCTTTGGCTCAGGTCATGGTCCCAGGGTCCTGGGATCGAGCACCGCACCAGGCTCTGGGCTCATGCTCAACAGGGAGCCTGCTCTCTCTGCCTGCCTCTCTGCCTACTTGTGATCCCTGTCAAATAAACAAATAAAATCTTCAAAAAAAGATTTTAAAAAAATTAAAAAAAAAAAAGAAAAAGAATCCATCTGGACCCATCACATCCTCTCTGTGTGAATTTCAGACAAGGACAACCAATGTAATCACGCTGATATTTACACTGCTTTATTTGGCATGAGTAATAAAGACCTTTGACCCTGATTGAGGAGTCTTGCATCCTTTGCCAACATCCATGAATGATAAGAGGTTAACAGAGTAGATTGCAAGTCATATAAAACTTCAGAATCCTGCATATTCCTTGACACTTCCTCCCTACTCACTTAATTATGAAATTGTATTTTTTCATCTTTTTCACTGTCTTAGCCCTACTCATTGTGCCACCAAATAGATACATTGGATTACTAGAGAAACTTTTTAAAAACATGTTTTCTAAATTAGCATCCATATCACTCAGCAAAAGAAGAAAAACAAACACATTGAGTCCCCATTGCAAAGTTCTTAATGCAGCATCCCGGGCCTTTACAATCTGATATCATGTGGTGCCTGGAAGTTGTATTCACTCTCCATCTTTAAGCACTCTCTTTAAATATGCTCACTTCCACATCTTTGTTTAAATCATTTCCCCAGTTTAGGTAGCTGCACCAATTTTACTTAAGTCTTGTTCTTATATTGATGGACAAGTAGAGTCTCCAAATTGTCTTTAGCTCCCCTGCCCCTTGCTGATTCTGAAGTCATTCAAAATATTTCTGTACTGATAAAGAATGTACACCCTTATGAAGCCCCTAAGAGATGCTAAGCTTTTGAGGGCTGATGGTAATATTTAGGTTTTTATTCTTGGACCCCAGGAAATTGTATAACATACAGATGCTGCTCAGGAAATTTTTATTTAACAATGAAAATAACAAAATCCTATATAAAAAGTGATGCATTATGATATTTAAACAAATCACTCCAGATGCCTGGGTGGCTCAGTCAGTTGGGCGTCTGCCTTTGGTTCCGGTCACAATCCTGAGATTCTGGGATCAAGTCCTGCACTGGGCTCTCTGCTCAGCAGGGAGCCTGCTTCTCTGCCCCTCTCCTGGCTCATTCTCTCATTCACTCAGATAAATAAATAAAATCTTTAAAAAAATCACTCCACTTTCAACAGTTTGAAAACTGTTTTAGAAAGCTCCAAAGCATTGTGTGTAACTGTGGTATAAAAATCAGTCTGACGCCATTTCATAGCTTATCAGAGGAGGTAGAGATGCACAAAATTGATGTAAGAAGAACAAGAAAAGGAGAGTAGTTGTCCTATGCAATTAGTGTATATTATCATAAACTCAACTCTTTGCCTTTCAGGAAAGCCAAAATTAGTGTTTATATTTAACTGAAATCTTTACATATATACAAATCAACCTTTTGCACACCATGAGAAAATATATTCCATCGAGTGTCATGAAGGTGACTAAGAAAATTAATTAGATCAGCATTCACAATGTACCATGAGTCAGAGAATCATGGAAATTAGAGCAGGATAGGACCTTGGAGATCACCTTGTCCAACACCTTCATTTGGCAGATGAGGAAATTGAAACTAGATTGGTAAGGATAATTTCCCAAGGTCGCACAGATAATTAGTAGCAGAACAAGGGCTCGAACATAAGTATTCAAACTCCTAAGTAGGGTCCTTTCAACTGAATAAAGGTCATGCTGTTCCAAAGCACTACAGAATAAAATAGAACAAAGGGCTCTGCCATCAAGCACATTCTAAAGAAATAAATGTTGAACAGATAAAAATATTCATATATATTATAGAAAGGTATGCAGATAAGTACCTATATTTTTGTTCTTTTACATTTCTTTAAAATGCATATTTGCTCTTCTTAAAGAATATGTTGCACATTTTATTTTAACAATTATTAACATGAAAGCTTTGTTGATAATGATGAAGGCATAAGCAGCAAGAATGAGATAGCTATTCAGAATACATAATTGATTTTCTGCACAGTTCATTTGATTATATCTTAAGGAATTTGTTATATTTCCAGATATGAATCTAACACTTGAAAATTAAAATCACGATGGGATAGTATGGCAGAGACCATGACGTGTTTCTTAATATTCATTCTTCCTTTCTTTGCACAGTAATAAAATTTTTGGCTGATGACATAGCCACTCAGCCAAAACCACGTGTCTAACGTTTCCTGGAGTTAAAGTGCTCTAAGAATAAGTTCTGGCCTCTGGGTTGTAATTGGGATGATATATGTAACTTTTGGGTTATTCCTTCAAAGGAAAGAAGTGTTCTTTCTCTCTTGCATTTTTCCTTCACTGATGCTCAAATGGAGTCATTTATAGAGATAGTTAAAAGTCATCCTGAACCCCAAGATTAGAGCTGTGTGTGTGGAAGATGGCAGCACAACTGCCGGAAGGAACCTGCTTCTCTGACATCATGAAGCCATGAAACCAGTTCTAAATGTCCTATACACTTGCTTACAAGAGAGAGAAAGATCCTTGTGGACTCTGTCAACGACTGTTTGAGTCTTGCGTTTCTCAGCAGCCTGGCAGATAACCCACTTGATACAAATGGACTTGATTTGACTGGGAAATTTGAAAGTTTACACTAATAGACAATGTTAGGATTCATTCTGAAAGCAAGTCTTCCAACCTAAGAAGAATTTTAAAAAATAATCCTACATTTAATGACTCATTGCCCAGAAACACTGATTCTTTAAAAAAAATGTATAATTTTATTAAATTGTTTTTTGGCGTTTTCCATATGTTATCCTTGGACTGAGGACTAGCTACTATTTTACAGAGAAGTCAGTTCAACATTCCCACTTTCACCACAGTCCACTGTGCCTCTCCTCTGGGCTTGTACATACCTGTACATAAAATCTATCAACTGGTCTTATAATTGTTTATTAATTTATCTCTACTTTCCTTTGAAAGCAGGATACATGATACGTCAGTGTTAGATCTTTTAATTCCCAGCTTACAGACAATGCTGCATGTTTTCACATTTGATATTTCCTTGTTTCAGAACTAGATGGCCGAATCCTACTGCATCCTTCCTGTCTTTGTTCAAATCTTACTTTTCAGAGACTCTTCTATGGAAAATGGCACTTTCCTTCCTAGTAAATTATTACCACATCCGCCTGTTTATTTCCTTCATAGATTTCAATCTTATCTGAAATTATCTTATATATTTATCTGTTGATTGTTTATTACCTGTGTTCCCTTTGCTATGTTCTAGACTATATATAAGAGAAAGAGATCTGAGATTCAGCAATCTCAACCATGTGAACAATATCTATCTTCAATGGAGTTATAGGACAATGAAGATAACAGACATTTGACAAATAATTACTAAGGTAATCACTAAGAGGGCTGTGTAGCTCTTATATAAATGAAGTATTAAATTTAATCAGTCAGAATTTGTTTCTTAAAATCATGAATCATAAGCTCACAATCTTAGCATTGTACACATATGGTATAAAACTGCAAATGTACATTAATCAGTCACTTGGAGTCTTATGAGTCTTTTCTAATAAACTGCAATGCAAATTGATGCATTTTATATTTTTACATGAATTTATTTTTGCTCTTCAACAGAAGGACTTCTAATATATTTGCATAATCTGTTCCAAATTTGGTTCTTGAAACTGGAATGACATTAATTTTTTCTATGCTTACCTGCCTAAATAAAGAATACTTAATGAAAATACGTATGTGGTCAATAATTTAATCTGGAATAATAAAGTATTTAAAAATATTTTTAGTTATTCATTCATATAAATTATAAAATATGGGGCTATTTTAAAAATGTTTAAAGTTAAGGACAAGTCTTTTCCTAAGTTATAAAACCAAATGTCAGTACTCCCAACATTCATTTGGCCTTCTTTCTGTCTTCTTTGCTTTTTACAATGCTGAATCTGTGAACACACAGATTCTCTAAAAAGTACGTGGTTTTATTTTTGTTTCTCATACAAGAGTGATTAAACAACTAAGTAATTTACTTTAGCCAAGCTGACGCATAAAAGTAACCATCACAGTGGCCAAGTGAATTTCCCTTATAGGTGAAATGAGAATAAAAGTGATGTAGATGTCACTTCTGAAAGGAAGCCCTAAACCCAAGTGCCCGGTTCAGAGTAGTATTCCCGGGCTCAGCAATCGTGAATGCATGTACCCGGACGGACTGCCCATCAGCCGGGGGACCCGAGTAACTACAATGCGCAGAGTCTGCTAGCTCTTCTTATACACACAGAGTGAGTAAGAAACAATTTTTGTTGTGTTACATCACTAACATTTAGAGTTTGCATGCTACAGCAGCATAACCGAGTCACCATGCCAATAGGAGGTCGCCAAGATCAATAGGGTAGAAGACAATCGGGAGGGTCATTCACTGACTTTTAAATTCTTTGGTTTCAAAGGGACACACACCATTGCTCCTCTCAATCTACTAGTTGTAATGTCTCATGGTCTCCTCTAACTACAGTGGAATTTAAGAAAGCCAATGGAGGGCACATGGATACTTGGGAGTCAGTAACTATGTTTCTACCTCATACTTCATAAATAGTCATGTGAATTTTGTAATATACTTTAAACTTTGTTTTTTCCTTTACATAAATGAGAAATAAATAACCACTTTATGCCACTGTAGTAAGAATTTAACTAGATGATATATGGAAAAGATAATCATATGGTAAGTCCTCAGAAACTATTAAATGCTTTCCTTTCAATACTTAGACTATAAAACACCTTTTAACCAATTATTTTATAATTCAATAATTTAATTTGTTTATTCTACAAATATTTAGCATGCAACTATTATCTATTACATAACTGACAACTCAGTTTTATCAGTCACAAACTATTTGTTGAAGCTTCTAATTGAAAAACTGATTTTCCTGTAACAATGCATAATAATTAGTTAATAGATAAATAATCACTGTCTACTGATTTCATAAAACTTAAATATCAACTTGGTCCAGACCTAAATGTCTTAGAAGAGAAATCTGCATGATATCTCCCCAAAGAGGAAAAGTAGTTACCAGATCACACTCAACGCACATTATTTATTAATAAAATAGTTTTCCAGGATTCTCTTATTTGATATTTGCCATGGCTTACCAGTTTAGCAAATAAATAGTGGAATACCTTTACCAACGCCTAACGTAGCGAATAACCACGAGAAAGACTAACCCACACAAACCAATTATCTCAACTCTGTGGATGAGGAAGATATTGGATAAAACCTGAATATTCACTACTGTGTGGCAAATCCTGGCTGAATCTGCTTATTTATCAAAGCTTGACTGACACTAGATCAAAAAAACCCTTTATGTCATTTCCAGCTCTACAACAGAAAGTACAAAATGCAAAAATAATTTAAAATTTGAAAAGTGTTTCAAATGATCATTTCAGTAACATTGGAAAATTCTGATTTGATTGGATAAGTCTATCATGCTTACAAATGGAAGTTAAGAATACAATTTTTGCCTAGCCTTCATTTATCCATAGCTGTTTACTTCAAAACATTAAAAAAATCAGATTCAATTTTATATGATGATCTTGTTTACAGAAAACTACTCTATTATTGCCCTTTAAATAAGGATCAAGAGACAGAAGTGTTAGAAGGTTAATAACAAACAAACCCTACTCCTTCATTCTTTTCATTCTTACTGATAGTTTCCTCTATGTAAACCAATTCTGAAATTTATCCAGCTCAGCCAATAATTAAAAAGAGAACTATCTTTTAGAAGTGAAGTGCTAGTAATTTTATTGTTTAGCAGATGAAGAACGTGCAGAGAGGCATATTTTCGGTCATCTACATGCAAAGAAGCACTGAACTATAATTTTAGTTTGTAGTGTTATGTTATTTACCAGTTCTGGGGATACTTGTAATTCATGCAGTAGATAATTACAGCATTATGTTCTTTAAATACCATTAAAAAGAACAGGTGCAGTTTCTGAACACTAAGGACAATAAGCCAATCTGTGTTTCGAGCCGCATGCCTAATGTGAAGAATGAAAATGCTATTGACATCACGAAGACTTTTAAATTGTAGATGACGTTAGCAAACAAAGGTTGTTTTTAGCTGCCTAGTTAGTGGTCTTTCTTATTCCTCTAGCATTTTCTTCCAAAAGCCACTGAAGATGTATAGAGAAATGGTTTACATCAATTCCATATACTGTAATGAATAACACAGAGAAGTCTGTGCTTCTAAAATCAAGATAGAATAAGAGGCATATAGTGATGGTAAGCATGTGAATAAGGCAGCCAGTCCTAATTTTAAAAACAACATGGTGCACAAAATTCCATTCTTTCGAGAAAAAGCCCTTTAAGATTTATGTATCTCTTTTGGAGGCACGATTTTATCTTATGAATTTCTGAATACAAATCTCATGGTTGTCCTCACAAAGAGGAGTTGCAAGTAAGGGAAAATGGTGCAGTGGCAAAGTATATCTTCTTCAAAGAAAGAATTCTGGAAGGATGTTCAGATATCAATTCTGCTTCTGCCATGAAGATTTTTATCTGATTTTAGACATGTTACTTTCTCTCTCTAGTTTGCAGGTTTGTTGGGGAAAATCAGAGTTGACTGACATCTTTAAGCTATTTGACTGTAGGTATGATTTTTCTCCTTAAAAACAACTTAAAAAATTCTTTTTCAGTCTTTTCAGCCTTGTTGCCTGTGTCTTCAGGCTATCCTTTGAGCACTCGGGACTCTAAACCAAGCTCTTTGTGTGTTTTGTTTTGGTTTGGTTTTGGTTTGTTGGTTTGTTTTTATTCAGTCTGTCTTCAAAACATTTTTGACTTCCTCTTAAGAGGTAAGCAGTTAGTTACCCAGATTTCGTGCCTTTAAAAATTTTTAGCTGGTTTTACTTACCTTAAGCCTTATTTTAGTCATCTCATGAGGGGAAAATTGTGCTGGGAAGATCCTGAGCATTGCTACTTGTAATACCTCCCTTTAACTTAGAATCTGTTGAGCAGTTACTGTATTCAAGCACTTAGTGTTCTAAGAGCACTACATGTATAATCTTATTTAATTTTTACAACAACTCTAAAAGTCAGCATGGCATTTTTATCCCTGAATGAAGCATAGTAAGCAAGTTTCCACAACAATTCAAACCTTCTCCCTTTCCCCTACCAACACGGAACCATCTTGGGTATTTTTAATGAGGAAAACAAATTCCTATTGTATTTATTCATTATAACTTACAGCTATATGTGTTCCATATACAGCTAGGTAGTCTGACCTAACTGATATGGATTACTATCTCTGCTTAATAGGCGATGAAACTGAGACCAAGAGGGATTAAGTTACTTGCCTAAGGTTGCACAGTAAAAATGAGGAAGTTCTCTAACTCCAAAATTTTGCTCTCAAAAGCTATGCAAAAGCTTTCACTTACAGTGAAGTAGGTATGGGACATGTTGACTATACCCTTCACTGAAGATTTAGGAGATAACATTTTGAGAATGGCTAGAAATGTGTCCTCTTCTCATTGAAGACCTCTGGAATAGTACCAATAAAACAGAAGACACCATCCATTTCAATTACTGTGACTTTCCTAACTCAGTAAATAATGTCTCTGTCAACCCAGATGCAAATTTAGATGTTCACATCTTTCTGATTGCTTCTGACTCCCACATCCCTGCACAACCACAATCACCAAGGTCTTTCTATTATATTCCTTAAGTATGTCATATTTATCCCTTATTTTGGGAAAATTTTTGTCAATTTTTGCCTAGATATCTCCTGACCTTCTTCCTTTTTTTTTTTTTTTTAAATATTTATTTACTTATTTTGGATAGAAAGAAAAGAGCAAGGGGGGTGGTTACAGAAGGAAAGGAGAGAGAATCCCAAGCCAACTCCCTGCTCAACACAGAGCCCATTGAGGGCCTCGATCCTATCACCCCAAGATCATGACATGAGCCAAAGCAAGAGTTGAACACCCAACAGACTGCACCACACAAGTGTCTCTCTCCTGACTATTTCAGCCACTCTTACTGATTTTTATATTATCACCAAAGTGAACTATCTAACTAGTAAATCTGGTAGTATCATTCCCCGGCTCAAATAATCAATGGCTCTATACTGTGGACTAATAAAGCTCTCCATGATCTTGCTCCTACCTACAAGTTCATTTTCATTTATCCCAATTTTTCCCCTTGAATTTTATGGGCTAGAAACTAAACTACAGTCTATCCGGGCATTATTGGATTTGGTGTTGTGTAGTGGTCATTTACAATGGATTCTGGAGATGTATGACCTGTTAGTGATTTGTAATAGAGATAGTAATAACTGCAACAATTTGTTGCAGCATGACTTAGAAAATGGATGCAAAATGTGCAGCGAAGTTTTGAACTGTTAATCCTGGCTAATGTGTAGAAGGAAACTATTTGCCTAAAAAGAAAGCCTGTCAACTGTCTATATCAATCTGTGATATTCTCTATTGTGAAAGTCATGAGGTACTCAGGACCTACAAGTTAAATTTGCCAAGGGCTTATACTGATGGATTTCTGAACATACTTGTAGTGTTTGTGCTTCTGTTGTATATGATGCCCTTTCTGTCTACAACCTCTAAAGATGGGAGATTTATCTGGCAAGTGCTTACTCAATCACTCTTTAAATTGTAACTCAAATTATAACTTAACTGTGAAACTTTTATTTAGTTACTGAGGCTAATTTTGCCTGTGATAGGAGTACTTTTATGTTGTGCTATTACAAATTTTGTAATGCATTGTATTGTGTTATGTAGGACTGTATTATCCCAGATATCTGAATTATATTATATTGGGTTGTAGTGGAATGTGTTTCAATGGATCTGCATTGAATTGTATTTTAAGTTTTGGGTATCATATTTGCCCTTATCTAGTTTTAAGTCCCTTCACGGTATCAATCTTGACTGTTCATCTTACTCTTGCCATTACTTAGCAAAACACTGAGCACAAAGTAGATATTTAATGTTATTTACTGAATTGAAACCAAGAATAAGAAACAGGTACTCGCTCCAAGTTTATAAGATATAGCACTCTACAATAACAGATGGCTTTTGTAGCGATTTTGAAATATGCCTACAATCCCTTGACACTCTTTTCTTCAAGACATGGAGTTTAAGTTTCTTCTTCTTGAGTGAGGGTTAGGTTGTATATAACAGTTAGACTATGATGGAATTTTCTCTAACTCCTGAGAATACATCTTAAAAAGCTATGTGTCTTCTTGCTCTGTCTTGGATCGCTAACTCTGGGAGAAGCAAGCTGACGTATCAGGAGGACACTCAATGAGCACTTGGACAGGTGCACCTGAGAACTTCCAGTAGGCATGTCAGTAATCCAGCTTACGAGTGTAACTTCCAGGTCCAGTCAAGCCTACAGATGACTGCAAGCTACCCTTCAATGTCATGGGACACACTAAGAAAAAAACACCCAATAAGACACTCTCCAAATCCTGACTCACAGAAATTATGATATAATAAATATTTATTTTTTAAGCTCCTAAATTTGAGGGTAATTTTTATGCATCCATAGATAACTCATATTTTATGGTTTATAGAAAGACTATAAAATTATTCTCTAAGAATCTGTGATTTTTTAAAATGTGGGGTTTATGTTATCCACATTACAAAAATGTAATTTAAGGGTACCTGGGTGGCTCAGTGGGTTAAGCTGCTGCCTTCAGCTCAGGTCATGATCTCAGGGTCCTGAGATCGAGTCCCACATCGGGCTCTCTGCTCAGCAGGGAGCCTGTTTCCCTCTCTCTCTCTCTGCCTGCCTCTCTGCCTACCTGTGATCTCTTTCTGTCAAATAAATAAATAAAATCTTAAAAAACAAAAAACAAAAAACAAGAACGTAATTTAAGATAGTTTATTACACAGTACTAAAATAATTAATTCTATAAATATTTACTAAACAACTATTATGTCTTATCAAAAAAAAATAACGTATCCATGTGTTATGGCTTATGATCCCACTCCTGAGTATAAATCACAGAGGAATTTTCCTCAGATTAGCAGCAGAACACAGAGCTGCATGTTCACTGTGGCACAGTGTACAGTGGTGGTGGGAGTTAGTGATAATTTGGGTATAAGTCACTAAAAAAAAATAAATGGACACTATAGTGGATGCAAATTATAAAATGTTCTGCAACAATTAGAAGCCACAAAATATAAGTCTAGAAAAATGTACTGATCTTTAAAACATGTTTTATGGAAAGAAATTAACAAAATGCATAATACAGCAATGCAAAGTAAATAATCATATTTTTTAAAAACCAACACTACACACTTTACAATGAAATACTCACATTTAAAGACATTATTTCAAGCCCAGTACAGTGGGTATCCATCAGAATGGTAGTACGGATAAAGAATAAATAAGAGCGTAACACACACACACACACATATATATAAATGAGATGGGTTCCTAGCATAAAAAGAAAAATATGATGACAATCTGTATATATGATTAACTTAAATCTCTGTACCTGAGTTTGATAAAAACCAAACCAAACAGATAAAACACAACAAAAGAAAAACAAACAAAAAACCCTATAATATTTCTTGTATTTGGGGATTAAGAATACAATAATGAAAAAGAGACCCAGTCCCATTGTGGGTTTAATCTACAATAAAGAAGTGAAATAATAAACAAGAGGTATTGAATAAGCATAAGTGCTATGAAAAGATTAAGAGTGTGATGTGATAGGGCATAATGTACAAGGACTACTGTGGGAGAGCTCCCCTGTGGAGGTGATATTTAAAATGAGAGCTAAATGATTAGAATTCATTATCTTTGCAAAGCTGAGCAAAGGATATATATTCCAGGCAGAGTGCAGATGCTTTGGCTTGGCATGAAAAGGATAACAAAGATCAGTGTGGTTTCAGCATCATGAGTTTGTTGAGAGTGATAAAACTGGGGCCAGATCAAGTAGGATTATGTTAGTCATAGGAAGCAGATTTGGATTACAGTTTAGACTAAAGTGAAAAGAAAAGAAAAATAATTGTTTACATAAATAGCATCCTAAGGGCACCTGGGTGGCTCAGGGGGTTTAAAGCCTCTGCCTTCCACTTGGGTCATGATCCCAGGGTCCTGGGATCGAGCCCCGCATCAGGCTCTCTGTTTGGCAGGAAACCTGCTCCCCACCCTCTCTCTGCCTGCCTCTCTGGCTACTTGTGATCTCCGTCTGTCAAATAAATAAATAAAATCTTAAAAAAATAATAGTATCCTGACTTGTGTGTGGAGGAGGAATTTAAGAAGAGAAGAGAGAGGTGGAATGAGGTAGACCGGTTAGGATACCACAACTACAGTATAATTTCAGGAAGGTATCATGGTACCTCAGGCAATGCTGGAAAGAGCGAGCGTAGAAAGACCTAGATACTGGAGTATAGACATTGAGAATAACTAATACAACCTGTTGCTGGATAGCATAAACAGTATGTAGAGAGAGAAAACAGGGATGATTCCTGTGTGTTTTATTTGAGTAAAGAGGTGAATGGGGTCACGACAGTATGAATAGGTAATAATATGTAAAGCTTGTTTTTAAAAATATCTTTTGAGTATTCAATTACTTATCATAAATGAGACCCTGAGACCTGGACATAGTTAAGAGTTAACTATAAAGTTTCTTCTGTTAACCTGAATAGAGTTTTCGGTAAATTTGTAATAGTTAAATATCACTCTCCCACCTCCACCAATATAATACGTAGGGTTTGAGATCACAAGCTTGAACGTTGTAAGTATGGGTTCTCACTAGTTCTGTTTCTTTCTAGCTCTTGCATATTGGACAAGACACTTAACTTCTCTTTCACTTTCCTTTCTCTATGGCCATTGAAGATAAAATAATACATAACCCATGCAGATTACACAAGCTGAGCCATGAAAACAACTTTGCACAGTGCTCAATGCATAGAAATCCTTCAATAATGTGCCTTTCAAAAACAATGTATAAAATCATAATAAGAAAATTTTCTCTTTCCCAAACAATGTAATTTCCCGGGTGAAATTGGCCTAATGTGCATATCTACTCCAGAAAGCATGCTAAACTTTGATGACAAATTTTATTGAGTCAAGAATATTAAGCCAAATAATAAATGGTCCTCACATGATTTGGAAACTACTATCTAATAGGGAAGAAATATGCTAGTGGGACTTGATCCTCGGACTCTAGGATCATGACCTGAGCTGAAAATAGTCACTTAACCAACTGAGCTACTCAGGCACCAATGTTTTAGTATATATTCTTCATTTAATTTGAATATTTACATTGGTTATAATATAACTGAAAAGCTAGGATGTAAGGAAGTGTATGACCTTATAACCTATTTTGTTAAAATGTCTGTATATTTCCCTAACTCTATTATCTCTACACCAATATACAAATATATTAAATAATATATACATATATTATTACTATATATCAACATATTATTACTATATATCATAGTAATACTCAATAGTATACTACCTAGTATACTATATACTCTCTATATATTATAGTGTAGTATGCTATACAGCATTACTATAGTATTACTGTAGTATTACTGTAGTATTACTGTAGTAGCTACTTTCTTGCAGAACAAAATTACCATGAAGTGTAATAAAAATTAAGTCTAGCCACAAAAGAGTTAGGATAGATATTCATGCATGTGTGTGTATTTGTGTGCACATGTGTGCATGGATGTGTGTAGAGGACATCTTCTATTCATTCAGTTATTAGAAGAGACACATGCTGTAGGTTCTTGTATTTTTAATAATGAAAAGATATTCTGAGAGAGAGATTCTAGCAAAATGCAATCACATTAAAATAGTATTATTATCCCAGATCTCCAGAATATTATATTACTATCATTTTAAAAAATTTTTCTTTAGTCCTTCTTTGAATAAAATAATGCTACACAATTTATCTGACTTAGAAAGTTTTAAAATTATTTACTTAATTACCAATATTGTTAAGGTCCAACAAGCATTGCTTAGCAAAATCCCCAGCATTTGGATCTATATTCAGCCACTATAACTTGTCATCTCTGTCCCTGTCAAGGAAGTCCTTCTTTTCTGTTCTCATTGGAATGCACTGGTTGCAGTCTTTACCTAACACATTATAGAATACATTGGTGACATTTCTCTGTGTCTTCCTTTTGGGAATAACTTCATCATTAAAACAACTGTATAAAATAATTCTTCAATCATTATTGTTATCGGAATTTTAATTACCATAAACTTACAGTTTCAACATATTCACTCATTTCCCTCTATTCCATCATCTAATTCATTTTCTTTATATACAATACATTTTTCATATAATCTTCAAGAGTCCTATAATTCAAGCAGAATCATTGTTCTTATCTCATTATTTACCAATAAAGAAATTGAAAAGGAGAGGTGTATGGGTGGCTTAGTTAAGCATCTGACTCTTGATTTTGGCTCAGGTCATGATTTAAGGTCATGAGATTGAGCCTCACCTCAGGCTCCATGTTGCACTCAGCTCTGGCCATGGAGCTGGCTTATGATTCTCTTTCTCTCCCTCTCCTTCTGCCTCTCCTGACAACACATGTGTGCATGTGTGCACTCTCTCTCTCTGTCGCTCCCTCTCTCTTTCAAAAATACATACATACATACATAAGTTAAAGAAACCTGTCAAAGCAGTAGTAAGAGGTCAATTGAAGACTGGAAGAATAATGAAATAAATGTGTATACCATAATCATGGACATCAATGATTGAGCATTCACTATATGTTAGACATTTATTCAACAGTTCAAATCTTTTAAATCATTTAACTAAATTAACTCCAAAAAATGCATATTTACATAAAAATGCTTTTTAAGTGAATGAAATATAGTAAATACTCAATACAGCTGAGTTTTTATAAATCCTCACAATACCTAGAGAACTAGGCATTATTTTCCTCTAATTTATAGGCTAATCACCTGAGCTACTGGCTAAGGGACTAATGACAGGCTCATGACTTGAATATGACTTTTTCTGAACAAAAACTCCTATTTTTACGTTCTGACATCACTGAAGGATGTTTGGTAAAAAAAAAAAAAAAAGAAAAAGAAAAAGGCAAGAGGGGATAGTGAAAGCTCCTATCAATATGAGTTTTTTCTTGGGCACTGGGTGGTTCAGTAGATTAAGCTTCGACTCTTGATGTTAGCTCAGGTTTGATTTCAAGGTTGTGGATTAGTATGGAGTCTACTGGAGATTCTTTCTTTCCCTCTCCCTCTGCTCCTCCCCTCTGCTCACATGAGCTCTCAAATACATAAACAAATAACTAAAATCTTGAAAAATATGTATAAGTTTCTCTTAATCAGCAGTGAGGTATTACAAATGGGAAGGCAGTAAATAAAGATGCCACACAATCAGAGTTACATTTTTGGAAGAAAAATTTTTCTGCTATATGAAGAACAAATAATGATCTGAGACTGGAAGTAGGGAGAAAAATCATGGTTAGATATACGGGTATTCACTTAACTGAGAACTGTAGACTCGAAACTAAGGGAAATGAAGGCCTCGAATGTGTAAACTGAAGAAGAAAAAAAAAGTGATACAATTCAACAATTGTCTGGAATGAAACTAGGGTGATCAAAAAAAAAAAAAAAGGCAGGGAGAATATCAGGGGGTTACAAGATTGTAGAAATTGAGAAAAAGAGAGTTTTTAGAAAAATAAGAAGCTACCAGGTGTTTTTTTTTTTAATATTTTATTTATTTATTTGACAGAGAGAGATCACAAGTAGACAGAGATCACAGGTAGGCAGAGAGAGAGAGAGAGGGAAGCAGGCTCCCCGCTGAGCAGAGAGCCCGATGCGGAACTTGATCCCAGGACCCTGAGATCATGACCTGAGCCAAGGCAGCGGCTTAACCCACTGAGCCACCCAAGCGCCCCGAAGCTACCAGGTTTTAAAATGAATATTTCCAGGTTGAAAAGGAAGGACGTGCTGGCACTTAGCTGGCCGTTATCTTAAGCTGGAAGAAGAAGATGGAAAGACGGAGTGCAAACCATTTTATAATGTGTGAAAGATTGAATGATAGGCAAGGAAATGGAAACTACTCTAAGGGAGAGGAAAGAAAAAATGTGAATATTTATTATATTTATTAATAATTTATTTTGTGATACATTATATGTGTGTTGTTTCTTGCAACCTTCACATCTCTCTTGTCATCTTCTGATAGATGGTACAGTTACAACCTTTGCTTTTAGAAATGAAATTACCTCACAGTTCTGAACGGTAGATCCTATCCAACCCCAAACTAAATTCTTTATCAGTATTTCTGAGATCCCATCTCTCAATGAAGTCAGCTAAATGAACTAATAACCAATGAGGCAAAGAAGTTATTGCATAAGTTAAGAACCAGAACATTAAATTATTGAAATCTCCATTTGAAAGTGAAACAAGAAATATAAGGATGTATACTGAGTCAGAAAACGATTTGGTAGCCCATCCCAGAGAAGATAATTGGAGAAAAACCCAGACAGATGGGATGTTGGCCAGTTTTCATACTTTGAACCAACCCTGTGTTGAGCCTGAGTGCAGGTGGTATTAGGGAGAAAACTGTAAAGTATCCCTTTTAAACTGAAGGATTATGCGAAGGGAGTCAGCAGGCCACCTACACACTTGTAGAACTCTGGTGGTGTGTAGCCAGGAACAGAGAGGAAGATGCACCTCCCAAAGTTTGCGGAACATCCAATTCCTTCCTTGGGTCCAGATGGCCAAAGGAAGGACAAAAAGATCTGAATGACTTGAACATAAAAAAAGAGGAAGATACAAGATGCCCTGTAGACTTGTCAAAGCCAAAATCAGAATCATATGCATTTCAAAGAGAATAAACAGGGACAGGTAAACAAATTTGGAATTCCTCCAAAAGTCCATTCATATCTGCATGAGGCATAGAAAACCCACATTAGGTTTAGAATGAACCCAAAAGGTAAAGAGAAGAATCATAAAGAGAAGATTTTAACTTAATAAATTAATTAAGTTAATTTTAACGTAATGAAGTAAAAATACAGACCAGAGTTGACTGCTAGATTTAGAAAGAATATACCTTAATATGCTTAAATTTCTTCATTAGATACAACAAATGGCTAAATGTCAAATGATTGCATCATAAGGATAAAAAAGACACCTTTTTCATGTCTGAAAACATGATTCAAAATCATGCTATGTCTGATTTTTTTTTTTTCAAATATTTATTTATTTATTTATTTATTTGACAGGGAGAGAAGGAAAGAGCATCAAAGGAGGCATTGGAGGGAGAAGCAGACTCTCTGCTGAGCAGGACTCAATCCCAGGACCCAGGACCCTGAGATCATGTCCTTAGCTGAATGTAGATGCTCAACCAACTGAGCCACCCAGGTGCCCCATGCTATGTCTTATTTTATTTATATTTTAAAGATAAGACAAATCATATCAAATCTTATGATGATAAACCATATTAGCAGGAAAGATGAGTAGGGTGACCTCAGAAAAAATAGTAAACATTTTAAGTCACTGTACATAATGAAAGACAATGCTAATTGATCACAGAGTGGTAACTAGAGTGAGCTAAGCCAGGCTGCAACAGTGTAACATATGAAATAAATTCACACAGTTAAGGTTTCTCTAGGCAATGTGTAATGTTATTTACCTCTCTTTTATACTCAACATTATAAATGTGCACTTAATTTTCCTTATGTTAAACAAAAGGGCTGCATAATCAGTAGAACACATTCTTGTCTCAGAGGGGCTCCCTCTCCATTGGAAAAGACAGACACACAGCAAATAAGTATAATAAAAATGGCATAAGTCCTAATTGAGGAAGATGGAACACAGAAAAGCAATTCCTAACTTGTTGGAGAGAAAGGTGTTTAGGAAAACTTTTCAAGAAAGAAGGTAACATTTGAATAGTCTTGAAAAATGTGTAGAAATTTACCAAGCCAATAGGGAGAGGAAATAGGGTAAAGGTACATGAAAAGAACAGTTTAGTTGGGCTAACTTGAGTATTTTTTATTCTGTTCTATGTGACCCTAAGTATTTCTGTACTTAAATTCTATTTCATTCAAATGTTGTTGTATTTATGTTACTCTATATAAACATTTTCACAAATATTCAAAACCATATTGATTTGTACATTAAAATGTACTTGCATTAATCTAAAATAAAAATTCTTATATAGATAAAAATGTATAAAACCTAGTTTTAGATGTGATACTATCACCAATATTATATGCTTATTGTTGGCATACAGGTCATCTTCCACGAAAAAGTAATTTCTCTATTTGCTTAATAACATTATATAAAAATATTCCAGACACAGGAATGTATTTGTATTAACTGTTATTAACCACTGATCCGAATGCCTACATAAGGGCTAATTTTAGATTAAACAAGAGATTAGTTTTATTTAGTAAAACCAGAAATTTTAGGGCCAGACAGAACTTAGTTTTGCTATTTTCTCAACATCCTAACAAACCTTTTACAAAATCAAATGCTGACATTAAAGCTAAAGGATGTGTTTTCAAACTTGATGAGATGAAGTGACTGTATTTCAAAACAACACTTAAACGCTGAGTTAGTCACACAATTCAGGGATAACAAAATTAGCATTCCAGGGATTCATTTGCCAGAAAATACCGGTTGCCTCTTTAGCCACATACTGTAAAGCTATTCATACCAGCAGCTTAAGACACTTCAGTCTGCCAAGTTTCCCAGGTGCCTCCTGCAGAGAATGCCCCACAGTCAGCCAGCCACTCCTCTCTTGTAAAAGAAAAATCTCTATTCACAAGAGAGAAAAACTTACAAACAGAGAGGCTCTTTTTCAAAATCTTTGAAGCCAATTCAATTTGGAACTTGAGCAGTTGTAACTCCTCTTAACAACAGGTGCAGAATGATACACTGGTTCTCTTATAAATATTCTTGAAAGGATCTCTTCCCGTTAGCATTTTAATTCCCTGTCTCTTTAAATGAGGCCTGCTTTTCATAGGTCTTTTAATTTAAATGTATCAACTCTTCATACCGTACCTAATTTACTTTACTAATAAAAAAATACCAAATGCCAATTGGTTTGTGTTTCTTGTGAAAATGTTGTCATTAAGATATTAGCATATTCGTAGAGATTTGATGATTCTTACATTAAAAAAAATCCCATTCCTTTACACTAAAATGGCTATACCTTCTGGCTATTTTCCAAAAATGAAGTTGACTTTATGTCTAGGATTCCAATCCACCGTCTCTTGATTGAGACTGGTATTTGGAGTTTTTTGTCGGCCGTGTAGAGAAAATTGCACTAGACAAGGGCTACTCAAGGGTTATCAGGACCATTTACTTACAATATACTCTTTTGGTAATCATTTAATATTTTATTATTTTTTATTTTTAAAAATATTTTATTTATTTATTTGACAGAGGGAAGAGATCACAAGCAGGCAGAGCAGCAGGCAGAAAGAGGAGGCAGGAGCAGGCAGAGAGCCCGATGTGGGGCTCCATCCCAGGACCCCAAGATCATGACCTGGGCTGAAGGCAGAGGCTTAACCCACTGAGCCACCCAGGTGCCTCTCATTTAATATTTTAATCTTCATTTTCCTTATCTGTAGAATGGAATAATAAAACCTTCTTTGTACATCTCAAAGAGCTAACAGGAGGATTGGATATGCTGTCACTTATGACAATATATATTTAAGTAAGAAATGTAAGAAATGAATATAGAAAAGGAAAATTGAATGTAAGATATTTAAAAAAAACAGAAGAAAACAGCAAAAATAATCTTCTCAACCTTTTGATTGGCAAGGATTGATGATGACTGAAAAGTGTTAACCACAAAAGTAAATGAGCTTTCAAAAAAAAAAAGATTTTAAATCTGTTCTTTGATGGACATCACTAAGAAAATGAATTGACAAGACATGTGGGGGTGCCTATATTTGTAATTCATTCATCTGAAAAATATTTGTATCAGAACATATAGAGAACTATTATAATTCAATAAGAAAATATACTCTTCAATAAAAATGGGCAAAATATTTGAATAAACTTCTCACAGAACATGATATATGAATAGTTAATAAGCATCTGAAATGTAACTTGACATGATTAGTTATGGGGAAAGCAAAGTTCAGTAACACTTCAGTCAGAAACCAGAAAAGTGAGAATTTTTTTAAAAGATTTATTTATTTTAGAGAGAAAGGGAAAGAAAGAGTGCATGTTTGGGGAGGGGGCGGTGCGGGCAGACAGAAGCAGAGAGAGAATCCTCTAGCAGATTTCCTGCTGCATGGAGGTGAAGGAGCAGGAGGCTGGCTGAGGACAAAGCAAAGGCTGGTGCCTTGCACCCCCCCTTCACCCGCTCCCCTCCATATGTGTGGCGTTCCTGAGGCACCCCGACTGCCATAAAATGATAAATGGTTAACTTGCTGAGATCACAATCCTGCAAGACAGGAGTCTCCCTTGGTTTGCAAATGTCCTTGATATTTACAAACAAAAAAGTTACCTTATCAATAGCCCAATTTCCAGGGACGCAGAACTCAGTTCCTCAAGCCCTAATGTCACCCTCCCCTCCATAAAAAAAACTGAAGGAGGCGGAGGTAGAAGGAAAAGTAAAGTTAAATTTCTTCTAAACCTAAATCTCATTAACAAGGATGTTTGATAGCAGGAATGTAACATTCCACCAGGAGACTCCCAATTGTCTTTACTTGATAGTAACCAGGCCTTCAATATCCTGATAGTGCTTTTTTCGCATGCGTGGGCTAACCGGCCAGTTTTGCTTCTGTAAGATTGCTTTGTCTGCTTTCACGCGCGGGTCCCCTGACCCAATCCACTGACGCCAGGTATACCTGTTCAAATTGTCAACCAATTAGCACAGCCCTACCCGAAACTTGTTTGTACCTATCTATAAAAATCCTGCACCGACCCAGCTCGGGACCTCTCGGCGTTATCGGCAACGGGCGGCGCAGAGGTCCAGGTCCGAACCTGCAATAAACGACCCTTGCTGATTGGCTTTGACTCACGTCTCTGGTGGTCTTTTAAGGTGGGGGTAATACTCTATTGGCATTTCAGAGGCCCAGGCAGGGCTCAATCCCAGGACCCTGAGATTATGATCTGAGCTGAAATGGTAGTCAGATGCTCAACCAAATAAGTCACACAGGCACTCCAGAAAAGTGAGAATGTAGATGCCCCTAAAGTTAAGAACAGAACTAATATTTTAATAGCTAATATTTTAAATTTTATATACTTGGCTTTCAGAAAGAAATGATGAAATCACACTACTATTTTTCTTAGAAATTCTATTTTAACATGTATCTGTTGCTTTTTGATTTCACAGGGGATTTCATCTGAAAAAATACAGTGACTTTGCATGTTCATATGCATGGGTTTTTGTTTTTTGTCTTAATAATGTTTAACAGTTTAATAGTTTCTGAGAGGACAGCTTCTCAAAAATATTTTTATACTTAGGAAAATGTAACTTCCAAATGGGAATTTTAAAATACGAAATTGAAGTACTCTTGAGATGATTTCATCTGTGAAAATCCTCACTTTTTGTCCCAGTATTAAACATTATTAGAAAAAAAAAAAAAAAAGAAGAGGACAAAAAAATGAACTTGGGACCTGAGAAAAAGGAAAGACTGGAAATATGCTCAGAAAACTGTTAAAATAAAAGATTTCCTCAGAGGCTGGACATAATTTTATTTTTCTTTTTGAGACTAGAATTTTGGTTTGAGAGATCTATGTTTTCTGAACAAAAAAATATAGAGGAAGAGGGGTTAAATACCCATTTCCTTGTTTAAATAAAAGCAATTTGCAAGAAGTTTTCAACAAAAAATTGAAAACATTTTCAAATTTGCGAAGATTTCCTGGAATTATGCATCAGCATGGAACAGAGGACACAAGAGATTAGAAGCATATTGTTTAGTTATATTTATAAAGAGTTTTGGGTCTTGGAACACAGCAAAACTCTCAGTCCCATAGCAGACGACCTCGAGCACACTGAGACTGCTGTCCTTCCAAGCCATATGTCCATTCAGTGTAACGCGATTAAGCCAGAAAATAAGACACAAGAGAGGACAGACAGAACCAGATTAAGATGATGAGATGCTTTGGTGAGTGCTGTGAAGTGTGTAAACCTGGCAATTCACAGACCTGTACCCCTGGGGATAAAAATACATGTTTATAAAAAAATAAAAAAATAAATTAAAAAAAAATTAAAAAAAAAAAAAAAAGATGATGAGATGCTTCCCAGTGCCTGAAAAAAATAGTAACCAGGGAAATCAGAGAATAAAAAGAAGTTAAAAAAAAAATCCAAACTGGAAAGAAAGAATTTGTCTCTTTTTTCAAATGACATGATATTATATCTGGAAAAATCAAGAGATTTCACGAAAAAAAACTGCTAGAACTAATAAATAAATTCAGTATACTTACAGAATACAAAATCAAAATGTAATATTTATATACTTATATACAAATAATGAACTCTTGGAGATATTAAGAAAACACACACACACACACACACACACACACCCCATCCTTCAAACTTTCTGTCTTCCTTTCTGGTTAATTTTTCTCTGGAGCACTCATCACCTTCTAAAACAATATAATCTCCCTATTTTTTTCTCACTTCACTAAAACATGAACTCCAAAATTACAGGAGATATATCTCCTGTAATTTTATATATAATTTATACATCTCTTAAAATTTTATATATATATAATTTTTATATATAGTGTCTTTATGTTATACATAGTTTTATATATCTTATATACAAACATACAGAAACGTGCTTTTTTAATTTTTGAGGCTGATATACCTCCCATGCCTATAAATGGCATTAAATATTTACTTTTTGAATGAAAAAATAAATAATTACAGGTCTAAATAACATTAATGTTTATTTTTTCTTCTTTAATATTTAAGTCATTTAAAACTATAACTTTTACTTTTAGTTCAGAATTCCTTATGTTCTGATAGGTATTGCTATGAAGTCTTCTTTCTTTTACTGTTTTCTCTAGAGTCTGAAATTCCTCCGTAGATATTTTTTGCTCCAAGGATTATCATGGGTAGATTTCTTAATTTCCAGTCAGGTAAGAATGTCATTTTGCAATACAAAAATTTCACCTAAAATATTTAATCCTATTAGATTATGAAAATAAATGACTTCATTTGTCTCTTCAAAAAATGTTTAAGATCAAGAGATTAATTTAACCTTACCTTGTTTTTATGTTCTGTCTTGGCAGGTCCCCTTGATAGCTATAATGATCGACCAGATTGTTATATATACTTGAATCTATTTCTAGACTTTGTAGCATTACAGGCAGAACACTTCTAAAACATGGTCTTATTTTTTTAGAATGAATTTTAACATCTGTGGATGTTGTTCTATTCTCACTATCTCCCTTTAAAATATTATTTACTACTTTTTCTTACTACTTTGTTCAGATAGATTTTGATGTTGCATTAAATTACATAATATTAATTTGAGGAAAATAATATCCTTATAGGACTTTTTCATTCAGAAATATGTTCTCCATTTATTAAAAATTTCCCTTAATATCCTAAGGGTTTGTTTTAGTTTATTTCCTTAGTATTATTTGTATTTTAATATTTTTATGAATGTCCAGTATGTCATTTTGTGAAGGTAAAACTTTTCTATTGTATTTTCTTACTGGTTTTTGTTCATTTATTTGCAGATTACTGCTCGTTTATTAATTTTTTAACTAGCAACTTCACTCAATCTTTTAAGTACATTGTTTAGATTTGGTTTGGTTTTCTACTCCAGTTGAATCTCTGGGGACTTACCAGATAATAATAAGCATGCCATCTACAACTAATAATCATATCTTCTTTTAATATTAATTATGTCTGTATTTTCTAATTCCATATTCCAGTTTTATTTCACTAGCAGAGGTTCCTAAGTAAGAGTAAATAATAAAAGCAACGTTAGACATTGTTTTCTTCATCTTAAATCTAGCATATAATACTAGCATTTCAGGAAAAAGTTTATATGTCTGCTTGAATTGATTTTTCCATTAATCTCTTGATTTGATAAATACTATTTTCAGTCAGAATATCTGGAGATGATCATGTCCGAGACACTGCATAGGTGAGAATGTTCTTTGTCTACGTCTTCATGTGGGAAACAGGGCAAAAGAAATGAACTTAAATGAATATCTCCTTACAGTGTGCAGCCCACTGATAGATCCCTGAGACACGCAGACCAGGATCATCCTTAAGGAACTAGTGGCTGCCTTGTAACTTGATGTTTAAAAATAACTTTATCTTGGCAGCAGCTGGCCCCTCAAGATCCAGATTTCTTGGAGACTTATACTATCCCTAATCCCCACTAATTAAAAAGTACACAGTCAGTTACTGCCCACAATCCCAGCACAGCTCTTTCTGCCCACAGGTCCTGTCCCATGAACAGGGAAGGGGTCAAGGTGTAGGCAGGGGAGATAGCAGGCTCCTGACTCTGACTAGGCTCTGAACCATATCGGCAGATGGGGTTTCTGAGACAGAGCAGAAGGGATAATAAGGGAACAAACCAAGAGAGCACAACATCTCAAGCCCACAAGCTTCCCCTACAGTTCTCAACAAAAGACTGCCACTAAAAGCTTTCAGTGGCAGCCCATTCAGGACCCCTCTCACTCTGGATCACTTTTTTTTTTTCTTTCCTTTTTGCTCTCACCTTCCCTTAATAAACTTTCACTTCAATTCACCCTTTATTGTCTGCGAGATTCATTTTTCAACTCCTTGAGACAAGAGCCCCGCCATCCGGCAACAGTCTTACCCAGGAAGTCATGTGGCTGAGCATAAAATTATTGTCACTGTTTCTCCTCACATAATACCACTGACGGATCTCCCATACTCCAGCATTTAGTGCTATATATTTAAAAAAAAAAAAAAAATCTTTTGCTTGTTCACTTGGTTATAGACAAGTTAGGAGTCGGATTCCTTGTCCTGGATACCGACTGCACTGCTGTATTTGCCTTTACACTCATGCTCCTTGCTACCCTGACCAGCGGCTCTGTTCCTCCGGTTGTCCCCAGGGGAAGAAAGATAGGCGAGCAAGCAGCCAGCCTGTGATCCAGGATGAGCCACTAGTCCTGTTTGCTTCAGTCGCTCCCATCCCGAGAAGCAGCAGCCTGGATTGCTGACAGATCCGTGCTGTACTGGTCAACCTCACGGTCAGGCATGCGATGAAGGAGTTAGAACGCACACTTTCGTATTCTCTCTTGTGCCTGGCACACAGTATACTGGCTTTAAGAATGGGCCAAATCTTCAAACTCCATGGGAAACGAGAAAAAACTGAAATGGGGTAGCTAAAAATGATCTACATTAACTCAGAAACCACTTCACAACACAGTCTTTTGTCACAAATTTTGTTTGGGACACTCTGTGTTTTTTCATTCATATGGATTCCAGTTTTATAAGAGAAGCTCTCTCTGCATCTCTCATTCTCACTGATTCTTCTCAATCAGATATTCGTTTTCTCCTTCTCGGAACCCTCTCCTTTGCATTTTCCAGGCCCTTCATGCCTCTTTCTTTCTTTCTTTCTTTCTTTCTTTCTTTCTTTCTTTCTTTCTTTCTTTCTTTCTTTCTTTTTTCTTTCTTTCTTTCTTTCTTTCTTTCTTTCTTTCTTTCTTTCTTTCTTTCTTTCTTTCTTTTTTCTTTCTTTGTCTCTCTCTCTCTCTCTCTTTCTCTCTCTCTTTCTTTCTTTTTCTTTCTTTCTTTTCTTCTTCTTTCTTCCTTTCTTGCTTTCTTTCTCTCTTTTTATAAATTACATCTTTCCATTCTTTTTTTTTTTTTAAGATTTTATTTATTTATTTGACAGAGAGAGATCACAAGTAGGCAGAGAGGCAGGCAGAGAGAGAGAGGGGAGGAAGCAGGCTCCCTGCTGAGCAGAGAACCCAACGCGGGACTCGATCCCAGGACCCTGAGATCATGACCTGAGCCGAAGGCAGCGGCTTAACCCACTGAGCCACCCAGGCGCCCCACATCTTTCCATTCTTTATGGCTAGTACTGGATTAGTTTCTCAAGATTTTATTCCAAGAAACCAATTCTGGGAGGAGCCTGGGTGGTTCAGCTGGTTGAACGTCTGCCTTCTGTCATGACACAATCCCGGGGTCCTGGGATTGGGCTCCACGTCCTGGTGCCTTCTCAATGGGGAAGCCTCTTCCTTTTCCTGTGCTCCTTCCCTGCTCATGCTCCCTCCCTCTCTCTCTGTCTTTCTCTCTCTCTCAAATAAGTAAAAAAAAAAAAAAAAAAAAAATAAAAATAAATAAATAAATCTTAAAAAAGAAAAAGAAACCAATATTTTTCTCTAATAGTCCACTGTTCTTATTTTAGTTTTTGTGTTTTGTTTTTTGTTTGTTTGTTCATTTGTTTTTAATTTATTTGACAGACAGAGATCATAAGTAGGCAGAGAGGCAGGCAGAGAGAGAGAGGAGGAAGCAGGCTCCCTGCCCAGCACAGAGCCTGATGCGGTACTTGATCCCAGGATCCTGAGACCATGACCTGAGCCGAAGGCAGAGGCTTTAACCCACTGAGCCACCCAGGCGCCCTGTTCTTATTTTAGCTTTAAGTGTAAAGATAATTTTTTAAATTTTCTTAAAACTTTCTTGTTCTCTGATTATTCCATTTCATGACTTCAAGCTTTTGCATGAATTCAGTAACCTCTGAAATTCTTTAGCACAGAGGAGTTAACCGGAGACAGGGGCCGTTTTTAATAAACACTGTGAACCTGGGACGCACTGTGGCTTAGTGACAAAGAACCCAAGCTCTATAGCCAGATTGCCTGTGTTTGGATCCTAGCCCTGCTACCACTAGGTGAGTAATCTTTAGCAAATTTGGATTATCTCAGCTTTAGTTTCCTTGATTTTAATTTTAGGGTAATAACACTAACTACCTTGTAACATGTATTAAATGAGCAACAAGGGGTAATGCACTTAGAAGAGCTTGACAATAGTTTGTGCTTCATACTTGTTAGCTAATAACTAGCTATTTATGATTGCTCTCATTAGCAAGTCAACGTCAGAACTATCACCCTCTTTAGTAATGTGTCCATGGCTCTGTATTAAAGATTGTTGGTGGCTTCCTCTGAGTGTCTCCCTTGTCTGTTAGTTAGGTTGCTGCTCCACTTGGACATGATAATTTGCAAATTGAACAGCTTTGCCCTCTTTCCTATTTCTTCCCTGCAATACATCTCTTGAAAATTTCTCCACTTTCCTGCATATGAATTGAAAGGTTCCATAATTTCTGGTTGTGATTTTGTTCATTTTCAATTAGATGAGATTATGAAACGAAAATCATGCATTAAGATCATAATCATGTAATGTCCTTTTGTTTTTAATATATAGTTTGTGTGTGTGTGTGTGTGTGTGTGTGTGTGTGTGTGTGTGTGTGTTTAAGGTAATGTTAGGGAGAATATGAGTATTCACATCCTTTAATTTGGCAGGTTTTCATTACATTTTTACTACATTTTGTTTAGATTTGTTTCTAGCTAACCTTCCTTCTGGTACGAAGTAATTTTACTTTAGCTCAATAAAAGGTACTACCTCAGACTTGATCTTTTTTTTGTTTGCTTTGAGAAACCTACGTGAAGTCTTCCTGCTGGGTTTAATAGAACAAAGAACAACCACAACAAAATGACCTTCCTTTTCTCCTGTATTCTTTTGTCACATCAATGTTCTTTTGTGCTGTTCTATTTGTTGGTGTGTGAAGTGCATCTGGGTTGTGAGATAGGGGATTTTGATTGCAATTGGCATTGATTTTTGAAATGTATTCACTTACTTTATAACTTGTAGTGGCTGTCTCAAATGAAGTGCTTCAAAGTTTTTCCTTGTTTGTTTTTTCTTTTCTTTTCTTTCTTTTTTTTTTTTTTTTTTTTCCAGTATCACAGCTTTAAGGGGTTTATATTTTGGTATACTTAGTTTTGTTGATTGAGTCATAATACCATTTGCTTTTAGAACATAGTATCTTACTTTAATGTTCAAGGAAAAGCACTCTAGGTTTTAGTCATTTACTATTTTTTTAAAGATTTTACTTATTTATTTGACAGAGATCACAAGTAGACAGAGAGGCAGGCAGAGAGAGAGAGGGGGAAGCAGGCCCCCCGCCAAGCAGAGAGCCCGATGCGGGGCTTGATCACAGGACCCTGAGATCATGATCTGAGCCGAAGGCAGAGGCTTAACCCACTGAGCCACCCAGGTGCCCCCATTTACTATTTTAATAACTTGGTATATATGTGCATACCTGTGTGTCTGTGTACATGTGTGTGTATACATTTACACGTGTACAAACATATGTATGCAAGGAACACATGTAATAATATAATAATGAAAGGATACGAAGAAGGATATTTTGTATTTTTTTGTACTTACCATGAAGATTATAAAACATAAATGAGGTTTAAAGATTGCACACTGCCTCTACAGGGTGCTACCAAATTAAGCATTGGATTAAATTTGTTATTCAAACAATCCAAATGAGATTTTTCCCCACCAAATTGAGCAAATTTGATTGGAAAAAGGCAGCATTTGTAAGATATACTTGATCTTTACTCTTTAAATGTTTTAGTTTAGTATTTAGTTTAATGTAATAAACATCAAATTATTTTCTATTAATTTTATCATTTAAAATGGAAAAGAGCATAGGACAAATACAACCTTATCTACATATTTACTAGTGACAGTTTTAACATAATCAATTACATCTATACCCAATAAAGCCTCCAATATCATCCGAATGAAAACTGACATAAGACTTTCATGTAATATGAAAAAAATACTTTGATTTATTTCTCTTTTATGTGTATACTATAATATTCTTTATAAAGAGATTTGAAACTGTATTCCACTCTAAGTCAGAGCTATCATCCCTACATCACAGCATTTACCTCTGGCTTCAACATTGTAAAGGGGGAATGTTCAGGGAGAAAGACTCATGGATAACAGTAATTCTTCTACTTTGATATAATAAAACCACCACACCATTCCAGTGGTGTATGATGTTCAGCTTCCTATTTATTTTGGTAAGTAAATATGTATCCATTTCTTCCACAGTATAAGTAAAATTGCTTCAAAGTGCTCAAGTAGAAATGAGACTGATTCTCACCTCTGATTTAAATATACTTAAGAATTGAAAGTGCATCCGTTTGAAGAATTTGATTGTCAGTAACATTATAAGATTTGTAAAAAACATTAGTGTCCTGGGATCTGGATTGATTCTCAGTTTGTGGTCCATATATAAACCACTGATGGTTAATATGATATCAACAAATAAGCAGTTTATTCCTTGTACTCCATAAAATTTTTCTTTCTGAAATGTAACAATTCATCACCACAGGAATTATTGCATTTAATGGCACTCTCCACCTCATGCAAAATATTGGGATGAAAATCTCAGAGCTCTTTTTCTTTGGAAAAAGAAGCATGAGGAGTGTGTTAGTAAATGAATTAACATTTAACTTGTAGGACCATTTCAAGTTATACCTGTGTAGAAATGGCATAGTATAACATGTGTGTCTATCTGAGAAAGTATTTAAAATGATCATTTGTCAGAAATTGGCAACTAGTGCCTAGAAAATGTCTGAGAAGTTGAGAAAACAAAGATCTAAAAACATTTTAAGCTTAAGGTAATTATTGTTGTTGTTATTTTGTGGTGATTGAGGTGATTATACTACAACTGATGGCAACTCTGAAAACTTTAAGAATTGGTGTAAAAATGATGGTACAGTGCTTTCCAACTGTATACTTTGAGATTTAATGTTATAACAGGTATTTTAGGAAGTAAACAATTTTGTTCTGAATAAAATCCTTATTTAAACAAATCTATTTTGGAGTGCCTGAGTGACTCAGTTGGTTGAGCGTCCACCTCTTGGTTTTGGCTCAGATCAGGATCTCAGATCCTGAGATCAAGCCCCAGGATGTGCTCCACATTCAACATGGAGTCAGCTTTCCATCTCCATCTCCTTCTGCTCCACCCCATGCTCTCTCTCTCAAATAAATAAAATCTGTAAAAAAAATCTATTTTAATTTTAGGACATTTTAGAGTATTCGACATGCATATAGACTATGTAGAAATCCAAGTAGAATTTATAGTAACTACAGTTTCCAAATTTGTTTATCCATGAATTCTTTTTAAAAAATATATGCTTTTCTATTTATTTTAGAAAACAAAGATTAATGTCTCACAAGATGGAAGTTATTTAGTGAATAACTAAATATTCCTGAAAGATTATTATCAACTCCTTAGTGAAGAGAAAATGAGGACTGATAGCAAAGCCCTTCAGCCACTCTCTGTGGCATAAACCTGTGGTTGTTGTCAAATAAGGAGCTGATTCTGATTGTTTCAACAAAGTGGTACTACTCCAAATAGTGCTGGCAAAGGGGCTTCTTAATCTTGATATTACAGATCTTATGACTTTATTTCCAAGATTTTCCTGATAGAACTCTTTTTTTTTTTCCAACAAGTTAGTGTTAAGTGTTAAAAGTCCTCTCTCAATATAGCTGTCTACGTTGTTGCTGTTCAAAAATCTGATTATTTGAGCCAGCAACTCCATTGAGTTACCACAGGGGAAAACCGTGTTGGGAATGACATTCTTAATCTTTCTTAGGAAAGTGTTGTAATGTCAAGAAAATAGAGTGGGAGTCACCGAAATGACATTTGCAAGGTGAACAACATGGAAAAGAAAGAGGAATAAATCTCACTCAAGACTATTTTGTTTGTTTCTTGACTTCCTTTTCCTCAGATGAGAGAATAAACTAACTTAAAGTCAAAGAAAGACAACAGTGTAAGATTTTTACTTAATGTAATGAGCTGCTGACCTGTTTGCACTCTTCTCCCACACATACTAACGCACATACACATTTAAGTTCACAGAATTTCCAAGAGGAGCAAAGACCCTTGATTTTGTTAGTATTTTCAAAAGCAGCTATCTAAAGCCTTGAATGTGGATCTCATTCCAAAAGTTGTGGGTTGCAGACAGCATACACTCAACAAAATATCAAGGTGACAGGATCTTTTTTTTTTTTTTTTAAGATTTTATTTATTTATTTGGCAGACAGAGATCACAAGGAGGCAGAGAGGCAGACAGAGAGAGAGAGAGGAAGAGAAGCAGGCTCCCCACTGAGCAGAGAGCCCGATGTGGGGTTCCATCCCAGGACCCTGAGATCATGACCTGAGCCGAAGCCAGAGGCTTTAACCCACTGAGCCACCCAGGCGCCCCTTGAGGTGACAAGATCTTTGATTGTTCCACGTAATCTTTTATACGTGAGAGAAAGAAAAAGAAAACAAAACAAAGAACAAGCACAGCACTATAATCCTACAGATTTTCATTTTAATGTATTTTTTAAAAACTCTATCTAAAATGGTCCAAGTGGGGATACTGAGATGGCTAGAAAGTAACTGATTTAAAAAGAACAAATAATTTTTATGTCTAAATATGACTTAGTTTTAAAATAGTTATTTTCAGCTAACATTTATCCACATCTAATAAATTGAAAGAGCATTAGCTGAAGGTCAAAGTAAGAATATTAGTGAAAAGATAGGGGCATGTTAGAGCCATGAGAGATGAAGTATAAGCTACACCAAGAATTAGATAAGAGGACGTGACCTGACTTGCAATGATGACGATGGAGGTAGAGTGTATTACGCTAAGCAAAGTAAGTCAGTCAGAGAAAGACAAATACTGTATGATTTCACTCATATGTGGAATTCAAGAAACAAAGCAGAGGAGCATAAGGGAAGGGGAAAAAAACGAGAGGGAGGAAAAACACCAGAGACTCAACTAGAGAGAACAAACTGAAGGTTGCTGGGTCGGGGGATGGTGGGGGGATGGCCTAAATGGGTGATGGGAATAAAGGAGGGACTACTTGTGATGAGCCTTGGGTGTCAAATGCTGAGTGATGAATCCCTAGATTCTGCACCTGAAATTAGTATTACACTGTATGTTAACGAACTGGATTTTAAATAAAAACGTGAAACAATTAACCAAAAAAGCAGCATGAAAGAAAAGACAAATTTGCCAATTTTGAAATTTGTGTAGAAGTGGCCCCATACCAAGAAGAAGGTGGGGCACACCCACTCTCTCTCACTCTCTCTTTTTTCTTTTTTCTTTCCTCTGAAAACTTCTATCCCTGGATTTCCTGAATCAGAATCCAGGATACTAATGTGTTATCCTGTACAAGTAAAAATGAATGTGTTTCTTGTAGTGTTTATATTATTATCTTTATGACTAATTTTATTTTGACTATGAAACATATAAAAATACATTTTGAAGAAAACTTAATATATTAGAAACACCTACACCAAAGAAATAGTGTCTTCAGTTTCAGAAAGTTAAGTAATAATTATTTAATCACTCCCATGTGTTGAGTAGTTTATAATTATTATCTATATATTTTACATTTCTCAATCACACATTGAAGATATCTAAATATTAAACTCTTTAAATATGCTGCTAATTATTCCTTAGCATGTGCCTGGGGCTCATCATGGAGTGGCTGAAGCACAACAAAATTATACAAAACATTCTTTTGTAACATAGAAATGTAAGGAAAATTAATATCCTGCTTTTTTCCTACAGTTCCATATAAAATTGTTCTCAGCAAAAACCCCTTGTATTAATCATATAAATGTCATTTTTAATTAAATCACAGATTCCATAATATTAAAGGACTTGGAGGCCATTCAGTAAAGTCCTTTTGTTATTAGGATGCAAGTTTGGCTGCAGTAACATAAGCCAGATAATACTGGCTCAGAAAAAATGCAGTTTCATTCCTCTCTCAATAACAGTACAAACATCAACAGTTCAGGACTGATTTGGTAGCTTCAAAAAGATTGGGTTTTACTATCTTTCTTTTCTTTTCTTCACAAATAGGCAGGGGGGTGGGAAAGCCAGGGAGCCTGATGCAGGGCTTGGTCCCAGGACCCTGAGATCGTGACCTGAGCCAAAGTCAGAGACTTAACCTACTGAGCCACTAGGCACCCCCAGGTCTTACTATCCTTAACAAGTTTCTTCATGTCATCACTTTTAATTCCAACCCATCACATTTTCATTTTATCCAGGGGGAAGAAAATAAGTAGATGGCATCCATTCCTCTTCCTTTAAGAATACAGTTTAGAAGTTTCATGTATTCCTTCCACTTCTGTTTGACAAGAATTATCCACCCTTGGTTCAAGAAAACCCAGCGGCATGGTGTAGCATGAGTTCTGCTAAAACCAGGGGCTGTGTTAGTGAAGAAAGAGAAGGAAAGGAAGAAGGCAAAGAGAAAGGAAAGGAAGAAGATAATCGCTATTATAGCCCCCCAATTTGTGTGGGGTCTGTTAGGTCCTTCAGAGGAGTTGAAATTGATCTAGGGCAGCATTATAGGGTTGGTTCACCTAGATCTCAGTGTGGGTATGTGGGAAGTAAGGAAGTGGAGACAAGATCTTATCAGAGGGTACACAAGGTGAAAACTAGTTCATAGAAATCCCAAGACATTATTTTTCTTTTACATTGTGTTGACATTTGCATTGATGTGAAAAGCAAAACTGTGGCTGGAGACTTAGCATGAAGAAAAGCCGTGGAACCAAAATGGCTGTGCTAGTAGGCTTATAGCATTTTCCGCCACATACTTGAAGAACAGAAAGAAAGTTTAAGTTAAAAATGTTCCTGGTGAAGCAGTATAAAAAAGTTTATTGTGTCTCAATTTTCAGTACAAATCCATATGTCAGAACAAAATGGGAATATGAATAAAGCACTTGTGTTACACACTGAACTATAATGGTTGCCTTGAGGCAAAACACCTGTGCAATTGTTTCAGTTGCAAGCTGAGGTAAGCATTTTTTTTCATGGCAAACCATTTTTACTTGAAAGAATAATTGACAAACTGGTTTAACCAGACTCGGATACTTGGCAGATCCGTTGTCAAAACTGAAAGAAACAAACCTATCACTTCTAGACAAACCACTGACATATTTAATATCAGTGTTAAAAGTATAGTTTTCAAGTGGAAATTAGATATTTGGAAAACTTGTAACTGCACCAGTGAGAGTGACGGCTTCCAATAAATACTTTTCTCATGAACGCAATGAGGATATTAAAGAATGAAGTTTTGTGTTATTTTATAATGATATGTTGTCAACATTTGGAAGATCTTCAAAATGGAGTGCATCAATATTTTCCAAATGACTGACACATGATTTCATATGCATGGTTAAAGATCCATTTTAAAGTTCAAGATAGACAAAATAATTTGATGTAAGAGATGTCAAAATGTTAATCACATTGTTTTAGATTCCAAATTACATATAACTTTATAAAAATCTTCACTTGTTGAGTTTTTGGTGAGTATAAATAGTAATATCCACAATTATCTGAAAAAGCTATTACAATACTCACTTCTCCAATAAATCTGTGTGAGACTGCAAATTACAATTTGCAACCAATTGCATAGAGACACAGCCATGAAAATTTTGCTATCCTCCCTTAAGTCAAATATTAAACAATTCTGCAGAGATCACTCAGATTTAAATGTTATATATATTAACATGCAATGATCATACTTAGTTCTTTGTAATCGTATTAACAAATACATTTTTTTAAATTTCTATTTCAATTTTTACTATAGTAAATATGTGCTTGTATATGTATATGCATATATATGTATGTGTACATATGTGCATATATATACATATATGTATATATACATATCTATACAGGGATTTCTTTCTATCATACACAAAGTCTCTTTGAATTTCTCCATAATTTTTAAGAATATAAGGGGGTCCTGAGACCAACTAGTTTGACATCTGCTGGTCAAAGTCATAGAAGTTTGAGCTACAGGATTTGCTATTAAGATGACAGAAAAGCTACACTGAAGGCATATAAAGCAGCAGAATGTTTTATGTACATGTCACCTGGATATCACATCTGATACCAGGAAGTAGGAACACTGTCACTCAATTTTCTTTTCTTCTTTTGAGGATAAAGGGGGAATGGTGATAGGATAAAACATGTAAGTAAAAATGAAAATTGCCCTAAGAAAATTATAAAGACTTTTAATTCTGATTCTCCTCCTATTTTAAGCATTGTTAACTTGGGAAGGGTGTTGTCTGAACCAGTATATTGGTATACTGTGAACAATGTAATTGAAATAATGAAGTTGGATAAGTGTTCTTATATCATTGTTGTCTTCTTTCTCCAAAGACCAGTGCAAGGACCTGGGATGTTTCTCTTGACATACTAGCAATGGATTGTGATCTCAGGAAGCACTGTGTAACTAAATTTGCTATTATCTAATTTTTTAACTATATGTTTGACTGTCAAAATTTTGTAGTCTAAAATAAACTACAAGCAATTGGCCAACTTAAGGACTTACATTACAGATCCATTCCTTAAATATTACAGAATTCATTGATTCTTTGATACCAAATAATTCTTTAAATTCTGTGTGACCATTAACAATGCCTAGTTTAAAATCATGGTTTTCATTACATAGTTGAAGTCACCAAGACACTTGAAACTATACATTTATAAAAACTTAGTTCAAATTGATTTTTGAATATGATAAGAAAATCAGAGAAAAATCAGAACCAGAAAAAAGTAAATGACTATGAAATAGATTTTAAGATAAATGCCATTTAAAATAATATAGAGAAAATAATTATTTTATTAAACAACATTTTAAAAACAGAACTTTGTTCATCTAGTATAAAGTAATTAGTCTTAATTTTTAGCAAATACAGGCTTTTAGGAGTAAGTGTTCAAGCTAGCCACAAACATTGTGGAAAGTAAGTAGGAAGAGTACTGAGCTCTCAACTCCATATTTCCCAAATAAGAAAGAGGATTTTTCTTAAGTCATTGTATCATGTGACTCTTCAAGATTGAAATAAAGGTCATTAAAATGACCTAGATGAAATACACTTCCACCCAGCCTTTCCTCTTTTTAGTCAAGGTATAATACCTATAATCTTATAATTATTCTTGTCCAAGCTAGCAAATGTTACTTATGTGTAAATGTCTTTTCTAAGCACGTTTAATCTATGCTATTTAGGAATACCCGTAACATCATACATGAATTATTTTGTCTCACTGAATTTTGTCTCTCTTCATTATTAGAGAAACAACAAAATCTTTTGTTTTATCCAGATTATATATTTTAATACAAGATAAGGATTGTAATCCCCGTCTGCTTTTCTTGAATGAATGAAATTACTTATAGAAATGTCCTGTAATGACTTCAAATTATTTTCACTTCTATAATTCTACTGTTCATAAATTGCAGTTTATCTTCACATATTTCCATTTGGTTCCTGTGCCAAGTAAAATTTGATTTTTCCTCAATGTTTAATAGCTATATTACCTTATATTGTTGCTTTTAATGTTCTGTAATTATTAGTTTCTTTATTAGTTTTGTAACGCACCATTAAAACTTGGCAACAACTTACACTTCTTCATTGTCCTCCTTCCTGGGCCAATATTCTCTCAAAATGTCTTTCTCAACATTGTGTAAGAATGTTACACATTGTGTAACAACAACATTGTGTAATAATGGTGCATTGCAAAATCATCTACATGCTGTAATAACACATGGACTTTGGCAAAACTAAGTGTAAAAATAAAGAGAAAACCAAACATATTTATAGCATTGCAGTTTGAAGTACTTCTCTATCTCAAGTAAACTTTAAGGCAGCTAGAAGATATTTGTTACCACGGACAAATCACAGTTTTATACTTCATTTTTATTGTTTTCAGGACATATTCAAAATGGATCCAGGTTTTTATTAGATTTTATATCTATTCAAAATTTCCCCTATTATTATAAGTGAAGGGAACCAATTTGAGTTAGTTTATGGTATAACAGAATATAATTGCAAGGATAAATCAGATATCACATATTATTGAAAGCATGAAAAAAAAGAGGAAAAAATCTGTTACAGGCAATCCTCTAATGCATTAAAAAAGAAAGCTGGCCTAATGTGGGGAGGTACTATAGCTTAGCAAGAAGTTGTCAATTGATTTTCTAAGAACACCAAATCACTCTGCATAACAAAAATATAGAAAGGTTTCAGTAAAGAGGGGTTATATTGAATAAATGAAAGTCAATAAAGAGAGAGGGTTAAAAGAAAGAAAAAATGCCTGTATATTCAGGAAAGGAGAAAGGGAAATAAGAAAATAGGTTGCAACGAGATGAAAAGACACTGAAGAGAAAAACAAATATGATTTAAAGGATTTTTGCACATTATTCCTGCATGTCAGATAGAAATTCTATTCTCATTTTCACTTTGAAAATATTAAAATTTCTATTTTCCTTGCATGCATTACAGGGTTGTAAATACTTGGTGACACATATGGGACAGAAAGAGTCATATTTCATTTAGAAATAAAAAAAGTTGTATAACAAAGTCTCAGAGCCAGAAATGTACTGGATTTAGGGGTCAAGTGGAAATAAGGGTCTGAATGATACTTGAATTCTCTGTCCCAGATTGAGTCTACATGCCAGCTTCACTGTTATCCACCACAGACAGGATTTCTGCAAAAGAAATGGTTAGTTACCCCTCCCACACCCATAACCCAAGATCTTACTGATAGGTAGAGACAGGCCCTTTCAGCTATGGTGTGAATGTTTGTGTTCTCTCAAAATTCGCATGTTGGAATCTTAACCCCCCAGATGATGGTATTATGAGTTGGAGACTTTGGGAGGTGTTTCAGTCATCAGGATAGAGCCATTGTGAATGGGATTAGTTGTTGTTTTTTTTGTTTGTTTTTTGTTTGTTTTTTTAAGATTTTATTTATTTATCTTTTGGGAGAGAGAGAGAATGACAAAGATAGCCACAGAAAGCATCAGCAGGAAGGAGGGAGAAGCATGCCTCCCACTGAGCAGGGAGCCACATCTGGGGCTTGATCCTAGGACCCTGGGATCATGACCTGAGCTGAAGACAGGCACTTAACCAATTGAGCCACCGAAGGCACCCCATGGGATTAGTATTTTTATAAATAAAACTCCAAAGAGATATCTCATTGCTCCGTGATATGAAGACATACCTAGAAATTAGCAGTTTGCAGTGCTGAAGAGGGAAAGCCTTTACCAGAACCCTACCATGTTGGCCCCTTGACTGGGACTTCTGGCCTCCAGAACTGTCAACTATTTATAAGCCACTACCCTCTGGGTATTTTGTTAGAACAGTTAACTAACACACTGTTTCATGTCCCTTTGAAAGAATGAGGGAAGGAATTCACCTGCTTAATGGCAAAACAAACAGAACATGATATGCATATTATAACAGGCGATCCATTTATATAGATTAGGAAACATTTTATATAAAATGACAACTCACTGTCCAATGATTCTAGAAGTTGAACTAAAATATTAGAAAACATATCACAGAGCTTTTATCAAATATTTATTGAGCACTGCCTAAATCTTATATTTTCAGAGTGTTCCAGTGGTCAGGTCAATCCTTCCCAAACACATTAACAGCTATAGTTCATTTCAGCTATCCAGACTTATTTTATCATCTCTTACCCAAAGACACTGTTAAATCTTTAAACTCATTTTCGTTTCTCAAGTGTTCATTTTTGTTTTTGATTCTTGTTCTTCCCCGTAGTTCATGATCAGAGTATCATTCTGAATTGTACTAGAATTAGAGATCAGGAGTAGAGGGAGGGAAAAATGGAATGTTGACTGACTTTATGAAATAATCCAAACTCCATATTCGTGTATCAATTTGAAATGGCATTTGAATTAAAATCATTTTGATCTATAGGGTTTTAGACTACTCCTCTGGGTGTTATATTAGTTAAAAATACATATGTATGTGTATACATAATGTATATATTTATATATATTTTGTATATATTTATATATTTGTATGTATATTATACAAAAGCCACTGGTGGCTGATAAACAAACATATGTATATATACATGTATTTATATCCCATCTACATTATATATATCTATACATAGATATTACATGTGTGTATATACATCCATATATACACTAGAGAAATTACTAGTAAAATATTCAATATTATTTGATAAACACTCTCTATTCAGGATTCAATCTGGTTTGCACTCCATATAATGAAAACTTAAGTTACAATATCCTGTATTTAGCATAGCATGTATTCATAACATTAAAGATTTCAATGATATATGGATTAAATACTTTTAAAACACTCAATAACACTTTTAAAGATAGAGTAAATGTTAGGACATATGTCAGCAAATGTTTGTTCTATAAGGAACCAGACAAGAAATGCTATAGGGTTTCAGGACCATATAACTACGTGGCAACTATCTAGTTCTGCCATTATAGTTGGAAAGTAGCCATAGACAATATGTAAATGAATGAGTGTGTTTCTTTACATATGGATATCAAAATGTTAGTTCCATTCAGTTCTCATTAACCAAAAAATGCCTTTCTACTTTTGTTTTTTTTTTAACAATTTGAAATGTAAGGAGCAGTCTTTCCTTAGGGACTGATAAAAGAAGAGGTGAAGGTCCAGTTACAGCTCACATGCCAATTTGTTAAACCCCACTCTTGAGCATATATAGGAAGTGCAGGACATATTTCTCAAATAAGAATAACATGGACCTAAACTTATTTTACCCTGTGATGTTAGAGAAGGGATTTTATCTTATCTCATCTTCCACTATTAATGAAGAAGAGATAATTTCATAAAAACATTTTAATCAATTCCTAGTGGTTTGCTGCTACCTGCGTATATTGGCTCAGGAGAGCCAATTATGCATATCACAAGAATTGGCAAATGCTATAAATTAGGATTTTTATCCCCCCTAGAAAGTTGGTTGTTAAACTTTTACCAACATACATTCAATGTACTATTTCTAAGTATCCTTGGCCATTCTGTGAAAAATATATAACAGCACAAGATAATGGAGTTGATAACAGCACAAAATAATGGAGTTGAATCATTTTGTAGGGATTATGTATGAATATTTTTAATAATTGCTTTAATTATTTTTCTTTAATGAAGAGAATATGTCATTGTTCCTTATCTCAAAAGTTCTAGAATAGCAGCAAAAGTATACTACCTCAAAGAAGGCAGATTACCACAGGCTTCACAATTTATTCAAGTAAGAATGAGGATTTCAATGTCACATGAATTCATGAAAGTAATAGTGATTCAGTATAAACTTGGTGAGATTAATCTGAGTGAGTATCCTGTTTTATTTCAAGGATGAATTACACTATGCACTACAAAGAAAAACTTCAACCTACATGTCTTTATAGAGAAAGTGTTAAGAAATCATCTTACTCGTTGAGGTTCATTTTGCAGGTCTCATTTTGTTTGGTTTTCCTTATTGTTCTACATTTTAAACAATACTAAGGGTGTGATGAAGTCAAGAAAAAAGCTGAGAAAAATTCCTTAAAGGAAGGACCAAAAATAAAATCTCAAATGGAAGTGAATTACAGGTATTGCTTATCTACTTACTTTTTTCAGAAAAATTTGAAAACAAACTTCACAAAGATCCGAACATTTTTTTCATTGTATCCTACTAACAGATTGTAGTACCTAGTTTGTTGTTGTTATTGTTCCCTAATGTCGTTTTATAACATTCTATTAAAATTGAAAAAAAAAAAAAAAGCAAAACAGAAATAAATCCCACATTCCTAGTAAAAGAAGAATTGTGATGGAAAGAAATTCTAATTCAACAAAATCTTTTATCTAGCAAGAAGTCTGCATTTTGTGTGTGTGTAATGAGTGATAGCCAACATAGGAATTATGCTTAATTAAAAAAAGAGAAAGTTAAAGAAAGTCTCTGGTGATCTCTGACTTACTTAGGTTAAAAGTATTAGAGAACCGATATATATTTCTATAGTTTATTAAATTTAGTTCCATTTATTTTTCATTTAGTACCAAATAATGTATCTTTCTTTTATTCCTTTTTATCATCTTTATTTTACTCTGCTCATTTATTCTGTATAGATTCAACTTGGATTGTTTCATATTTTCATACTTTTCTTACAAATCCTGTACTTTCATGACATCTTTGTATGTTTAAGTTTTATTTATTTTTACTAGAATTAATGTAGCTCTCATGATATATTTTATCCCACTATCTGTTCACTTTCAGTTTCCATTTCTCCCCTCACCCCTTAAATATATCTTCAGATTCTATGTATTTTCCTTTTTTTTTTTTTTTTTTTAAAGGTTTATTTATTTTAGAGACAGAGAGGGAGAGAGAGCACAAGAGGGAGGAAAAGAGATTTGGAAGCAGACTCTGCCCTGGGCAGCATCCCACTTTAAAATAAATGTACTGGGAAGTGCTCCATCTCATGATCCTGAGATCACAACCTAAGCGGAAACCAAGAGTTGGAGGCTTAGCCATCTGTGCTGCCTAGGCACCCCGTATTATATTCCAATCTCACAATTTTACATGCACTGATAATTGCCATTCCAGTTGTTCAAATTTCTCCTGGACTTCAGATGTTTATTTCCTGCTCTAGCTGTATTTGTTTTGTTTAAAAACAAAACAAAACAAAACAAAGTATTAGCGAGGATGTGGAATGTTTGGAACTATCACTCCACAATGTTTGGAACTATCACTGGCTGGTGGAAATACAAAATGGAGCAACCACCTTTGAAAACATTTTGGCATCAACTCAAAATCTTAAATATAAAGTTATCTTATGACATCAATTTCACTCTTAGGTATATACCCAAGAAAATAAACAACCAAGTCCACTTAAAAAAAAATGTACACGAATGCTCACAGCAACATTATTCTTACTAGCACAAAAGCGGAAACAACCCAAATGTCTATCAACAAAGTAATGGAGAATACAAATGTGATGTACCCACACCGCTGATACTCTCTACAATACAGATAAACCTGAAAGCACTACACTACGTAACAGAAGCCAGTCACTAAAGACCGTGTACTATATGACTCTATTTATATGAAATGTTAAAAATAGGCAAATTCTTGGGACAGATAGTAGATTAGACAAATTTCTAGAGGCAAATATCCCCTGGCTGGGTGTGCTAGTGTGGGGAAGGATTGCTAATTGGTACTAGGTTGCTTTTTGGGACAACAAAAATGTTCTTAAGATGTGGTATTTGCATAAATTTTGAGTATTCTAAAAACTTCTGAATTACAAAAATGATGCCAATGATTTATTTTGAAATTTGACTTTGAAAAGATCTATAGACTTTCAGGTTTTTTTTTTTTTTCTTCAGTGAAAAAATCTGTAATAATAGATTTCTTGAAAAGAAATCTATTACAAGCATTATGTAACAGAGATACTAACATAGATAAAAGTTTGGTGATATTTTCCTATATTTCCCTTAGCTTTCTATTTTGCGGTATTTTTCTAAAAATCTGACTTCAAATAAATAAATACAACTTCTCAAAGTAATTGTTGCAAAATTCAAAAACTGTGCTTCACAAAATTAGCTCAGACACAAATATTTTGAGTCTGTCATTATTCATATAAATTGTTACAGGTTTTTCCAGCAATTTTCAGAGATTCATGTAGAATGAGGTTGATTCATGTTTATTCATGTTACTATGAGCACAGCTCAAAGAAAATGAACTTTAAATTCTTTTATTTGAAAATTATATATTGAGAAATTTCACTGCATGATCCTGCTTACTCCCTCTGCTTACAATATAGCTGTAGGGTTTGTGCTTTTCTATTCACTGTAATACAATTATTAGTTAACTACCCCACGAAACAGAATGATTTCTTGATTCTGATAATAAAAGAAAATGAAAAACAAGGAAGTGACAGTACATGGGTTCTCCATTGGATTATTGCTTTAGAAAATACAATTTGTTATTCTGAGACTTAAAAGAAAACACCATGCTATGTATATTTCCATATCTGCATTCAGAAAATAAAGAGAGCTCACTGTCAAAACAATATCCTTTGTTGTCTATATGCCACAAATGTCTTACCTTTGTCTTGGCAAGCTGATGAGGGGTTGTTTATGACACCTCTTGCTAAGGCTAAAGAGCTTGTGTACAATTTTCTGCGCCTTTAGGAATAGTTGCTTCATGCTGTTCTCCAGTTGTTCATAGCGGCGCTGAAAATTAGAATCCATTGTCCACAAATGCATTATGGTAGATGTGTTGAGGAAATAATTCATGGGTAGCCTTTTCATAAAGAACTTGAATTCATCTGGAAAAATGTTAAAATTCCATACTTTAATACAACAATTATTTTTCCTTTTCCCCAAACACATTTAATATGTTAATAGAAAAACAAATACTATTGTTTTGTGTGTAGCAAATTAATAGCAAGTTGGGATTTTTTTTTTGATGCTTTAGAATTGTTTTCTTTTTTATTCCCCTTAAAATAGAACTTTCATGGTAAAAGATAATTAAAATAATTTGCACTAAAACAAATAGTGTGGCCAGAAAGTTTAAGCTGAATTTAATTTTTCCATTTTCTCCTTTCAATGGTATTTGAATGAACTTTCTCCCACAAGTAGAAGTCATTAATCTAGCTTTCATTTTTGGCATTAGTATCAATACTTCTTTCTAGGTTTTTTATATTAAAGAAATATTTTCATTAACTCAGTATAGAAAATGTATGTTCATTGCTAAGTGATCATATTAATGTTCAAAGAAAAAGAGAAACTTTTAAAACAAAAAAATACAATAGTCAGCCATGAATTCTGGTTAAACAAAAAAAACAAACAAAATAGTTAAAAGCAAACTGTATACCAAAGCGAAAAGTTTTTAAAGAATTTAAAGCTCTAATTCTGGCTTTGTTTTTATGCTGATAATTATCATATCTGAAATTGTTTTCTTCTCAAATGTCTGATTAACCAACAAAGAAACAAAAGTTAATGCTACACTAAAGTAAGCAATCATCTCACTGTCTATTAATTATCTAAATACAAAAGGTAGCTGAGACAACAGCCATAAGATGCAAACAACCCAACTATCCATCCATAGATAAATATATATACTAATTATGATAATCATAAATGAATATTGACTCATAAAAATAAAATGAAGTTCTGATACATGTCACAGCACGAATAAACCTTGAAAATATATAACTGAAATAAGCTAGACCAAAAAAAAGACAAATATTATATGATTCCACTTATATAGAATATCTAAAATATTCATGTTCAATGAGATAAAAAATAGATTAGAGCGGTGCCTGGGTGGCTCAGTGGGTTAAGACTCTGCCTTCAACTCAGGTCATGATCTCAGTGTCCTGGGATCAAGCTCTGCATTAGGTTCTCCGTTCAGTGGAGAAGCTGCTTCCCCCTCCCTCTGCCTGCCTCTCTGCCTCCTTGTGATCTCTTTCTCTGTCAAACAAATAAATAAATACATACATAAATAAATAAAATCTTTAAAAAAATAAATTAGAATTTGCCAGGGGGTAAGGAAAGAGTGAATACAACATTATTGCATATTAGCTACACAATTTGTGATGATGAAAACCTTTTGGAAAAAAGATTGGGGTGACAATTTTACAACATTGTTAATGTAACTAATGTCACTGAATCATACAGATAAAATGACAAATTTTATGTTATATAATTTTACCTCAATTAAAACATTTTCATACACCAAGAAGAAATAGTATAGCCTTTCCCCCACCTCGCTTTTTCTTCCAAAGCAAATATGAAGAGGGACTCAAAAAAAAAAAAAAAAAAGCAAAAACAAAACAAACAAACAAAAAAAAAACCCAACTCTTTCTATTGCTTTTACTATTTCTTTAAAACATCAATTTTGTTAAGAATATCATGTTGCATCCATTTTACTGTAGTAGATGCCTGAGTTACCTCCCCACAAAAAACAGGAACCCACAACAAGATTTCTAAAATGTTTTCGGTGGCTAAAGAAGTATTATTTGGCAAGTGAGACAGATGATATTTTAGTCATTATTCTACCCATCAGAAAGTTACATAGTATGCATTAAACCTTAGCCTCTCCCTGTCTTCATTTCCTCTTTTGAAACTGAATTTTTCAGTGTACATTGTGGATGATAATAATCTCATTTCACTTTAAAATTATATGATGTTATAAACAGCTTTTAAAATCACCATTAGTTAGTTTTAAATATCCAACTCAAAAACAGTTGTTTTAAATGTTCTGTTGTAGCTACTTTTATTTAACTGGAATTGGACAAGGTGTTTCAATAGCCATTTCTAGGTTGTGTGTCTAACACAATGTTTTAAAACCTCCAAATTATCATTTCTTTATGCCATTCACTTGGGCAAATTACATTAATACATATACATATTTAGAGCAATTAATTTGTATTTATTTTATGTATTAGAGCTATTTCAATATTCAGATCCAGACTTTTCATCAATGCTACAAATACAACTTTTGGGCAATTAATAAAAAATTACATTCATGTATATTGGAGTTATTACTTCATCTAGAGCAAATGAATACAGAGCTCTGGCATCTTTTGGACATTTATGGCATTAACTCTTACCAGAAGAAGAAGGAAAAAGTAAAATAAAAGGAAAACAACGATTTATGAAGGAAGTTTTTTGAAGATGTATCCATTTGATATGCTGTAAATCTTTTTTTTTTTAAGTAAGCAGGGTATAAATAAGAGATGCATTTTAAAATTCCAATTTCACAGTACCCTACATTTCGTTTGGTCCCATATGTCTCTTTTGAGAAATTCCCTCTTTTGAATAAAAGAATTGATGCATGGAAATTGGAAAGCATTTCTTGGATTATTCACAGAGCAGATGTCGCCACTTTGAAAACTAATCATTCATTTCATTGTCATCTTTTACTTGAACACTTTTGATAAGACTTTATTGTTTCATGGATAGGCATATTTTAATTATTTTCATTGTTTGCTATAATACTATTCTGAAAGTCTCTAAATTAGTAAATTTTATTCAAATTAAATAATATTTTAAAATGGAATGTATTTTATATTACCAAAGTGTATGTAATAGTATATGTCAGCTGAAAACCATCACTATGCAATTTCTAAGAAACACAGTTTTAACATGGCACTTGAATAATTACTTCATTATGAAGTCATTAAGAGTCACTACTGACAGTCATTCAAAACATTTATTAAACACCTGTTGTGCACAGAGCATACAGATGTTTCGGTCCATGAGAGCGACCATGGATAAACCTTTCATCTTATTTTTTTAAATGGCAAATGATTTGAGATAATTTCTGATATTAAAATAACATCTTCCATTTCTGAAATTCACTCTACATAGAAGTCAAGAGAATCTCCAGAAATATTTATCTTTTCTTTTATGCTTGGCAATTAGTAAAATCCACCATATTTATAGAATGTGGACATGAGATTTGAATGATACAGAAGAATTGTTATATTAGCGATTTGCATAACTACAAAAAGAAAATACAATGATTTGGGGAGCAAAATAACATTTTATCCTACAGTTGTTGCCAAAAGCCATTTTGAAGGTAAAGTACTATTGCTTTTCAAGTGGCAAGTAAACAATGACTAGCCATATATTTGGGGGTGAGTAAATTTGTAAAAGAAAACAAATTAATGTTATATAAAAATAACCCAGAAAAACTAAATTTAATTTCTAGGTTATTAGAGAGACACTAATCCAGAAATACCTGTTAAGTATGTACCAACTGAGTACTTTTGCTCAGCATGGTCTTGAGGACTACGGAGAAACAAAATAATATAGCAACAATAATAATAAACACACTCTTGCTTGCAGGAATTTATAGTCAATTGGTCTTAACAAAACGAATTCACATGAAGCAAAGAATAATGTGGAGAAAAATGCACGATGTGAATGAATTCTGCAGAGGCAAAGAGAATTAGCCTAGGTGACTCTTTTCCAGTAAGTTATAGAAGACTAGAGAGCCATCATCTTGACTCTCTATACTGCTACTACTTCTCTATTAAAAATGAAGTATTTTTTTTTAAATAGTTGAACAAGTTTTGATCCTTTTTTCTCCTTTCCCCTGATAGTAACTCTAGTTAACACCCAATATTTAATTAGCTAATTTTGGAACTAATTTGTTCTCCCCCATCCCAATCTCCCTTTGTCTCTCTCATTAGTTCTTACTTTGACAAGAACTCTTTTAAGTGCTTTAAATATTAATTAATTAATTAATAATCCCTCCACTAATCTTTCATGTAAATTTTATTGACTTTATTATGTTTGTAGAATACAGATGATCTTTACTTTCTTACCTCTAATGTTAGCAAAAATTTTTATTAATACCTAAGGCATTAACATACTGATCTTATGTATTTATATGTTTGTACTCTATTCTCATGCTTCACAATTGAATTAAATAGGTAAGAGTAGAACACTGAAAGTTTCAGGGTATAAAATAACCAGTCATAAATAGGTAAACCCTGATTTATGTTTCTGTCTATATTGATTAGCATGAAAATCACTGGCCAATATTACTGATTATGTATTTTTAAATATTCAGAATCTCTGTTCAGAACTGATTTAGAGTATATTTTCAAAGGTACTGTGCATTCTTTTTTTTTTTTTTCTTTTTAAGCAGGCCTCTCACCCAGTGTGGAGCTTGATTCAGGACTTGAACTCATAATCCCGAGATCAAGAAGCTTAACCAATTGAGGCACCCAAGTTCCTCCTAAAGCATTCTAAATTTTTTTAGCGCTTCGAGAATATAATTTACTTCCTCAAAATTGTAGAAAAGTAATCAGGTATTTTTCATTATTATTTAGAAATTTTTTTGAGTTATAAATCCCTGAAAATAATCCAGAACAGAATCTGCTTCTATTAGAAAGCAGGACTATGGTTAGGAAGGACTGAGGGAGGAAACTGGTGTTTTTATGAATTTATATGAATGTGTTATTTGATTAAAATTGAAATAAATATTGTGAATCAATATAAAAAGCCTAAAATACTACTGAATTATCAATGCACTATGTGCATGTCTTATGTGTACATTTAAAAAAAGTGATCTTATTTAATTGTTTGTTAATACAAAAGTAAATTCCTGTTGGTTCACATTTCATGCATTTTTTTTCTGAACAATTAACATATTGAGACAATCAAAGTATGTTTTCAGTAGAAATGACCATGCTTTATGGATAACAATTTTAATTATTCTGAAAGTATAGAAACAGTCTCATCATCATAATAAAATATTTTATAGTATTTAGCAAAATATGCAGGGAACAAGGCATCTTAAAATGAAAGACGGTAACAGACAAAAAAATGTGGGTCAGATATATTCGAAGAATCTATGAAACATTGTTTTTAAACAGAATCATCATTTCTGATTTTGTGACACTACCAATCTAATGCCTTCAAATACAACTCTCCTGCTTATGGTTGGGAATGCAGGATTTTCTGAAATAATACATATTGATAACAACTGCAGTAACACAAATTTCCTATAAGCAATGAGCTAATGAAACAAACACGACTTCCATACCCTGAATGCAGTACTGTACCCTGAACACATGGAAAAATATATCCTGTTTCTATGGCTGGATTTTAATTTATAAATCTGTTGGTTTAGTCTAAAATAGATTTATCCTTATGTTAAGTACTACCTCCAGAGCTGAGAAATAAACATCAAATTATTCCCATCACGGGTCTTCCAAGTTATTGCCCAACTGGAACACCCTGTTAGAAGTTACTTTTTGTTCCGCGAGACCCAGTTTTCTAGAAGATACCATGGATTCTTTTATCTTCTGATTTTCACTTGCAAAGATTTGCCTTAATTAATGGCAAACCTTGACACCACAGAAATTGTGGCCTTAAGCAGGTAACATATGAAATTGAGAAACGAGTGGGGATATGAGTAGGAAGAGGGCTGATGTGAAAAAAAGTTGAAAGAGAGAAAATCCAGGTCATCAGTATCCTGAATGGCAGAAAGTTCTCAAGGGTGGAAATGAAAATCTGATCCCCGAGGGAGTACAATGTATACAGATTTTGACCCCCTCCATAATTCTGACTGTAATTATTCAATTTTTACTTTTACAAAGTTTTTTTTTTTTTTTAACTATCCAAACATTCATAAGGGCTATTTGAATGATTTGTATCAGTTTAGAATCTTCCCAGCCTCTACAGTGAATCACTGGTATGACTTTGAGTGGCCACATATCAGTGCAAGTCTCTTCACACCATTCTGTAAGTCATGGGTATAGAATTTGTACTGAAATTGACAAAATACTATAATGCTGCCTAAGGTAAATGGCAAGCCTGTTCAATAGCTTGTGAACGGCCGATTTTATGAGGCTACGAAGTGATGAGTCCAAAAGGGCATAAATCTAAAACTGACCCTAATTCCCCAGCAGCTGCCTAGAAGTAAGTTGTGTTTTTCTTTTTTGCTTTCTTTTTCTCTGAAAGACATAGCATATTTTTATATTAAAATACTTTAATGCAGTGAGCCAGGTGATTTGGCCTTCATTGGGTTGCCCTGTTTATGAACTCCTTTTGGAATGTCTGAGAATTACCCAAGCAGAGCTTTAACTAGAAAACCTTCCAGACTCAAGTCTTGCCTTCCCCAGTGCCCATGCAGAAGAGAGTAGGTGCATCATATAAGCTTTAGGAATCTCTTGTACCCACCCAGATTTTGAATCTTAAGCAGTTGATGCAATAGCAAAGAAGATGCCCAGAGCAATTGCCTTAGGAAGTAGTGGTTACAGCAGCAATGGTAGTGTTTGGAACAGTCTAGCATTTATTGCAGTTAGCAGTGATGACCTCACTAAATAAATCTTCTGTAAAACTTCGGCTTCATCTTGACTATGCCTCTCTAGGTTACTTGATGATTCCTAATGCTATATAATATCCTTTAATGAATTTCTTATCAGATTAGGTTGGCTAGAGCCTGTTTTTCTTACTTGCAGCAAAGAATCTGCCAGACTGAAGTAATTTGGCAATAGCTCTCATGGGCAATAGGGACAACATATACTTGGTGTCCTACACTAGTTGAGACAGAGGCTTTTTAAATCCATATGGTATTATGAGTGGAAGTCTACCAATAGAAATACCACCTGTGCTCATCTAGAATGTGTAGAAACAGCATTTGAGACTCTGTGCCTGCATAGAACTGCATGCGGAACATGAAAAATGCAAAGACTGAGGGTGAGTTGGTTACTACAAATAAAGATGGCTTGCTCAGAGACCTCAAATGCCTACACTTTCTTCTCAAAGAACAGAATGAATGCTGGAGACTTTCAAAGACTGTGCTAAAGTCCTCTTTTATCTCTTGCAGCTGTAGGGCTTCAAAACAAACTCTGATCCCAAGATTGAATTTAAATTCCTGACAGATCTGTTAAATTAAAGTTAGAAAGAGCACTGATTGGGAAGGCATGGGAACATGGGAACTGGAAGGTAGATCTACTGGAGGACTGAAATTAACTAGGAAAAATTTAAAGCACTAATTATGAATGCTTGTTTCCTTGCCCCCAAGAAAGAGCACCTTCTTCTTTGTCTCACAGACATGCTGTCTTGCTTTCAGCCTTTGTAATAATCTTAATCAACGCAGTGACCTTCACTGGGAAGCCAAAATTCATCACACCCCACTTCCATCACCCATCATGACCCAGGGGGGTTTTTGAAACTATGCTAAGATTAATTTTCCAATAGACTATCAAGAATTTGCTAATTTTTATTGGAGAAAACATTACACATGTTGGTGAAAAGAATGCTGACATCTCTGATGAATCCTATAGCTGTTTTCTGTCCGCTGGGATGACAGTTAGTGTGAAAATCTGGGTGAAATCAGAAAATTCTCATTTCAATCAGGATACAATTCATACTCTGTGACTGAGTCCTGGGAGCAGCTGTTAATCATCAGAGGTACAATGAACAGAGGTATTGTGATATGCAACAGGTCCAGTGTGCTACTTGGAAAGATCTAGCCAGTAGGAATTTTATAGATTATTCATCAACTCATGGTACCCAGGGATTTAAATATAGGACCATTGCCCTGAAGTCCTATTTGATTTGTATAACTGGAAAACAAAATTAAATCTGGTGACGAAGACCTGACTTGAGTCATCAGGAGAGAGAAGAAAGAGGCCCTATTGAATTCCCAGTCCTGAATTATTTCAAAGACTCAGAACTCCTGTAACACAGTTTAAGTGGGGCAAATCTTTCCTTTTCATTGTGAATTAATTCTTAGGGCTCCTGAATGCCAGACTATTCCAGGAATCAGTGTGCTGCCTTATAGAAGTAAGACAGTAAATGGGGTTTTCCCTGAGTCCCCCTCAAATTAGGCCCAGTGGGACCTTAACTCATGCCATGTTCATTTTCCCAGTCCCTGACTAAAGAATTAGAATAGGAGAACATTGGCTCCCTAACGTATGATGAAATAAGGTCTATTAAGATAAGAAGGACAAAATGAAGCTTCCCTTTTCTACCAAAAGGCTAAATTTGAAGTGATATTGCTTGTTTTGTATACTTGACAAAATTGCAGGAATTAGAGATCCATTCAGTACTGAAAATTGTGAGGATACTATTCATACCCCATCTCCAATTAACTCACCATGTTGGCTACAGCTTAATCATAGAGGAACTCTAATTAAGACTGCTATTCCAGATGTGATAGCTTACTGGTGGCATGACTCCTGGCACTAGGGATAGAACTTCTTCTCTGGTACAAACTGTTTTCTCTATCATTGTAAACAGAGAATATACCAGAAGCAGTTTTCTTTCATGTGTCAGATACAAGAGTTAAACATTTTCATTGTATCCTGAGGTTCAATCATTTCATAGCCTCTGTGGTACAATTTATTTCATGGGAACATAGATCATCTCTTCATGCCACAGGAAGTATTTTGCTAATGACATCATACTGAAGAGATGTGAAAAACTCAAGTAGCCGTTATGCTGGCTGCGGGTCCATACCTTAGCTGTATACAAGGACTACAAATAAATCTAATGACAACTGAGGCACTCAATGCCTGCATGAAATTTCTAAGTCAGTGGTCCCGGCACTTTTGGATATTCCCTCCAAAATGAAGTACAGGTAATGGCTCCTTCAACAACCTTCATAACAAAGGTGTACAAATGTTGGAAGTTGCATCAAATGAATTATCTAGCAATATTACTGAGAATGATGAATTCAATAATCTGTATTGGAGTATCAGAGGGCCCAGTTGTAGATCCTTTGCTCCTTGATGTCCTCAAGGAATTGCTCTTGCTGTGTGATTTAAGGAATATTCCTGGCACAGCCTCTGAGTCTGAACTTCCAGTCCTCCTGCTGATTCCGTGAACTATCCAATCCATCTCTTCAAATAAATTCCTTTTCTACTGTGGTCAGAATCTGTTCTTGAAAGAATGTTGACTGATGCTGTTAATTAAGACCGTAAAGGTAGTTATAATCTAGAGCTTAACAAAAGTATAACAAATATTTATTGAGTTTGCATTGTGTGCCTATCACTGTGCTAGTTAACTGTTAAAACTACAATCATAATTATTGTAGCTAAAGCAATAGTATTTTCTTCATGGGTTTTCCGTGTAAATTAAATTAATTACCATGAAAACTCAATAAAATACCTCATATAATTAGTGATAAATGGTAGCTATTATTCTTCTTATAATTTATTCAGTGTTTCTATGTGTGCTATGCTGGACTCTTTACATGGATTATCTCATTTAATTCTTACAACAGTCCTTGGGGATAGGTGCTATTATATTCTTCATTTGTTCAAAGTGACAGGTTTTAATTAGAGTTCAAAACAAACCAATTTTGATTAAAAAAATGACTCCTACCTTAAAAAAAACACAAGAGAGAGTTAAAGGGGAAAATATTATTATTCTCTACATAAAAATATTTTGTTTGGTAGACTACACAAAAGCTATTTTATCTAACCTTATAGCAACACAATAGGACAGGGCAGTTTAACTGAGATGTAATATGAAACTAATTTGAATTATGGAATTATTGGACAAAGACAACTATGAGAAAAAAATGAAGACAATAATAGACTCAAAGAAATATAAAAGGTGAGCTCATTTTATATTTCTCTGAGAGTTGGGACAACATTTTACTTTTCTTTGTAATTTCCCCTTCCAAAAGACCAAGACAATACATTACATATAGTATGAATTAAGTATATATTTCTTAATGGGCTAAACCAATTGACAAGGTCCAAAGAGAAATAGTTGAAGCTAAATATAAACATATACAGAATAATTCATTTGGAAAGGCAGAGTTTGAGTTTATATAAAATACGAAGTTAAGAGTTACCCATGTGGGAAAACAGAATTGAAATAATATGTGTGTTATAATTCTAAGCCTGACTATTACTATGGAAAAAGGGAATTCAGGTTGAAAGCAACATTGTAAAATAAAAATATAGATAAATTTCTTAATTTATGGGTGAAAAATTGGCAAATGAATTGCAGATGGTGAAATTATAGTACAGGTAATTTTCAGAATATTGTTAAATATTGCAAATGTCTTGTAAAAAATTAATCATTGTTTAAAAGCAAAAGTAAAATTACATATTCACGATTGCATAAGGAAAATGTACATTCGGTATCTTCTAAGTATTAAGTACTCCTGTAGGCACCAAATTCTCTTAATTCTACACAATAGTTATTGCTATGTTCTATGGTAATAATATTAAAACCATGACTTGAAGATGTTGAATACACACCTCTAGATATGAAGCCCTGTAAGTAATACCTAGAGAGAAACTGTGGAACTCACAAGCAAAGTCTGTCTATGAGATCGAGCTCATTAGAAACCATGTGCCTACTATCAGACAGAGAAAGGGTAATGTTGGTGAGAAGTAAGAGCCTTTACATCATACCCTTTCAATAGCCAGCAATTCAAAAAAGATATACACTTTCTCTTAAAGTAGGAAAAGCCCATCTAGCAACACCCTCCCTTGTCCATTTTTTGCAGCAGTTTTAATACTTTTCTTTTTTTTTTTTTTTAAGATTTTCTTCATTTATTTGAGAAAGAGAGTGAGAGAGAGCATCAGAGGGTAGAAGTTCAGAGGGAGAAACAGGCTCCTCATGGAGCTGGGAGCCCGGTGTGGGACTAGATCCCAGGACTCAGGATCATGACCTGAGCCGAAGGCAGTCGCTTAACCAACTGAGCCATCCAGGCGCTCTTTATTCCTTTTCAATAATGAAAGTGGAGGCCAAAGAAATTTAGTATTTTCCCTACAAGCACAGGTCTACAGAAAAGCTGAACTTTCACCCATAACTTGTACTTTATATACTGTGTTGTTATTATTATTATTGTTGTTATTATTAAAAATACATGAAAATATAATCGTTAAAATAATACTAATGCACATATTATTTAACTATTATGAAGTATTTTCAGATAAGACAATTATAAAATTATTAAACAAAAACACCATTTTTTAAATAAAGTTCAGTTTGGCAATTACCAGTAAGCATAAAGAATATTATGCTATTCTGTTACAGTTTATTCCCAGTAAAATTCCAAGTATAGGTAGGACTCTCAATGCACTCTGGAGAAATTATCTGAGACCCTGGGTATTTGACAGAAGTTTAAGGCATTGTTTTAGAGCTTTGGAAAATCTAACTTTAACAAAGGGTAAATGCACCCTTCAAATAGCCAAACCTCTGGGGGTAAAAAAACAACAAATTTCCTGCATGGAAACAACAGGGAAACTATTAAGACGAGGAGACTATCTCCAGCAGCTAAATAGAAGTCTCTACACACATCTAGGAAGTTTGGAGAAGCCAGGCCGTTACATGGCTGTATGATACTCATTTGAAATCTGCTTTAATTTTTCTTCCTTTCTTGTAAAAATCTTACATATAATTGAAGTATCTGCTAGCGTAAAAAATATATGATAAAACCTTCAGTAAGACAGAGTCAGTGCCTATGATCACAAATAAATGCTTGAACATATGTTTGTATGTATCCACATGCATAAAATTGATATAGGTATTCTTATATAAGATAGTAATTTAGGTTGTATACTTATACTAACTCCTTCATCAAATATTTATATATTCGCTTTTATGTAGAATTAAGAGATGTTATGTTCTCTACTTTCATTATGCATGAAATGAAAATATATCCTCATAGTTCTTAATTTTTGAAGGATTGTTTACCTAGATTCAATTAACCAAATGTGTTTTGTATTGTGCGCCCCCAATACGTTATTTATAATATGACCTAAGTTTGTTGAGAACTTGACATTTTTTAAATAAAAACAATATCTGATTCTGCCAATTGTTCATGCTTATTCTATTTATTCCCAATCAAAACTTCTCAGACCTGCCATTTACATGTCACAGACTATTGGCAGTTGTAGGCAGTTATTTGCTATGGATTTGGCACCGTCATCACCCGTCTTCCCCGACATCCCCTTCCTTGAACAGTTCCGGGATAGAATTTACCAGTCAGAGAAACTTGTGGGATGTGGAAGTTGGATATGAAGTGGAAACCACTATTCTCAGAAGTTTATTCCAATAAACACACGATAGAGACAGTCCTTCCCCAAATTCAGTGACATGGTGGCTTCTACAGATTGAGCCTTTGTCACAAAAATTGCTACTTGCCCAGAAGAAGCAAGACTCAAACACCTCTCCACAGGCTGCATCTTCCGTCGCTAGAAGCATGCGGCCTCTGGGACCTATCCGCAGACTCCGGCTTTTCCATCAGTTCCAGGGCTTCCAGAAAGCGGATTTAGCTGTCTCTCTCATTCTCTGTCTATCCCTCTCATTTCCTCCTTTTCCAAGTTCCTTCCTCATGTAAGCATTATGTCCCATTCCGAGCCCCTTGTTCCCCAATGCTTTTAGGGGTTTTATTTTACTAAGTTCAGATGAAGAAAGCTGGTGAAATAGCCCTGGCCGGTTTCCCGCCATAGCCATTGTCTCTTGGAGAGCACCGGTGTTATTGCTGACAGCAGTGGCACCAAATATAAAACGATTTGCCCTCTCTGGTGCATCTGTAACAACATCTGGGCCAGTGAAACAAAAGCAGCGATCTGCAGGGGTTGGATGGGGGGGGGGGTTGTGTCAGGGGTACAGATAAAGTTTTGCTTTTCAGATTTTGGTATTGTTCTTCTTCCTTCCAGGCCTTTCCTGCATCCTCCTGAGTGAAATGCTGGCCTGAAGGTGAAGCAACTGTATTGTAACTACGAGAGAAAACCCAACGGCAAGGAGAGACTTTGTTCTACGTCTCCTCTATTCCGTGAAGCGACACAGGCACCACCATCCCTCTCTGAAATGCATGGATTATTGTAACTGAGGATGGACCAGAAAAAGACCCACCGTCTTCTTTCGTGAGCTTCTTACATTCTTAGAAATCACGGACGACCCTATGGATTTTTGTTCATGTGGGATAGTTTATAGGTATTTACCAAGTTAAATATCTATTTGGTAATTCATGTAAAATAACAGTAATCAACATTTTACATATAAGCAACATATTCTGAAAAATAACTATATTTTGAGACAAAAATATATTTTTTAAAAGATTGGCATTATTTCACAGTTTTCCAAATGTCTTTAACTATCTTGTTTAAGAGAAAACATCTGATTCTCATATCTGTTCCTGCATTCAATTTTTTGCACTATCACATACCAGGAAGCTTCTAGACATCTCCACTATATGCTCATAAGAGAATGAAAGTGAAAAAAGAAGCAGTCAGGTTTCAGGAACATTATACCAAGAGGCTTAATCTATGGACATCCTAAAAGTATCACAGGGACCGCCAGTTTTCCTTCGACTACACTTTGAGAAATGTTGAACAGAAGAATAATATGAGTATAAGCTGTCATATTCTGTTTATATATTAAGTAATGAATGCATATAATATGTAACTAACATATAAAATAGCTACATATGTTTTACATGTAATACCTTAATAATATGTTTTATATGTAATAACATTATGTATTAATGATAACAACCAATGGGACCAATTTCATAGTATGAAGCAACATCATATTTTTTGTACTTATCAATGAAGATAGTTACACTACTAATTTGTGGGAAAGGGAATTTGTGATATTCATTCCCCAAGAATATAACACATAATGTTTCAGTTTTCAAATAATCTAAGCATAATAATCAAAAATAACAAAAATAACAAAAATCAAAAATAAAAATCATGTTAGTCTAAATTTAACTGTTGCTGCATGCTTTTTGAAAATCTTATTTTTTTTTTAAAATCGTAAATTATTTTGGAATTACCTAGGGCAGAAAAACAAAGCTGAGACAACCATTATTTGATGATTTTCCCCAACAATGCACTGCCAATTTTCAAAACTGGAACATCATATTTATTTGATCTGATGTAACGGTGAGCTTCTATGATCATAGCTCTGAAAATTACCATTACTATTCTTAGTGGAGAACTCTGAGAGCCAGTCATAAAAGATATAAATGATACCATATGGTGTTAGAGCCTGATGCTTTTGTAGAATCCTAGCACTGTGTATAAGAAAAGTGGTCTAATAATGAAATCATAGCAATATTACTTCTTTCTCACAACAATATTTTCAGTAGTAATCTAAGCAATAAAAGTAATAGCAGGTCTAACATCACTGGCAATATTAAATTGAAATAGCAAATTGCAAAGCTAGTAAAATTGTTATCAGAGGGATTGATCTACAATAGAACCAATATTTCAAGCTCCCAAATAAATGTTCAATAATGTGATGCCTCACTATTGTGTAAGCATTATGATAGTAATTTACCAAAGATATATTACTTAAAAAATATCTTGCCATCTTTCATATAGTGGGACAAAACACAAAGAACTAAAATAAAAATACACTTATTTTTATGTTCCAATGGATTTTAGTTGTTCACAAAACTTTACTTAATTTCAAGGAATGTTTATTTGTATTGGAACCCATGGAAACATTAGACCCTGACCAGAAAAGTTTCTTCTCTGTACAAATAAATGCAGTCAGTATAATTATTCAAGAAAGGGTTAGGAACAATTCTCATGTTTTACAAATAAATTATAGTTTTCTTTTTTTCTATTGTAGATTAAGAGAACAAAAAGAATAATTTTTACTTTTTATAGAACACTAAAAACATTAACAGAAATCTATGTATTTAGTTATTATCAGTATCATCTATCCATCAACTATCTATTACCTATCTTCTATTATATATCTTGTAATTGATGGGAGAGGCTACATTTTGCTTCTATAACAGTTTATCTACCAAAACCTACATACAAAGCAAAAACAACTCTTCTTTTTAGCTCATATTACAGGCCCATTGGATCAGCAGTGGGTTCTACTGGATCCCAGGCTCATGGAGGCTCTACCTTCTTCTAAGTGCAAACCTTGGAACATAAGGCCTTCTTAGTTGTCACAGTAGGGGAAGAGAAAGCAGCATGTGTTTTTTTGTTTTTACTGAGTTAGTCTATAAATTCTGCACTTTACTTGTACTGATGCTTTATTTGTAACACTTGTCACTTGCAACATGTAACTGCAAGAAGACCAGGAAAAATAAAGGAGCAAATAGAGTACTGGGTAAGTATTACCATCTCGGTAGTGTACCCAGCTGATCATCAAATATCCATTTCCTCTCTTCCTCCTACATATAGAATATACCCTATTCTCCTCAGGGGAGATAACCCAAATATCTCATCACTGTTATCAAGTGCGAAGGCCACGTTATTTGAGAGATGTGAACTAACCTGTGAATCAATTTCAGATATGGATCCCATTAGTCTACAAGTCAAACTAGAGTTATTTACCATTTATGAGTTATCTATTTGCTTCTCATACCTCTGATAACGAGTGTAAGAGAGATGAAATAACCACAATAAACACTACCATCTGTAAAGAGTGTGAGTAGAAGACACATAGAAATCACTATTCACGGCACCTGAAAACTTCCAACACACTCTATGGACTCCCCACCCTGGAGGTGGGAAGTATTCCCTAATTAGGCCCTAGTTTACTTTCTGAAAGGTTCTTCCTTTTATGATTCTCTTACCAGTAACTGAACTCACAGTTCTTGTCCAGGGATAGTTCTTAGATCTGCTACATCTCTTTACATGTTTGCCTTTCTGCCTGTCTTAGATGTAAAGGGGACTGACTACCTTGAAGCTATCAAGGTTTTAACAGAAGACCATATCCTTATCCTTATCTTTTACTGAACATGTGTCCCTTAGGCTTTCTTTTTCTTCACTTTGTAATTCTTGGACACTAGAAGCAGCTAGCTCTTTTAAGTCTGAAAACCTGAAATTTCTGGACTTTGTCCATTTCATGTCCCAAAAAAGAGCTTATTCTTTTCTGAAAGAAAGTTCAGAAGAGAGTTCATCTGTTTCTTTAACACATGGCCAAACACGGCCATTTGCAATCAACCCATAACACGAAGCCTTTGTTTTTTAACTCCTTTCCTTAGAGCTATAATTGCATGAGACAGGAGGCCTCCCCTGTAAACAACTGCAGATGACAGCATTAGAAAAGATTACACAGGTTGACATCTTTCCTTATGATCAATCCATCGACCACTAGGCCAATATCTTCTTCGTTCGTTTGTGATTTGTCATGGAAGTGTACCTTCCCCGACATGCAAATTCAGTGGTAGTCAGGACAGACAAGGTTATGCAGTGACAACAAACCTACACACAACATAATATATGTGTCATTGCAATTATTTTGGGACTCAGTATCAAGCTATTTAAAAAAAAAATCCCTACCACTAATGCATAATTCTAATAAAAAAATAAAATTACCAAATGACAGAAATACAAGAAGTAATAAATTTTGGCAATAAATCCCACAGGCCCATATTTTACCAAACTAAAACCCAAGAAGCTCTAAACTTCAAACAAGAATTTTTAATTAATTTGACAACCACTCCTGATCTTACCTAAGTTCCTTGAGAAACAAATCTTTCCTGAAGTACCACGAGCCTATCACACAGTCCCAGGCAAGTTGGAATGTTACATAATAAGCAGTTTTTAAAAAATCATATTATTATTCTGGGGTGCCTGGGTTAAGTGTCTGTCTTTTTGCTCAGGTTGTGATCTCGGGATAGAGCCCAGGGTCAGGCTCCCTGCTCAGCGGCGAGTCTTCTCTCTCTCTCTGCTTCCCCCACCAGTTTGTGCTCTTTCTTTCTTTCAAATAAATAAGTAAAATCTTTAAAAAATAGATCATGGTCTTATTCTAAAAGCTGAAATATTATAAATTCTGTAACACATATTCCTCAATGGTTCTGCATATAATAATATAAACCTGTAATTTCTAAGTCACATAGAACAATGGGATATCATGGGTTGCTGCTTGGACGTAATTCTTTGGTGCACGTTATGTTTCTCCATTTTTATTATATTGAGATTTGTGAATTTTCCCACACCTAATATGTGTACATTTTTCTTTCTGAATATTAGTGTATGCTGTCATTATTGTTAGTATTATAACCATATGAATTATAATATCTTTATAATTTATAAAGAGTAATTGCATTTCATATAAGCTAGTTGCAATCTCAAACTTTACAAGGGTACATTTTTATCAATTAAAAATCCAATATTTCATTATGACTTATGGCATCTGAGAAAGGGAGGAGAAGATACCTAAGGAATTAGGTTAAAATATTGATGGCAAAAATCTTAACACTGATTCTGTATCTTCTTTGCCTGCTGATGAAGATTAATCACATCTCAGAACGCCTGTGATAGCTTTGCCAGCGCAGTGACAGAGATTGAATTTCATCTTCCTTACAAACCCTACCTGTTAACTCACATAGTGTTTATAAACAACACTATGGCATTGAAGGAAAACAGATTGGCTTTAAAAAAAAGAATGTTAAGCAAATTGGGTGAATTAAACTATAAAACAGTATCTGAGTAATAAAACAAGTCAAGGACATTTGAAAACATATAAAGGAGGTAATATACTTAAATTTACCTTGTTTTTCTTAGTACAAAGTTGTTTGAAATATTTCCATGATTGATAGTTGGTTATCAACTTCACAGGAATAACACTATATGCCAAACTGGGCAGACATCAGTAGAATTAGATCATACTTACCTTCCTCCTTTCTTTTATTACAATGTCAGCATAATATTTAAAATGTCTCAGCAAATTCTTCCCTTCATGACTTTAATAAGTAGATTTGCCAGGTGCAACACTAGCAGGAGGCTCATAATGTATTTAAGTTTGAAAATGAGGCAATTATATTTCAAAGTTCTGATTGGCTACATTTTAATTTCAGAAGTATGAGATGAACTGATTTAGCTGGTGGCTTTCTGGAGTAACCTCGAACATTTGCACCTGTTCATTTTATTAAAAAGAAACACCTTGCCAGGGATGAGAAGAGGATATTGGTCACAGAAGCCACGACAGCTTGGTCCCTCTGCTCTTACTATTGATTACATTTCTTGACAGTCACATGGGAACTTAATTACTAGTAGGCAATTAACACCCTTGCAAAATAATAAGGAAAACATAATTATATTGAGAACTCCCAGAGACTGTTTGTAATCTTAAATGTGATATTCCCAGGTCTCCAAATAGCCATGGAAATGCAGGTCTTGATGTTCCTTTTTGTCTATACTCTTAACCCAGTCCCTATTCTTGACAAAAATGTGGTCATTATTAATATGCTCTTGCCCTATTTTAAATTATTAAAAGGAATCCTGAATTTTCATCAATCTAATTAAAAATTCCCCAAGGAATTGCTCAATGAAAACAAGATAAAATTTGCTTTGCATACAACGTGAATCATTTTTCTAGCAAAGTAGATCTACTGTGAGAAGGACACAGGAAATCTTATCTAATATTAGTTTGTGATCATGTTAAATTAAATTGCTGCTTTCTCCACTACAGAAGAGCAGCTCCATGAACAGACTCTGGAGCAGTCTATTTAGGCTTTGGTTCCCACACTGTCCTCCCGAGACCCTATGACCTTGGGGAAGGTTATTTAACATATCTATGACACAGGTTCCTATTCTGTAAAGTGCAGGAATGTTGGGTTTGCAACATTCATTGTTATTAATTTTATCCTGCATGAGCACATGTGGTGTTCTGGTTCAAAGACAGATTTCTTATGAAATACCTCACAGTAAATAATGATGTGTCTGCCCCCTTTGTCCTAGTCCTTACCTCTGGAATGACATGGAGTGACGTGATGAAGGTGATAATGATATTTTTTTCTCCACAAGTAGCCTGACCAAGGTCCAGGAAAAGTTATCTTTTCTGTTCACATAGACAAGGAGGCAGCTGTCCTGTCCACTTCCCTACCTGAAAATATCTTGGGATCAAATGGGGTTGAATCTGAACTTCAGTGCTATTGTGTAGGTAAAATCTGTCTGTGAGTCAGCTAGCTCCGTGCTTTGCAAATTTTGCATTATTGTCTGCAAATTCTGGATCTTCATCCCTCCTTGAAATGTTCATATGTAGGGAGATAGTTTCTGCTGTTTTCCTGGAACTTTGGGGTGTAAGCAAGAAACTCAGCATGGGTTGTAACCACTTGGCCCTCTTAGGGTGTTAAAGTTTTATTAACATTTCAGATCAGAGCAATTAGCTTCTGAATCAGGGAAAAATAATCTAATTCTTATAGTATGTGAATATATTTTTAAGAGACTAAGAATTTTTGCAGAACCAGGTAAGAAATCCAGCAAAGTTAAATATTCTCACAAGTAATAACAGTAGCACCTGAGGAGGATTTGTGATGTTTAAATGAGTTAGTATGTGAAAATACTTAATAAATCATGTATAATTAACTCAGAATCACCAGAGTTTAACTCCAACTGGTTTTTCAGGGACTTTAGAAGTTATTAGCTGTGTTCTTTAAATAGAAGCTAAACTTTATTTAGCATACCATTATTTAGTGCTAAGCACCCCTTATTTATTTATTTATTCATGTATTTATTTATATTTTATTTGAGAGAGAGAGAGAAGGAGCAGGGAGAGGGGCAGAGGGAGAGGAAGAAGCAGACTTTCCGCTGAGTCGGAAGTGAGTCTCCATACAGGAGTCCAGAATCATGACCTGAGCTGAAGGCAGACGCTTAACCAGCTTAGCCACCCAGATGCCCAAAGCACACCTTATTTAATTTTTTATTTCAAAATAAAAATTTGCAGGAAGCTATAAAATTAGTACAGACATAATCATGTGTATCTTTGATTCAGTTTCTCTTAATGAGTACATTTTATACCAACATAACACGATATCAAAACCAGGAAATTGACAGTGGTACATTGGATGTGTACATTCTATGTTATTTTATTTTAAATGTAGATATATTAATTCCCACCATAGTCAAGATCCAGAACACTATTCTCTCACTGCAAAGATATTCCTGCTTCTACCCCTTTGTAGTCAACCAGTCCCTCTTCCTCTGACCATCTCTAACTCCTGGCAAGTAGTAATTAATTTTCCATCTCTACTTTTTTTTTTTTTTAATTTTGAAACTGTTACACAGATGGAATTGGGCAATATGTGATCTACTGAGAGTGTCTGTCTTTTTTTCATTTGGCAAAATGCCCTTGAAATTTATCCAGATTATTGTGTCTACCAATGCAACTATTCATTCTTTTTTATTAGTGAGTCGAAGTGCGTGGTATATATCCTCCGCAGTTTTTTCAACCATTTACCTAATGAGAGACATTATGGTTGATTACAATTTTTGTCTAACATAAGTATAGTAAACCATTTACATTTTGTGACATTATTGATGATATGTGAAAGCTGAACTCTGCCATTGTTTTGTTGGGTATTTTTGTTCTTTTTTGTTCCCCATTTTTCTTTTGTTTTCTTTTTTTCTGCCATTCTGTGCATTCTTAGAATTTAATGTTATCTATAGTATTTGAATGGTTCTCTTTGTATAGGTCCATTTTAAATAGTTGTGATAGGTATACATCACACACACATAACTTATCCCAGTATGCCAGTGCAGAGGTTTTGCCAGTTTGAATAATGTGTAGAGACACTACCCTATCTCCTTTAAGTCCTTTTTCTCTTCTCCATTTGTAATATAATTGCCTTAAATATTTTTTCTACATACATGGAGAACCACATCAGACAGTATTACAGTTTTCCCCCCTTTGGCTATCAAATATGACTTAGAAAACTCAAGAAGAAAAGTCTATTGTATCTCTATTTACCTGTACATTTACTGTTTCTGTTATTCTTTTTTCCTTCTTGATGTGTTGATTCTTCTGTTTTATTGCTTCCTTTCTGTTTAAAAAACTTCTTTAGCCATCACTTTAGGGTTGGTGGTTTGGTGAAAATTTGTCTATGTTTTTCTTTGCCTGAGAATGTCTTATCATTTCCTTAATCCCTGAAGGATATTTTTCAAGGATGTTGATTCTTGCTTAACATTTCTTTTCTATCAACAGTTGAAAAACACTGTTACTTCCTCTGGCTTCCGTAGTTTCTTATTAGAAGTCATTCAAACCAAGTATCCTTAGAAGTATAGTGTTATTTTGCATTATTTTCAATGTTATTTTTCTTTATCCATAGTATTCAGAAGTTTGAAAGTGATGTGTCTTAATGTGGATTTCTTTGTGTCCATCTGTTTGAGGTTCTTTCAACTTCTTAAGCTTGTAGGTGTTATGGCTTTTGCCAATTTTAGAAAAATTTCAGCTACAATGTCTTTGAATAATTTTTTGCCCTCTCTTTCTTTGTCCTCTTTTTGTAAGATTCGGAAGACTGGAAAGTTAGATCTTTTGTTAGAGTACCACAGTTCCTTGAAGCTCTGTATTCTTTGTTTGTTTTTTGCATTTTTTTTCAAGTTTATTTATCTCTGTTGTCCAGATTTGGTAATTTACATTGTTTTAGCCTCCAATTCATTGATTCTGTTATTGAATCCATCCACCAAGTATCTTGTTTTAGTTATATTTCACTTCTAAAATTTTCATATTGTCTTCCCTATAACTTTTTTTTTTTTTTTCCCAAAGTATATCACAAAACATTTATATTTGCCAAAAAGAGGTCTGGTCTTTGCTCTCAGCTCCTGGGAGGAAATATCTGCCATGCCTGAAGGCAGTGTCTTTCTTTTCCTTGGGACCTTGAATTATGTCTATTTGTTATTTAGGGAGGGTGCTGGCCACACCAGATAATAGTTAGGATAGGAGCTGACCACACCAGAATGACTGACAATGTGATGAGGTGTTGAAGCTTTGGGTCACACAGTTTCAGTTGACCTGGGGACTGAGATCAATGGCATGGGCCATCAAACAATTATGCCCATATGATAGAACCCCAATAAAAACTGTGGACACAGAAGCTCAGTTGAGTTTCCCTGGTTAGTAACACACTACACATATTGTCACAAATCAATGTCAGGAAAGTAAAACATCATGACTCGATGTAGAGAGAAAAACAGAAATTCCAAGTTTGATCATTCCTTTGGACTCTGCCCTACTCACGTTTCTCCTGGCTGACTAATCTATATCTTTTTCTTGTAATAAAGTATAACCACGAATATAAGAGCTTTCAATGACCTCTGTGAGATTTTCCAGTGAATTATCAAAATGGAGGGTATTTTGGGAAAACTCCCAGCCTTGCAGTTGGTATAAAAATATGAGGGCAGTCTTGTGAGAACACATACCTCTACCTTGACAGTTGACCTAACTTTTCACACTGAGATATTGTATTTTTTCATTTGTTTCAAGCATGTTCATAACTGTTCAGTGAAACATTTTTGTGATAGTTCCTTTAAAACCCTTGTCAGATAAATCTGTATCATCTGGCTGTTGCTATGTACTAATGGTCTTTCCTCATTCAAGTTCAGATTTTCCTGATACTTTATATGATAAGTAGCTTCAATTGAAATCTGAATATTTTTGGTATTGTGTTAGAAACCACCAGGTCTTATTTAAATGTGTAGCAGGTCACTTGTGACACTGCTCAAGCAGGGAAGAAGGGCATCACTTAGTTAATGCCAAATCAGGTTAAACGTCCAAATTCTGCTCTTGTCCTCCATTGAACCTCCTGGAGAGAAGTCCTTCTCATTACTAGAAGGGGTAGAAGATCAGTTTTCACATGGTTCCTCTGCTGGTAGAATCCTACTAGGGGGGATAGGTATCTTATTACTACTCTGAACATATTCTTCCCTGACACTGAGGGACTTGGCCTGGCTGCTCCCTTGGTTGTGAAAGTCCCTTAGACCCCCTCTGATACCATAGAAAAGAAGGTGATCATTACTACCCAGCAGGATTGAAAGTCCGGGCTTGTCATTTGGTCTTTTGCAACACCCCCTTAAGAGAGGGTTGGAAGAAACTCATTATAGTCTGGCAAGTTCAGAAATCCAGATTCCCAACATAGACTTTGTTGGCAGAGGTAGGTTAGGGCTTTGGATTTTTCTGGGGGGTTTTGCTGGAGTAGGGAAATGGTGTCTAAAAATTTTCTCTAAGTGTCCCTTTCCCGGTCCTTTGCCTAGAGAGAATAGTCTTTTCTTGGAACTGCTTTTGTCTGCTCACATGAGTGTTTTCAGATTTCTAGAGCATTCATTGTCTAGTTTTTGATATATAAGGTCTTAAAAAAATGACAAAACAACAAAACTATAGGTCTCATGTCTCTGTTATTCTTCATTCCCTGTGATCCCTAGCCTGTCTGCTCTCCACACATCTTGTAGAGTCACATTTTTGTTTTATATATAATGCCCAGAGTTTTGGCTGAACTCTGAGTTTTAGCAATAGAAACAGAAAAAAAGTACTTCTAAGCCCTTTCACATGTTTTTCATTAATTATAACATGATCACTATTGCGTTGAATATGATTTGATCCCTGTATTTATAAAATAACTTGGTCACCATCTAATTACATTGAAAGGATACTTTGCTTTCCACAGAGTCATTCTCTTTACTAAAAAGAGAGAGGTGGGATGCCACAATTTTTCAAGTATTATCCTCAATGGAAAGTCATTTTTAAATGCAAATAGGAAATATTTTAGGCACTATAATCTAGTGATCTGTAAGCAAAAAGAACACGTAGTTACTTTTAAGTTCAATTGGATTGGAAACCAGAGCTAAAGCATTTAACTGCATATACAAAACAAGCAAGTTAATATCTAGATTGCAACCTCCATGACTTGACAGTGAGAACTCATCAATCACCAATCATTGAGGTCTAACAAGGACACATTATTTCCCTCAGGCAGCAATTCTCTTCCCAAACATTGCTACACATAAGCATCACCGGGGATCCTATAATAACCAATATTCAGGTTGCATCTTATAATGATTAAAATATCTAGAGATGGAAAACAGGCATCCATATTTTATATGATCCTTACAAGTTGTGGAGTCAAGTTTGGGACCCAGTGTTTTTTTACATTTATCTCAAGTGCATATTTAAGGGGAAAAATAGATTTAAAGATAGAAGTATATTAAAAAAAATAAAGATAGAAGTATATGTAACATTTTAGTTAAATTAAATGGTCCAAATAATGTTTATCAAATTTCAGGATTTTTTTCTTTTTAAATTTTTATTGGTCTAATTGGCTTAATTTTTCACTAAGTTACAACCAGTTGTTGTTACAAACCTCTTCTGAAGGTGAGCTACAGAAATGTGGTCTCCTAATGCACTTATTATCTGACCTGCTATTCAAAATTTCACAGGAAATATTTATAAACATGGTTTTACATAACAAAGAGGCTTTTTTTCTCTATTCTTGAAAAAATATCTCCAGCACGTGAAGACATTTTAAAGTGCAAATGAAAATAATCCTTAAACTGTTTTGTGTTTGATTTCAAGTAACAGTTTTAGAACATCAGTCTTTTGCTCTTTATAAAAATCCGTAGTGTTGATTAGTGTATTGAATCACTACAGAACATTAAAAATGCTGTTATCTAAATAAACAACATTAATGTTTCTAAAACAAATTTCGTTGAAAAAAGGAAGCAGTTATTCCATTTGATGTATGTTCTTTGCATCGACAGGTACCAAAATATTCCATTTGATATCATCTGCAGAAATGTGTCCTTTCTCAGGAAGGCGTCTTAACAGCCTGCTCCTGAAGATTCCAATTGGCATCAGCATAGTCTTCCCAAGGGAGGGGAAGACTTTCAACAAAGGGAATTGTTAGCATTGCTGACGTTTTCTAAGACAAGTGAAATTGAATCAGTAGCGAATTTTCTGCAAGAAAATCTTTTTAAAAATAATTTTTAAAATATTTTTTAAAATAAAAATAATTTACGGAAAATAAATAAATCCTGGTGTCTAGAAGCACATTTGGGTAACAGAGTGAATAAGAAGGGTTTCAACTCAGATGAGAAAGAACTGATAATGATGAAAGCCAGAAGCTGAGATTTTTCAATGTTCTGTTATAATAATTCTGTGCTCAGTTGGTTGTTTCAACTTTCACTTTTATTTCTAAAACTTTATTGTCATTTGGTAATTGACAATTGACCTTTGTGTTCCTCAAAAATTACGCGCTTTATTCTGAAGTCAATTTTGTAATATTTGTACAAAACGTAAAGATGAATGAATCCGTGATAGCTCAAAAGTTCTCATTGCTAATGTGTTTTACTTTTAAATTGTTTTAAATCTGGGAATCCGTTTACCTTTCCTGGAAACCTGAGTGGGCTGGCTTATGACTGACATGAAATAACTTAATGGGCTTTCTTTGAAGAAAGCTATCAGAATGGAGAGGAAAAGGAGAGGTTACAATATGAAATAAAGGGGAAAAATAACTTGAAAAACAGTAAAAGGATGTTTGGGAAGAGACAAGAAGTAATGTGTGAGGTCTAAGCAGGAACTTCTACGCTTCAGTCCTGTGAGTGATAAAGGGTTTCAAAGGTTTTATGAGGGTTTACTTGATGCTTTTACTCCTGTCAGGTATGTGAGCTACCAAGAGTTTTTAAAAGCCCTGACTATAAAGAGAGTTATCAATCTTATTCAGTGATTTTGGTAGAAAAAAGAGCGCCCCAAAGATAACCACATACAGAACCTGGAACCTGTAAATGTTATCTCAATTGGAAAAAGCATATGTGCCAACATGATTAGGTTAAGGTTCTTGACATTGACCATGATAGCGTTAATGTTCCCCTCAGCTTACTCAACGTTACACCTAAAAATGAGGAAGCATACCCTCTCCAGATACCAAATCCACTGGCACCATGATCTTAGACTTCTCAGGTTTCAGAACTGTGAAAAATAAGCTTCTGCTATTTATAAGTCACAGTTTATCTTATTTTTGTTATAGCAGCCCAAATGGACTAAGGCAGACCCGTCCTCTCTTTGTTTACAGCATTTATTTCAGAAAACTTGCAATTATAAATTCTTCCTCTGACCCTTTGAGATAAAAATATTATCCTAGTCCCTGGATAGTTTTATGACCCAGGAATGTCTTTCTCAAGAACCTGGGAGCCATCCCTTTGAAATCGTATCATAGGAAAGGTAGGTGTCTATTTTTGATTCTCTGCGGAGGATAGGACCCTAACAATAAACAACAATCAGCAAGCACAGATGGCCAGTTAACATTGATTAACCTTCCTGCTGATTGTTCCAGTACTTTTCCACCAGTTCACCCAGTGTTTAAAAATTCTCTCACCTTTTGTTAAAGGAAATTGAGCTGCTTCTCTCTCTCCCCTACTATAATCGTCTTGATTAAAATCTTCCTTGCTTTTTTCATTTGTGTTGTGTGACTTCTTCCTTTGATAAGAGAGGTGATGAATCTGGATTCCTGGCCTGGGTGCTAAACACCATCATATCATATCAAAGCGATATTGTAGTAGAGAGGGAGAGGGAAATTTTCTATGCAGAAGAGGAGGAATAGGAATGTGACCACAGAGGCAGATTTTGGAGTGCTGCAGCTACAACTTTTTAAGAAAGGTTGGCAGCAACCAAAACCTGGAAGAGGCAAGGAAATACCCTCCTCTACAGCATCCAGAGTATCTGATCTCAGAACTGTGAAGGAATTAATTTCTATTGTTTTAAGCCAACAGGTTTGTAGTACTTTGTTACAGCAGCCCTAGAACATTAATAGAGTGATCAGAAAACATTCTTATTTAAATATATCTTTTAAAAAATATAATTAAAGTATTGCAAAAAAAGTTCATTCCACTTGACACGTTTTAGATTGATACCACTCTGATTAATGCAATACCATGAGAGTACCATATGTTGACAACTGTGTACTGTTTCCATAACAAAAAGTAGTAGTAAATGGAAGCAATATTATTTTGTTTTCATGGAAAATGTGAATTTTTTTTATTTCCTAAGTACTATTGTTAAAATGATAGAATTGGGATAAGCCACTTAAGCACCTGTTTTTAAGGAGAATGTTGTTTAAATAGATTAATTCAGCTGGAGCCCTGGAGATACTAATGAAATTCACCGATTTAGGATAAACAGCTTCAGTATGGATTTTTGATAAGAAAACAGCTGCTCATCTAGAAGTAGTAGTAGCTAAAGTCTGAAGGCCTTGAGATTTGTCTGTTGTGGAAGATATGATATGCAAAGAACAGATGGTTAGCATAAATAATTCAAAATAGCTCTCGAGTCACTTCTTTGGGTAGAAACAATATCTTGAACTATGTTTACAAAGTTACTTAGAACTCTATATGTACAAACTATTTCTATTTCCTTTCTATGATTGCTTTCAGTTTAAAAAAAAACAAGAATTTTCAGTACTTAAGCGGTATTCCTTTACACTCATAAAGAGAAGGACGTCACATACATCATATAAAAGCATTATATGTACATTATATGGCCACACATGATTAAATACACTTAGTTCCCCAAAGGAACTACTGTTGAGGCTACAATGGTGTGAATTTGTCTCTCAAATAGATTCAATTATACCCTGAAATGAATATCATGATTTATATAAAAAATAAATAAAACAGAATTTTGCATAGCATTTTATAGTTTACATTTTTCTTCATATTTCATCTAATTTTATTTTACATACAAAAATCCAAAATCATTCTATCAGTTAGGAATATATACTACTGGCACCATAATTTTAAAATTGCATGTTTACATTTTATAGTGAAGTTTTTATATATCCCTTGTTAATTATTCTTGATATCCCCATCCCTTTTCTTGAAAAAAAAAAAAGATTCAAATTTGAAAAATGTGTTTCTCCCCACTTCAATTTTTCCTGTGTATTATAGGTATGAAGCATTCCTTTTTTCCAGTGTCTTAGAAAAATACATACATATATACCTATTCCTGTGTGTATCCATGGTCACAAGCACTAAAACATGATTCATAATCCCCTTTCTTCTGGTTAATTACCATTCTTCTCTTCATGATTTCAGTCCTTTCTGATGTGAAAATCTAGAACTTGTGACCCTTCTAATCAAATAATGTTAACCAGCCTGTTTATTTTCCTCAATTTTCCACTTAAGTTTCCCTCTTTTTTTCATACTTAAAGTTCTTTAAAAAATGCATTTGCTGTGTCCACTTTTTTCTACTCAATTATTCTTTAGCTCATTTCAACTACACATCACTAATAACTTTGTATTTGGTGTACTTTTGCAGTCCGAAACATTTCATGTCAACTAACTATTGTTGACAGATGCCAGGAAGATAGAAGCATGAGTTTTCTACTGTAGATCCTATGGAGGCTCTCGTATCTCCTCTGGCAACTCTCCTGTATCATTCTCTAACCAAGATTTATAAGTGTTAACAGTTTCTAACTCTACAAAGCAGACATTGCCATCAGTCACTAATACATTATCCCAACCCTGGTTTCCAAGCTTCAGTCATGCTTCCTTGAACAGTAGATTCCATTCCTTTGAGACTACTACATTTCCACTCACCTAGCAATAACACCCTGTCCTCTTATATAAGCCATCATTAGTCAGGTACATTCCAACTGAAGCATATAAATTTAGCTTCATGTGCTATAAATCAAGTAGTCAAATTGCTTGCCTAAATCTAGAGAGCTATTCAGCTATTGTGAGATTTAGCAACTTTCTGGATATTTCATATGATCATTGAGAGGGTCTTGGAACTATAATATACATCTTTCCTCTCCAAATTTTGCACAGGTATTTGTATTCTACAGTCAACAGTAATAATAAGTTTCCCAAACCAGAAATCCAACAGAGAAGCACACACATAGGTACTGATATTGAGACATTAAAAGGAAGCTATGGATATACATCATCAGAACTGAGGTATTTCAATTATTATTTCTTCATGTCCTCAGAACAGTTGGTACATTAGTTGTTTATTTGTTTGTTTCTGTTCTGGAGAAGTCTCACCTTAGGAGAATTTTCAGGAAAAATATACACTTTGTAGGTCTGAAAGAATAATTTAATTTTAGTCAACAGTCTTTCTAGAGATATACTTGACTCATTTAAAGAGCCTATTCTGTGAATGGAGTCTAATCACTGGGAAATCATCATGGGTATGCTAAACTCTATAATTTCTGTTTTAAACAAATGCAAACAGGGTTAGGCCTAAAATAGATCTGATTGTTGGAATAAACAAAACTATAAATTGTATGTTATCAAAAAGGCATCTCAATGCCTCATTATAGATGCATTTTCTTCTTTCTCATTCCATTATCCCTGGGGATGCAAAGAATTTGAGAATAATCCTGAAATGCTATCTTATCTACCACAAATGCTGAGGCCAAGGAAAAGGAAAAACAAATGTTCCATGTTTGGTAAACCAGACCATTTTTCCCCAAAGTCAACCCCTTCATCTGCACTGATAATTTCATCATAATGTTCATGACTCAAAGCAAAATTATAAGGGTTGGAACCATTACCTTTTCTGGAACATTTGGGGAAAAAAAATATTTTTCTCTTAGGCTAAGCTAGTAGGATAAAATTCTGATGATGCTGGTAGCCATCTTTGTTAATAGTTCGGCAAAAACACACCACGATGAAAGTCAAAACAAAGAAAAGCAGAGATGATAATTAAAGTGACAGATTCCTAATAAGTTCAATCTGCTCTTCTGCTCAAAACACATTTTGCCTAAAATGAAACTCTACACTTATTTATTCTGTGTGTTTTTCTTTTTAAATTCTACTTCATTAAGTATCAGTGCAACATTTTTAGTATGGAAAAATATTTTACCACATAATAATTGGATAAATTGCCTTTTTTTTTAATCATTCCCCCTTTTATTTTATAATTGTGTAGGTCCTGATCATCACAGGAGTTAGCCTGGCAAATGCCTACTTACTCTCTGATGGGCAGCTGAAATGTTCATTTACCCAGAAACCCCGCTCCCTTTATCTCCTCAACACACCAACTTTTATTTTTCATCCTTGTACAAATATCACCCAGGTTCTACCTGTGTCCCATTTATATTAGCATCAGCTGTTAAAATCTGTCTTCCCAAATAGATTTTGAATTCTTCAAGAACGCAGCCGTCATCGTTTTATCTCTTATGCTTACTCAGTACCTATTTGTCAATAAACAGTTACTGTTTGTAAATCATACCTAAATCTCCTGCACCTTCTGTCTGGTTCCAAACACTATTCATTTCATCTGAGACAATTTTAGACTTGGTATGAATTTAGAACTTAACTGGAGTGGAATATACAGAACATGAACTCAGAACATGAACTCAGACATCATAAGGTTCATATTTTTGTCTCTATCCAGAGAAAACATGGTGTACAGACGGAAGATGAGTGTTGACTCTCCTTCTTAGGCATGTAGACTTGCAGGAAACATTTACTTTTATATATGAGTCTTAAATTAGCTCAGCAGACATATGAGGAGACCTTGATGAAACCCATATGACGAGACACAGTTTCTAAATCTTAAATTTTGATCAATTAGTCATCTGACAATGGAAGAAAAGTGTTTTTAACCGTGAGAACAATTTACCCCAGAAACATTATCACTTATAAAATGCATGAACAGGCCCACTAAACTTAGATACTGTGATGGTAAATATGACATAAGCAGCTACAATTTTTACAATCTTATCATGGACTTAGTGATTTCCAACATATGTGTTACCATATACATTCTCTCTTCTTTGATTGTGTACCGGGATGATCTCTGTAAAATTCTACCATTCAAATTTATGTATCATTCTTTCTCACCAACAGTATTATTAGATCTGTTAAGACTTTATTGCTGATGTGAGATGAAGTTAACACTGCTGTGTTATAGAAATAAATAGTATTAAAATGCTGTATAATTCACTGAAGAAAATATATATTTGTTCAATAGTGTTTTGTTTAAAAGATTGCATTGGATTCTCCAAAGGAACACAGATGGGGTAGAGTTAAGATAAAAAGAGGACAAAGAACATTTTTAAAAGACACACATTACAAATGTATTTCTCTTTTAAAGATCTATTTCTTAGAACTTCAGCTAACTAGATTCCTCTACAGCTTTCCATCCTCCTGGGAAGGATTTTCACATCCTAGAATGTTATCATCAAAGCTGACTTGGAATTTAAAAACGTTAAGAAGTTCAAGCATTGTTTTAAAACTTGTTGAACAGATGTAGTTTCTCCTTGGAGACCTTATTGATGGTAAATACCTTGTATTTCATCTGAGAACTTCAAAATACAAGTATGCATTTTTAGCAGAAAGTAAGATATCAGGGAAGAAAAATTATCAAGGATGGAATCTAAGGATATGATGGTATTTTATCTTGTTGCACAATTAGAAATACATTTCAAACTGAAGCCCTGGTGAATATTTTTCATCGAAATAAGGCTACCAATTATGGGGCCGTCTGGGTGGCTCAGTGGGTTAAAGCCGCTGCTTTAGGCTCAGGTCATGATCTCAGGGTCCTGGGATGGAGTCCAGCATCAGGCTCTCTGCTCAGCAGGAAGCCTGCTTCCTCCCCTCTCTCTCTCTGCCTACTTGTAACCTGTCTGTCAAATAAATAAAATCTTAAAAAAAAAAAAGACTATCCAATCATAAGTAGCATAATATAGTGTAAATTGGCATTTATAATAAATACTGGGCTTGAGGGCATTCGAATGCAATTGCTAATTACATTATATGAAAGTAATCTTTTTAATTAAACTATTAAAATGCTTTGGTATACAGATATCATTTCCGATTTGGTATTAATTTGGAATAAAATGTGACTTAATTAGAGCAAATTGATATTGAATAAAAGCTATTTGAATTCTGCGTTGATGAAATATACCTCATCAAAACTTACAATGTCAGGAAATGCTCTCTAGATAAGTAAGATCCAAGTTGATTTCTGTCATTCTATGCAAAGTAGGTTATACCTAAAGTGTCTATAAAACAGACTTAAAGAGATATTGGGGTGCCTGGGTGGCTCAGTCAGTTAATTGTCCAACTCTTGATTTCAGCTCAGGTCTTGATCTCAGGGTCATGAGACCAAGCCCCACCTGGGGCTCCACACTCAGTGGGGAGTCTTCTTGAGATTCTCTCCCTCTGTCCCTCCCCTCAGTTATGATCTCTCTCTCTCTCAATCTTTTAAAGAATAGGCATTAAGCAGGATAATTAATAAATTTGAAGTTGCCATATAATGGAAAGAAAGATAGGGTAGTAAAAAATGTTTAGCTTGTAAAAGTAAGATTCTATGGTAATAAGTCATTTCACTTCAAGTACTTTAAAAACGAAATAGAAAGGATACTAGGATTCATTATGTTTAGCTCCAGAGGACGGAACTGGTGTAAGTGGATAGAAATCCAGTAGATACATATTGGTGGAATTTATTGGGGGAAAAAAATGTAATGCTATCTAGAAGTTGAAGTGGCTATTTTCAAAGAGCATGAATAATGTGATCACCTTAGGAAGCTCACCCATCAATGCTCACAGTCTTATATAGGAGGAATTCAAATACTGGATGGGTAGGACATACTATTTTATCTCTAATATATTCATCCACATTGAAAGATTGTGAGACTCTGAGGAGATTTTAGAGGCTATCTGCCAAATAACCTGAAGTACCATCTATCTCACAGCTTGTGCTTTTCCTTGTGTTGATTTATATAATCCACAATCTTAGTACTTAGAGATTCTTTGAGAATAACAAGTAACTGCTCTTAAAAATGAAATAATTCTGATAATGCTTCAGAACTGTCAGTTATTAGACATTAAGCATGGGTTGGTTCAAGCTAGTTGTCTTCTTTCTGAAATACTGACAACAGCTGAATTTGATGCTGGTGCTGTTTCTCTAGGGGTTTTGTTTGTTTGTTTGTTTGTTTGTTTTTTGGTTTTGTTTTGTTTTGTATTGCCTGCCAGGACCATGGGAAATGTTTCCTAGTTTAAGTGAGACACTGTTCCGTCAGCCTGAGTCTCTGATGAATAAGGTGCAGAGGACAGCTGACTTACAACAAACACTGAGTGCAAAGGATAAACAAATATATGTTGCTCTAGAGGCCTGAGATTCTGAGGTCATTTATTACCTTGCCTGTTCTTACTGATAGGAACTGGAGCTGGGTAAAACAGTATTATGGGACTTATGCATTTTAAGAAGCAGACTTTGTCCTTGGGTGGGGAGAAGAAATTAGCTCAGAGTTGGGGTATTAGTTATATAATGACTTAAAATATTATTTAAAAAGGCAGGTGCATGTTAATCATACTTCCAAAGACGTTTAGGACCAAGCTTGCAAAGCCACGAAAAGGATACATCTTTTTCCTCCAACTTCCAAACATTTAACTTCATGACAACTTGCTTCCAAACCCAGAACAAAGTTTAATGCTACAATAATACTATGTACCTCTATCATGACCCTCAAGGACTTCTAGGAAGAATGGAATGCTAAGATAGTTTTTTCCTGTGGGAAACGTTTACATTAAGACTAATCATAATTAGATCATCACTTAGTGCAGAACAAGAATGTAAGGAATGGCATCAGGCTAAAAATATATCTTAAAATATTTGTATTTAAGTGGTTAAGTTTAACCATTGCCTAGAATAAGACCAACCATTGCCTAAAATAATCTTGCAAGTGAGCTGTTTTCATATTAAGGCTAAGTTAGTACACATTATTTTACTCAATGGGTTATATTTAAAAACGCAGAAATCATGGAACATTATTTTAGGTATACCAAGAAAGAAGAGTAAAAAGGCAAAGCAAATTACTACAATAAATACAGAACCATTCTCAAATTCCAGGGAAATCCTAGTGCCGTTTATGGCAGGGTTCTGCTATTTGCCCTGTTCTATTATAACAAATGAACAATGGTCAATGATTAATAAGAAACCACAAAAGGCAATTTTAGTCCATGATGCAATCAGAATCCATAGAGAGCTCAAGGAGTACAACAATGACAGGAGTAGGAAAAAACAAAAATGAAGTCCAGCATTTATTTAAAAAACAACAACAACAACAAAAAACAAAACTGTGTGTTTCTGTGTGTGTGTGTCAAAATAAATAGAGGATCTGACTAGCAGATTATGTGAAAAACACTTGGAAATTGTGCTCACGACTCAACGTATGTGAAAGGAATGACATAGATGTAAAAAGTTAACAGATTGTTAGTCTACATCATGTCCAGAATAAAAGAGGTAATTATTTTATTTTATTTATTTTATTTTACATTAATGAATCCTCATTCATTTTGCTGTGTTCAGTCCTGATTTCTACTGATAAATTGAAAATATCCCAAAACGATTATGAGGACTGTTAAGAATTTAGAAATAAAAAGTCATCTAAGAGAGTTGGAATTTTAAATTTGCTAGAAAAAATACACAAAGAGGACATGGTAATTGTGTGCAAACACCGGAAGGTGGTGACCTATGGAAGAGGGAGGGGCCATCTCTACTACTACAGGGAGGAAGACTAAGGCTTTTAGACAGAAGAATTACATATGTTTTAGCACACAGCAACACCAGGCTATTTTTGCAGAAAACTGGGGAATAAAGAAAATTTCCAAATAAATACAAGTAATCTTATAATTAGAGCCATTCAAACTCATGCTCTTCCGCTTTGGGATACACTGAGCTCCCCATCACTGGACACAGAAGTTAAATAATCAGCACTAAATTGTATGAGACAGAGGATTTTTCATTAGACAGAAGACTTGACAAACAGGTCACTAAAGGACCTGTCAGTTTTAAGAGTTGAGGCATGTCTTTATGCTTCAATGGTGTTTGGGGAAATTTATCTTGTTATTCCATGTGTGTTATCTTGCATAGCCAGTGCGACAAATTTGGTCAACCTTCCTAGGATGATACCTGTTCAGAGTTCACACAACACAGCTACCTGACAATCTGACATAACACCACACATTTGTTTTGCTGCCAATTAACTTCAAGATCTTTCCACTAACACTTTGTCAACTCCTTAAATGAAGCCCTGACTTTTGCCAACAGAGGGTTATTTCTTCTTCACAGCTAGTTGTTAAGATCAGACTAGCAAGATAACAAAAATTAAATGAGACTCTCAGTGACAGGCCATTTAGCTGTGTGGCAGATGCTATGTGGACGTGATAGGTGCCACTATAGGAGAACAGAGAAGGCTGAAGGAACTCTTGGTTAAACCAAAGGAAATATATCTCTTGTGCACACATTTAATACTTACTATGAGGAATCTGGCTATGCTTCACAAGTTTGCAATCATCAATGTATATAAAATCTTGAATTATCACAACAGTAATGAACAAATTGATTTTTTAGAAAAAGTCAGATAGAGAAATACTGTCATTATAATTAGTGTTACAGTCCAGATTACCACTTTTAAAAGTAATTACAGACTTGCTGACATGTAGCTAGCAAATATTAACAGTGACTGAAGGCACCCTGTATGGAATTCAACTCACTCTAAATAAAAATTGTATCTCTTTGGCTCTAGAGCTTTCCATCATTCTATAATGAAATAATCAGATGATGACATATAAAATTCACCATAAGAATTTAGGTGAATTTAAGACATGTGGAATTAGTTATTGATATCATATTTCATATAAATATCTATAATACACAATGACAATGCCATTTTCTGTGTCTATCTTATGTATTGCTTACATGTATTAAGTTTTAATCATAAGGGGTTTATTGCAACCTCTACATCCTATCTTGAATTCTAACTTTACCACATATTAGATGTGTTGAACAAATGAGAGCATGCATTAGCCTAGCTTTCTTATCTATAAGACAAAAGCAAAATACAAGCATAATATTAGTATTTTGCAGGGTTATTTTACAGAATAAAGAGCATAAGGTCTTAAATGTGTCTGAGTGGTCTATATACTTTCTATGAAAACCATTGAATAAATAATTCAGAAAATATAAGAAATATTTATCATGATTTCTTAAAAAGAACAATCAAACTGGGTGCCTGGGTGGCTCAGATTGCTAAGCTGCTGCCTTCGGTTCAGGTCATGATCTCAGGGTCCTGGGATCAAGTCCCACATTGGTCTCTCTGCTCAGCAGGGAGCCCGCTTCCCCCAGTCTCTCTCTGTCTGCCTCTCTGCCTACTTGTGATCTCTCTCTCTGTCAAATGAATAAATAAAACCTTAAAAAAAAAAAAGAACAAACTGAAAGTCTCATAGTGTTACTTTTTAAAATTAGATAAATAAATCACAACACCAATCCTCATGTTTCTTTCACTTACAGTGAAATACCAAGTATAGTCTATTCTTATATGTATGTCACCATAGGCTACGTTTTTCTAGCACAACAAACAAACCAAAATACTGCTAGATTTCACAAAAAAGATTTATTTCTTGCTCACGTCACATATCCATGGCAGCGTGGCTGAGGGTATACTGTGGATTGTCCCTTCAGTGACACGAACTGTCAGAGTCTTTACCAACTGAAACATTATCAATTGCTTTGGCAGAAGAAACAAACCTAACAAATTGTGTCTGGCTCTGAAGCCTTTCTTCTAGAGAATGACATTGTTTGCTCTTACAGTTCCTTTATCAAAACCAGTCACATGGCCATATCTAACTTCAAGGGGGAGGCAAGGTCAGGTTTCTTATGGGCCCATAAGGACGAGACCCAGAAATATTTGCTGAAAAGCATGGATGACAACTTTATATTACATATCAATTGAATTTGGCAATTTGGAAATTTTGTGATATACTTTAAATACCTAATTTTAAAGATTTGATGACCAAATAAAAATTTTATGGGATATAGCTTGACTTTATGTTAATTTCTAATGTTCTACTATTAGATTATGTTCATGTTTCTAAAACCCCAAGATAAAATTCCATATAATGCTGCCTTCATTTATCAGTGAAATAATTGATGAATCATTTCATGTAAAAGACACAAATCTAACTCCCTCCATACAAACAGTTGATTCATTTGCTTTAACAAATTAATGAAATTTTAAAATGCATGGTTCGATCGCTGAAAAAGGATGAACAGAATTACTTTTTATTTTGTCGTAATAAGGGAATGTTGTCAAGAAATTAAATGTGTACAATGGAATAGTTAATATACAAAGTACCAAGTATATTGCATTAGAAGATTTTAACAAAGTCTGCATGACTCTTATTAGGTCATTATAGAAGGCATGGATGCATTGATTGCTCAAAGTCTTTGTCCTGACTTCCTACAGTTTCTAGTTGAAAAGAATAACCATCTTTATCAAAATGATCCAAAAGGTAGCATACAGCACACACAACCTTGGAAGGTCATCACATATATTCTTATAAAAACGGCTACAGAGTAGCAGTAAGAATTCTCTGAACACACAGTATTATTTATTAATCTCTTTGCCACAGTCTATGTCTATATGAGAAAACAAACAATAAAACACTTAATGAAGTCACCACTTACTTTGTTTTTATGATACTGAATCAAAGCCTTGAATGATTTGTTTCAGACTAAACCAGATAGATGACCAAATTATGGGTCCTAATAAATAATGACTATCATAGCTTTAGAACAAACACATACATATATTGAGAGATAATTCTCCATAACAAATAAATTCAAACTGATGGAAAAAGCATTACATCTTTGTGTTCTCATGCATCTACATCTCTGTCATATTACTATGAAGAGAAATACACGGCAGTTCATGCTCTTATTCAGAATAGAGGAATAGAAAATAAGATTTTAAAAAGTCTCTCAAAATACCTAGGTTAAAAAAAAATACGATATAAGAAGCAAAGTATTTTTGTTTTTTAGAATTGTTTTTTAGAGTATATCCTTTGAAAAGGTCAATGGTGTTAAAGTCTCTGTGACAGCCCAAGATGCAGTGAATGGGGTAGATCAAAATTAATTTCTGGGCAATGTCTGGCCACAAATACATTTTGTTATCGTATTCATCAGTCAGTCAACATATATTGTGATGTACAATGTGTGTACTAAATATAGCACAGTTTACTAGTTCTTTGTGTAATGACAAAAAGAGATGATCTCCTCTGTCCTCAAGAAACACTGAACTCTTTTTAGGTAGTTGGGATGATGACACTGATCCAGGTATAGAAATACATCAGGCAAACTAGAACAGGTAGATTGCATTTGGCAGAAAGCCTTTTGGGATCTAAATCAGGAATCGTTACATAAAACACCTGCTTGGCACTGTACAACCATCTTATTTCAGATGATGTTAAAAAATTAATTGAAGTACAGAATAAAATTTGGTAATGGCAAAGGTGATATTCATAATATATTAAATATGATACAGCCAGGCATTGATGAATCAGAGCAGAAATGCTGACCAATCAGAACAGACAGCAGTGAAAACCAAATTGATTTTGCTATATCAGTCTCGAAGCTGAATATTTTCTTTAGTGCTGAGGATATCTATAAGTTACAGTAAATCCAATAAAATATTATCACAATAAATTAAAACATAGATATTATGAGACTCACTATTGAGACTTCATGTTATAAAAAGCTTATTTTCTTTCCCCTTACTCTTACAATCCAATTACCAATCCCTTTAAAATAAGTACACTATACATATAAGTATATGACGGCTCAAATGACTTGCTAATGATCACATAACTTGTTACTGAAAATTCTTATTTGTTTATCTGATGTTCAGGTATTTAGTTCGGATGAAATGGCAGGTACTGTGGAATGAATGTGTCAAAGTTCACTTAATACATACATCTCCTATCCTTGTTAAATAGAAGACTGTAGAATTTCAGACAGCAAGAACAAAACATATATTCTCACCTAAGATTATACAGTTAGATGATATAGAATATGATGGTTTTAGTTGTATCTGAAAACCAACAGTGGCTGACATTTTGGGTGTTCACAAATACTCTGGATCCTTTTCTTTTGCAGACGTATGGTAAAATGTCATTTCTCTGTTTCCTTTGAAATCAGGCTTGGCTATGAAATGTGATCATAGTTAATGCAAATTGCTTCCCAGAAATTCACCTGAATTCCCAGCAATTCACATAAGAGCCAGTAACAATTTACTGCACTCTTTCCACTGCCTCCATAAGCAAACCAGACCAGGTGGTGATCTGCCTTTCAGTCTCAATCCCTGAGTGAGGACAGCGCAGGGCAAAGACCAGCTAACCCGTGGGGCGTGCAGTACAAGTGAGAAGTGGACTTTGTTTATGGCTGACATCTCAGAAGTGTTTGGTATTGCAGTGTTACGAAGCTGATACTGACTGATACAGAAATGGGAGCCAGAAATGGAAGGGAGAGGTTGTGCTGGAGAAGGCAAAAGCCTACAGTTGTGACACTGACTTAGTGGATCATGAATGTGTCAAGGGCACTTTATCAGAGTGGGAATAATGACAATCCAGGTTAAGAAGTGGAGAAAACAGCTAGTAAAACTGTTGCCTGCAGTAACTAGGGATGAAGATCATGTACCCAATAAACTCAAGATGCCAAGGAAAATGTCAGAAAATAGAATGTTAGCTCTGTTCCCAACAGCTTCTTCTGGTAAGTATGACAAAGTATTATCCTCTGTCACAGAGACACATTGTTAACAGGGGGAGGCTGCACTGTCAGCCCCAGTCCCGGAGTGAAGAGACATAAAGAAGACTCTGTAGCCAACTTAAAATGGACACGTGGTATGAGGAAAAAAACAAAACAAAACAAAATAAACAAACAAACAAAAAACGTCATATATTTTCATATGTCATACTTCAAAGCAAATTTTTGATTGTGCATTTTTGTAGCATTACCTAGGTTTTCTGTCTGATGTGCTATCTCAAACTTAGAAAAGAATTAGTGATTTTGAGAGCAGAAATAAAAGGGCCTGAATAGAGAAGCAATGAATCAGAGCTAAAAGAGGCAATTTCTTCTCAATTCCCAACATTAAAACAATGGCCAATTACAAGTTAATCCCATAGCAAATATAAAACTTAGTGTCTGTCTTCCATGTTTTATTCATGATCACCAAATAGATGAATTTGTTTTAGAGAATATGCCCAAGAAAGTGTGTAATTCTCAGGAAATACTCTTAATTGGACAAGGCACAAATAAAGAAGTCTAATAAATCCCCATGATTAAATGAGGGAGATAAGAAGGGAAGTAGGAAGAAGAAAAAGAAAAATAGGAAATATGGAAAAACACCTTTAGGGCAAACTGTGGGTGTGGCTATTTTCCCATGGAATTGATTGACTTCAAGAGGATGAAGACCAGTAAGTTTTTACATAAGTTGTACTTCCAAAAAAACCCATAACTCCAGTTTAAAAAAAAAAAAATCTGAAGTTTAAGATTTAAAATGACCTTTGATTCTTAATGTTTGGGCAGAAAGCAGACTGGGAAAGCTGTTCCTTAGTCACGTTTTCCAGTTCTCACCTCACATGTGTCCAATGAGGAAATGGAATAGAAAGATCACCTATATACTGGAACTTGGAAATAGTAGGCATGACTCCATTGAGTTGGACCCAGTAACAGATGGGACTTATGTTCTCTTTCATGAGGATGGGGGATATATGTTCTACATCTGAGAGAGGAGGAAATTGAATATCTAGTTTCAGAACAAGGGAGTGTGGCATCATTATAGCTCTTTAAATAAATACTAAAGATCGCTTTTAAGGAAAAAGCCTGCTTTGAGGCAAGCAAGATTAACTCATTTTAGCTAATGAAATTTAGCATTACTGTTATGTATCTCTTTCTGGCTAAGCTTTAAGACTCAGTACACACTTAGTATGATGTGTTTTTATTCTTCTCCATGGGGATCACTTTTCTACAAGGGGGATGATCTGTCAGCCTGAGTCTTAGAATGAGGAAAGAGAAAAAAATCCTCAGCAAACTTGCAATGGTCAAGTGAGGAAGAAATATATTTAATGTTATAATCCAAAGATATTTTGAGCTTCTTTATTACTGCAGAATTATTAGCCTGTCCTGTATGGCAGATTATCTATAATTAGCTGCACAATGAAGGAAGTTTATTGGTTCATGTAACTGAAACTAAAGAAAAGGTGAACTTGTAGCAAGTCATTTAGCTGCCCAACGACGTAACCAAAGAAATTATTTTCCATCTTGCAGGGCTCAAGGAACTCCTATGGTTGCAGGATGGCTCTCTACATAGTCTTAAGACTATGTTCTTATTTCATATTTAAGAAGACAAATTAATAGAATTCCCCACAGCTATTGTGGAAAAATTAGGAATCTTTCATCTCCTTCAAATACTCTGAGGAAATATATTTCTGGGTCTCACTGACCCAATTTTTCATGTGTCTTAAGCTGATCTATATAGTTAAGGGAATGGATTCTTATGATTTGCTTGCATTAGTCAGAGAGCAATTCTGGATCTCAGTATAAGCTAAGTACCATACACTGCAATACTAAAAATGGGAATGGGGGTTCCTCAAAGAAAATTTGGAATACTTTAATGTCAGGGAACAGGAAGGAATACTGAGCAGCAAACAGTGAGAATTTATTAAATATTATAACATGTAAACTGGAAAGTTAGTTAAAATTCAAAACTTTATTCAGAGATACTTATTTTCTCTGGAAAATATTGTTTTTCTATAAACTTATAGTTAACTATCATCTGAGGGAGAAACCATTTTGGGGAAAAATTAATAATAGTCTACATTTTAAAAAAGCTGAGAGGAAATAATAATTTTTTTAACATTTATAAATTGAGTTAACCCAACTTTTATAGTACATACATTTTGTCATGATAGCATTATAAAGCTTATCCATTTTTCAGATGAAGTGTTACATGGACGGTGTTCTCTAGAAGTAACACCTAGACAATTTCCATTACAAGGTGGCCTCCAGCTGCCATTCTTGGTTTATCAAATGAATATCCTTACATTTAATAGGACATGATTCTGATAAAGAATTATGTTGACAGCATACAATACACCTTAGATTGTCCATACACCAGGTGATAACGCAATTTCTCTGAAGAGTAAAGACGTTATGTCAAAAAAATTCTAAAATCTTTGCACTCTATATAAACCAAAGCCTTTACTTTTTAAGATTTGCTATTACTTAAAAATTATTACTTGTATCATTATATTCCATAGTTATAGCTTAAGTAATTTTCTTATTCATCCAAAGAAGGATTAAGCATAATTTAGAATATTATATGAAAAAGATATATATGGTTATCTATGTAGTAGTTCTTTATTTTTCTGGTAAATTTAGTAAATGATTGCATAATCCAAAGCAAAATAAATTTGAGGTTTTCTTATTTAAATATATATGTAAAACTGTAAGCACTTCCAGTTTTTTCATTAGGTTAGAATTATTGATCAAGACCTAAGTAGAACTGGTCTCTAAGTAACTGGCAACAAAGTTGTTTTTATCTAATTAAACAAAACATATAAATCAGTTTGTTTCGTTACTGTTACTGTGTGTGTATTTCATTTTTCTTCTGCATCTGTATTTCCCTATATATCTCTCTATATCTTTATCTTGTCTCCATTCTTTTGCTATAATCATCACATATATGCCATCATTATTTCTTACTAAACAACATTCATTTATTTCTGAAAATATAAAGGTAGAGAATGAATAGATTTCTTTAAATATAGTTTATACAGCCAAAATTTTTTCAGATTGCAAGCTATGAAAAAAAATACATTCTGTTGTGAAATTTTCTAGCACTTTTTTGGCAGGCTGTATAAGGTATATTTTCTAGGACTTAAATTACAGAACAAAATGAATCATATATAATCAAATAGGAAAATGGCTATGCATTCTACACTAATCTAGTCTTATGATTTAGTTTTATACTTGGTGATAATAGAAAATACACACAACAGAAAGGTATTTATAAACAAGTTATTCTGATCCAATAAAATCTGGAATTTATTTTCTTCCTTTTTGTGTGGTAATTGATATTAGCATTGTATTTTGTTACTATATACTCTAACATACACATTTTCACATGTATTATCTGTGTTTAAGGAAGAATTTTATAAATTTAGATGTACATTCTAATCTGGTAAAATAAATACAAGCTGATTTTTTTTTTCTTCAGCTTTAATAAAATATATATTTTTAGTATATTATTTGCCTTAAAATTGTCAAGTTCAGTTAAATTAAATATTTGAAGTGACAAAATCATCATTCTTAATCATCAGGAAAATGAAATAAATTGGTGCATTTCCTAACAATCAAAGCACTTAGAATAAAGTCTATCAAGTTATAGGAGCCTGTGGGTGGTGAGAACATTTGAAAACCTTTCCCAATGTGGTATCTGCCTCATTACTTCTTATATTGTGTTTATCTTCATGAGGCAAAAAAATAAATTAATTAATTAATAAAAAACAGAGAAAGTTTTACATATCAAAAAAGCTCTTCTCAAAACTATCAAATGTTCTACTAATGTTAAAAGGAATCCAGTAAAACAATATTTTACCTGTTTTTAATTCCAAGTGTGGGTAAGTGAGTGTGGTTCTACTAAAGATATAAAATACTAGTAAAAGTTTGTGTTAATTTTTTATACATTGAAATTAGAAAAGAAAAGCTCAATATTATCTATGATGAATCAGAAAATTACAGCAAAGTAACACTACTCCTCAAATTAAATATGAATCAACTAAATACACTACATATCAGTTGGAATAAATAATTAAACTGGAAAAATAATTAAATAATTATTTTCAATATTGGAAATAGTTTCAGAAATATCATCCAAAAATAAATTTATTCCATAAATCATTGTTTTTCCAACATGACACAATTGAACCAATGCGGTAAGAATCTGGTTTTAAACCTTATTTGGGCAGTCCACATATGAGTTAAGATTAGAGTCAGATTTTTTTTTTTTAAGTGGTGGTGCATAATGGGGAGGTGGTGATGTTGGTAAAAATTCTGACTTTAATTAGCACTAGCTTTTAACTAGTAGTTCAAAACATCTGGCCATTGAATATTTCTGATTAATTTTTGATCAATTACTTAGTCTGGCACATAACATGTAATGAGCTTTAAAAACATTTAGTTAATTCAGCTCTTCTAGGATTCTGCCCTCCTGATTATTAAGATGCCAAAATTCTTATTCTTATTTTTATTTATTTTTTTCAATTTATATTATAAGATGCACAAATTTTAAGTGTAGACTCCGAATTTCATGAACTGAACATACCGTGGAGCCAGCCTCTGCAGCAAGGAATCATTTAGCACCAATGAAGCAATTCAGACCCTCATTTATCACACCAGCTCTTCCTCTGCTGGTACCAAAGCCCTGACGTGGACTAGAACGGGCAAACTTTGTCTATTTTTATGCTTAATATTAATGGAATCACATAGTATATGTACTTTGGAGTCTGGTTTCCTTTGTTTAATTTGATGCTTAAGAAATTTATTCCTAACATTCTGGGCAAATCATGTACACACATAGCTTCATAGAACTTCACTGAGTAGTATACCATGACTTTCTACTCTTCCTGTCTCAATAGGCATTTTGGCAATTTCCACTTCAGATTGTTGAGAATAATGCTACTATGAACATTCTTGTACATTTTTGTATATTTATTGTGAATATGTACATTTATTATTTATTTATTTAGTTAGTTTTAGTTTTATTTTACTTTTTCAGTGTTCCAAGATTCATTGCTTATGCACCCCACCCAGTGCTCCATGCAATACAAGCCCTCCTTAATACCCACCACCAGGCTCATCCATCCTTCCAGCCCCCTCCCTTCCAAAACCCTCAGTTTCTTTCTCAGAGTTCAGTCTTTCATGGTTCATCTACCTCTCCAATTTCCCCCGATTCACTTTTCCTTTCTTTCTCCTAATGTCCTCATGTTATTCCTTATGCTCCACAAGTAAGTGACACATATGATAATTGACTTTCTCTGCTTGACTTATTTCACTCAACATAATCTCCCCAGTCTTATCCATGTTGATACAAAAGTTGGGTATTCATCCTTTTTGATTGAGCTGTAATATTCCATTGTAGATATGAACCATATCTTCTTTATCCATTCATCTGTTGTTGAAGGGCATCTTGGCTCTTTCCAAAGTTTGGTGGTTGTGGCCATTGTTGCTAAGAACATTGGGGCACAGGTGACCCTTCTTTTCAGTATATCTGTATCTTTGGTGTTAATATCCAGTAGTGCAATTGCAGGGTCATAGAGTAGCTCTATTTTTAATTTCTTAAGGAATCTCCCCACTGTTTTCCAAAGTGGCTACACCAACTTGCATTCCCAATAAGTAAAAGCATTCCCCTTTCTCCACATCCTTTCTAGCACTTGTTGTTTCCTGTCTTATTAATTTTGGCCATTCTAACTGGTGTAAGGTGGTATCTCAATATTGTTTTGATTTGAATTACCCTGATGACTAATGATGATGAACATTTTTTCATGTGTCTGTTAGCCATTTGTATGTCTTCTTTGGAGAAGTGTCTGTTCATGTCTTCTGCCCATTTTTTGACTTGGTAATCTGTTTTTTTTGGGGGTGTTGAATTTGAGGAGTTCTTTTTTTTTTTTTAAGATTTTATTTATATATTTGACAGAGATTATAAGTAGACAGAGAGGCAGGCAGAGAGAGGAAGGAAAGTAGGCTCTCTGCTGAGCAGAGAGCCCAATGTGGGGCTTGATCCCAGGACTCTGGGATCATGACATGAGCTGAAGGCAGAGGCTTTAACCCACTGAGCCACCCAGGCACCCCAAGGAGGAGTTCTTTATAGATCTTGGATATCAGCCCTTTGTCTGTAGTGTCATTTGAGAATATTGTCTCCCATTCTGTGGGTTGCCTCTTTGTTTTGTTGCCTGTTTCCTTTGCTGTGCAGACTTTTGATCTTAATGAAGTCCCAGAAGTTCATTTGTGCTTTTATTTCCTGTGCCTTTGGAGATGTGTCTTGAAAGAAGTTGCTGTGGCCAATGTCAAAGAGTTCTCCTCTAGGATTTTGCTAGATTCCTGCCTCACATTGAGGCCTTTTCTCCATCTTAAGATTATCTTTGTGTATGGTGTAAGAGAATGATCAAATTTCATTCTTCTGTACATAGCTGTTCAATTTTCCCAGCATCATTTATTGAAGAGATTATCTTTTTCCACTGGATATTTTTTCCTGCTTTTCAAAGATTATTTGACCATAGAGTTGTGGGTCCATATCTGGACTCTCTACTATGTTCCACTGGTCTATGTGTCTGTTTGTGTGCCAATACCATGCTGTCTTGGTGATCACAGCTTTGTAGTAAAGCTTGAAATCAGGCAATGTGATGTCCCCAGCTTTGTTCTATCTTTTTCAATATTTCCTTAGCAATTTGGGGATGAATATGTACATATTCTAAATTTCTATCCAGGAATGAAACTGGTGATTGAAAGGATATGATGTATTTGCCTTTAGTGGATGCTGGCACATATTTTTTCCAAAGAAGAATTATTATATACCCAGCACTTTTATGTAAGAGTTCCAGTTATTCTAAGTTCTCACTATACTTGTTATTTTTTCCTCTCTCTTCCTCTCCCTCCTTAACTCCCTCTCTCCTTTTCTTCTTTCTTTTTCTTTTTTAATTTTTAGCCATTCTGGTCAGTGTGTAGTACTATCATTTGTAGCTTTATGACTCTATTTGCTTATTCTGATTACAAAGCTATTGAACATTTTATCATATCATTATTTTACCTTTGCATCTCATCTTTTTCAAGGTATTGAAATATTTTGTCCATTTCTTTATTGATTTTTCATTGATTAGAATGATTTCTGTATATATCATCCACAGGAGTTCTTGGTTTGACAAATGTTTTCAAAATATGTTCTCCTTTTATATAAATTGCCTTCTCATTTTTAATGGTGTGTTTGATTGAAGTTTTTAAAAAATCAATTAATTAAATATACTGCATCACTAATTATTAATTTCAGAGGTAGAATTTAGTGATTTATCAGTTGCATATAACACCTAGTGCCCATTACATAAAGTGCCCTCCTTAATGCCATCACCCAGTTATCCTATCCCTCCACTTACCTCCCCCAGCAACCTTCAGTTTGTTTCTTAGCGTTAAGAGTCTCTTATGGTTTGTCTCCCTCTCTGATTTCCTCTTGCTTTATTTTTCCCTCCCTTCCCCTATGTTCATCTGTTCTTTTCCTTAAATTCCACATATGAGTGAAATCACATTATTGTGGAAGTTTTTAATTTCTTTTTTTTCTTCTTCTTTTTTTTTTTTTAATTTTACAACCAGTATTTGAGAGTCTGTTCATAACATTGTTTTATTTTTTTCCAACTTGCCTAAATTTTAAATAGGTTTCTTCTTGACTATAAGACCCTGATCTCCCTTTTGTCTGAAAACTTGCAATTGCAAATTCTTTTAGTGTCCTTTTTTTTTTTTTTTTAAGATTTTATTTATTTATTTGAGAGAGAGAGAGAGAGCATGTGAGGGAAGAGGTCAGAAGGAGAAGCACTCCCTGCCAAGCAGGGAGCCTGGTGTGGGCCCTGATCCTGGGACTCCAGGATCATGACCTGAGCTGCAGGCAGTTGCTTAACCAACTGAGCCACCCAGGTGCCCCTCAGTGTCCCTTTTAAGATGTAAATGTTTTATAAGCCATATTGTCTTTCCTAAAGATCTGGGTGTCATCATTTTGAAAAGTAATCATCTGAGAGAAGGAGCTAACACTTTTATTTCCCAGTCTCTGTGGGAAAGTAGAAGACAAGCTTAAATAAGAGACAATTAGGAAACACAGCTAGTCTAATCATGTTGACCAGCCTTCCTGTTCATGTCTTCTAATACTTTTCCATGAAAATTGAAAATCCTGCTGTCTTTTGTTTCAGAAGATTTGCGTTCAACCTCTCTTCCCTACTGTAAGTCTCTCTCCTCTATTACAATAGTCTTAAATAAAATCTAACTTGACTATTTAACTTGTAGAGTACAATTTTTATTTTGTAGTTCATATAAATTAATAATTATGATATATATTCCTGTCAGATTGACTATGTTATTATCAAAAATATTTTTATTTCATTAATATATTTTGCATTACCATTTAGTATTTTTTTGGCTAATGTTTATATTACATATTTTTCCATCCTTTAACCTTGATTTATCTATGTCTCTAGTAAGTACCAAATAATCTTTTATTGTTACTATTATTATTGTTGTTGTTGTGTTATTTTAATCAGTACTATGGTCTTTTGTTTAGCATATTTAATGTAATAAGAAAAATAGAATATTTAATATAATGACCATTATAGTGGGATTATATCTCATTGAAAGCAATTTATTTAAAAGACAATCTAAACCCTTCCCTTTACACTGGATTTATCTATTTGATCCAGATTACTTTTTCTCTGTGTTTTTATCTTATTGTCTTTTTTGGGGAAGTAATCAAATAAGTTTTATTTGATTTTCTTCTTCTAGATTTCAATGAAACATTTTCCCTTATTTTAGAGTTATCCCAGAAATTATAATATATATTCTTGGTTTATCAATTATATTTCTTATAATATCAATTATATTTCTTAACACATCCTCAGTAATGGCAGCACCTTGGAATACTGAGAATATTAGATCTTTCCATTCATCACCCATTTTTACATTATTGGAATATATTAAAATCCTATATACATACATATAATTTCCACATCACATTATTATTTTGTACACTCTATCTTCACTTGTATTTACTCATACATATTTGCTATTTCTAATATTCCTCTTCCTCTTTGCATTTCCATGATTTTACCTAGCATTTCTTTTCTGAACACATCTTTATTTTCACCTTGATTTTTTAAAAAAATACTATGTACTGGTATATAATTCTAAATTAATGTTGTTTATTATAATGTTTATTTTTAAAGATGCAAAAAAAAATTTTTTGATAAGTCAGATCTATTGTTACTCCATTGAGAGTGATGTCTTTATTTTCCTCTAGGTATATTGAAAAATATGTTCTGCCTTTTTTTTTCTTAACAGATTTTCTCTGATGTGCCTATCTGTGATTTTCTTTTTATTTATCTTTGTATTTGTGTTTTCTGTTTTTTTTTTTTTAATCTGTGGGTTGAATGTGTAAGTTTTCAGCTATAAAAAAATTGTACCATTTTACCATTATACCTTTGCATATTGTTTTTGCCATTTTCCCATCTACCCCACCTGTGCCCCAGATTCAACAATATGTTAGACCTTTTATGAATATCTCACTTGTGTACTTATCCCATATTTTGTTTTTATTTCTTTACTGCTTCCATTTTCATCTATTCTATTAACATGTCTTCACATTCACTAATTTTGTCATCCATTGTGCAAAACTATTAAAACAAGACTTTGAATTATTGATTTCAGATACTATTCTTTTATATTTTAGAAGGTCCTTTAGTCTACTTTTATAGATTCCAAATCTCTGATGAACTTTTCAATATCTTCACCTACATGATCATTTTTTTTGTTTATTTTTGAACATTTTAATAATAATTATCCAAAAATATTTCCTACTAATTTCAATATCTGGATCATCCTACATCACCTGTCTGGTTTCTTTTCTCTTTGTTGTTAGCTACATGGTCTTGTGTGCTCATATGCTATAAATTAGGGTTTCATGTCCATCAGATATAAAAAGAAGAACAGAGGCTTTAGAAAATGTTTTCATCCTCATGAGGTCACCCTCTTCATATTTAACAGACACTGTAGGGAGTTGATACTTTCAGGATCAACTCCTTATCAACTCCTTAAGATCAGGATTTAAACCATATTAGTGCTGGGTTATAATTGTATAGGACTCAGTCTACCTCTCATTCTCCACCTTTTGAGCCTTTGCTTCTTCAGGTCAATAACACTGCAAAGATTCAATTTTAATCACTCAGAGGTTTTATTTTATCTCTTTAGTCATATGCACCTGGTGTGTTTAAAATAAGGCAAATGTCTTTCAAGAGGAGACTTGTCACATATTTAAAAGCCTTCAAGTCATTCTCCAATATTCTCACTTTGATCTACTGTAACTGCAGTATTTTCTTCTGGTTTCTTTGGTCTGGAGGAGCAGCATTTTCCAGGAGCTAATCCTAGGCTCTCAGCTTCTAACTCTGCCTTGAACTGACAATGTACCCCAGGGAAAAGCAGTTGCAGAAACTGTCAATTCATCATTTTCTGAACGGTTTTCCAGCCTCTCCAGTTTTATTTTCAAGCTTCTCCCTCTAGAGAGGTTTTGTCTTAAGCTCTTGAAAGTCTGTGATAAGCTTCATTCTACAGAGACCTTTGTATAGTTCCATAGCACCCAGAAGTATCTAAATTCAGTATGACCTTTGTCTTAAACCTAAACTTATTTAGGCCCACCAAATCTAGAGTTTTGTCAGTCTGATCTCCACAACCACTAAACGTTTTGCTGTTTTTTCTTTCTTTTATCAGTTACTTTTTGTGGGGGGTAATACACAGTCCTCAGCTTCTACTCTAAATCAAGAATTGTCAGATGTTTACAGAATTAAACATATTAATGAATAAGAAAGAAGGAAGGAAGGTGCAAGCAAGAAAGAAAGAAGGGGAGAGAGGAAGAGAGGGAGGGAAAAAAAAAAAAAAGGAGGGAAAGAAAAAAATGTGAATACCTAGCTTATACTTCCGTCAGGAATCTCATTCCATTTAGTTTTGCTGCTTTGGTGATCTATTCTGTCTTTGAAAATATAATTTAAAAAATTTTTCACCTTTCTAGTTACTATCAGTGGAAGTGCTGCCCTACTTCAGTATACCATTCTACCTGGAAACAAATCCAAATGCTCATTTGGTGATTTTTATTTTAATACACTTTTCAAAGCAAAAGGAAAATTCCCCTTTTGCGTTCCCCCTGTTAATTCCACAAATACAGAGAGGCTTAGAGGATATCCTGGCCTAACCTATCTATCATACACTGTAATATGAGATAGAAGTTATTTGTTTGTTTCTTTTTTCTTTTTTATGTTTATTTCTTATTTTTTTTTTTTAAAGATTTATCTATTTATTAGAGAGAGGGGGAGGGACAGAGGGAGACAATCTTCAAGCAGACTCCCCACTGAGTGCAGAGCTTGATACTGGGCTCTAGTTCAGGAAACTGAGAGAAGACCTGAGCTGAAATAAAATGTCAGATGATGAATTGACTGAGCCACCCATGTGCCTCAGTTTGTTTGTTTTTTAGAAATTTAACACTAGGGAGACTATCATATATTGTAACTTATCTAAAAGTGTTGTATTCCATAACTATTTTTAAACATCAGACAGTTTACGTGACTAGAACACGAGAGATATCTCATACATGATATATGAGTATTTTATTGGGAATACTAGAAAGAGAAATTTGAAATTAGAAATTCATTAGGTTTATTCCTGGACGTATTATTGTTTTTGGTGTAATTGTAAACGGGATTTGTTCCTTAATTTCTCTTTCTCCTTCTTCATTATTGGTGTATAGAATATGTAACTGATTTCTGTAGATTGATTTTGTACCCTGTGACTTTACTGAAGTTGTTTATCAGTTCTAGAAGTTTTTTGGTGAAATCTTCTAGATTTTCTAAGAAGAGTAGTATGTCATCTGCAAATAGTGAAAGTTTTACTTCTCCCTTGCTGATTTGGATGCTTTTTGTACTGTACTGTTGATGGGAATGCAAACTGGTGTAGCCACTCTGAAAAAGAGTATGGTGTTTCCTCAAAGAGTTGAAAATAGAACTACCCTATGATCCAGCAATTGAACTACTAGTTGTTTATCTGAAGAATAGAAAAATACTAATTTAAAGAGATACATGCACCCTGATATTTATAGCAGCATTATCTACAATAGCCAAGATATGGCAACAACCGGTGTCCATCAATTGATGAATGGATAAAGAAGATGTGGTATGTGTGTGTGTGTGTGTGTGTGAGTCAGTAATAAAAAAGAATGAAATCTTGTCATTTAGAATGACAAGGATATGTCAACCAAAATATGTCAGTCATAGAAAGACAATACCTTAAGATTGCAATCACATGTGGAATTTAAGACACAAAAGAGGAAAAGGAAGAAAGAGAGGCAAACCAAGAAACAGACTCTTAACTATAAAAAATCAAACTGATGGTTGCCAGAGGGGAAGTGGGTGGGGGGAATAAATAGTGAAGGGGATTCAGGAGGGCCTTTTTGTGATGAGCATGGGTGTTGTATGGAAGAGCTGAATGACTATATTGTGCGCCTGAAACTAATATTACACTGTATATTAACTAAGAGGAATTTAAATAAAGGCTTTAAAATTTTTTAAAAAAATATATATATACAAAAATTAGAAAAACAATTTCTCTAGGTGTTCTAACAATTTTAAGGAGATAAGGATCTTTGATTTAGATAGTTTTTCCTGTTTATATAAATAGAAACATTACTAAAATTGAAAAGCATTATTTATTATGCACTATTCTGATGAAAATATATGTTAAGAAATCATAAATTCATTAATCCTTCCTATATTTATTTACCTACCTTTCTATTTTATAATTTGCTGGTTCTTCTCAACAAAAAGATGATGCTTTGTAACAATCAACTGCATTGCTTCTTACCTGGTGTTAGCTGCAGACTTGTCATATATAGTCTTTATTATGTTGAAATATGTCCCTTTCATGTCTAAATTGTTAAGGGCCTTTCTCAGGAATGGATTTTGAATTTTGTTTATCACTTTTTAAGTATGCTGTGTTAAATTAATCACCAAAAGAATTATAATCTCAAGCATATGTCTGACATCTTGGTCGTTAAAAACCTCTTTTGCCCATTTGAAAGTCAATCCAACACTTTTGAGTAAATACTACATAATTATACTCGCCACACTCTAAGGATTTCGATTATTCCTTAATCATGTATTATGTATACTTTTATTAATATTTTAAAATTTACATTGAGATATCCTTAATCTTTTATTAAAATTCAATGTTTTATGAAATGAAAGCTATTATAGGTTATGCAATCAGTAAGAAAAAACATTGAGAACACATACATGCACTCAAAGAAATTCAGAAATAACAAAAACCAAAACCTATGAACATAAATCAAAATTGATTTAAATTTGATTAAAAAAATCAGTAGTTAAGTGATCTTGCACATTCATGAGATTCATGTTAATGTAAAAAGGTATAGAACAAATCCTCTCTGCATTTTTCCTCACAAGTGAAATTCAGGGACCACTAGAAAAGAGATATCAAGAGAAATCAAATGATAAACTCTTATATTGAGAAAGGCAAAGACTTTCATTGCTAAATGACTCAGCTCAAGAGCAGGTGAGGTTCTAGTGACAAATAGTACTTAGTAATACACAAAGTACCACATATGCCTTCAGTAAAAATACTGAATCTCTGGTAATAGAAGTGATATAGATGTCCATTTGAAAGAATAATAAAAAAATAAATGAAAGGCTTTCCAATTATGTAATCATACTTTCTTCCAACGAGACAAAGTATTCATTTCAATATAGTATTATTTTGACAAAGTTTAAATGTTACATTAAAACTTCTCTTACCTGATTCCTCAAAGTCACTGTTGTAGACTTTCCAGGTCTCAGTTATTCGAAGAAGATTCTCTTCCATGGCTTGAATGTCCATGGAGGGGCAGTTGCATTCTGGAAACTTGGGACCACAATGACACCAGCAATCATTGTCCTTGCAGATAAACTCTCCCTCAGAATTGCAAGCAATGTAGCTTAACGCTGCTTGTACAAAACGCTCTTGAAGATAGTCTGGAAGGAGGACTTGTAGCCCTGAAAGAAAAAAAAATAAAACAAAACAAAACACACACTTTTTTAAAAAATGAAGAAAAAAAGCACAAGACAGTTAAAATATTCAAAGAAAGGCCAACAATTTAATATATGTCATAGATTTAAAACTATCATTTGAAAATTATCTAAGCCAAAAAAAAGAAAAAAGAAAAGAAAATTATCTAAGCCTACACAATTGCAAATATTTGTAATTCTTTTCAACATATGATGACTCCATGTACTTTCAAGAATCCCAGAATTTATAGAGATGTTTAAACCCTCAGATTGTCTGATTTTTAAAAATTCATTTAATTGTTCATCCATCCTTCCTTTCTTCCTTCTCTCTCCCTCTCTCTCTTCTTTCATTTTTTTTTTACATTTTTCAGTTAGCACACAGTGTTATATTAGTTTCCGGTGTATAATACAGTGAATCAACAAATCCATACAACACCCAGCACTCATCAAGACAAGTGCAGTCTTTAATCCTTATCACCTATTTAACCCGCCCCCCAATAACCATCCGTTTGCTCTCTATAATTAACAGTCTATTTCTTGGCTTGTCTCTCTCTTTCTCTTTTTTTCCCTTTGCTCATTTGTTTTATTTTTTAAATTCCACTTATGGTATTCGTCTTTCTCTTTCTGATTGGCTCTTTCACGGAATTATTTAGAATATTTGGTGATTTTCACATAATGTAGGTAGAGCCTACATTCCTAAACCTTTAAAAAGAGACACACATTTATTTCCCACTACTTGATTTCAAATAGTTTTCAGTATTTTCATTTTACTTTCAGACTATCAGCCCACATTTACATAGATATCATATTACCATAAGTTGTGGCATTGGCAAAGTAGTTACAGAATGCTGATGGTAATGTTTACCTCATGTCATTAATAAGACATAACTTATATGACTGTATCGTTCAGGAGTGATCACTAAGATCAACTACAGGGAAGGACAGATTTCTTTTGTTTCACAGGTCATATCCTTGCCATGTATTAAGACAGCCCTACTGATAGAATTTTATTAAAGTTTATTTCTCTTAAGAAAAAATTCAAAAATGAAGATAAGGCAATATAATTAATATTTAGTATTACCTACTGGTTTCACATTTGTTATATTTCAAGAATATATAGTTTCAATTCCAGCATTTCTTTATACATAGGAAAATTTAATTAAAAAGCTGAATATTTAAAATGGTCAGTTAAAAAATTAAACATAGAAGGAAAAATTTGGCCAACACCTGATTGTTATTTATTATAAAACTAGATATTTACCATTATGTTTATTTCTATATCTATCTATATACCTAATTATCTCCAAAAGAAGAAAACTGGCATTCTCTAAACCACACCAAAAATAACAAAGGCTTTTTCTGGGGGAAAAGAGATAGACCACTCAAAACCTTGGAATTTTTTAACCAGACCAGTAAAATAGACAATACTGATACTTAAAGAGATAACTTCCATTGCCTTGGTAGATAAGTCAGAGTAACTGGAGGCTTTCCAAGGGATTTTTTTTTTTTTTTTAATGTACAGGAAAAATAGAGTAAAAATACCAATAGGACTGTAACTAGCAGAAGTTCTGCTTGGTGCTGAGACTATGCTTAAGGAAGCTGAGTTTTGAGCCTAAGATGTTCGTGAAAAGAAGCATATGAAGAAGGGCACTGGAAATTATAAATGATGATATAATGGAAATGCCACAAATAAAAATGTATAAATTGGAGTTAAGAAATAATCAATGGATTTAATAGCAAGTTAGAAAGAGCTGAAGAAATAATAAGCAAACTGGAATATGTCAGAAAAAAATATTGACTACAGAATAGTAAAGGAGAGCAAAAGAAGATAAAATACAGAAAACAGTATAAAATATATATAGGTTATGACTGAAAGATCTAAAAATATATTTAATAGAACCCCAGAATAAGAGGTAAGAGGGAAAAAATCAATATTTTGGGAATAAATATATAAGAAATCTATACAATTGATGGGACATCAAGAAAATTGTAATTTGCATCACACAAATATGTTCTAGCAAGACAAAAAATAAAGAGAAAATGACTAGCTGACCCGTGCTTTTCAATGCTGCTTTGCACCTTCACGGTTTTCAACAAGCATATAAATTTGAAACGCTGTGACTATAATGAGTTCAAACCAAAGAACTCAAAAGAAGCAGAAAGAAAAGAAAATGGAGGCAGGGGTCTGGTGTTGCTACAGGGATAGGACCTGGTCTCAATGACAATAGAGGAACTTCCTCCCAAAGATAATGAGATAATCCCAAAGATAATTTGACATTGCCTGAGTGCCACTTACTAGCTGCCAGGAGCCCAAGGATTGGCAGAGCTGCTGGCAGAGGAATCCCCGCTGGTCTTCCAATGCCCCAGGCCCCTGCAGAATTCTATGGGCCAGTCCCAGGGAGTGGTGGGCTATCGCAACTGGTGATAGCCCTGCAAGGAAGAGGTATGGCTGCAACCACTGCCATTGTTGCCACAGCTGGGATTTCAGGGACCCCAACCCAAGAGTCAACTGACTGGGGAGATCCTCTGCCATCTATGGGCTGATGGGATCCTCCACCATCTATGGGCTGAGGGGTCGCCAACTCCAGGCATGATAGGCCCAGCACCTGACATGAGGCCTCCGGTGGATCCCCCAATGAGGACTGCCACTGGATAAGGAACTCCAATACACATTCTCCCTTCAGGATGTGGCCCCTGCCCCAGGGGGATGCAGGCCTTCTTTGACCTTTGGCCTCAGAGTTATGGAAGCAGCTCCACAAAAGCATGGGCCAGATTCCACAGGGCCACATAACCACAGACCTGTTTGTTTGTTATGCCCTTGTTCTTGTTACTGACAGGATTGTCTGGTTTCCCTTTCAGGGTCCCCTCCCCCAGGAATGCTCCCACCAGGGCCCTAGACTCCTCTTGGCTCTCCTCAGCTCCCTGACTGTTTCCTGTAAGGCTGTACGTAGTCCTTTTACTTCCTTGTGGCCTTTGAAACTAGTTTATAATTAACTATTAAGAATATCAAAAAAAGAAGAAAAAAGAAAATCTGTTCCAATATATCAGTAGAGAAACAAAATAGGAAACAAAATAGTTTTATGGAACAATATCATTCTATTTTTATTATAAGCAAAAATAGTGACCTATCATTAACAATGACATTATATCTTCTATTTGATAATAAACCAGTCCTCTGTCAATTTTGTTGAAATAAAACATTAGGAACAAACTGATCTGGAAAAGTATTTGTTACTCAATCACATGAATCATTCACATCTCAGTTTCTGGGAATTTTACCAAGAAGTTATTACCAAGACTCAATAAATGACTTTTCATTACTCCTTTACCCTTTCACTCAGAAGTATCTTGTTTGATAAGCTAAATTCATAAGGCATTGGAAACATTGGAACATGATTAATCCCAACACATGTTTTCTAATACTTTCTCAAGATTAACAGTTTTTCATATATATTACATATATCGTCATCAATAGTTTGGAATATAGATATGACTTTTTCAATTTTGAACTGTCTGTAATCTAGTTGGCAAAACAGATCTCAAAGTCAAACAAACAGGGAAATCAAGCCTACTCACTGCCAGAAAAACATTTCAGTTCATTTTTTTTTAAAGTCAGAATTAACATATTATGTGCATCTCTTTGACATTTCCTTTCTGAATGTTAATTCTAATACAGTTAAATCAAGGAGTTTAATTCTGAATTTGTTGCTTAATGCTTTTACCTTTAATAATTTTTATTGATGCTTTCTTTGCTCTGATAAAATTCTACTTTAGGACTCCAGGGTTTCCAACTGCCACATATAGTGACCTAAAATCCTTTATACCCTTCATGTATCGCAGTAATATTGATCCAGAATCTAACGCTTTGCATTTTTTTTTTCTAAGTGGAGAAGGACTGCTATTAACAGTAGAGTTGAAAATGTGAATCAACATAAATACTTAGACTATAAATATAGATGAAGTTTAAGAGAACACATGGGAAGTTGAGGAGTATGATATTGATTTCCTGAGATTATTTTGGAAAGGTCTTTGTACCAAAAGGATACTATAAAATTTGTAATAGACAATTGAAATTATAAGCCAAGAAAATAGAAAAAAAATAGATGTGCAGATAACTGCATTACTCACATAAATTGAAAAAAAATAAACACAATAATTATTCAAAAGAAGAGTGTTGCTTCACTTATTTCTGTGTTAATTTTTTTCAACATATAGAAGAGATTGAGTTTTGTTTTTATACTATAATATTCTGGAAGCTAAGCACAGTGCTTCACAAATAGTAAAAATTTTAAAAATTCATGTTAATAAATTTTAATAAATCAATTAAATAAATGTCTTCTTGATATAAATAGTCTTTATCCTTTTTGATGAAACTTCATATCTGAGGACAAGTTGATCCATACATTTAAAAAGGAGTCAGCAATAGAGAATTACAAGTAATATTGGTAGACCGCATTTGTTTAAATTAGAAAAATATTTCAATAACTCTAAATCTAAGATTGATAAGGAGAAATTAGATGGCATTTAAACTTTAAATTTTAAGCATTTCCTTTGTAATTAGTATACAATTCGAACTAGTTGAGATTCATTTATTATTTACCATAAGTTTAAATAACTCAAAGCTGTTACATTTTTCCAAATTGAAAAGTTGAGGTAAAATGTCAGAATTTCTGAACTGGTTTTTTTTTTTTTTGTTTTTTTGTTTTTTTTTAAGATTTTATGGGGCACCTGGGGGGCTCAGTGGGTTGCCTGTGCCTTCAGCTCAGGTCATGGTCTCAGGGTCCTGGGATCTAACCCCGCATCAGGTTCTCTGCTCAGCAGAGAGCATGCTTCCCCCTCTCTCTCTGCCTGCCTCTTTGCCTTCTTGTGATCTCTGTCTGTCAAATAAATTAAAAATATTTTATTTATTTATTTATTTATTTATCTGACAGACAGACATCACAAGAAGGCAGAGAGGCAGGCGGGGAGTGAGGAGCAGGCTTCCAACTGAGCAGAGAGCCTGATGCGGAGCTGGATCTCAGGACCCTGAGATATGACCTGAGCTGAAGGCAGAGGCTTAACCCACTGAACCACCCAGGTGCCTACAATTTCTAGAACTTCTAAACTTTCTTATGTCAAGCTGAATAATGTAAATGTAGCTTTAACTTATGCAATTAAAAAAGGTAGCAAGAGAAAGGTAGACTAGAGAAGAATAACTCAAAGTTATCCCTTTGATCAGTCACCTTAACTTAGACAAGGTGTCATCAAAGACTTCTCTGAACTTCTTCAACTAGTACATGTTTAAACATGTGTATTCATAACCTTCTGTACTTGTAATGAATAAGTACACACACCAATAACCTATTTGTGGGCAATATACATCTGTACATCTGTTACAAGTTATTTAAAAATCCTCTATTGAACTTTCTAACAAAATATAGGAATAGAAAAAAAGGTAATTTATCATTATTATCACACAATCCATCTTTGTAATGGAAATATAAATACTTTGTTAATATATTCTCAAATTTTTCTATCAGAAGATAAGCACAGTTCTAGCTACCATATTAGGTTATATTTAAAATGTCAACAGTTCATGCTACAGTGTGCACAAGTATAGTTACTTTTACTAGAATCTAAGGAAAAAGTCAAAACCCAGACAGACCTATGAAAAACTGCTCCATACTGAGACAATGATTAGTCTATAGAAGTAAAAATATTATCGGGATACATTTTCAAATAAATTATCTATTTGAAGAAGTAAAGTGAGTTTTGACATTTCCTTAACATTTCCTAGAATGTTAGTATCACTTAAAAATTAGGAAATTAGCCTTTTATGAGAATTTTAACAGCATAGTACTGCATATACATCTTGTTTAAAACAACAACAAAAAGATGAAGAAGAAGAAAGAGATCACAACTGGATAATTGTTATCCAGACTGATAGAGAATTAATGAACTTTTAGCCACATACCTTGCAACTGAATCTTATTCTCAGGACTCTGAACCAGAACAGAACTGACAGAATCTAGGTTGTCATAGTTACTGCAGCCAAGAGGACCAGTCCGTGTTTCTGTTACCTGACAAACAAAACATCCACTTTATTATATAAATCAGAGTTTACCATGTTCTTTTTGCTCAGTGTAGCTGTCACCCACTGATATTATACGTCTGATGGTAAACATCACTGAAAGGCCTAGGATCTGAATCATACCAACAATACACACACTGAAACCCAGAGAAGAGAAATAATTCCCTTTGTCTTCAATTCCATTTTCTTCCCTTTGGCCAGGCATAAATCTTCTGGGAAAATAACAGAAGCCCTCTTTGGTCAAAAGCATCACTCACCTAAGGTCATTGATTTTACCCAAGATATGACAAGGGCATGTTCCTTTGATCGAGAGCAAGTTTTGACTCATACTAGAATTGTTTTTTTGTTTGTTCATTTCTCCTCAATAAATCAGACCTATCTGTCAGGCTACTGTCTAAAAATGGATTCTATTATTTTATTCTACTTAAAAATCTGTAATTTTCCTGTCTTATATGGTACCATCAAAGTCCAGACTCTCCTGCTTGGCTTCTGTCCCATTTTTCCCCCAACCGGCATACATCGCTGTCCAACTGGACGTTCTTAATTCTATGCCTTGGCTCATACAACATCCTCCATCCTTATCTCTCATTTCTCCTCTTTGAACAATTGATTTTATCTCTCCTCAGGAGGAAGCACATCTTCAAACATCCACAGAAAGTACTCTTTTAATGACTCCCACTTGTATTTTTTTCCCATTTTTATGAAATTATAGTTTGTTGTGCTCAGGCTTAGCACCTAAGTATGGAATCACATATTGCAGATTGATATTCCCAATGGGTGTCTTGGGATGTATAGCATCAGAAGATTAGGAGTTTGGTCAGTTATGGGAAACTTGTTTGTTCTCAGTATGACTTAAAAAAAACATATTTTAAAGTGGGTGAATATTGTAATGATCCTTGTATTTTAAAAAGATACTCTCCACTCAACAACCAGAATGGTTTGCAAAAAATAATTCAGATAATTTCAGCATTCACAACTCCACGAGGGACTTCCATCTTGCTGAATGTAAAGAGCCCTTCTAGAACTAAAATAATGCCACATTATCAAGTTATCCCTGTTACTTCCCTGAACTCATGCCCTCTCCTCTTTTCCTTGTTTACTTTGCCCCAACCACACAGGCTCTTGGCTGTTCCTTGAACATGTTTGTTATCATTCTGACTCAGAATTTCTTGTGTACTCTCCCTGTATCTGGAATGCTCTTCCTCAAAATATTTTTAAGCTCACTGTTTCTCACACCTTTCAAGTCTTTGTTTAAATGTGACTCTCTTAGGACTCCCTGGACTAACCTATTTTAAATAAATACACCTCCCCACACTTTCCTCTTTCAACCATTATTTCTGTTCCTCCTTACCTTGTTCTACTTTTTCCACAGTAGTTATCAGCTTCTAACAGGCTGTATAATTTACTCATTTATCACGATTACCTGACACTTATTGGAATGCAAGCCCCTCGAGCACAGGAAATACTGCCTATTTTGTTCACTATAGTATTCACCTCACGTATTAGGTTCTTGTATAAGCCCATGGGCATTGATTAAGAGAAAGAGAAGGTGAGAGATTAAGGGGAAAATCATAACAAGGAAGACATTAAGGCCATTATCTAGATGATAAAGGCCTGAATGAAGCAGTGGCAATAAGATTTATCTGCAGAAGATGGACTATGAAAAACAGATCTGGTGAGATTATGAAACACTGAAAATATACACAATGGAGAGAGGGAAAGGCAGTTGAGGTTTCCAGCATAAGTGATAACAGTAAGATATGTTGCTACTAGGCTCCACTGTGGAGAGCACGTAAGAGAACTTGGTTTTGAGCATTCTGACTCCCAAAGGAATAACATTCTCCATTAGAAACATCCAGTAGAAGGAATGACTGTGCAGGTCTATTTCTTAGAAGTTATGTCAAAGATGGGATTACTCACTTGGATGTCAAAAACTTATAGGTAATAATCAAAGACAAAAAGATAGATATGTCAGCTGAGATGCAGTAAGTGAATATATAATTTGTATTATGACAACTCTGTCATAGTGTATTAATACCAAGATCTTCAGAATAATGAATATTGACTATGAGGACATAGCAAGAGTTGGAAATTCAGTTTATCATGAGCAAAGAAATACTTTTTCTCTAACACTACACCTATGTTGTATACTCCCCACGACTGTTCTTTCATGGTGATACTGACCATCCCTTATTTTGTTCAGGGAAATCATTTCTTATGTTGATATATATATATACATATATATGTATATATATGTTGAAATATCATTTATATATTATATGTATATAATACACATGTATATGTGTATGTATAAATGATATTTAAATATAAATGATTATTAACAAAAGGATAAAAAGAAGATTAAAGTCACTGAAGGAAAAACTTAGGGTTTAAGGTAATTCAAATCTTCATGTTGTCCTATCATGTAGTTTAACTACTGTCCACCAACACACACACGTACACACACACCCCACAATAATATAAACAAACTCCAGTATTTATAATTTTAAGAAAAATTTTAAAATAAAATTGACTTTAGGTACACACTTATTGACATAAAATCTTGGAAATTGGAAGGTAATCTTCTAACACTTAACTTTTGAAAGAGGATAAATGTTAGTAGTCCATCTCAGGACAGACCTTCAGTTACACTGTTGCTGTGTTGCTGAGAATCAATGCAGAAGATTTAAATGATGGTCTTACATATTTAGAGGCTTGACTATACCTATATATCTATAATTGCTTTAATCTGGCACCGTTCACAATACACATGCCCTATATATAATGCCTTACTAGGGTCAACACTAATAAATAAGTCTACACTTATTTTGTATTTTTTCAATAATAATGAAAAATAAAGATGAAAAGAAAATAATAAAAGCCAACTCATTGTACAAACATTTCAATAGACATGTTGACTCTACCAAAAATGAATTACCTGGTTCAACTTTTGTTCATTAGCAGATAGATAAACATCTGATATAGGCGTCTTCATATATAACGTAAGAAATGAAGAGTCAGTCAATAGATAAGCATAAAAATGATAAGACTAACAACAATCCAGCACTGACAGCATTCAGTGTTTTGAGAATTGATGTATCAAATGAGAAAACATTTTTATTTCTTTATTTTATTCCCCAATTGAAAGGAGATTGTTGAAAGGAAAGGAATGTTGTCTTTAGGATCTCAAAATGATGCCCTTTCTGAGGTGGTGTTGTGGTTTGTGGTTGGGTTTGAGCACCGTGAGGAAAGTTGTGTGTGCTTAAATGGCTGGGAAGTGAGGGACTGGTGTGGAGTCTGCAAACATGGAAGATAGGACTTAACCAAAATGGCCAAAATTAACAAGACAAGAAACACAAGTGCTAGAAAGGATGTGGAGAAAGGGGAACCCTTTTACACTGTTGATGGGAAGGCAAGTTGGTGCAGCCACTTTGGAAAACAGTGTGGAAATTCTGTAAGAAATTAAAATAGGCCTACCCTATGACCCAGCAATTGCACTAGTGGATATATACTCCAAAGATACAGATGTGGTGAAACGAAGTCCATATGTACCCTAATGTTCAGAGCAGCAATGGCCACAATCACCAAACTGTGGAAAGAGCCAAGATGCCCTTCAACAACAGATGAATGGATAAAGAAGATATGGTTCATATATACAAAGGAGTATTACGTCTCCACCAGAAAAGATGAATACCCAACTTTAGTATCAAAATGGATGTGACTGGAGGACATTATGCTGAGTAAAATAAATCAAGCAGAGAGAGTCAAATATCATACAGTTTCACTTACTTGTGGAGCATAAGGAGCAACATGGAGGACATCAGGAGAAAGAAAGGCAAAGTGAACTGGGGGAAATTGGAGAGGGAGATGAACCACGAGAGACTATGGACTCTGAGAAACAAACTGAGGGTTTTGAACAGAAGCTTTGTGAGCCTGGTGGTGGGTATTAAGGAGGGCACGTATTGCATGGAGCCCTGGATGTGGTGCATAAACAATGAATCTTGGAACACTGAAAAAATAAAATAAAATTTAAAAAAAGAGTAAAATCGAAACTTCAATATCTTTTAAGAACAAATTTGTCTTCAAAATATAACTGGTGTGTATATATGTATATATATAAAATATATATATTTATAAAATATAAAATAATTACATAAATATAAAACACACCAGTTATATTATATATTATATTATATATAATTATATATAATATAATATTATATATTATAGTATATTATATATAAAACACACCAGTTATATGCAGCATATATAATATATATTATAATAGTTATATATAACTATATATATATATATTCCTTCTATAATTGAGTTATGTGAATTGTTTCAAATACTTTGTTTTTTTTTTTTTTTTTTAGATTTTATTGATTTATTTGACAGACAGAGATCACAAGTAAGCAGAGAGGCAGGCAGAGAGAGAGAGGGCCAAGCAGGCTCCCCGCTGAGCAGAGAGCCCGATGTGGGGCTCAATCCCAGGACCGTGGGATCATGACCTGAGCCGAAGACAGAGGCTTTAACCCTGAGCCACCCAGGCATCCCTCAAATACATTGTTAAAAATAGGAGAGGAAGGGTTTTGGATGGCTGGGTCAGTTAAGTGTCTGCCTTCAGCTCAGGTCATGATCCCAGAGTCCTGAGATTGAGCCCCAAGTAGAGCTCCTTGGAGCCTATTTTTCCCTCTCCTCCCGGCTCATGCTCTCTCTTGCTCTCTCTGTTGCTCTTTCTGTCTCTCTCTCAAACAAATAAAATCTTAAAAAATAATCAGAAAGAATGCAAAAGATCCTTTCAATTTTTCTCGTATTATTTCTATATTGTTTCATTAAACTACTGCCTAATATTTTCACATTTGGAGAATTTTGCAGAGTGTAAAAGAAAAATGCATAGCCTTCTTAATTCAAAAAGATACTGGCAAGTAATTATATTAACAAATAGGATAGGTTCAAGTTTATTTAGATTTAAATAAAATGGTATAAGGAATTCACTTGGAAATAAACAATCTTGATGATTTTCTATCAAATTTCCCTACAGTCTTACATATTCTAAGGATGACATAATGCCACAACAATGCACTGGAGCTATGAAAATAATTCAGCAAGAACTAGTTGAAGAAAAACTATCTGAAGCAAAAACAGTTTTTTTAAGGCAGTGAAGAAAGTGGGACAAAAGAAGAACAAACAAACAGAAAAACATTTAGAAACACATACCTAAATGAAAATAATATTTTTGAAGACTCCATTGTCTTCACACTCTGGTATTATATAATTGAAATATTTGTATTGGAAATCATAGTAATGTTACATAATTTGAAGAAAATAGACTGAATTAAACATGTTAGGTCACTATCTTAGCTCCACCATGTACTAAAAAGGAACCTACTTAAGTTTCAAGGTTCTGCTGGATGGAATGGTTAAAATTTTCTTTCAGCCTAGTGTGGTTGGGAAATAAAAATGAGATAAGCTATGAAAAGTGCTTACCATGGGTCTGACCCACAGTAATTATTTGAAGGTAAATGCAAGGTATGTGTAAATGTTTACTATTAAAAAGCAAAGGCCTAATAACACCTCAGCTTGGGTAAACTTATTGGAATTATTCATACCCTACCTCTCAATCAAGGTTGTAAGATCATACTTTTTCTGCTATCAGTGCTGAATGTGAACACTTTTCTTTGTAGATAGAGAAGAAGAGACTGAATTTTAAGCCATCCTAAATCAAACTTACCTGTGAATGAAACTAGGTAGAATCTTTTTAAAGATTTTTAAAATTAATTAATTAATTAATTAAATTTCTTTTTGAGAGTAAGAACAAGAGAGCAAGCATGCCTGCATGAGCCGGCAGAGGGAGAGGGAGAATGAGAGGAAGGCTCACCTCTGAGCAGGGAACCTGCAGGTTCCCTGATGTGGGGCTTGATCCCTGAACCCTGGGATCATGACTTGAGCCAGAGGCAGACAGACACTTAACCAACTGAGCCACCCAAGCCCCCAAGACTACGTAGATATTTTGTACAAGATCACATCAATATGCAATTAGAGCACAATATAGTATGAAAAAACCATGATAAGACTAAACTAGAAATATTGATAAAGGAAAAAATGGGGAGTTCAATTATACAAAAATGACAAGAAAAACAGCAACTAGAGTAAAAATAAGGAGTTTTCTCATCTATAGTACAGAAGACAATCAAGCAGTCTCTCAAAACAAGTATGATTATATGAGAAAATTTTTATCCATGTTGAGTGAAAAAAGGAAAAGAAAATATATATATAGTTTGTAAAATTATACATACACATCCCTCCTATATAACTCTGTGATCCTAATATTAGTCTAGGCATTTTTCAAAATGAAACAGAGTATTAGTTTACCATTTTGACTAAACTGATTATTGTTTATCAACAATTCAATAAAATACATGATCCTATGAATAGTGTATCTGTTACTGCAAATCTATGAATGCACATTTTTTTAAAAGCCTGTAATATACCTAGAAACTTTATCTGAAATCAATTAACTGGACTTATTTTCTTACCTCTTAAACCACACAAAAAGACAAGACTGTGTTTATTCTCCATTACAATGACTTGTCATCTATGAATTATTTATTGATCATGCGATAAGAAAAAAATATGGAATATCAGTATTCTTGTTTGTCCTAATGTGTCATTTTTAATGACAAAATAAATAATTGTTTATGTTGGAAACTAAAGCAATGAAATGAAAACTGCTTTTCTCTGCTGCTATCACATATTTACCCACTTCTGTTTACCAGATATGAAATGAGGAGCAACGGCTGTTCAAGACCATCTTTTATTCATAGGTCAAATTTTCATGTACTTTACATTTTTGTATTTCTTTCTTTCTAAAAAAAAAATCATTTGCTTCAAAGTTATATTAGAGTATATTGAACTAGTTTATGAATAATCTTTTATCACCATTGATTATGCATATGAAACAATAGAATATTGGTAAGTACAGTGTATTCACTTGCAAAGTTATGTCTAGAGTTATTTAAAAATCCAATCCAATCCATTTTTTAATGATCTTAAAAGGTTATATTTATTTGTTTTCTTTCAAGGCCACAGTTATGACTATTCTATAATCTAAAAGGTAAACACATGATAAATCAATCTTCCACAGGAACCAACTTCAGCATCCTTATTTTATTTTTATTTTGTTGAGTACCCATAATTCAAAAAACACTCTTATTTCACACTTCTTTAAAAAAAGCAATTAGTTTTTTCTTCATAAACTTGTGTATGAGTAGCAATAAAAAAACTCTATTTCTCAAGGGTAGAAAATTATTTGAGGGAGTAAATATACTAAGAATTAGGAGATTATCCTTCTCATGATATTTTAACATCATAATTCCTTATCTTACCACTAAGCTTTCTTCATGTTTTATTATGGCATTTATAAAATTACTCTTCTCTGTTTACCTTATTTACTTACTTAACTATAAATTCCTTATTCATAATTACACACAGTATTTGACACATGATAGGAATTCAATAACTGTGAGCTAAGTTGGTAGGTAATTATCTTATTTTTTGTTAGGAATAACAAAAGAATACTTAAATTGATTTATTAAATTTTTCTGATCCTCTTGAAGAAAATGCTGCACGGCCAGTGTATATAAAGTTTTAGAGCTATGGGGAGTCTTAGGAATCACCCAGCCTGAGCATCTCATTACACAGGAGGTATCTGGAGCCCAGGGAAGTCATGGAGCTAGCTCGGTATCATGTAAGTAAAATTAGAGCTGGAACTGTGTCTGAAACCTCCTGACTCATCAATCAAATACCCATTCTGAATGTCATACTGGCTTTCCAAGCTCTGTATGTAAGCTTTATTTAAGCTCTGCTTGCCTTGATCAATCTAATTCCTTCTCTATCTCCCTTTCTCTCCCTCTCTCTAGCAACAGAGTTAAAATAAATATCAATTTAACTGGTCTGGATTGATGTATAGGCCAGTTAGAATGGTATAGTGTCTTGGGTTGTTCTCAAGACCAATAAATACTGCCAGGAAGGTGTTGGTTAAAATAACTTTGATCAAAGGCCAAATGAATTACTTTTTATTCTAAATATTAATGTATGAATGAATGACTTGAAATATAACTTCCCACATATTCTTATATTACTTTACATTAGACATTTAAATAGTAAAATACAAGTGTTGATTAATTTTTATCATGTCCTAATATAGGATCTTTTACAGTTGTATATGGTTAAAGCTATCAAACTAACAAAAACCTTTAGAAATGCTAATACTAAATGTGTTTATATATATATGTGTGTTTATATATATATAATGTATGTATACATATAAATGTGTATATATATAAATTTATATATGATATAATATATATTTTATAACCAATAATATATGATAATTATATCATGATAGGATACTAAAACAGATAAAATTTTATAGATGTAACTATGTAAGTTTTATATATTATATACATTGTAATTAAATATATGTAATTCCATCATGATATTCATCATTTATGATATATAATTATATGACATTATATAATACTTGACTATAAATTATACATAATAATTAACAATTACATACATTTCATTTCTGTTTTTTCAAATATGAATACTGAGTTTAAAGATACTTTTAGCATTAATTTTTTTTCCTACCAGTCATTCATTCTCATTTCACCATTTTACTGAACACTTAACATCAAACTGCAATTTAATGTAGTCTGAGTTCTCTATCATGTTGCAATATTTCTGGGGCTTAGTGTTTAGTTAGGAAAGAATTTTCAAATGTATTATTAATTACAAAAAGCATATAAAATGTCCATAATTGAATAAAGATATTCTAGAAGCAAAGACTTCCTTTATTTTTAAAATTGCTTTATTACTTTTAGTAAGTTTTGTGGAAAAAGCATAAATTCATATACAAAATGCTCTGTCAAGTGAAAAAATATGTGGGTATATCAATACTAAATTTAATTGCTTCTTCACACAATAATTCACACTACACTTAGTCCATTACATGCATTAATACCATGATTTAAAATATACTTGGCATTGTCAATGTTTCTTGAACCTGCTCTAACCATTTAATAGAAGTTTAAAATAGTACATGATATATAATCAATGCCTAGATGACTCATATATTTACATGAAAAACACAAACACGAATCAAATACAGATTCAATATAAAGGAGCAAACACCATTGCTGAATTATTTATCAATGCAAATGACTTTCTGCTGAAAACTATTTCTCCTAATTCTATTCCTCAGAACTTCAATAAATAACATACTTCTAAATATTAGAATCATCCATTTATAGGATTGCATTTTTAAAAGCCATCTAGAGTTTATTCTCCAGGAGAAGAAGCGATACTTGAAACATGAGGATAAAATGTATGATTACAAACAATATTAAGTTAGGTATATTCATAAAGCATGTACAAAATAAACAATAGAACTATGAATTTGTAAAATGAAAGGGATGAGACGGAATGTAGATCAAAACATAGCATGTGAAATAAACTATTAAGGTGTGAAGAGAGTAATATAAAAGACAGGGCACACATTTTATTTAGGGACAAAACAGTCTCGGGTGTGTTCCAAGCCTCTCTCATGGATGTGGCCTGTTCTCGTGAAGGCGGCCCATAGAACAGCGTGATGGCTTTGACTCCCACCTCTGCCTCCATGGCGGGACTGCAGTGTGAAAGTACACCAGCCTTTGTGTTTGCACTTCTCGGTGGGGCGGGGAGGGGGGAGTGTGTCCATTTATGTAGGTTTTTAAGATTTTTCCAAAGCTCTGCGATTCAGAAGATGTGAAATGTGAACTATAGGCCTAATGTTACCAGATCACCTTAAAGTCACACGTGAGGACTTACATGGGTTGAATGTTTGCTGTTCTGAACAGTGTTCTGTATCCTTTAAGACTGATCTCTGTACATATAATACACCACTTTGACACCAGATCTTCAAAAAAAAAAAAAAAATTTGCTCTTGGAGAGCAACTGCTTCTGTACAGTTTTCACTTACACTTGCCCCCATGAGTCTAGGCAGGCCTATAATGACTGACCAATTTTTTTCACACCCCATAAATTACCCTCCATCAAAAGCACACACAAGTGCCCACGGTTAAAACTGTTGAGAGAGACTGTGTATGTCCTTTGAGTACACATTAAAATATAAAATTACACCTGATGCTAGAAAAAAGGAATTTTCTCAGGTTCTTAAAGTGTCTATTCAGTTTGATGTGGAGTAAGGTAAACTGGATACAATTTAGTCACAACAAGGTTGCCAAATAGCATCAGGACTCCTTTGTGTTCAAACCATGGTTACCATGGAATCTGAATACGTGGCACTTGATTGGTCTTGAAGGTGCCAAATCCATAAGCTCACTCCTACAGAGGCTGTTTTGATTTATTTCTTAAATAACGCAGAGTTAAAAATCACAGCAATCGAAAGAAACTATATATCAAAAAAGGTTCCCATTAGGTTCCTAACTACCTATATATGCACTTAGAAAATTGACACTTTCCTAAAAGCTACATTTGTGATAGCTCTAACTGATCATGTTACATAAATGGTAATCTTGTACTTCATTATGTGAAGTCTGAGGAATATTGTTATTAGACTACAGTTGGTATAGAGTTGTCTGATGTAGTCAATATTTAAAAAAAAAAAAAAAAGCCTGAAGTGAAGTTTCACTGCTACCTGACAGTTACAAACAACAAACAGATTGCGACCTGGTTCAGGGCCGTGGCATGTTGCCTGCTTTCTGGTGAGAGCCATTAGACAGGCAATGCCGGTGTTACTACCCCCTTGGACCTTAACACCACTCCCTCTCAGACCAGAGAAATTACATCCAAGGGAATTCAGGAACCAGAGGGCCATGGGTTCTTTTCTGTTGATATATATATAAAATTTATATACATATATATTTTTTTCATTTCAAGTTGACATTCATATGTTACATCTATTTTGAGATGAAAGCAAACAGAAGTAAAATTTTTAAAAATGACTTTATAGTCTTTGTTTATTCTGTGAATTGCAATCTCATTGCCTTTTAGTTACTGAACCAACTTCAAATGACTACCAACTCTGTAATACAATGGTTAAAAAAAAAAGAAAAGAAAAGAAAAGAAAAAGAAAAAAAAAACACAACTATTTCTAGACCCAAGTTCAGAATCCAATGTTTTTAGGGGGAAGCTATTGCAAATACATCATCATATAAAACTATTAGTATTTTATGATCATTTTCAACCACAATGTTGTTAGCTATCCTTTTTTAAATAAAAATACAAAACTAGGATTTTCATGAAAGGCTAAATTTAATATGACAAAGAGGTAGAATGAGGATAGGGTCCTCAGCCTGCATAGACTTTCCCCGGGTGACAGTCGTCTCTAATTGCAGAAGTACATGCATGGACAATGCCTTATGGTTTTTCTTATTTCTTTTCCAAATCCTTTCTGTATCTCTAGATCCAACCACTCCAAAATACACCTTTAGGTGTTTCCTCTTTGATGGAATAAGAAAAGAAGCAGTTAGATTGAACATACCAAAGATGTTATCTCCTCTAACCTACATATGAGCAAATGCCAAGTTTACAAACAAGATCTGTTGCCAGGATGAGTGATCAAAGAATTACACTCTACAGAGCCTTCCACTTCATTAATTTCCATTTTGTAATTTATTTTATCAGTATATTTCTAAATCTACCCATTCTGCCCATTTGCTACTCATGTGGAATCTCAGTCAAGCAGTTAATTGAGAACTGATGCTCTAGATGATATAAAAATGTATCAATTGAATTATCTCTTTTGCTCCCCTTTGACAAAGTAACTAAAAAATGTGCAGATGCAAATGTCAAGTACTGAAATAAAAGAACCTAACGCCATGTTGGAGAATGATGGCAGCAGCATCAAGGGTACTGCCAGTCCATTGTGGCTAGCAGTGCACACAAAGCACAGCCTGGGACAATCTGTCACTGTTGAAATGCCAACCACAAAATGTTCTGCCATACTGGGATAGTGAAGCAAGACTCCTTGTTAGATATAGACTTCTTTTGTGTTTAAATGTAATCAAACTATTTTATTATTTTTATTTTTTCTGTTCTCTTTCAATTCAGGAGTCAGTAGAGTGTACCGTATCATTTCCTACAGCTCCTGCTGTTTTAAAAACTACCTTCCCCAAAATTTTTGTATTACTCCTCTAAAGTTCCATATTTAATACTACTATCCTGAACTACTTATTAAAACATTTCTTACTGTGTATGATTAAAAATATAAAACTTTTTATTATAGCCTTTTGAAGTTTCAGCAATGTTGAATATTTCTGAATTCTTTAAGCATATCAAAAGCTCTGACTTCAGTTATCTTTTTTTTATAATAGGACAACTAATGCCTATGCACAGACTAGCTTAACTTTCATACTGAAACTGTCATATTCTTCCATTTGTCACCCAATTAAACAAGCGCCCGAGAGCACTGATAAGCACACCACGCTAAAACTCAACAGACTCAGGAGTAATTAGAAAGACAGAAGTGGATTGCTTGTTTCAACTGGCCATTACAGAAACAGTTCTGCTGTCATTTCTTTCTTCCTTTCTTTCTTTTCCCAAAAATATAATTGGCTTTGCTCACAGAGAAAAAGTTTGGATAAACCCAAATTCTTTAGGAACTGATTATCACTAAAAATGAGCACTAAAAGGACTTCAAACAAACAAAAATTATATGAGAAAGAGGAATCTTATAATCCACGTGAATTACATCCATATTATTAAAATTCTAAGAGCCAAGGGGAGAAAATGCAATAAATTGGACAAATCGCTCAGCAATACTGCAATCACACTCTACAGTGCTGCCCTCTCCTACCTTTTTTTTGTTGTTGTTTGTTTTTTTAAGGTTGAAACACGGCCTGGGGATTATAATTAATATAATTATTTATCACAAAAAATGAATGGCAACATGACAAAAAGCTTAAACATTTTTAAAGTATATGTGTATTTCCTGGGATAGAAATAAAAAAATAAAAATCCAATGTGAACTCTCACTGCAATTCTTGTTTTTCTCTTTTATTACTCGCCCCCAAATCTTAATCCCCATTATATTATTTCTTCCTATTTATTCGTTTCAGAGATCAGAATTCCATAAGGATTTTTGTATATCCATGGTACCTCTGGGAGTTCATGGAGCTTTATTGGCAACAAGCATTTCCCAGATGCAGTCTGAAGACCACATGTACGCATGTTTATAAAACACCAAGTCTATAAACTTTGAATCTCTGGAGGGGCTCTTTAGCCATACAACCAGGAGATTCTTAGCCATAGTAGACATTGAAACCTACCAAGCTAGTAAAGGAAAATTAAAAAAAAAAAAAAAAAAAAAGATTCCTCAGTGGGTATACAATCTCAAATTATGTGTTTTCCTTATTCCTTACAAAAGATTACAAAAGAAAATCCCTTTTCATTCATTTTCATTAAACATTGGTAGGGGAAATTTCTTTTTAAAGATTTTATTTATTTATTTGACAGAGAGAGAGAGAGAGATCACAAGTAGACAGAGAGGCAGGCGGGGGCGGCAGGTGGGGGGGAGGAAGTAGGCCCCCTGCTGAGCAGAGAGCCTGATGTGGGACTTGATGCAGGGCTCGATGTGGAGTTTTATGTGGGGCTCGACCCCAGGACCCCGAGATCATAACTTGAGCCAAAGGCAGAAACTTTAACCCACTGAGCCACCCAGATGCCCCTGCTAGGGAAAAATTTTTAAAGGGATTCATTCCGAACAAACTAATTTTGACTAACTTTACATTTTATAAAAAGGCTTTGTTCTAATTATGTCCTATGGAAGATTTTTAAAAGTAAAAATATAAGCTACTCTGCACTTTAAAACAATTATAATCTCACCTTTTCTTGGTTCAGTTGATGTACATATTATCTTTATAATATATTGATTATAAAGGTATTTGCCCATGCATTACACGGGACCTGCTGAGAATGACTGAGCTGTTATTTCAGATATATTTTATTGAGATGTAATTTCAGCTGTTTAGGTTGGGAGGGAACATCCAACAGTTACATCTCATTATAACTTTATTTTTATCTGTTGATATAATTATTGTGACTCCTACAACCAGTCCTTTCTGTCTCCCCGAAAGTCTATCTCCAAGACTTATCAGTGAAGAAGTCACATAAGGAGGCTGGGTGGATCTGTTTCTGAAGTTTCTTCCTTATTTTCCCTTTTTTTAAAGATTGTATTTATTTATTTGACAGAGTGAGAGAAATCACAAGGAGGCAGAGAGGCAGGCAGAGAGACAGGGGCAAGCAGGTTCCCCACCGAGCAGAGAGCCCGATGAGGGGTTTGATCTCAGGACCATGAAATCATGACCTGAGCTGAAGGCAGAGGCTTAACCTACTAGGCCACTCAGACATCCCTGTTTCTGAATAGTTTCTCAGTGAAAACATGGAGGATTTCTTCATATTAAAAAAAAAATTAACATGGACTTTAGGAATGAAAATTATAAAATCTTAGATTACTCAGACATCTCTATTTGCTTTTAAGTTTTCTGACATATTGTAGTTTAGTCTATTGAAAAATAACATTAAGATTTTCAAAAGTGATATATTTCAAAATATAAACATCCATTTTACACTTAATTATATGGTGACACTAGATTTTCAAGCAGAGAAAATGAAACAATTAGGTTACCAGAAAGGGAACCAAATAGCAGTTATGAAGTTGGTTTCTATTTCCAGCTTTGTCACTTGCTTAATGTATAAATATCTCCACATATAAAAATAAAAATACCTGCATTACTTAGGGAAAAATGGATTTTATAACATTACTTGTGACTCTTACAGTCCTGGATTTTAGTTTCAGGGAAGTTTTTTTAAATTACTGAATCAATTTTAATACTTGTAATTAGTCTATTCAACTTTGTATCTTTGTGTTTAGTCTTGGAAAGTAGTGCGTTTCTAGTAATTTACCCATTTTTCTAGATTATTCTATATGTTAACATATTGGATAATGTTCATATTAATCTTTTATCCTATGTATTTCTGCAATGTCAGTAGTACCGTCTCCTTTTGGAAAAGGCCTGTGTTAACAATGAACTCCCTGCTTAGAACTGTTTGTGTTGTGTTCCATACCTTTTGAAAACTGTGTTTCCATTTTATCTCTAAGTAATTTGATTTGCTCTTTGTGTTGAGAAAATTGGAAAGCCTCACGCAAAAGAATAAAAATGGACCACTACCTTACTCCATATATGAAAATAAATCCTAAATTCATTAAAGACATATATACTGGAAACCATAAAAATCTCAAGAGAAATAATAGGCAGTTACTCCTTGACATTGGTCTTAACAATTTTGTTGAACCCAGACAAAGGCAACAAAAGCTAAAATAAACAAATGGGATTATACTAAACTAAAAAACTTTCAAACAGTGAAGAAAACAAAACAAAAAGAAAAGCAACTTACTAAATAGAAGATACCAGCAAATCACACATCCAGTAAGTGGTTAAAAAAAAAAAAAGAAGAACTTACACAACTTAATGTAAAAAACAATTTAAAAGTGGGCAGTCACCTCAGTTGGTTAAACGTATGCCTTTGGCTTGGGTCATGATCCCAGGGTCTTGGGATCCAGCCCCTAGTTAGGCTGTGTGCTCATAAATTAAATATATATTTTCAAAAGAAATCATGCAAATGACCAACAAGCACATTAAAAGATGCTCAACATCACTAATCATCATAGAAATGCAAATCAAAATCACAATGAGATATCACCTCAAATAGACTATTACCAAAAATAACAAATGTTGGTGAGGATCTGGAAAATTCCCATGTCAGTGGATATGTAAATGCAAACAGCCACTATGGAGAAGAGTATGGAGGGTCCTCAAAAAAAAAAAGAAAAAGTACTATGTATTTCAGAAATTTCACTTCTGAGTATTTATCGAAAGAAAATGAAAACAACACTTTGAAATGATATGTGGACATCTATATTCACTGTGGTACTGTTTACACTAGCTCAGTTATGTAAGCAAAATAAGTATTGATCCACAAATTAGTGGAATGGATAAAGAAAATAGATATAGGTAGGTAGATAGATGATAAAGAGAAAAAAAAAGATAGATGGATAGGAGTATTACTCAACCATAGGAAAGAGTGAAATCTTGCCCTCTGTGACAACACGGATAGACGTACGTTAAAGGAAATAAATCAGACAGAAAGAGAAATGCCATATGATTTCACTTCTATGTGAAATCTAAAAAACAAAACAAAAACAAAACAGAAACAGACTCATAGGTACAGGAAACAAACTGTTAGCTACCACAGGTGGAAGGGGTTGAGGGGTAGGTGAAATAAGTAAAGATTAAGAAATACAAATTTCCGGGAGCCTGGGTGGCTCAGTGGGTTAAGCCGCTGCCTTCGGCTCAGGTCATGATCTCAGGGTCCTGGGATCGAGTCCCGCATCGGGCTCTCTGCTCAGCGGGGAGCCTGCTTCCTCCTCTCTCTCTCTCTGCCTGCCTCTCTGCCTACTTGTGATCTCTCTCTGTCAAATGAATAAAATAAAATCTTTAAAAAAAAAAAAAAGAAATACAAATTTCCAATTATAAAATAAATAAGTCATGACAATGTAACGTACAACATAGGAAATATAGTCAGTAACATTGTAATAACATTTTACAATGATGGATGGTAACTAGACTTCTCATGGGGATCATTTTGTAATGTATAAAAATATTGAATCACTGTAATTTACTCCTGAATAACAGGATATTACATATCAAATTTACTTCAATAAAAACTTAAACCCTATCCAAATACAAATATAGGTGTTTGTTATAGAAAAGGGAACTGCAGACTCCACAGTGTAATCCTCATATTAGTCCAGTTTTTATAAATGATGTGGCAAAGTTTCCAGTTATCAAAAATGATGCATTTTATCCATGTTGACAGATCTGAGATGAAGAACTGCACATAAGAACTGCCTTTGAGGGGCGTCTTGGTGGTTCAGTAGGTTAAAGCCTCTGCCTTCGGCTCAGGTCATGATCCCGGAATCCTGGGATCAAGCCCCACGTGGGCTCTCTGCGCAGCGGGGAGCCTGCTTCCCTCTCTCTCTCTCTCTGCCTGCCTTTCTGCCTACTTGTGATCTCTGTCTGTCAAATAAATAAATAAAATCTTAAAAAAAAAAAAGAATTCCCTTTGATATGTGTGAGTACTTAACATGTAAGATTTTCTAGGAAAGACAATCTATACATATATATATATATAGAGAGAGAGAGAGAGAGAGAGAGAGAGAGAGAAAATTAAGCAGCCTCTTAAAATTTAGATCAAATTAATCAACAGCATTTGCTTTAAAATTTATATAGATTGAATTTAAAGTAAGCAAATATTTAAAAAGATGAGTTATGTGGAAATATCTGAGTCATATTTTATGATATAATTTTAAGACCCAAAGTCAATATAAGGATATTCAAGTTATTCTAAAGTTTTTACCTCTTTAATCTTGTAGAACTAAACTAATTTAAAAAAAATCTTTTGTTTCTAGTCCTGAGAATCATATACAAAAATATCGTTATCAAATCATGTTTTCCCCCATCAACATTTCTTGAACTTTAGAATCTAAATAGGGAAACCTGAGTTCTAGTCCTAAATCTAGTCCTTCCCTTTCCTTGAAAAAATAATCCAAAATCAACTGGTCTTAATTTTCTTACATATAGGAGATATTTTAAGAAATGACCTCTAAATCCCTTTGATTAACTCCACATCCTGTTTTAAATAGAGATGGAGGAGGAGGAAGATGAAGCAAATTGATTCTTCTCCTTTTCATTTTCTTTTTTTCTTACTATAGTCTATTTTCTTTTTTTGACTCTCATTGAGTCCCTCTAGGAAACATTAATTGAAATTTACTTATATGTGTAAATTTTTGAGAAAATTAATACATTTATATTAATACCTTTACATGTAAAAAATTGTTTATTAGTTTAGCTATTCTTTAAGGAGTTACCTCCATATAACTAGTGTTGGGTACATTCTTGTTTTTTGTATATTTATCTTCACCAAGATACTTCATTAAATTTGTATATTTTATCTTCTCTCTCTCTCTGCTTATGTCATCAACAAAAATTTTAGATATATACCACTGCCCAGATTTCAATTTAATTAAATTTAGGTTTGTAATTTATTTATTTAGAATATTGATTTTCAACCTCTACTCCACATTCAAATCACCAGAGATACTTTAAAATATCACTACCCTTAGAAATTTTGACACCCCTCTGTCTCTAGTTGGAACGTGGGAGGCACTGAGATTTTTAGAAAGCTATCTGGAGAATTGTATTTTTTTTTTATTCTTTTAAGCATTTCTTTAAATTACCTAGAGAATATTTTTTTATAAATTTCATTTATTTATTTGAAAGACAGAGATCACAAGTAGGCAGAGAAAGAGACGGGGAAGCAGGCTCCCCACTGAGCAGAGAGCCTGATGCAGGGCTAGATCCCAGGACCCTGAGATCATGACCTGAGCTGAAGGCAGAGGCTTTAACACACTGAGCCACCCAGGCACCCCAATCTGGAGAATTTTAACATGTTGCTACTGGTGTTGAGAAACACTGGTTTCAAATTCACTTGATCTTTAGTCAAATGATTTTAATAAAATCTAGTTGATTTTTTCTTTTGCTGACTGTAGGCTTTAGTAGCATTGGCTGCTGAACTTTATTGTATGCCTTTCCAGCCTGTATTGATATGATCTTGTAGGTTTTTCTTGATAAATCACTGATTTAGTTTTCCAATAAACATTTTCAGTTTAAGTGTGGACTTTTGGAATCTTAAATTTATAAGAATATCCCTTCTAGACAGCCTGTCTTGGACAGTATTTGAACTTTATCGTTTGTAATTTCTACCCATTAGACTAAATCCCAAAGAGCTCAGATCCATGCAATTCAGCAAATACTATCAAGGCAAAAGTTTATCACAGTGTCCTGTGCTTACATGGTTTCTTTTTTACCATTGTTTCAGAATTTCTTTTTTTGTCAACTTTTGGGATCATGAAAGAATGTGTTGTTTTTAATTTCACTTGCTGCTTTGTTATTTTCAGTTTTCAATGGGAGATCTGCATTATCTCTTGCCATATAAGAAGGCCTTGACATTCTTAACACATTGCATTAACTTACTTTTTTTAATATTCACTCTTTTTGTTTTATTTGCTTTTCTGTTGATTTTAATGGGGAAATACAATCGGTTCACTTTGCCTTGCAGTGGTATTCTTGATTTGAATTTTTCCTTTTTATGTTAGTATTGCTTTCTTCTTTTCCTTTTTTCTCTACTTTTGCCTCAATCTTACTGAGTTAGTCAAGTTTTTATTTATTTATTTATTTATTTATTTATTTATTTCCCTGGTTTATTTTCTGGTTTATAATATCCTGTTGCATCTCTGTCTTCCATTAATATTTACCTTCCCTTTGTCAATACTCAAGATTAAAACTTTCTTCTCAGATATAATTTGAAAAATATATTTCAGCAAAAAATTAATGACTAAAACACCTATTAAGATGATATCTTTTGAGCACATAAATGAGATGAAGAGTACATTAGAAAGAAATGGTAATAGAGTAGGTTGGAAATAAAAGAGGATAAGCAGTCTGGGAAAGGGGAATCTAGAAAGGATTCAAGTGGAAGTTGAGTACTAAGATTTTTAAAAGTGAAGAAACACCATGAGAGTTATGAGACTTCATTAGAAGAACCAAAATAAGAATAATGGGTATAACAGATAGAAAAGAAGAAAAGAGGGCAGACAGGCTATTTAAATAAATGACAGCTGATAATTTCCCAAATATTGAGAAAGAACTAGTTATACAGGTTAATAGATAACCTTACTATCTTAATGCAAAAAGACCCTCTCTGAGAGTTGAAGCTGTCCAAAGTCAGTGATAAAGAAAGAATCTAAAAGGCAACCAGAAAAAAATAAATAAATAAATAAAGCAACTAACAAAAGAACACCCACAGCAGAAACTGTACAGGCTAGGAGATAGTAAAATGATATATTCAATATGTTAAAGATTAAAAATTGCCAACAATGAATTCTCTGTCCAATAAAGTTATCCTTCAGATACAAAGGAAAAATAAAATTTTTCTCAGACAAACAAGAGCTAAGGGAGTTCACCACTACTAGGCCTACCTTATAAGAAATGTTGAAAGGAGCTCTTCGATCTAATGAAGAGAAAAAAGTCCACAAAACTTTGAGTGAGGTGCTAACAGAATTAGAAAATTGTAACTCTTTTAGAATAGAGTTTTAAACACTTACGAATTGCATAAGGTTAAAAGAAAAAAAAGCATTAAAAATGTAGCTACTGCATCTTGGTAACCAAACTCAGCATTAAAAGGGAAAATTTATGACAACAAAAATATAAAAGGGGAGTAAGAAAATGATAAAAACTACATGAGCAAATGATGGTAAGTTGTTATCATCTGTTGAAAGAGGACCATTTTATCTATGAAGCATTTTACAAAGTTCATGGAAACCACAAGACAATAATCTAGAGCAAAAACATAAAACAAAAACAAAAAAAAAAGGAGAAAATGAGCAAATCATCATAGAAAACCACCAACTTTTAAAGGTACCAACACTAGAGAAAAGAAAAATGGAGATACAAAACAACTAGAAAAAAAGAAAGATAACATGGCATATATCAGCAATCACCTTAAATGTAAACAGAATGAACACATCAGTTTAAAAGCAAAAGGTGGCCAGACAGATTAAAAAAACAAAACCCAACTATATGCTGCTTTCAGAAAACTCTTTTCAACTCCAAAGAAAAACATAGACTCAAAGTGAAAGCGTGGAAGATGACACTTCATGCAAACAAAGCACGTATAGTCATGCTTTTACCAGAAAAAGTAGACTTCAAGCCAAAAATAGTAAGAAGAAAAAAAGAGGGTGATTATATAATGATAAAGTGGTCAGTACATCAAGAAGATAAAACAATCACAAATATATAGAGTTCCAAAATATACTAAGCAAATACTAACAGATCTTAAAAGAGAAAGAGACAATGATACAATAATAGTAGGGGTTTCTGTACCTCCTTATCAGTAACCGATAGACCATCCAGAAAGAAAATCATTATAGCAATGGAGTCACACTTTATAACAAATGGACTAACAGACATATATAGGACAGTCCATCCGTCAGCAGCAAAAAACACATTTTTTCTTAAGTATATTTAAAACATTCTCCAGGATAGACCATATGATAGACCATGAAACTAATCTTAATAAATTAAAGAAATTAGAAATCATACCAACTATCTTCTCTGAAAGGTTTCTAGCTTATAGAAATGTATGCATATATTAAGAAATCAGAAAGACCCCCAAAATAACCTAATTTTACATTTTAAAGAACTAGAAAAAAGGAACAAATTAAAACCAAATATAATAGAAGAAAATAATAAAAATCAGAGCAGAGATAAACAAAATAAATATCAGAGAAACAATGGAAAAGATCAACAGAACTAAAAACTGCTTCTTTGAAAATAGAAACAAAGTGGACAAACCTTTAACTACACTTAGGAAAAAAGGGAGAAGTTTCAAATAAATAAAAATGATGGAGAAGATATTACAACTGATACTATACAAATACAGATAATGATAAGACTACAATGAACAATTGTACACCAACAAATCTTATACCTAGAAGAAATGGATGTATTTGCATAAATAAAAACAACCTACCAAGACTGAGTCAGAAAAAAAAAAGAAAATCTGCATAGACCAATGACGAGTCAAGAGATTGAGTCAGTAATTAAAATCTCCCACAACAAAGAAAACTTCAGGACCAGTGAATTTCACTTGTGAATTACACCGAACATTTAAAGAAGAATTAACATCAATCCTCCTCAAAACTCTTCCAAAATATTGATGAAGAGGGAACACTTCCAAACTCAATCTACGAAACTGGCATTATCTTCATACCAAAGTCAGATAAGGATATCACAAGAAAAACAACAACAGTAACAATAACAACACTACAGACCAATACGCCTGATGAATATAGAAACAAAAATTCTCAACAAAATATTAGCAAACAAACTTCGAGAACAGATCAAAAGAATCTTAAATTATAACCCAGTGGGATTTATCCCTGGCATGCAAAGATGATTCAACTAATACACACAAAAGTCAATTAATGTACTTCATCACATCACTAAAATAAAATAAAATAAAATCACATGATCATATCAATAGACACACACAGAAAACATTTAACAAAATGCAATATCCTTTCAAGATAAAAACCCTTCATAGATTAGTTATAGAAGGAGCATACCTCAACATAATAAAGGTCATATATAATAGATCCACTTCTGACATTATACTCAGTGGAGAAAAATTGAAAAGACTTCCTCTGAGATCAGGTAAAAGATAAGGGTTGCTCACCCTTCTCATTCCTATTCGATATAGTATTGGAAGTCCTAGCTAGAGCAATTAGGCAAGTCAAAGAAAGAAATGGCATACAAATCAGGAAATAAGTAAAAATTTCACTATTTGCCAAAAATATGACCTTATATATAGAAAAAATCCCAAAGCTTCAATAAAAAACTGCTGGGGTGGGGTGCCTGGGTGACTCAGTCAGTTAAGTGATGGACTCACCTTCTGCTTGAGCCATGTTCTCAGGGTTGTGGGATCAAGACCCCTATAAGGCATGCAGCCTGCTTGGGATTCCCTCTTCCTCTGCCCCTCCCTGCCCTGTTCACACACACTCTCTCTCCCTCTTTCTCTCAAAAACAAAACAAAACAAACAAACAAAACTACCTGATGGAATTGATAATTTCAGTGAAGTGGCAGGTTATGAAATCAACTCACAGAAATCAGTGGCATTCCTTTACACTAATAATGAAACATCGGAAAAGGAAATTTAAAAAACAAACAAACAATCCTATTCACAAAGCATCAAAAGCAATGAAATACTTGGGAATGAATGTAACCAAAGAAGTGAAATGTATCTACAATGTAAAGTGTAAAACTTTGTTGAAAGAAACTGAAGAAAACACAAACAAATGAAAAGTCATCCTGTGTTCATGGATCAAAGAATAAGCATTGTTACCCAAGGCCTTAAAACAGCCATATGATACCAAAGCCATCTACAGATTCAATGGGCTCCCCATCAAAATACCAAAAAAAAAAACTCTTCACAGAAACAGAAAAAGCAATACTTGAAATTTGTGTGAAACCACAAGAGACCCAGAATAGCCAAAATAATCCTGAGAAAACAAAAAACAAAAACAAACCAAAGTTGGAAGTATCACACTCTGATTTAAAAAAAAATATATGATATTGGCATAGAAACACAGACCAATGAAATAAGAGACAGCATAGAAAAATGGACCCCTATTTCACATTGCTCACAAGAATTATCTCAAAAATGGATCTAAGACCTGATACCACATAACTACTAGAAGGAAATATAGGGAAGAAACTCATTGATAACTGGTCTTGGCAGTGATTCTTTTGGATATGTTGTCAAAAGCACAAAAGCAGAAATCAACAAATAGGACTACATCAAACGCAAAATCTTCTGCACAGCAAAAGAAACAATCAACAAAACGAAACAGTGAGATGATATTTGCAAGCCATACATTGGATAAAGGGTTAATATCCAAAATATATAAAGAAGTTTAAAAAAACTTAACAACAACAACAACAAAAAAACCCACTTTGATTTAAAAATAAGCTAAATAGAGGTTTTTCTCAAGAGAACATCAAAATGACAAACAGGCACATAAAAAGATGTTCAGCATCACTAGTCATCAGGGAAATGAAAATCGAAACTGCAATGAGATGTCACTTCACTCCTGTTAGAACTGCTATCATTAAAAAGAAAAGAGTTGATAGGTGCTGGCAAGGATGTGGTGAAAAGTATATTTTGCACTGTTGGTGGAAATGTAAATTAGTCCAATCACTATGGAAAACTAACTGGAGGTTCCTCAAAAAATTAAAAAAATTAATCCACCATATGATCCAATAATTCTTCTTCTTCATATATACCCAAGGGAAATAAAAACAGGATTTCAGTGAGATATATGTATACCCATGTTTCCTACCACATTATACAAAATAACCAAGATATGGAAACAATTTAAGTGTCCCTCAATGATGAATGGATTAAAAAAAAATATGTGGTATTACATACAATGGAATGTTATTCATCCATGAGAAAGGACGAAATCTTGCTATTTTCAAGAACATGGATGGACCTTGAGCACATTATGCTAGAGTGAGAAAAGACAGGCAGAAAAAGACAAGTGTTAGATGTTATCACTTATGTGTGGAATCTAAAAAAGTCAAGCCTGTAAAAAAACAGAAAGTAAAATGGTAATGGGAAACTGAAGTGTCAGTATAAGATTGATGGTGTTTAAGGATACAAACTGGTAATGAGTGGTAAATAAGTCATAGAGATATAATACTCAGAATAATGAATATAGTCGATAATACAGTACTATAATAATGTGATGTGATAAATATTTCCTCAAAGGCAATCATATTACAATATATAAATGTGATCAAAGTAACATCCTGTGTACCTTAAATTTACAAATTGTAACATGTCAAATTTACCAAATTAAAAAAAAAAAAAAAGAACTGGGAAAAGCTAAAGGCATGGTAAAGAATTGGGAAAAATAACTCAATTTATGTCTTTATATCTTTAGTAAACAATGTTTTTCACAAATCAGTCACAAAATTCTTCAGATACACTGAAGTTCTCCACTTTTTATAATTTTTTTTAGCATGCTTCACTCTTTCACATTTCAAAGCCTTTATTTCCTGCCTGGATTTTCCTTTCTATGTTACTACTCTACTATTTATCCTTCAAGATCCTGATTAAATATTTCTGAGCATTCTTACCAGCTCTCTCAGATAAAAATCGATGAGTGTCCTTGAAGTAAATTTATTTTTGCCAGATTGCCTTTCTCTGTTTAGATATCTGCCTCACCAGATTAAATATCTCAAGGCTAAAAACCATGTCATTTTCATTTATATAGGCCTAATAGCTAGCAGTACTGAGTATATCATAGGTACTAAATAAACATACACTAAATAAGCAAATTAATTGGGTAAATTTGTAAACTTCTAGACAACCTTATTCTAGTGTAGGACATTAAACATTGTATTATATCCAGCAATTACACGATCACATAATATGTGTACATTTTGCTTTAGTTTCCAATTTTATTAATTCAATGAAGAGTAATTAAATGTTTTTGCTAATATTATGTAAGTAAAAATTTAACTTAACTATTAGATGCTTCAAATGTAAAAACTAACAACTGATTTCCATCTAAATAAGCAGAAAGAAAGGTGAATTTTTTTTAATTTAGTAAAAATTGTACATAACAAGTTTTAAAAAGGAATGATTTTTAATTTTTTATCTAGGTCATAATTTTCTCCGGGCATGATTTCATTTTAGATGAGATTTTTCAAACTTTAACTTGGACCAAAGGTGAACTTTTTGAGAGTTTGAACTAAATTGCTTTAGCCATTCTTGAGTTATGTGAAGGTGAGAGTACATTTTTCATGCACCTAACTAAAATAGTCTCCAACCTTTTCTACTTACGTAAGTCACAAATGAATAATGCTATATATTTTAAACTTGACAGTATTATTATATTTCTCAAAGAAACCTCTAAATTTAAAATAAAATAATAATTTTTAAGATGACAAAATTTTCCATTTACGATTCAAAAATTGCTAATAAAGGACTGTAGTTTAAAAGTAAAGAAAATACAATTAAGGTCAACTCAGATTTCTATCTAGATTAGATAAAAAAAAAGGATATAGGACAAATATCAAATTAGTGTAGTATTTCAGGGCAGAAATGTTAGGAAGCTAATGCACTTTAAAGTGCACTTTAAAATGTAAAAGTAATTTAACCTCAACCTTTTACAATCCAGCTGGAGGGAAAGGCAGCAATCTGAAATATGAATTCTATGTCCAGCACATCCTCTAGTGAGTTTTGATCACTTAAACTTTTAGCTCCTCTTTAAGCAGTGTGATGGGAAAAGTATCTATTATCAAGTTGCACAAAATAAATTTGTATTATATATCACATCACAAATTACTTTTTAAGCCTGGCTAAGTCTTAATTAATGCCCTGAGCAAAAGTGTTTCAATTTTAAGATGGACGAATATAATAAAATTATTATAATATAATATGTTATATAATATGCTATTATATATTGACTGTTTAGAATGTTAAAGAAAAAAATATATAATACCATTTTTCAACTTTACATTTATATCAATGTCATATTTTTACATTCATTTAAACTCCAACTTACTGAGAGATGGTTTTGGATCTCTATTCACTGCCTTTGCAGTATCCACCTATTGATAATCCTGTCCTTTATATCAATGTACACAAGTCAGTGATTAAATGAACAAACAGGGAAGGGACAAGCATTGCAACATTAAAAACTAAAAACTATTATCTGTGGAGCATTAGATGTAACAGGCAATAAGAAGCCCTCTAAGCAACTTTGTAGTAGTATTATAAAGTATTGTAAAGAAAGTCAAGAGAGTATTGTAAAGGATTTATCTTGAGATGACATACAAACTTCATTAGAAAGGTAATATAATGAAATCAAGGGGAAGTAACTAGAAAGCTTCACAATGGGAAGCATCTGATCTAGGTTCCCTTCAGGAATGGAAAAAGGAAGGGGTGGGAACCAGAGACATCTGCAGAACCCATTGACTCATTAGGTAGAAAGAACAAATGGAGAGAACGGCATATAGCGAGAGTTTATTTATAACCATATAGAATTTGGTGACAACGTGATAAACAGAGGAAAACACTTCACGTTATTGAGAACATGGGAGGGAAATGAGTTTGAGGAGGAGAATGCAAGTGCATTTTTAGGAGCTGTCAACATAGACTTGAGGTTTGATGAAATATGAAATATGTAAAGCAAAAGTTCTTTGACATAATTTCTTATATCCTAATAGTTCATTAATAAAAACTTATTTCAAAGGCACAATTATTTATTAGCAATGCCCTTCCTGTACTGAATTAAACTGAGAATAACTGGTATAGAGGTCATATATTCCCTTATTCCATACTTTATACCATATACTTTTCTATAAAACCATAAATGTTTGTTAATATAAGGTGTTTTCTGTTTTTTTGTTTTTGTTTTTGCCGACGAACTTCCCTAGATTTTTGCTTATTTTCCAAGCCAGTTAAAAATTGTTATTTTTTAAGAGAGGGGCTCAAGCTTTCTTTTGTCTTCTTCAGGCATGAAAAACTTGTGCTTTTTTAAAAAGATAAAAGCCAAGTCAAGAACATCTAGACCTAATAATCCCATATTCCATAATTCATGATAACAACCTGAGCAAAATTGAATCTGGCCACTCCTAAAGGTAAAGTTGTTTAAGTTTAGGATCCCTAAAATTCTTTTTATTCCCTACCATTTTAAAAGAAATTTTTGGAATATTCTAAAACCTCTTTTCCGAACAGCCTTGTAGTGATCGTAGGTGAAAATACATAAATCCAACAGAACTCAGCCTTCATCTCAGGTTCAATGAGCGTTCTTAAATTTCAATAAATGGATTCTTGTATTGTATCTTAGTTCTATTAGGTAATCTCTTTTCTACCCTTTGATTTTGGTTCCTTCTTTACCAACAAATTTCTTTGGTAAGGACGAATGAAATTCTGACTTATTTCTCCTCCTTTTCAAATTATTCTTTTCTCTACTAAAGCTTGTTTCTGAGCCCTTTGTTTACCTGTTTCCTAAGCATAATTAATAGCATTCACATTTATGTAACACTTAAAATATGTGAGGCAATATTCTAAGCACCTTAAAGATGCTAACTCTTTTAATCTTCAGGATAACCATATCACATAAGTTCTATTATTATCTCTTTTTACAGATGATTAAACTGGTAGGTAGAGAAGACAGTTAGTGGGAGCAAGATCACTCAATCAGCAGCTGGAGGAAGTACGACACCAGCCTATGGGCCTGCGACTCTGGAATCAGAGCTTGTCACTGCTCTCTGCTCTCCTGACTTCTTCTGACATTATGTGACATGTAGAAACGGGGAATATGTTCCAATAAGTAGAGAGGTAGATGACAGGATTTCTCTCAAATATTTAATTCCATCTCCAGAAATGTAGTAGAAGAAATTGAGAAAAGCATGCGATGTCCTACAACAGCTGTTTCTCGTCTATTGACAGGTAGATACATCCATTCCAGAACAACAAGGGAGATGAAAATGTAAAATTATTTTTCTGTCATTTAAATCCATATGCTATTGAGCAGTATCTTAAAAAAAAAATAAGAATACTAAAAAGATTCGTGGTTGCCAGTGGTTGTAGGGAGCAGGAGAGAAGGGGTAAACAGGCCAAACACACAGAATTTTTAGAGCCGTGAAAATACTTTGTGTGATACCACAGCAATGGATAGATATTGTCACACATATATCCAAATCCATAGAAAGCATGACATAAGAACACACTATAAGGTAAACTCTGGACTTTGGTCATTATGATGTGTCAGTGTCTGTTCCAATCAACTATAACAAAATTATCACTCTGACGGAGGATGCTAGTGATGGGGGACATGATACATGTGTGATTGCAGGTAGTAAATGAGAAATCTCTGATTTCCCCTTTATTTTATTGAAACCTAAAATTCTTCTAAAAAACAAATTCCTAGTTAAACATAAAACAAACCACCCAATCCCAGCTAGCTCATAAATTCATAGATTCCAACAAATTCTTACTATACCTTTCAGAGCTGTTCTCAAAGCTAAGAAAAAGAATCCCATTTTTCTTTGCATCCAGATACTAATGATTAATAAAAAAAATAATTAACAAAAACATTGAATTCATATCCATCCCATGAGAGAACACAATTGTCCCTACAGAAGGGTTGTCAGATTCACCATGAAACAGATTCAACAGATCGCCCATCTGTGCATGGTTTCAGGAGACAATTTTTGCTTTCTAACCATCTTTAGTACTGGCAGCTTGTATTTCACAAATTCAAGAAAACAAATATTTGTTGAGTGTCACCGTGTATAAGGCTGCACGTGTTCCAGGCTTAGTGTGGCAGGAGTTTCTGCCAAAGAGTTTTACAGTTAGTTACACCGATGAGATTTCCTCATGAGCGGTGCTGTGATCTTGATGATTTGGAGAACGGAAAGTGGAAGACACAGGATTACAATAAAAGAGCCACTGTGGGTTCTTATTAAAAATAAGCACTTCCAAAAAGGGGTTTTGAGTTTTCTTCCTGCTTATTAGAAAAGCTGTTATTCTGTTTCTCAGAAGCAGGAGAAATATGAGGATGTTGAAAGATAAAGGCCTGTCGGGGATTCCTGCAAAACTTTTCAAAGCTGCCTCAGCATCCATGCTCTTGTTGCAACCACACACCTAATTTTAGCAACGTGAAACTCTGGGGTTGCTGCTGTTTCTGATTGCTACAACATCATCAATTCTGCTCATGCTGAGTTGGGTTCATTTAATTCCAATTAGCATTTATTGAGCTCCTATCTTGTACTGAGCTCCAGGTGGAGAGATCAGAAGATAAATAAGCTACTCTGGGAATATAATAAGTGCTCAATAACTATATGTTAAATACTTATAGCTCAGACTTTATAACACTTTTCCATGCTAGACATTGTTTTAAGAGCTTTTCAAATATTAACTCATTCGATCCTCACAACAGTTCTATACAGTCCTTGCTTTAGAGATGGTGAACCTAAGACCGGGCAGGAGCTGGATGTGTGAATCTGTCCGATTTTTCCAGGTGTCATGACTAATGACCAACTGGGATTTGTACTCAAGTATTGTGATCCTAGAATTCATTGTGAAGTATTCAAATTAAGGAGTGACTGAGTGGCTTAATGAATGAATGTACACATCTTTTAAAAGATTTACTTACTTATATTTAGAGAGAGACAGAGAGAGGGTGCGTGGTGGGGAGGGGTAAAAGGAGAGAGAGAGAGAGACTCTCAAGCAGATGGTCTGTGTCTCACATTCCATGAGATCATGACCTGAGTAGCAATCAGGAGTTAACTGACTGATTCACCCAGGCACCCCGAATATATACATATTTTAAACAACTAAATGGAAGGTACTGAATAGGGAAACCTTTGGAACATGAGTAAAATGTAAACATTTTTAGATAGTATAGGAGAAAATTCCAGTAAGGAAAACAAAACAGAACAAAACTATGAGCAGTGAGATTGGTTCTTTAACCCTAGGTATTTACTAATAGAAATCTTGGTGGGTCATGAGCAAAAGAAACTGACAAACCAACAAAAATAATTTCTGGCCAGAAAATTAAATATAGCACTACCCTATGACCCAGCAACTGCACAACTAGATATTTACCCAGAGGATACAAAAATACACATTTGAAGGGATACATGTTTCCCAATGTTTTTATCAGCATTACCAACAACAGCCAAATTATGGAAAGAGTCCAGATGTTCATCCACTAATGAATGGATAAAGAAGATGTGGTATATGGGGTGCCTGGGTGGCTCAGTGGGTTAAAGCCTCTGCCTTGGTCTCGGGTCATGATCCCAGGGTCCTAGGATCGAGTCCCACATTGGGCTCTCTGTTCCTCAGGAAGCCTGCTTCCTCCTCTCTCTCTCTGCCTATTTGTGATCTTGTCTGTCAAATAAATAAATTTAAAAAAAAAGAAAAGGAAGATGCATATATATGTGTGCTTGATATGTGTGTGTGTGTGTGTGTGTGTGTGTGTGTGTGTGTGTGTTTCCCCTGTTCAGGAGGATAGAATTTATGTGAAGCATATCTCAATAGAGTTGATACAAATGAAGAAAAAAGAATAAATGTGCCCGGATAGCCCATAGTAGTGCTGGATAAACCCTTGACCGAGGAGTGTGTGTGTGTGTGTGTGTGTGTGTGTACAAAAGAATATTACTAGGCCACAAAAAAGAATGAAATTTGTTATTTCAAGCACGTGGATGGAGCTAGAGAGTTTTATGCAAAGTAAAATACGTCAGTCAGAGAAAGACAAATACCACATGATTTCAGCCATATGTAGAATTAAAAAAAACAAGACAGATGAACATGGGGAGAGAGAAAGGCAAACCATAAAACAGACTCTTAACTATAGAGAACAAACTGAGGGCTGCTGGAGGGGAAGTAAGTGAGGAGACAGGTTAAAATGGTGATGAGCATTGAGGAGGCCACTTGTGACAAGCACTGGTTATTGTTTGAAGAGATGAAGCACTGAATTCTACACCTGAAACTAATACTGTATTTTCACTAGTTAAAATTTAAATAAAAACTTGAAACGACAACAGAAAAAATCCTAACCAGGTTTTTGCATACTTCCCAAGGCCACTATGCTTCTAAAGAAATCTGTAACTACTTGCCTTTTAGTCTGGAATTGGGGGTTGTCAAAAATCAAAAAAGCTTCTAATGGTTGGTTAGTTACATTGTTCCACAAATTATGATCTCCCTGAGTCCACTCTCCCATTTTGACTTCATCTTTATTTTTACCCTGATGCTTGACATCTAGTCTTGTACAACTCTAACAAGCAGTGCATGCAGGTCTATTAAATTAAAATTGTGTTATAATTGGAAAACATCCTACCTGTTTTCTAATTATTCTCCATATTATGAATAAAATTGACATTTCAATTAACAGAGTATAAATTGCCACTTGTTTCTAATTGCTAATGAAAAACATTCGATATATTCACCATGGGCATATTTTATAAAGGCATCGACACTTTTGTTCCTTCTTTCCTTTCTTGTTTCTTATTTTCCTAAAGGTTGTTTTACTACTGTTGTTGAAAAGTTATGAAGGTGATGAATGTTATCCAAGTTCTTTTCTCTGTGGTGGCCTATATATCTGGAATATGTTTTGTATCTGACTTTTAGCAAATCTGTTTCATAGGGAACTGTGTGAATATAAAAGGATTTAGAAAGCAGCAACTGCAATAGGAGACTGTTTTTTAAATTATCTAGGAATTTTCTGGAAATACATTTCTTTCCCAATCTATGTCTTAAATCCTATCACTTTGATAATGCTGGAAGCTAAAATGGTATCAAATGTTGAGGTTTGGTCATCAGAGGGAAAGAATATGTTTTTATATATTATAAAATAAAGGACTGAAACTATTTTCTTTCAGATCTTATTTTAAGCTAGTAGATTTTTTCAATAGTTCTTATAATAATTATTGAATAATTTATATTGGTAAATTTTTTATATTGGTAAATAATTTACATTGGTTACATCACTAACAAAATTGGTAAATTTTAAAAATGTTTAGATGATGAGAAATAATTCTTAGAGTTGCCACATATATTGTTTAAAAAGTCCACTTGCCAACAAAAAATTATGAGGCATGCATAAAAATAGGAAAGTATGACCTATATCCTGGAAAAGAAGCAGGAATACAAATTGCTTGTGAGAGAAACCAGATGTCAGAATTAACAGGAAAAGACTTCAAAATAGCCATTATAAATCCTACAGAACTGAAAAAAAGAATAACAAAAATAAAGATGATGTCACATCAAACAAACTCAACAAGAAATGGAAGTTATTAAACAACCATTTGGAAATTCTAGAATTAAAACACCACACAATAAGTAAAATTGAAAAGAGTTACTGGAAGGGTTCAACTACAGATTTGAACTGGCAGGTGTAAGAAATGGCAGACCTGAAGACAGATGGAAAAAGAATATGCAGGAACACGGGGGCCCCTCAGTTGGTTAAGTGTCTGCCTTCAGCTCAGGTCATGATTGCAGAGTCCTGGGATTGAGTCCCACATCCGGCCCTTGCTCATCAGGGGCATGCTTCTGCCTCTGCCCACTCTTCTCCCTGCTTGTGCTCACTCCCTTATTGTCTCTCTCTCAAATAAGTAAATAAAATCTTTTAAAAAATTAATAAAGATAATGCAAGCTGAGAAAAAAAAGAATTAAAAAAAAAAAAAAAAAAAGAGTGTCAGAGAAATGTGGGACATTTTAAGTGTATGGACATGCATTCTAGGAACACCAGAAGGAGAGAAGAGGAAAAAGAGCAGGGAGAAAAAAAAGAAAAAAGGTCATAGAAATAATGGAAATAACTTCTTAAGTCTATTAAAAAACAACTTACACATCCAAGAAGATCAACAAACTCTGAGTAAAATAAACACAAATCCACAAGTTGACACATCATAATAAAAATATTTACAGAAAAAGAAGGGACACCTAGGTGACTCTGTTGTTAAGTGGATGCCTTTGGCTCAGGTCATGATCCCAGGATCATGGGATCGAGCCCCACATCGAGCTCCCTGCTCGGCGAAAAGCCTGCTTCTCCCTCTCCCACTCCCCCAGCTTGTGCTCCCTCTCTTGCTGTGTCTCTCTCTGTCAAATAAACAAAATCTTTTAAAAAAATATTTACAGCAAAAGACAATGAGAAATCTATAGCTGTAAATGAATATATTAAGAAAGAAAATGGGGCACCTGGGTAGTGCAGTCGGTTAAGGGCCAGACTCTTAGTTTCAGCCCAGGTCTTAATCTCAGGGCCATGAGATCAGTCCCCCTTCCGGCTCTGCACAGAGTCCACTTGATATTCTCTCTCTACCTCTCCCCCTGAACCCCCTCCTCAAATGAATAAATAAATACTTAAGAAAAAAAGAAAGAAAACACAGAAAAAGGAAGAACTGAACTTAAATGAAACTAAAGGATGAAATAATAAATATTGAAGGGAAGATTAGTGACATAATTTAAAAATCAATAAAGAAAAATCAATAAAATCAAAAGTTGGAAAAAAAAATCAACAAAATTGACAAACATTTAGTTGGGTCGACCAAGATAAAAAGAGAGAAGAATTTAATAACTAGAATCAAAAATAAACAAGGAGAAATTACCATTGATCTTACAGAAGTAAAAAAAAAAAAATAGTAGAGGATCACTATGAACAATTATGCATCAAGCTAGACAATTCAGAGAAATGGAAACATTCTTAGAGAAACACAAATTATCAAAACCAACTCAAGTAGAAATAGACAATCTGAATAAAACTATAACAAGTGAAGAAAATAAATTAGTAATGAAAAACTACCCACCCAGAAAAGCTCAGGCCCGAATGCTTCCACCATTGAATTCTACCAAATATTTAAAGAATAATCAATACCTATTTTTCACAAACTCTTCCACAAGGTAGAGGAGAAAGAAACACTTTTCAAATCCTTTTATAAGGCCAGTATTAGCCTGATATCAAAACCATAGACATCACAAGGAAACTATAGATTAATACCTCCTATAAATATGGGTGTAAAAAATCCTCAAAAAGATACCAGCACCTCAAACCCAGAATTAAAAAAGAAATATACATCATGACAAGTGAAATTTATTCCAAGAATGCAAGTTTGATTTAATATCTGAATTAATTAATTTAATATATCATATTAGTAGAATAAAAATAAAAAGCATATGACTATCTCAATAAACATGGAAAATACATGTGAAAAAAATAAACTTTTCATTATAAAAACACTCATCAAACTGAGAACTGAAAGGAACTTTTCTACATGTTAAGAACATCTATGAAAAACTCACTGGTTAACATACTTAATGGTGAAAGAAAGGATATTTTCTTGTCTAAATCATGAAAAAAACAGAGTTCCAACTCTACCCATTATTATAAGAAGTCCTGGGCTAGGATGATTAGGCTAGAAAAATAAATAAAAATCCTATCAACTGGGTAGGAAGAAGTAAAGTTATCTCTGTTTGCAGAGGATGTGTATGAAAAATACTATAAAACCCACTAGCAAGAAACTAATTAATTAGATAAATTTAGCCAAGTTTCAACAAAATCAATTAAAAACTCCACATTTGCTGTACGTTTGCTGTAATGGTTAATTTTGTGTGTCACTTTGATTGGGATGTGTGGTGCACAGATATATGCCTGAACATTTTTTGTGGGTTTGTCTGTTTAGTGTGACTTCAGATAAAATTATCATCTGAGTGAGTAGAGTGGGTAGCAAATGTTGCTCTCCCCAGTGAAAATATGCATTGTTGAGTCCACTGTGGGCCTGAAGAGGGGAAAAAAAAAAAAAAAAAAGAAAAGAGAAAGCAAGAATTTGGTCTCTTCTTGGCTGCTAAGCTGGTATACAAGTCTTTTGCACTTAGACTGGGATTTACATCATCAGCTTCCTTGGCTCCAGGACCTTTGAACTGACTGAGGCATACATCATTGGACCCCTGGTTCACAGGACTTCAGGTTTTGACCGGAACTGTTAGGTAGCAGCTAGACAAGAACAGTGAAAGGAATCCCTGGGAATGCCCCTGTGGTCAGCAAAACCAGTCAATATCCTCCACTGAAGGATGACATAGCCTACAGGCACTCTCCCTAAGGAGACCTTTAGGTCTCACCTTGACCTTTAGGTTGTTATACAGCCATTAACAAAAGTCAGCATTGCGGTTATAGCCACACCCTCCATGTGAAAGGTTGCCAAGACAGTTCTAGTACAAACCTTATAGGGTCAAAAACGACCCCTCCCAATCCGTGGCAGAAGTCTCCCAACTGATTAGAAGCAGCCTCCATTGGAGACCATCCTGTCTATGACGCAAGATCTGCTCTCATAAAAGGAAAAGACCCCTGCAGTCTGAGGGCAGTTGCCAACTCTGGGCCCGCCTTCTCCAAACTCAAATGTTCTGTTGCTTTAATAAAATTGTCTTCTGCTTTCATTTGGGGCACAGATCTCTAATTCTTCGTTGCCTTGGTGCCAAGAGTCTAGACACAACACTTTTCGCGCTGACAGAACTATAGCGGCAGAGGTCAGACCGTCCCTCTCAGTCTCCGTATCCCACCAATTCTCTATAATCGATTTCTCTCTCTATCCTCTCCCTCTCTCTCTGAAATCTCTAACTGGTTCTGTTTCTTTGGAGAACCCAGAAAATACATTTTCTATGAACAATCCAAAAGTGAAATTAGAAAAAAATTCCATTCATGGTAGCATCAAGAAGAAAAAAAATAATTTTAGGAATAAATATAATAGATGAAGTTCAAAAATTGTATTTGAGAACTACAGAATGCTTTTGAGATAAACTAAAAGGTCCAAATAAATGAAAAATCATGGGAATGTACATACATGCACATACTAGAAAACTTAACATCGGTCACATGATATTATTACCCCAAACTAATCTACAGCATCAAAGAAACCCCTATCAGGATCTCATAATATTTTGTTTTTGGCAGAAATTGATAAGCCTCTTTTAAAATTCATATGAAATTATAAGGAACCCAGAAGAATGAAAGGGGCACCCCTGCTTCTTTATATCAAAAATTGCCACAAAGCAATAGTAATCAAAACATTGTGATTTTGACAGAAGGACAAACATTAAGTTTAATGAAATAGGATTGAAAGTCTTGAAATAAATCCATACATCTCTAGTCAACTAATTTTTGACAAGGATGCCAAAAACAGTAAATAGGGAAAAGAATAGTCTTTTTAAACACTGATGCCAGGACAACAGGAAAGCCACATGCCAAAGAATGAAACTGGATTCTTCCTTCAGGAAACAGGAGTAAATTTTGTCTTTGAATTTGGCAAAGGAATTTTAGATATAATATCAGAAGCTTAAGCAACAAGAGAAAACAAAATAGATAAATAGGACTTCCTCAAAATTAAAAACTTCCGTTGTTCATAAGAAAGTGAAAATGCCACCCACAGAAAAGGAGAAAACATTTGTTATTTATATATCTAATAAGAGAATTGTATCTATAATACACAGAGAACTGTTACAATTCAATGATAAAAAAGACAAAATCCAAATTAGGAAATGAATGAAAGATCTGAACAGATATTTCTATAAGGAAAATACACAAGTGGCCAATAGACATATGAAAAATGTTCAGTGATGTCATTAGTCAAATGAAAAACAAAACCCCACTGAGATACCATGTCATACCCACTAGTTTGTGTAGATCAAAGATCATAACCATTGTTGGCAAGGTCATAGAGAAATCAGAGTCCTTGGATGTTTTAGGGGGAACATAAAATTGTGTGGCAGTTTTGGAAACAGTATGTAAGTTCCTCAAATAATTAAACAGAGTTACCACATGACCCAGGAATTACACTTCTAGGTATATATATCCAAGAGAAGTGAAAACATGTGTCCACATGAAAAGTTATACACAAATGCTGATAGCAGCATTATACATAATAGCCAAAAAGTAGAAACAACTCAAATGTCCATTAACAGATAAATGAATAAAGTATGTGTTAGATCCATAGAATGAAATATTCTTCATATTTCAGCCATAAAAAGGGAAAAATGTTGATTCATGCAACAATTTGGATGAAGCTTAAAACATTAAGACATGTGAAAATGGGCAGACCCCAAAGTCCACATATTACATGATACTATTCATATGAAAACTCAGAATAGGAAACTCTATAGAGATAGAAATTAGATAGAGCTGGGTGTGGGTGGGTAGAAGAGAGGGAGATTGTAGCTAAAGGGCCTTGGTTGTTTTAATTTTTTTTTTTTTTTTGTAAAATGATGAAAATGTTTTAAATTTCTCCATGGTAATGATTGTACACATCTGTGAACATACTAAAAAGCAATTAATTGGACACTTTAAATATGTGATATGGTATATGAATTATATCTCAGTAAGGTTGTTTTTAAAATGAACACTAAAATCACACAAAATCATACCACCTATTATTATGTAGTAGTCTCTTTTTGGCGTAATGCACTAAATTGGGAAGAAGTTCAAGGAATGCTTACAGTCTCTATTTGTTGATTGTAACTGTATTTAAATATCATTCACTTCCTCTTTAAAGAACGAAAATACTTAAGAAATAAAATCAAAGTCTTCTTTGTGCATTCAACGAAATATTTGAACTAGACTTGAAGGTTTTTCCCCTTTGGTACTTATTTATAAGAGGTATTTTAATTTTTGGAGGAATATTCGCGTGTGCACACTGATGTTTATTTCAGTTTTCTAGGGCAGTTGGACTTTTGTAGATCAGGTTCGTTTGTGGTTGCAAGGAAACTGGGATCCGGGAGATTTTCAGTCGGCATTTCAGAACTCTCTTAATAAATACTGCCAAACACACACACACATTCACGTGGGAGAACACACATACACATATACAAATGCAAGTAAGAGACAGGGAATGTAGGTATCGCAAATAAATGTAGCCTCCAGGTAAGTTTTAGGCTTATCTTTAGTTTCTCTGCTGATATTTGGCATAGTGACCAGAATAGTGGGCAGCCAAAATGGGCTTAGTGAAATAAACGAGCCCTTTCTTGGTGGTATCACTTGACATTTGCTCCTTCTATATTCCTTTGGAAACTATAAGTTGAATTTATATGTAGGAAGAAATAGAGTTCAAGAGTTTATTGATTTAAAGTATTGCTTGTGAGAGTCTTTGTTCCAGATCATTGTTTCTAATAAACCAGTTTGGAGTTCTACTAGAAAGACATGACCTCTGACACAATGCTATTGACTTTTGCCTCCAATCTCTAAATAAAGGTTAAATGACAACAAAAGATTTGCATAAATTTAGTGATCTAACATTGATAGTTACATTGAAACAAAACAAAACAAAACAAACAAACAAAAAACCAAAATCAAAACAGCCTTGTTTTCCTGGATGAAGGCAGGGTGATTGTAATCAACATTTATTATGTTTTTTACGTCATCTAATTGCTTATCTAATCATTTTTCATGGAGGGCATAATGTACTATGTAATAATACAGACTTATTTAGATGGTAATATAATGACAAGAAAAGTGGTCACATTTTATATAATCTCAAGGATTACTTTGAGAACTTTCGGGCCCTGGTCATATTTAACCTAAGGAAGATGTCCTAGAAGTTGCTAAAGGAGGAAGTGTATTTTACTTTGTCGAATGTTTCCTTGACAAGAATTTTGATAGGGTGGGGAGCCTGGGTGGCTCAGTGGGTTAAGCCTCTGCCTTCGGCTCAGGTCATGATCTCAGGGTCCTGGGATCCAGCCCCGCGTCAGGCTCTGCTGAGCAGAGCAGAGAGCCTGCTTCCCCCTCTCTGTGCCTGCCTCTCTGCCTACTTGTGATCTTTCACTCTCTCAAATAAATGAATAAAATCTTTAGAAAAAAAAAAAGAATTTTGTTAGGATAAATCTGACGCCCTTTCATAGTCCATCTCCCTCCAATATTCAATATCTCCTATGAAAGATAAAAGAATACTTGATCAGGGGTGTCGAGGGGTGGGATTGTACAAGTTCAACTATGTTGTTTCTGAACTACCACTTGGGTAGATTCACCGGAGAAGTTACAATCTTGTCTCTTTTTTCACAGCTTATGCTGATGGGAGCAGGCTCTGCCTTAAGGGAAAGTGCTAGTTATTTAAGTTTAATCGGCAGAGAACAGTTTGGAAGCCTGTTGTGACAGCTTCTTTAACATGAGGACTTGAAATAAGGCTTATATTTTAACTTCAGTCTTGGTGATTTCTTCAAGTACTTTTTAATTGCTTCTTAAGTTTCTAAGGGGGAAGAAAGATACATCATACTGGAGCCCATGCATTTCACCAGGAAGTAATGCCAGAAAGGTAATGGAGTCCATAATAAAAAATTGAAGTGTCTTAATACCTCTAGAAAGTCTCTATGACCTTATATGAGAAAGAAGCTAATGTAATACAATATGGCGTTATTTATTTATTTATTTATTTATTTATTTATCATGGGACAGAGGGAAATAGGACAAAATGGCAAAGGCTAAAAGGAAGGACTTGCAATTGTATTTAGGATGTAGAAAATCACAAGAGACTATCATTCTCGACCTAGCAGTGAAAGTAAGTCAGATAAACTCAAATTCAAAGTTTTTGTCTAACTCAAGAACAGTGGATACTATAAATGAACTGAATCCAGAATGATTAGCTCTTTCTGGGAGGAAAGGGAGACATGGCTGCTGTTATCACCAGATGCAATAGAGCGGGAAGAGGATAAAACTGCAACTGTTAAGATAAAGAGAAGTTAGGAAGAAAAAAATATTTATCGGCGGTATTTGTGATCTGATGGATTAAAATACCAGAAAGCCCCAACTGGCTGACACCACCCAGTGGAATGGTCATGAGCCTTTACTAAGTACACCGGGAGGGTATATGGGTGACCCGGTGCAAAGCAGCAAAGCTGAGAGAAATCTCTCCAAAGCGCACAGGCTTTCCCCAAGGATAAGGCTGTGGCAGCCAACAGTCGGAGCAGGACAACAGAACTGGGAGAAACCCCCCAAGCTACTTTTGTTTTTCACCAAGTACGGGGCGCAAAATGGGAAGAGCCGATAATGATGTTTCTGAGGTATTCTAAGCTTTGACCAAGTACCAGGCATTGAATTTCTAAATGCCAGGGACAGGACAGCAAGGAGGAAAATCACCTTCCAATAGAAAGCCAGGACAAGACTGGAGTGCAAAGATAATTCTGCAGGATTCCCAGAGATTCCTAGTTATTTCTTAGAGCATAAAAATTCCCCATGACTCAAAAACCTGGTAGTTGGGTTGAAAAAAAACGTGGTCCTCTGAATCTCACTCTTGATCAGAACTTAAGCTCTTCTAAATGCAAAAACTGATGCTTCCTTCAGACTATTTTAAGCCAGATGTAAGTTGATTAAGTTAGGTTTTCAAAAAAGTGCAATTCCAGATTAGTCTGATTCAGCCACACGTAATAGAAGCCTAATAGAAGAAGTATGCTTATTTTCACAGGAAATAATATTTACTTTAATGCTTTTGTGGTTCTTTTCTGTTTTTATACACAATGGTAAATAATAAAATGTGCAAAGGAAGAAATGTGAACTCAATGGGCAAGACAGGCAAGTCAACGGAAAAAACTCAGATATGAATGAGAGGTTGAAATCCCCAGACAGGAATTTTAAAATAATAACGATGATGCTAAAATAGCTAGTAGGAAAGTTAGGCCCAATATACAAAATCAAGTAGAGAATTTCAGCGAAGAGAAACTATAAAAAATAAACAAATATAAATGGTAGAAATGAAAAATATTATATCATAAATGAACAAATTATTTGATTGGCTTTACATTAGACAATGCAATTAGGAAAAAATGAATAAACTCAAAACTCAAAGCTATTAGAATTTAACCAGACTGAAGAGCAAAGAAAAAAAAGAATGGTAATGTGAATCAGTACAAGATTGTAAGGAAAATATCAAACAGTCTAGCCTGAGAGCCTCAGAGGAGAAGTGCTGAAAGAAGGGAAAAAAACACATCAAGGCATATTACAGTCAATCTGTTGAAAGACCAAACTAAAAGGAAAACCTTAAAATCTGCCAGAGAAAGTGAAGCATTGCATTCAAGATAAAATTGCAGTAATGAGGGCTAACTACTCATCAGCAAAAAATGGAGGGCAGAAGACAATAGTATGATTGAGAACTAGAGACACACAAAGAGAGAGGACACTTTGGGAGATGGATATATGCATATATGTATGGGTATACATACATGTATTGTGTGTATGTGTGTACTTAAAGTAAAATAATGAAAATAATAAAATAATTAAATACTAGCTTTTAAGGGTTTTTGTTTGTTTCAGTATACAAGACTTTTAAATCTTTTATCAATTATAATTTCAACTTCTTTTTTTAAAAGATTTTATTTATTTATTTATTTATTTGAGAGAGAGAATGAGAGAGAGCATGAGTGGGGGAGGGTCAAAAGGGGCAACTGCCCACTGAATATGGAGTCCCCAGGGGATTTGATCCCTATCCTCCAGGATCGTGACCCAAGCCAAAGGCAGTCGCTTAACCAACTGAGCCACCCAGGCGCCCTTTAATTTCAACTTCTGATTTTTGCTAGTAAATAGAAATATAGCTGGTTTAATAAATTAATCATGTATGCTATAACTAATATCCCCTTTTAAAGTTTGGTAATTAAAAAAAATTCATTGGATTTTCTACAGAAACTCATGTCTTCTGTGAATAAAGTTTAAATCTTTTAAAATCTGAATTTTGATTTATTTTTATTTCTTGATGGCACTGGTGGGAACCTATACTATAATATTTACTACTAGCATGTTTCATATTATTATTAACAGGAAGTTTATATTATTCTACTACACTATACAGGGTGATAGCCAAAATCCTTGCCTTGTTCCTGAACTTAAGGAGAGTAAAGTATTTACTCTCCTTCCTTTTTTCTCTCTTTAAAGTATTTACTTTTACCATTAAGTATCATCTCAAATACATAAAGGTTTTTCATATAGGCTTTTTATCAAGTGGAGGAAGTTCCTTTCTCTTTCCAGTTTTCTAGGAGTTGTGTGTATGTTTTTTTAATCAGAATCTTATGTCAGATTTTTCCTAAAGATGTTTCTTCATCTTTTGAGAAGATTCTGTCATATGTCTATCTATCCATCATCTATCTATCTCTGTATGTACCTTGTTGATATGATAAATTACATTGGTTGAATTTTTTTTTTTTTTTTTTTGACACAGAGAGAGAGAGAGATCACAAATAGGCAGAGAGGCAGGCAGAGAGAGGAAGGAAAGCAGGCTCCCTGCTGAGCAGAGAGCCCTATGAGGGGCTGTATCCCAGGACCCTGGGATCATGACCTGAGCTGAAGCAGAGGCTTTAACCCACTGAACCACCCAGGCACCCCATATTGGTGGATTTTTAAATGTTATTCACCTTAAATTTCTAGGATAAATCCCAAGTAGTCATGATGCAGAATCCTTTTGATATATTGTTAGTTTCAAATTGCTTACATTTTAAAAATATTTATTTCTGAATGAATGGAAGATATTGGTAGTTTTATTCCCTTATGGTAACTTTGTGTGGCTTTGATATCATAGTAATGTGAATTTAAAGATTTTTTTTAAACTCTCTTGAATGTTCTGGAAAAGGTGTGTATATTATTACTTTTTCCTTAAAGTATTTGTTAGAATTCAATAGTGAAGAAATTTTGGCCAGGAGTTTTCTTTGCAGAAAATGTTTTCAACTAAACATCCATTTGCTTAATAAATTTAGGGGCAGTCAAAGTATTTATTCTTGAATGAACTTTAGAGATTTGTGTCTTTCAAGGAATGTGTCCACTAGTTTTCAAATTTATAATCACAAAGTTGTTTATGATCTGTCCTTGTTAACATTTATATCAATATCAGTGTAATTTATACTGATAATCAGTAACCTCTTATTCCTGATATTGGTAATTTGTCTATTCACTATTCTGTTTCCTGATAATTCTGGTTAAATGTTAATCAGTTTTATTGATACATGTTAAAAAGAAAACAGCATTTGGTTTCATTTCTTTCCCTATTGCTTTTCTTTCTTTCTTTCTTTTTTAAGATTTTACTTATTTATTTGTCAGAGAGAGAGAGAGAGAGAGAGCACAAGTGGGCAAAGCGGCAGGCAGAGGCAGAGAGAGAAACAGGCTCCCCCCTGAGCAAGGAGCCCAATGCGGGACTCGATTCCAGGACCCTGAGATCATGACCTGAGCCGAAGGCAGCGGCCCAGCCAATTGAGCCACCCAGGTGCCCCTCCCTATTGATTTTCTGTTTCCTACTTTATTGATTCCTATTTTGATTATTTTTCTTTTCACTCTTCTGATTACTTTGGTTTAATTGCTCATCTTTATCTTTAGATTAGTATAGGATTTTTGGTCATTACTTTATCACTTTTTTCCCCTAATAAAAATATTGTTTCTGGCAAATATCCCCCTAAGTACTTTTTTACCAATATTTGATTGATTTTGATATGTTGTATTTTCATTATTTTATTCAGCTCTAAATAATTCCTCATACCATTTTTGACTTTTTCTCTGAATTGTGGGTTATTGGGAAATCTCTTATTTAGTTTTTCAACATTTGAGAATTTTCCAGATAACTGTCTATTATTAATACATGCTTTACAAGGCTTGAATGATAGTATTGTTTAAATCTATTATTCTCTTGCTCATTTTCTCTCTACTTATTCTGTCAAAGATTGAGAGAAGGCTGTTAAAATCCCTGACTATAATTATGGATTTCTTATTACATTTTTCTCCCCTATAATTTATTGTTGCATGTATTTTGAAACTATGCTACTAGGGTCATAAATGTTTAGGATTATAGTTACCTCTGGATTACTAACTAGTTTTTCATTATGAAATGATTTTGTCTCTGGTAATATTCTTTTCTAATACATATTTTTCTTACATTAAAGTAGTCACTCCAGGGTTAGCATCATTTTACTTTTAACTTATTTTTAAATTCCAGGTAATTTTCTTGTAGGTGACATAAAGTTGGATCTTCCTTTATTTTTTTAATTTTATTTTATTTACTTTTTTAATCTGATGTGATGATGGAGATAGGAGGGGCTAGGCTATTTTATTTTGTGAGATTATTGATATAGTTAAAGTCTGTTACTTGGTTTTTGTTTTCTATCTTTCCCATCTATTCTTTCATTTTTTTAAATTTTCTCACTTCTATTGAATTAATGTTTAAATAATTCTATTATGTCATTTTTTATCAGCTCTATTTTGTGATTTTAGTGGTTGCCTTAAGATTCATAGTATACATTCTTATCATCTGTCTTCAAATTATATTACACCATTTCATGGATAACAATAAAGTCACATAAGCATGTACTTCCATTCCTCCTCTTCTGTTAGGCTACTATTTATTTCTACATACACTGAAACTTCACAACACATTGATTTTAATTTTGTTGAAAGAAATGATTGTTTTTTAAAGAGACTTAAATAATAATAATTAAAAATAGCCTTACCCATGTTGGTACCCCTACCATATTTCTTCACTCCTTGTGCAGACCTCATATTTCTGACTGGCATCATTTTCCTTCTTGACTGAGAGACTTCCTACATCATTTCTTTAGTTCAAGTCTGCGGGGGAAATTCTTATGGATTTTTTTTTTTAAGACTATTTATTTATTTATTTATTTATTTTAGAGAGAATGAGAGCACACGCAGGAGGGGCAGGGAGAGAGAGAAAGAATCTCAAGCAGATTCCACAGGGATCAAGGAGCCCCATGCAGGGCTTGATCACATGACCCTGAGTTCATGACCTGAGCCAAAACCAAGAGTTGGACACTTAGAGACTGAGCCACTCAGGCACCCCAGAATTTTTGCAAATTTTATACATCTGTAAATATATTTTCCTTTTTTTTTTTTTGAGACATTTTTCCTTAAAAATAAACTCTAATTTAACAGAATTCTAAAAAATATTTTAAAGATCACACTTCCACTGTTTTCTCACTTGCATTGTTTCCAAGAAATTTGCTGTCATCCTTAGCATTGTTCCCCTGTACCTGATCCTCATACCTCGTTAACTTACATCTAAGCACTTACCATCTTAGTAAGCTTTATGTGAGTAGCTGTCTTTATCCATGCAGGAACTCTCCTGATAACTAATGAAAGTTAAGATATTCTCTTTAATATTTGTTCTGCACAATTTGATTATGAAGTGTTTTAGTCGTCATTTTCTTGAGGTTTCTCATGTTTGCTTTCTCTTGAGTTTCTTGGATCTATACGTTTTAAATACTGATCAACTTTGAAAACTGAACATTAATTCTTCAAATATTTACTTATTTTTTTTATTTTGCCTGTGGTGGACAGATTCTCAAGTGGCTCCCAGAATCCCTCCCTATGGTGTGTACATTCTTCCATAATCCTTTCCCACTGAGTAAAGGATGGGAACTGTGACTTGTTTCTCAACACAGAATACAGCAAAGGTGATAGAATGTATGTGATTATATACTTATATGCCCATAGTTACATTACATAACATTGTAATATTTTATAATGACTCTCCTCCTTGCTGAACATGAATAAACAAATTAAGTCGTTGTAAGCTGCCATATGGCATGGGTTCGCTGGCAAATAATTGAATGTCACTTCCCACCAAGTGCCAACTAAGATCCTCACACGGACAAGGAACTGAATGGTGTCCATGGCCACGTAAGCTTAGAAATGAATCCTCCCCAAGTTGAGAATAAGATGAAAATCTAGCTCAGGTGGACACCCTGATTGAAGAAACCAACTAATCCATACCTGGGTCATTGACAAAGCCTGCCCCCCGCCCCCAAATCAGAGATGATATTGTGAGGGTGCCTGAGTGGCTCAGTGGGTTAAGGTCTCTGCCTTCAGCTCAGGTCTGATCTCAGGGTCCTGGGATCGAGCCCCACGTCAGGCTCTCTGCTCAGCGGGAAGCCTGCCTCCCCAACTCTCTCTGCCTGCCTTTCTGCCTACTTGTGATCTCTGTCTGTCAAAGAAATAAATAAAATCTTAAAAAAAAAAAGAGAGAGATGATATTGTATTTTATTTGATATTGTGTTTTGTTACACAGCAGTATTGTTACACAGCAGTCAGTATCTAATACACGCCCCCTTCACCCTTGTCTTCCTTTGAGACTCTAATTACACATATTCTTAGCTGCATGAAATTGTCTCACAGCTTACTGTTTATTGTTTTTCACATTTTTTTTTCTGTGTGTTTCATTAGAGAGTAACTGTGTATACTCTATGTATCTGTGTCTCGATTTTACAAATCTTATCTTATGTCATGTTGTAGGTTTTTAATCTTATCCTGTGTATTTTTTATGTTGAAGATTATAATCTTCATCTCAATAAGTTTGATTTGGTTCTTTTTATACCTTCATGTCTCTACTTTTATTTTAGTATATGGAAAATGCAGTTATAATAAACATTTTAATATTCTTATCTGCTAATTCTAATGTCTTTGTTCATTGTAAGTCAGTTTTAGTTGGCTGAATTCTCTCTCCATTATTGTCTGCGTTTTCTGCTTCTTCATTGTCTGGAACTTTTAAATTGTTAACATTTTGAATCTTACTTTGTTGCATGTTGGACACGTTTGTTTATATTCCTGTAAACATTCTTGAGCTTTGTTCTGGAATGTTGTTCTTGAAAACAGATTGATTATTTGGGATCTTATTTTTATAATTTATTAGGGTCAAGAAAAAACTGTCTAAAATTATAAGTATACTGCATTTTATTGGCTTCACTTTATTGAGCTTCACAGATATGCAATTTTTACAGATTGAAGGCTTGTGGCAACACCTGTTGGGCAAGTGTATTGATTCTATTTTTCCAACAGAATTTTTCTCACTTTGTGTCACTGTGCCACATTCTGGTTATTCTTGCAATATTTCAAACTTTTGCATTATTATTATATTTTTTATGGTGCTCCATGATCTGTGATCTTTGATGTTACTCTGTAACCATCTGGGTGGTGGGAAAACACAAACTGCAACCTTAATTAATAAATATGTGTGTTCTGTTTGTTCCACCAACTGGCCCTTCCTGTCTCTCTCCCTTCTCCTCAGGCCTCCTCATTTCCTGAAACACAACAAAATTGAAATGACTCCAATTAATAACGCTGCCGTGGCCTCTTAGTGCTCAAGTGAAAGGAAGAATTGCATGTCTCTCACTTTAAATCAAAAGCTCGAAATGATTAAGCTTAGTGAGAAAGGCATGCCCTAAGCCGAGATAAGCTGATATCCAGGTCCCTTACACCGAACAGCCAAGCTGGGAATGCAAAGGAAATGCTCTCGAAGGAAATTAAAAGTGCTACTCAAATAAACGCACAAATGCTGGTTGGGGGGTGTAGATAAGGCAAAATAGCTTTACTGCTGATAAGGAGAAAGTTTGAGTGTGTAAATAGAAGGTCGGATCAGTGACAACAGTTCCTTTAGCCAAAGCCTATTGCAGAGCAAGGTCCTAACTCTGTTGTATGTTATATGTCCATACAAATCTATGAAAGTTGAGAGAACTGAGGAAGTTGAAGAAGAAAAGTGAAAGTTAGTAGAGGTTGGTTCATGAGGTTTAAGGAAACAAGCCAGTGGGGCACCTGGGTGGCTCAGTTGGTTAGGGTCTGCCTTTGGCTCAGGTCATGATTCTAGGTCCTAGGATAGAATTCTGCACTGGGCTCCTTGCTCAGCAGGGAGTCTGCTTCTCCCTCTACCTGCTGCTCCCCCTGCTTGTGCTCTCTCTCTCTCTTTGAAATAAATAAAATTCTATAAAAAAAAAAAAAGGAAAAAGAAAGAAAGAAAGAATCCATCCATATAATAAATACAAGGTGAAGCAGCAAGTGCTGATGTAGAAGCTGCAATAAGCTGTCCAGAAGATCTAACTCAGGTCATTATCAAAGGCGGATACACTAAACATCAGATTTTCAATGGAGTTGAACAGCCTTGTATCAGAATATTTTCTTTAGGCCTTTCATTGTTAGAAAGGCTTCACAACTTCATTGTTAGAAAGGCTTCATAACTTCAAAAGACAGCTGACTCTATTGTTAGGAGCTGATGCAGCTGGTGACTTTTAGTTGAAGCCAATACTCATTTACCATTCTGGAAATCCTAGGGCCCTTAAGAATTATGCTAAATCTACTCTGCTTTGCTCTATAAATGGAACAACAAAGTCTGGACAACCGTACATCTGTTTGCAACATGGTTTACTGAATATTTTAAAACCACTGTTGACCTACTGGGAAAAAAAAATCTTTTCAAAATATTATTGCTCATTGACTATGCACCTGGTCACCCAAGAGTTTTGATGGACATAAAGAAAATTAGTATTTTCTTGTCCACAAACATAAAATCCATTCTGCACTCTCTGGATCAAAGAGTAACTTTGACTTTCAAGTCTTATTATTTAACAAATACATTCCATAAGGCTATAATTGCCATAGATAGTGATTCCTCTGACGGATCTGGACAAGGTAAGTTGAAAACTTCTGGAAAGGAATCACCATTCTAAATGCCATTAAGAACACTCATGATTCATGAGAAGGGTTCACAATATCAACGCTAACATGAGTTTTGAAGAAATTGATGTCAGCCCTCATCAATGACTTTGAGGAGTTTAAGACTTCAGTGGAAGAAGTAAGATGTGGTGGAAATACCGAGAAAACTAGAATTAGAAGTGAAACCTGAAGATGTGACTAAATTACTACAATCTCATGACCAAAATTAACAGTCAAAGAATTGATTGTTTTGAATAAGCAAAGATTGTGGTTTCTTGAGGTGGAATCTATTCCCAGTGAAGACACTGAGAAGACTACTGAAGTGACAATAAAGATTTAGAATATTATATAAAGTTAGTTGACAGAGCAGCAGCAGGGTTTAAGAGGACTGACTCTAATCGTGAAAATTCTATTGTGGGTAAAATGCTATCAAACAGCATCATAGGCTACAGAGAAATAATGAAAGGAAAAGTCATTCAGTGAGGTAAACTTCGTTTTTCCCTTATTATTAAAGACTGTCACAGCCACCTCAGCCTTCGGCAATCATCACCCTGATCCAGCAGCAGCCATCGACATCAAAACAAGACCCTCCACAAACAAGAAAACTATGACTCCCTGAAAGCTCAGATAATGGTTAGCATTTTTAATAATGAAGTGTTTTTCAATTAAGGTATGTACATTTTTTAGACACAATGCTATTTACATACTTAATAGATAAGAGTATAAGGTAAACATAAATTCTATATTCACTGGAAACCAAAAAATTCATTTGACTCTCTTTATTGTGATCTTTACTTTACTGCAGTGGTCTGGGATCAAACCCACAATTTATTTCAGATGTGCCTGTATTCCTTACAACTGAGGCAGGACTTTTGTCAGTGCTCCACAAATGATTGTTTCTATTTTGGCTTGTAAAAACACTTTTCTAGGCCCTGTGTGAGTGCCAGATACTGTTCTCTAATCCTGTACTGTGGTTTCTTCCCGGGTGTCTGGTAATTTTCTCATATGTATACACGCAAAAGTATTCTGCCCAAGGCGACTCTCTGCAGTTCTCTGGGGTTCTGTTCCTACGCTGCTTTGCCCTTTTTGGCATTCTACCCAGCAAACTAGAAAACACCAGGTCTCACTAAACTCTGAGGTTTTCCCTCAACCTATGGAATCTTTTGGTCTCTTCTAGGATTTTCTTTCCCTGCACCACAGGGAAACTCTTTCAAGACAATAAGCTCGGTGGTCATAGAGCTCACCTTGGTTGTTCCCACCCCTCAAGGATCACTGTCCTTCTTTGCCTGTTCTTCAGTGAGAACTTCTTCAGTGAGAAGAACTTTTAAGTTCTTCTTAAAATCAGTGTTTTCATATTTTTTAATCTTTTAAAAAATATATTGTTGTGTAGGAAGGTGCACTCAGTCTCTGTTCTTCCATCTTTGTTAGAAGCAAGTCTATTTAGTGATTTTTAATTTTATTTAATATTAAATACATCTATTAATTTAGGTTTTTCAGGCTTTTTCATTTTTCCTTTTTTTTGGTAAATGGAAGAGATAATTTGGTCAGCACTTAGTTATGACACAGAATATATAATTATAAATAATTAATGACAAGACGTATAAACACAAGTGGGTTTTGATTAAAGATAATATGACAACTGAGATGTAAGGGAGCATAAAACACAGTATGATGGACTTACGGACTATAGCTTTTGGCACGGGAAATAACTTATTCTAGTAACTCAGCTGGAAAAGTGGAGCAGAAGGAAACAGAGGCAGAAAAATATCATAAATAGAACTTTTAATATTTTTCTTGATTTGTATAATTAAGATGTAACATATACTGGGTCATGTACGGAAGTATTGAATCATGTATTGTACACCTGAAACTGATGTAACACTGTATGTTGATTATACTGGGATTACATTAAAAAATAAAAGGATTTAATCTAAATAGTAAAGTTTAATTTGATTTTTCTAATTTACCATTAGGTAGCCACTCTGTGTCAGCTATTTTGACTAAAAACAAAAACATAATAGACAGATTCTGATGCTGCTTTCTATCAAATTAGGCCTTTGTCAAAAGTAGAGAAAGCTCAGCACAAAGAAATAAAAAGCCTATAACAAAATGTAGAAAATTATTATCAAGAATATGAAATTTCTGAATATTTAAAAATATGAATCTCAATTATTTAAAAAATTATGAATTTATCATGACACTAAATTTATATATATTAATTATTTTGGAATAATACATTATTCATTTAGGCTAAAAAATATTGGGAACAAGTAAACACGTATACACAAAAAATTGCAGATATACTTTTGTGAGTTTGAAAAAAAGTCAGAATTATTAAATGTATTAAGTTAAATTTATGATTAGTATTGTACCAAGACACTTGAATTTGAATGCAAGTTAAAATGTTTATGCTAAGCAAGGTAAGTCAATCAGAGAAAGACAATTATCATATGATCTCTTTGATATGAGGAATTCGAGAGACAGGGTGGGGGTTCTTGGTGGGGAGGGAAGGAAAAAACGAAATTAGATGGGGTCAGGGAGGGAGACAAACCATAAGAGACACTTAATTTCACAAAACAAACTGAGGGTTGACTGGAGGGGGTGTGGGAAGGGGAGAGGGTGGTTGGATTATGGACATTGGGGAGGGTATGTGCTATGGTGGGTGCTGTGAATTGTCTCAGACTGATGATTCATAGACCTGTATCCCTGGGGCAAAGAATACGTTATATATTAATTAGAAAATTTTTTTTTAAAATCCTAAAAGAGTTTACTAAGGGAACCCTTTCTGAAAATGAAATTAATATATGAAATCAAACCTTCAATTATTATGAATGGTTTACATGTAAATTTTCTTATCCCATGTCTTTTTAAAGTAAGTTCTTTGGACACATAGAAATAAAATTTTAAAAATAATTGTAGGTTTTACTGACTTTTTTCTCAAGGAACAAATAACTTACATATCAAAAATGCCTCTTAGAAAGTTATTATCAGAACTACTTTTATAAATAGCATTAAAATTTTTAATTTAATGGATTTTTATTATCTCAATAATGTAGATCTAAAGTTGTGGAGCCTCTTCTCAACATCACCTATAACACTCTTACATAAACTAAGTGACACCAAACATAAATTAAGCGGATTTTTTTTTTTTACCAGGTATGTTGACGCTTAATGTAATTTTAACATATTATTTGTGCTTTTTCCTAAATTTGTTGGAAAAATTTTGTGAACTCCAAAATTTTAAACATCTTTCTTTTTCTGTACAAGAAAAATGCCAGAAATACAATAAATTCATCAGTACTTGTTTTGAAAAAATAATAACTGAATTTTTTTAAAAATTTTAAGTATTTGGGGGGTGGGATAGCTCAGTTGGTTAAGCATCTCATCTGCCTTTGGCTCAGGTCATGATCCCAGCATTTGGGATTGAGTTCTATGGTGGGTTCCCTGCTCAGCAGGGAGCCTGCTTCTTCCCCTCCCTCTGTTCCGCCTCCTGCTTGTGCATGCTCTCTCTCTCAAATAAATAAACAAATCTTTTTAAAAATAAATAAATAAAGGGATGCCTGGGTGGCTCTATTACTCAAGCATCTGCCTCCCTCTCAGGTCATGATCCCAGGGTCCTGAGATTGATCTCTGCAACAAGCTCCCTGCTCAGCAGAAGTCTGCTTCTCCCTCTCCCTCTGCTGCTCTTCTACTTGTGCTCTCTCTTTCTCTGTCAAATAAATAAATAAAGTCTTTTAAAAAATCTTTAAAAAATGAAGTAAAATTTTTAAGTATTTGATAAAAAATTTAATTTTATTCACTGCATGTAACCTGATTTTTAGAATATAGAGTATTAAGGAAGTTTTAGAAAATGCACATGACACATGAGGTGATAGATTACATTTTCTCAGAATATATATTTTCATTGCCAATCACTTCAGATTAAATTTATTAGACTATTTCACAATAAACCTAAAGAGTGTGGTAATGTAATCTTTTAGATAGCCTGAGTCAATTGAATTGAATCTTCTGAAAATGGCCAATTCTAGAAATTGTATTTGACATGTTATTGCATTAAAATAATATTGAGAAAGAATATTTGATAAAAATCCTGTTAATTAGGATAATATGGCAGTTAATTAGGCTACATAGGTGTTTGAACCTCTTTTTTTAGAATTTCCAGATGTGTTAATGAATTGCAGCCTATATTTATATTCATAACTATAAGAGATAAAAACACCGAATTGTTCTATCGCATTTTCTAGAAATTGGCTCCTAGTTAACACTATTTGTCCAGCTCTTTTGCGTTTTTGCAAGAATTAGCATGATAAAAGCCGGCATGATTTTGCAGATTTAATTATATTTGTGCTGTTATCTGATAATGATCTTGACTTTCTTTTTTAACCATACTCTGTTTCTTGAATTCTATAAACCAAGAGAAAACTTCACACATTTGTGGGCGAAATGCAATGCCTACTACATAGCACTTCAAACCCAGAACATTTTGCCTTATCAGAGAAACTGTGGATCTTGCTACCTTTAGTTGAAAATTCTGAATATACAAACACTGCACTAAACCTTTAGGGATTTAGTAAAGGGGTTAAGCTCTTGATTTCAAACGTACTCCCAAAGCACTTTGCAGTGAACTATGTGTTCAAGTATGAAGGATTTCAATAGTTGATGCCCTTAGATGCCCTTAGATTCCCCCTACTCTCATCCCATTCCCATTCTCGCCTTCCTATTCTGTTAACTTCCATCTAAGCAATTATAATCTCATAATTGAGAAGAGACATCTTTTATCTGTGTAGGGACGTACTTGGTAACTAATGAAAATAAAAGATACTCTCCCCAGAAAAACGCCCAGGCACATACAGTTATGCAAGCCATGGAGGAACCTGCAGACCTCCTCAAGAGCCTCTCCTTAGAGCTTTTACAGTAACCCAGACAGCAGCTGACCCCGCACCAGAAAACACCAATCACTTAAAATTACAACAGCCTCAGAAGAGAACTCCATCCAGACCTAATTAAATCCTGCAAAGTCTGATGGTCCTCCCCTCTTTCCCATTTCCCACTACCTCATCCCTGTACTCCCTACATAATTCTGTGACTTTATTCTTAGTCATGGTATTATCATTGGCACATACCTCATTTCATTTTTTCCCAATCCCCAGCCACCCTGAACTGCTCCACATGTGGATGGAGTACACACACCCTTTTATCCCACCTGGGTTTGCCAGGTCCTCCAGACCCGTGGAGCTGGGGTCCAGTACCAAGCTCTTGCATAGAGCTCCTCCTCCAGGGAGGAGGAGGTCCATTCTCCAAAACCACCCCGAGCCGGCAGCTAAAGATGGGCAAGACTAAGTCCCAGTTTGGGACTTCCGGGCTTCTCCAGCAGCTAGGGGTCCCTCATGTCTCATTAGATGAAACTCCACGCAGCCAGCCAGGCCCAGTCCTATGGCTGGCGGGCCAATATCCTCCAGCTCTACCTTCAGGGGCAATATGCAAACTTGTGTAGTTTAGTGCTTAGAGACTAGCTGATGCCTTTTGTCCCCAAGATCCTGTTCCTGCGACCAGTCCTCTCCAGACTCATGTCCCATTCCAAGTCCTTGGTGACCTTCTGTTAAGTTTTGACATAAACTGTGAAAGAATACTTTATACTGAGTAAAGTACAAAACTCTATTGCACAATTCTACTTGGTGTTGAGAAAAAAAAGTCAATAGCCATATAATAAACATACTTAGAAAAATGATGTCTTCTATTAGAAAATACACTTTAAGTTACTGTATCATCGAAATTGATTTCTTAAAAAGTCTTTTTGTCCTCAGCAAACTCAAGCTAAATATCTCTGACAATATCCTATCTTACAATATTTTTTAAATTAACCAAAATATCTACATTCACTCTGGCTACTGTTTTATCTATAAATGCTATTTATATGCTTGATTATCCAATATAACAGAAGTCCTACAATCAGAACTAGACTACTATAATTGTATAATTTATATCTATAAAAGTCTTTTTCCCAAATTCATCTACTAACAATATGGAAGAGACGAAATATTATTTGTGTAACCCATAAGCTAGAGATGTTTCTGTATCACATTTTATTCTCTCCTGAACATCTTACAAAAATATATACCTTGGACTCATTTTTCCTAGAATTCCCCAAATACTTAAGTACTAGCTTTTTTGATTAACTTATAAAACAAAACATACCTAATAATTTTAAAATTTTAAAGCAATAGAATGATATATTTAATGACTGCTTTTTACATTGATTATGAAATCTTGCAGGTGAAACCTCAAATGCTCTTTATATTTTGTTTTGCTCTTGTTAACTTAGTGCAGGATCACCCTATCACACTGTGATGATTCTTTATTTGGCAATGTCTGTTGACCAAACACAGTAACATGTTGATTTAAACTGCCAGAGAAATGTGTCAAAAAAAACCTAATGTTTTGGAAACCACTGTCTGTCTGTCTGTCTCTCTCTCTCTGCCTGTTTATCTCTCTTTAAAAAAAAAAAATAAAATAAAATAAAAGGCTCCTTATTCTTATTTTCTCTCAGTTTTGGCAAAGTCAACCTTAGTATGGTCAGAAGGAAAGGATTCTAGTGAACACATACAGTTTACCTACTAATTCTAGACTATGCTGCATCTTGACTTCCAGAAACTTATACCCAAATTCTTGTACTTCTTAATATATTGTTCAAGTATCAGGGAGAGATATTCCCAAAACCAAGACTTCTTAATGACTTTTGTGTCACGGACCATTTCGAGCCTAATGCGGCACCTTCTCACAATGTTGTTAAATAAATACTATAAAGTATGACTATTCACAAAATAAACTAATGTTATTAAAACAAAGTTTTATCCTCATATACGTTATGAGGGAATCTGTGCACCCAGACTCTTACACAGTCCAAGTATATTTCAGTTAACCTTAGGGCATTCAAAACCTTGACCCAAAAATCCAGTCACAGATTTATAGACCCACGATTTCATCAATGTCAATTACATAAAGTGTGACAAATGGAAATGAAACCTTTTTTTTTTTAAGAACATAATTGTTTCAATCAGTGATATATGAAAATATACAGAGATGCATTTTAGAGCTAGGAAAAATCACAGTATGACATCATTTTAAGGTAAACTCATTCGTACCTTAATGGCAGTGGATGCAATTTGAATGTGGTGAAGTCTCCGAAGTGTGCTGTCCCTGTCAATGAAATAGGAAGCGGCCAGTTGATGTAGTGTTTCCAGAGTGACCAACGAGCTATTGGTGCTGGAGTCACTTCCTTCAGATCTCTTGCTCAGCTTCCGCTTGTCCACAAAAATTGTGAGTGACTCCTCTCCTGTATTAATAATACTTAAAATTATTCCATTTTCCACTTAACTTTAATTTTTCCATAATCTGCAGGTGAAGAAGTATAGATTACAGACATAGTAAAACCAAAGAGTGATAAGCAACAAAAGACAAGTTTAACTTTTGTGTTCTTCGTGGATATTTCTCACGTGCCTAGGAAGTTACGTGAGCTATTAAAGGCTATAAATATTTATTTGGTAAATGTTGAATAGCTAGCATTTGTGGAACAATTTCTCTAGATTTTATTGACTTTCTCATACAGTTTAGTTTACCTAACACCTATGTGGCACAAAAGCAAATTAAGAACAGAAAATATGTAAATTGAACTTAAGGGGGGGTGCATGATATGAAATTGTACATACTCAGAAATGCTTACTGTGGATCAGCATGACTAATAGAAACATAACCAAGCACATGATTAAACTAGCCATTAAAAAATATATATTTTATTTTAGTAAACTGTATACTCAACTTGAGACTCAAACTTACAACCCCAAGCTAAGGAGTTGCATGTTCAGGACTGAGCCAGCCAGGTGCTCCTAACCATTTTCAATTGAACCTTGAAAATGCAGAGAAAACATACATAGGCATATACAGTTATGTAAACATATATGAATTAAATTCACAGGTTTCCTACATGTGGCATAACATATAAATATTATGTGTTAATAAGCTTTATGGAAATCATTAACCTCCATGGAAGATTTGGGTATAGACAATGGATTTTTTTTTTTTTTTAAAGATTTTATTTATTTATTTGACAGAGAGAGATCACAAGTAGGCAGAGAGCCAGGCAGAGAGAGAGGAGGAAGCAGGCTCCCTGCTGAGCAGAGAGCCTGATGCGGGACTCGATCCCAGGACCCTGAGATCATGACCTGAGCCGAAGGCAGCGGCTTAACCCACTGAGCCACCCAGGCGCCCTAGACAATGGATTTTTGAAGGTGAAATTTAAAACATAATTAAGCTTTGATTTTTTTTTATGTTCAAATGTTGACCAAAAATATCAATGGTATTGAAATTAACACTAAGAACTTTCCGATTCTTGGATATTCATCTAGCATATAATTGTCAGACTTGATGGTTACTCTTACTCTTAGGAATCCACTGCTCTGGTAGCATTATGCCTATTTACAAATCGGCAAGCCAGTTTTATAAAATATCAAATAAATAAAATAATACTAATTTTAAAATGACATATCCTTGGTGACTATCTAATTTTAAGTAACAGCTTATAAACTGCAGATAAAGCAAGAGCTCAGGTCTATTGATATCAGAAGTAAAGTTAACAGTGCTACTTCTGGTAGGTCCCATTCTCGGTTTGTTTCAGGATCCCAACATGCATACTGGACATCAAACAGCCTAACTACAAGAGCTGAAACAAACAAAACAGTGAGCAATAAATTTTTGCTGTTTATCAGCCACTTAGTTTATGGTGTTTTGATAGCAGCCCAAATGGACTAAGATAGCAAGAGACAAGTCTTATTAAGAACAGGACTGGAAGAGATTATGCTGAATGAAATAAGTCAAGCAGAGAGAGTCAATTATCATATGGTTTCACTTATTTGTGGAGCATAACAAATAGCATGGAGGACATGGGGATTTAGAGAGGAGAAGGGAATTGGGGGAAAATTGGAAGGGGAGGTGAACCATGAGAGACTATGGACTCTGAAAAACAATCTGAGGGGTTTGAAGTGGCGGGGGGGTAGGAGGTTGGGTACCAGGTGGTAAGTATTATAGAGGGCATGGATTGCATGGAGTACTGGGTGTGGTGAAAAAATAATGAATACTGTTATGCTGAAAATAAATAAATAAAATGTAAAATGCCAAAAAAATAAAAAATAAAAAAAATTTTAAAAAAAGAACAATTAAAAATAAAATAGCAAAGATCTTGGTAAATGTAAATGAAAATGAAACAAATAGTCTCGATATCTGATATTGTAGAATTCAGTCCAAATATTATTAAATGGAAAGAAGAAAAACATTATATAGTGAGTGATAAAGACTAAGACTTGCCAAGTTGCTTTAATGGCAGCACTTTTCATAATGCAGAAAATACAGGAAATATAGGTTAAAATAGTACAAGAAACTCAAATTAAAATATATTGATATATCACTGTGCAATTATGGAATTCGCCAAAATCCAAAAGTTTGAAGACTTTGCCAAAGCTGTTGGCAAACAGGAAGGAAACAGGATCTCTGATATATCGCTTGTAGTCATACAAAATGATGTAGCTATAGAGAGAAATCTGGCAATAGTTACCAACAATGACTCAGCAACCTACTTTCAAGAATCTATCCCAAAAAACAATGGCTAAAATATGCAAGAGGTTTTTTACTGTGGCTTTATTTGTATTATTTGTAGCAACACAAATACCCAATCAGTAAAAATAATGTTACATCTATACAGTAGAAAACAGTGCAGCCATAGGAAAGAAGTGAGATGATTTAAAATATTTATTCTTCAGAAAATTTTCTGAGTGATTAGTAAGTTCATGATATTAGTATTATGACTAAAATGAAATTCTGAATGATTTCCTGTTCTCAGATGATTCTATTTAGAAATTTACATCTAAATATCTGTGTTTAACCTCCTTAAATTCATGTTTTCTATGGATTCCTGTAGACAGAAGGAAACTTAATTGCCTATTCTTTAAAATAATATCTAATCTTTTCTTCAATTCAGTAATATATTAAATTCAAAATATGGGTTCAATTGATTTATTGGAAATTAGTTTTGCCTTCTGGAGATTTAAGAAAGCCATTTAAATATGTGAAGAGTCATCTTCACTCTGTCTTTTTTTGTATAGTGGTGAATTTTCTTATTATTGGAGGTGTCCAACATGAATGGAAAAACTATACATCATTGAGCAGAAGAGATAATTAGACCACTAGAATGGACTCTTTCACTGAATTATGAGGTGCTGGAAGAAAGAAAAATAGAGAATTAATTATCGTAGTTTAGACGTAAGTGTGCCAACTTTTAGTGCCAAATAGATTTGGGTTTAATACTGACTTCTACTTAGTAACTGAATGATCCTAAATTGTGTAACTTGACTCAGTTTCCTCTCATGTAACATGAGCAGAGTATTTCTTCCTCAAAGAGCAGCTGGAAACATGAAACAGATAATATCTATAAAGGATTTAGAATATGACTAGATTGCAGTCAGAATTCAAAAGTTCTTGGCAAGGTATTCATCTCTGTTATTCACCTCAATTCCTTAAAATTTAGAATAAAGCACTTCAGTCCATATGTGTACATTTCTAGTAATTTTAGCTATTTTATCTTATTTGTGATGAACAGAAACCTCCTTTTCCACTTCTTTCACAAACTGATGAGCCTTCATCCTACAATCTGTATCCACACATGGTGAGGAAGGAAATATCTCTCAAAACAGTCCTTTAAATACCATATCCCTTTGTACATCTTCACGTTTCAGGTAAAAATTCCTTAGTGGGACTTCAGGTGAGTCATTCATCACACAGAAAGAGAGGAGTAGCATAATCTTATGTTGAAAAGCAGGTTAAAATGTTTGATTTAAGGGGGGGTACCTGGGTGGCTCAGTGGGTTAAGCCTCTCCCTTCTGCTCAGGTCATGGTCTCAGGGTCCTGGGATGGAGCCCCGCATCAGGCTCTCTGCTCAGCAGGGAGCCTGCTTCCTCCTCTCTCTCTCTGCCTGCCTCTCTGCCTACTTGTGATCTCTCTCTATCAAATAAATAAATAAAATCTTTAAAAAATTTTAATTTAAGGATTTTTTTGCAGATATTAGTTTGTCCTGTGATAATTTGGAAAATGACATGTACCAAGAGCCAGGGATTACTATTCTAGAGTGGTCCCATGTTACAATATGAATGATAAATGCTAATGTAAGTTTCAGCAATCAACGATGTCCATAGAGAAGTGATGGCCCATAGTCATCATCAGGAGTCACAGCAGCTTCCATTCTCTATCTACTGGAGATTTAAGAAAATGTTTCCTTTGTTTTTCAGAGTCCATGTTTGTTTGTGATGTACAGATAAATGTGCTTTCCTCCTTTTACCCTGAGAGCAAATATATATTATGGACTACAGAAAAAATTAAAGGAAAAAAATATTATATATCATAATACACTTATATTAATAGTTTTACAGTTCATTCTTCATTGTTGCTGTTTTAATTTGAAGGAAATATGATATAATAAGAGAAAGGAAAATGTGCGTTTTGGAGTCAGGGGTATGTGAAGGTAAATCTTGACAGCTCATAGTCCTCTAACTTGATTGCTCTGGGGCTTTCATAAAGTTATACTTGCCCTTAGCATTTCCATCTGTATGAAAGAACCAATATCCTACTCTCATCTCTTTGAAAAGACTAAGCATATAATGCCTCCATAGAACCCAGTAGAACACACACACTGTGTACAATAAATGTTGGCTTCCTCTCTTTCATTTTTTTTTTTTTTTAATTAGGGCCCAACAGTAAATAAGGAGGCTTTAAATTTTTACAAGGTAGCATTTTACCAGTCAAAACTGTTTTCTAGTGGATCTTGTAACCAAGATACATGTGCTGATTAAAGGTAGCAGTTGTTTATTCTTTCCAATAACCTGATAAAGAGAAACCACTCATAAATCGCTCATAGTTCTTCTCTATAGTTGAACATTAATCCATGTATACAAAAGCTTTCCCTATAGTGAAGCCTGTGAGGCAGTTTAAATCACCCAAATTATTCTTATGAATACCTTGTTTTAAACCCTTATTTACAATAAACTAAACAACTATGCAATGTAAGCTGGGTAGTTTGTGCTAAATTTCAAGTGTTATAAATGATGTATTGTTAAACACCTAAAATATTCTGTCAAGGCTACTCAATCTACATTGGAAATAAGACCATTTCTTTCCTCTAAGAGATCTGTTTTTTTTTTTTTTAATTATATATAATTACCATGTTTTTGTGATTTTTTTTTAAAGATTTTATTTATTTATTTGACAGAGATCACAAGTAGGTAGAGAGGCAGGCAGAGAGAGAGAGAATGGAGGAAGCAGGCTCCCTGCTGAGCAGAGAGCTTGATGCAGGACTCGATCCCAGGACCCTGAGATCATGACCTGAGCTGAAGGCAGAGGCTTAACCCACTGAGCCACCCAGGTGCCCATGTTTTTGTGATTTTTATGGTCTTCATATCCTTTGAAACTCTTACAGTCAGTCTTGAGAAAAAAGAATGCAAAAAAAGAAAAGAAGAAGAAGAATGCAGCCTTAACCTTAATTGTAACTCTTTCTCAAGTATTCAATTATAAAAGTTCATCAGAATTCTATGTAAATAACACAAAATATTCAAATTTAAAAACTGAGATATTATTCAATCAACTAAAAATTTGCGTTCAAATGTCACTTTTATTCCTATTTTTTAAACCAGCTGTAGCTCATAAGCATGATGTGAGTACCAAAGGACATCCACACATTTTGTAAAAACTAAATGTGATTCTGAAAACGATTCAACATTCTGAGTTTGTTAGAAAGTAAAAAGGATTAATGACTGTGGATATAAAAAGATGTGATTATTTCACACAGAAATCATGCAGCTGTGCCTTTTACAACTAAAACACTGCGGTAGTTTATGGACATTAAAAGCACATATTGAAGGATGCTTCCAGAGAGAATGCAAAACAGAAGACAATAAAACAACAACAAAAAAACCAATCATGACTTTAATGTTATCCTATGATCGGTTCATAAGAAACGATTAGGTACATTTGATATGCTAAGGTATATCAAATTAGGTACAGTTGATATGATTACTAGGACCTCCTAGTGATGTATTTTTCTGTCCCAATTTTCAAATCATCTATGTTATGTCCATGAGGAAGATAAATTTAAAAGAAATTTTGTTCTATTATATTTTCCTTGGATTTTCTCAATTTGGATTCTCATATATATAGTTATTGAGGATAAAGGTAATGCTCTCAAAAGGTTAGAACAAGTCAAGAAAACCATAGATAATAGAATGAGTAAAAGAATCCTATGGATAAGTCAATAATGATGATGTGGCAGATTGCATTAATTTTTGCAATTACTTTCTGCACAATTGTGGGTGCAAATATGCATCCATGGATTAATGGTCCATTGTAGAGAAGAACTATAAACAGTTCATGAGTGATTTCCTTTAACTTGGTAAGGGAAAGCATAACACTTGGGTGAGTGGAATACATGATGTGAGGACCTATTTTATATTTTCATTTTAGCCAGAGGCTTCCATCGAGGTTAAACAATAACTTTGTTGTTTAACCCTGTCCCTGCTCCCCTTCCCCCCCAGGGGACTTAAAAACAAGTCCCAGAAACCAGCTCCAGGTGTGGAGGCCGAGAAAAACAAGGCTGTACCCACCTCGGGTCTGGCCCTGACATAAGTACAGCCATCTTGGCAAAGCAAAAGCGGGCACCTTGCACTGTAAGAGTGGGTTAGCATAAGAATGGCCATCCTGAAGGCCGGGAAGCCATTTTACTGAGTATCCCTAACAGTGTCCCTTGGTTTGCAAATGTCCTGGTGATTTACAACAAAAAGGCCATCTTTTCAATGGCTCAGTACCTAGAGGCCAAAGGTTGCACTCCCCACCATAAAACTGTAGGAGGCTGTGGCATACCAGAAGGACAGCATGTTACAAAGTGAAACTTTCTCAACTTAATTCTTGAAATGAAGAGATACCCAGAGTGGAACACAGAAGATCCACCATCAAAGCATATCAGTTGTTTTGTTTTGTTTTGTTTACATTACACCCAGACAAAAACAAAGCAAAATAAAACAAACAAAACAAAACAACTGTACATTTCTGATAGATATCTTCCTGGTCATTGAATTTCCTTACACTGGAAGATCTTATTTTGAATGTCCATTTGCTTTTGTATGTTTTACTTATAAAGACTGCTATTTGAGTAGAAATCTTTCTCATAGGAATAACCAATGCAAACATAGTTTAAATGTAATTGTAGGTCTTACTTTTGATGTATCATTTCAACCCAAAAAAGTCATCCTGTTTTTTGGTAATAAAAGATTACATTATTCCTTGTGGTAAAGTCTTATAATATTTTGGGTATAGCTGCTCTTTTGAAAATACATTTCAGTTTTTACAGTGTACTTTTCTCTCACTAGTGATGATTGTCCTTTCTTAGCTTAACATATTAAAAGGTAAGCATCCCAATGATATCTATCTTTCCACTAATACAGTGCTGTAGAAAGAATAGTGTTTTAGAAACAGACATTAAAAAAAAAAATCTAGCTGAGAAAACTAGGCTTCTGAAGAAGCAGAGCCAAACAAATATCTAAAGGCAGTAAAAACAGATATGTTGGCTTAACACCAATTGGCATTTGCAAGATATTATGGGAAGAAAATAACTAGTCTTAGAGAGCTTCGACAAAGAAACATAATATGTTTTGCAAAACACTCCAAATGAAAGCATCTGACTTTTGGATTATTAGCAATTATCCACCCAAAAAGTCTGAAAAATTTTTAAACAAAATTGCTCAGTTACCATAATGTTCTCGATAGAGCAATGACATGAAAAAAGAGGAACAGGAAATAAATAGTTCCCATATCAGATGAAACTGAATCTACCTGGAGTGAAACACAATTAAATTACCTCTCTTTTGGAGTTGTTTACAACGTTATAATGAACATTTTTGTTATGTATGTTATAGATTCCTGCTATTATTTTGGTAAAATTAATTTTCAGATTAATTAAGATTAATTTAAATTTAAGATTAATTTTCTAAATTTATTTAGATACTCTAAACAGGACTGTTCAAACTTAATGTGCATATAAATCACCCAGAGATCTGGTTAACATGTAGATTCTGATTCATTAATCTGAGATGGAATCTGAGATTCTGCAGGTCTAACAAGCTCCAAGATAATGCTGATGGTATTGGACCATGAATTACACTTGAGTAATGAGGCTCTAAACCATAGTAAAAGCAGTAAAACTTATTACCAATTTAAATATCTGTATATGCCAGTCACCTGCATGTTGGATCTTTGCACTGTTATAGGTAACTCAGTATCTCTTTGTCAAACAATGGACAGATGATTTATCTACCTTATCAAAGTGCTATAAGGAAGAAAAAGAAAACATATAACCAGATTTATAAAATATGAAAACTTAACATTTATCTTTTGATTTAGTTGCCAGAAATGTCATTATTAAGACCTATTGACATAGCAATTTTAATCCCAATTTCTTTTGTGTTATATTCATGACTAGTTACACAAATGGCTTCAAATCACTTTAGTAGATAACTGCCTTATAAACAATAAATATTTAATTAACAATATTATTTTAACTTCCATTTTTTGAAAATTTTCTGTACCAAAAAAACATGAGAAATAAAAATAGAGGGAAAAAGAGAGATGAGAGATTGAAACAAGACAGAAAGAGACAGAGAGAGAACAATGGATATAACTAATCTCATGTAGTATATCTTTATTTTTAAAAACCAGTATGGCAATTTTGTTCCCCTCTTCAACATGATTGTTTTTATGATTGCCTGGAATGAAGCTTCAGAAAATATTTCTTTTTCTTACTTTTAGCTCCTTTTCTTAAAACAGAATATGCATTCTAATAAAGGAAATAGTTCCGTCCATTTTTAGTGAGAATTTCTATTTGCATATGTTTTAGCAGATTTGCTTCTTTAATGAAGTTACAGTTAAAATAGAATAAAAGGAATTTGTATTTCCTAAGAAGAGACCAAAAGAAAACTAGAAACACAACCACTGATCAATTTTGAAAGAAGGTGGTATATAATATAGAATTAAAACTATCTGTGGACACTTTATACAGAATGTAATTTATATAGATAAAAGTGAGAATTGACAATTTCTGAAATTAAATAAGGATATTTGGAATCTTACACTCCTAGGGAAGCAAGACAATTTTTAAAAATCGAATTGCTGTCGTATCTATACTGTATCTTATTGTCTGACTTCTGGCTTCTGTCCTTGAAAGATATACACACACAAAGAGTATATGGTTAAACTTGCAAGCTATTAAACTACTTTGCAGCCATAGTGACTTATACACTAAGTAGTGATTGAGGTAGTATTCATTATTTTAAATAACTATGCTAGTAAGTTAATGCTACTACTCAGGACATCAATCATCTATTTTTCCATTCTCATAATGTTGAAAATGTTTTCTTTATATAAACAAAATTAAGTATCTGATGATAGGCTTAAGTTGAACAATGTGGTAACAAGATACATTCTCATAAGCACTTTCAGAAAAAAAATTAAAGACACATATTTAAAAATAACTATTTCTACTAAAAGTTAAATTATGCTTTTAAAACTCTGTGCATTCAAATACCACTGGTCAGGGTGCCTGAGTGGCTCAGTTGGTTAAGCCTCTGCCTTCAGCTCAGGTCATGATCCCAGAGTCTTGGGATGGAGCCCCACATGGGGCTCTCTGCTCAGCGGGGAGCTGCTTCCTCCTCTCTCTCTGCCTGCCTCTCTGCCTACATGTGATCTCTGTCTGTCAAATAAATAAATAAAAACTAAACAACAACAACAACAACAAAAACCCTCTGGTCAAACAGGACTTGTTTAATGTTGCTGAGAGTGAAAAATATTTTCTAAAGTTGCAAATGAATAAATCTTAAATCTTAATATATGATCCATTTGTCCCTAGAATGAATTTTGGTTTGATTTTTTAAAATACCTCTACTGACGCACCTTGGTGGCTCAGTTGGTTAATTGTCTGCTTTCAGCTCAGGTCATGATTCCAGGGTCATGGGATCCAGCCCCAAATCCAGCTCCCTACTCAGCAGGGAGTCTGCTTTTCCCACTCCCCTCTCCCTCTGTTGCTCCCCCTGTTTGTGCGCGCTCTCTCTTTCTCTGCCCAATGAATAAATAAATCTTAAAAAAATAAAAAATAAAATTAAATATCTCTATCAAGTAAAGAGTACTTTTTCCTGCACTCCTCTCCTTGGGAAGGTGTTTTGTCCTTGCATTCTTGACTGCCCACAGAAGTGCTGTGAGTTAACAGAAAGACTGGTGTAGGACAGGGACTGATATGAGTAACCCTGCGTCTTCCTCTTCTTCAAGATGTGCCTGTTGGGGCACCTGGGTGGCTCAGTGGGTTAGGCCTCTGCTTTCAGCTCAGGTCATGGTCTCAGGGTCTTGGGATTGAGCCCCGCATCCTGCTCTCTGCTCGGCGGGAAGCCTGCTTCCTCCTTTCTCTCTCTCTCTCTCTCTGCCTGCTTCTCTGCCTACTTGTGATCTCTGTCTGACAAAGAAAGAAAGAACGAAAGAAAGAAAGAAACAAAGAAAGAAAGAACGAAAGAAAGAAAGAAAGAATGAACACAAGTTTTGGTCTGTTCTTCACTGTGTGGGGCTTTAGAGAGCCTAGGTTGATATGGGAGCCATACAAACACTCTTGTGACTGTGGGTGGCTTGGGGCTATAATCGTGACTGCCTCGACAAGTCTGTGTAATACTGGAGGTGAGGGTCCTATTTTAAATTATTGTAAATATTTTATTACAACATTTTATAACATCATAAGTAAATTTTGGGGCTGCATCTTCCTTAGTCTTTTTTGTCTTTTCAAATTGCTCCAGAACCTAAGTTTGGTGCTTAATAGTAGGTACCCTCCCTCTCATCTTTGAACTCAGCAGTTTTAAGCTCTTGTTATTTTTTTCCTATTCACTCATTTGTTGTTGTTGTTCTATATTCAGTACACAGACACACTTTTATTTCAGTATTTGTCATATATTGTACTATAGTGAAATATATTATAAAAACAGTCATGAAATATATTCTATAGCTAGAAATCAATATATCCCAGTGGTGCAATCTTTTCCAAGATTGATTCTTCCTATTGACTAGCTTATTTTAGATATTTAAACAGTGATGGAGTTTAGATATCATTATCCAAATAGAAGCAAGCTGAATTACTATATTGATAAATAGTCTGAAAGCTATAAGATGAAATAAATGTGAAAAATGATATATATTGAAGAAGGTTTTTTATAATTTATTTTTCCCTATAGGGAGATAATTCAATCACTGGCTTTATCTATCATAAAATATCCCATTAAAGGCTTCAAGTATGCTACCCAAAGTTTTATGTCTAAGTCAATAATATGATGTACTAAATAACTCAGGGAAAAAAAGACATTTTTCATTTATTTTTCATCACTTTAATACCGAGTGTATTTCACACAACTTATTTTTTCAAAGGTTTAAAATGTTTGAATTTAGTTCCTGGTTACTTAGGAAGCAAAAAATTTACTGGCCTTTTGTTTAAAATGTTTGCTTATAGACATGATGCCCTCAGTGTGTTAATATTACGGTTGTTACTTAGTTGGTTAAGGAGAAAGCGAGAGAGAAAAAGCTCTAATTAAATACCACAAATCTCATTTTTTAAAAAATGGAATAATAAGATTTCATGTTCAACCAGGTAAACATATAAAGTTAAAATATACCTAGAGCAACAATAAAAAAAAAAAAAGTTTAGTATAATTACAACAGCAATATTTTTAAAAATTGCCTGAAATCTACCTGGTGTACATTTTAATTGCAAATAGTTTATATCCTTTAGCTATGTAAATAATTTCATGGATTTTAGTTAACTTAGTAACATCACCCAGCAGAAATTCCTGAAAGAAATTATAAATAGCATTTAGAGGGGGGAAAACAAAGAATTCCAATAGAAAACACTAGGAAAACTAAATCCAAGGAGTATCCAGAGTAGAGAGAGCTAGGAAGTTCCGCAATTCCATGTCTTCCCCTCCCCCACCCCACTCCATAATTTGCCTTTAAGAAAATGCTTGAACAAGACTTTTAAATAATTGCAGTAAAACAATTTTGAGAGAACATATTACTGCCATTGAATTATCAACCTGAAGAAATGATTTAATCCCACAAAGGATTTTTAGACCATGTTTATACAAACAAAAACATACACAACAAAAACTAATCTAAAAGCCAAAATGTGGCATCTACAATGCCAAAACAATGAAAGTAATCAAAAAGTCACCATGATTTTAGTACAAGGAACAAATATGTCTGTAAAAATCACCTCTGCTTTTTATCTCTTCTACCATTCCTCTGTCACTTGTTTCTTTTCCTATTTGGAGAATGTATTTTGTGTTCTGAAATTCTGGATATTACACATCGTTGACATAAATGTGATGAAACCCAGTAAGAGTACAAGACCACTGAACTTTTTAAAGGAAGCTGTAGTAATCATTTAATTTTCACTTTTACTTCCTATTTTATTGCATTAATAATCATTGCTACTAACCATACAGACACAGCTTTTAGAGAATCAGTTTTTATGACTACTGGAATATTTTATAAATTTTTTCTATCTGCACTTCTGTAATAATATTAACAATAACATAAATAATTAATTGCATGTATAAATTATGCCACACATTATGCCAAAACTATCTTCCTGCATCTACATTAATCTTCCTATGAACTTACCACACCCATTTTACTCTCCTACTTTCTCTTAAAAGAAACTAACAGAGAAGTTACTTAACATTTTAAAAATTTCACAATAAAATATTTCACACTTGGTTAAAAAAGGGAGGGGAAGTCAATTTTCAATAACAGGCTGATCTTTTTATCTTATAATTTTAGCACTATCCACTTATGGAAGACAGAGATCATGTGTTTTCTTGGCTGGCCTGTTCTGTCTACCTGAATCATTTACATTTCCTCGCTTTAATTCCTTGAGGTTATATGACCGACTTGTATTTACTCACTGTGTCCAGAAATCTCCTTTTCCAACCTCTCCATGCCTTGCTCACCTGCTCTTACTTGCCTCCTCATTCTCTCCAATTTTGTATCTTTGTTTGTTTAACTGAGTGTTTTGGCTCTTTGGATTTGGTTTTCATTCAGTCTTCTTGAATTAGATCTCAGTTATCGTCTACGCATATTATACTTTTGACATCTATGTAGTGAACTTGAACATCTCAGTCTCTAAACAAAGTGTAGTTTCTTTTATTCACTTTAACAAATATTTAATGAGAACCTATTATATGCCAGGCACTTAAAACTATGGAGGTAAAACTGGTGACAAGTACAGGTAAAATCCCAGTTTTCAAGAAAATATGCAGGAATGACAGATAATAAGCCAGGAAATGAGTAATTAAAGAATTTCACATAAAAATAAAGATTATAAAGAATACAAAGAAGATCAAGATATAATAGAGACTACCAGTGGACCACTGGGCATGTTCCTGGTACTAGGCACAGGGAAACCCTCTATAACAAGTAACATTTGAGCAGAAAAATTGTCCCAAAACATTTGAAGGTCACTGTGGTTGAAAAATAGAGCATGACGAGCAGAGAGAAAAGTTGAGGTCTGTGGTGAAAGCCAGTATAAGACATTCATGTAGTGCATTATATACCATAACAAGATATTTGGATTTTATTTTAAGTAGTTAATTATATGTTTTAGTTGACACAGGGAATGATTTGACCTTATCCAAGTTTTAAAAAGATCTGTGTGGAGTATGGACCAGAGGCATATTCTGGGGAGAAATGTGGTGGTGACTTGGTCTAGGATGGTCTGGGTAGAAGTCAGAAAGTTTTGACATGGGATATATTTTGGGAGGAAAAAAGTATTGGCATGACTTACTGACAGACTGGACTGACAGCTAAAGGAAAGAAAAGACTCATCTTCTAAGGTAGGAAAAATGAAGAACTGGTGGCCTTTCATATTACCACACCACTGGTGTGAATCTGTCTGTATTCAGCACACTTACTGAGCCGCAGACAAGGAAGCAGGGAATCCCTGTTTTATTACTAATGGTATTCTGTGCTCTTCATTATAGTAAAGAGTAACATCCATTTCTAATAAAATGGTTGTACAAAATGGTTGGATATTCCTTAAAGTCACACACAAAACTAAATACATGGAATTCTGGGATATATTTAAGTTTTAGGAAAATCACATTTTCCCTACTATATTACCTCCCCAAATAGCATCTAAATGCTGACTTATATATCACCACAATAAAACACATATTTAATAATATTAAAACCACAGATTTCTTATTTCTTACAAATTTATAAATCAAAGAAGTGACATCATTAATCTCTACTTTTATTCAATTATGCATCATAATTGATATTTATGGATCATCAACTCTATATCGTAATCAACCACAATCAGAAATACTAAGGAGTGTTAAAAAATGTAATTGTAGATCTTTAACGTTTGCTTCAGAAAACTTTTTCCTATTCTCTGTAACCAGGAGTGATGACTTCCACCCGTGACTTGACTGTTAATTATTCATTTTTTAAGCGAAATTTGGCCCGTTACCTGGCATTATAGAGTGTAATAGTTAATGACTGTATTTAATGCATGCTATTGTACTGCAAATTGACTTCAGGCAGGAAATAAGTAATAACCATCTACCTTACCATTGTGAATACCATAGAAGGCATTTAGGAATAACTTGATGGATAGATTGAATAAATGAATGAATTCTAGAAGTATTCAAACTGAAGCTTCTTTTACTGACTGACAGTTTTAGCCACAAACACACATGAGCACAAATATTTTCAAAGAGTCATACCTCCCAAAGTAGCAGATAGCAAGAAATGTGTCCCATATTTCTTGATAAGGTTTTCTGTGATTTGCTGAAGGGTAGGTCGGCGTCCCAGAAGTCTTATGTTGCGGAAGAATTCAGGAGCAAGAGGGAGAGGGGAGCCCAGGAAATTTCTTCTCTCAACGGCAAGGTTATTTACTTTCCAGCGGCCAAACTCCCTGAAAAGCAAATTCATTTTTATTCATAAATACATAATCTATCTGAATGTTTTCATTTGAAAAGTTCACTTGGTAGTTTCGCTAGGGTCACCACATTACAATAAGTCTGGCCTGTAATAATATGTCATGTGCTATGAGTAGGAGAAGCAACATTTATAATTTATGTAACTGGAGTGAATATTCTGAAACCAAATCATATAAAGGAAAAAATAGCCCCTTAAACAGCTTCCACTGATTTTTTTTTCCCAAGAAAATATATACTCATAAACATGATTTAGTTATGCGTAGGACATGAATGCAGGGCTATGTAAAAAATCACCAAGGTAATATTTTATTATTTTGTAAGGGAACTTGTAAAAAAGAGAATGAATTTATTTTCATAATTCTGATTATTGTTTTCTCTATTCATTTTAGAGGGGGACCTTGTAAAACTTCAAGAATATTATAAAGCTACTGGAGAATTTAAAAAACATGATCTCAAAAGAAACATTTTTTACAGTAATTATTGCTTACAACATATTTTGAAACCTAAATTCAACTTGATCAGCAATTTCTCAGGATGCAAAACGAATTTTCAGGTAGTTTGGGCCAAATTGAAATGGAAGGTAGAGTTTTAAATGATTTATACATTAAAACATAGATTTATACATTTATATTGAGTTAAAATCAACCTAATGATACTTTAGCCAAGAACTATGGTGAACTGGATTTCCTGATTAACTGTATTTTTTCTGATGAGTGGTCTGATAAAAATCTTAAGTACCTTCCATTGGGAAGAATTCCATCCACCAGGCTAAATACTCCCAGGTATTTTATTTAACTTATTACTATCTAGCAAGTAAAATTTTGAATAGATATTGTATAAATATGTGCCATATTTATGCATATTTTTCTTCCAAAAAATGCCTGCAGTGCACCAACGAACAGTGAATGATAGGATAAGTCAGTGAACCAGACCAATACTGTCCCTGTCCAAATGGAGTTCACATTCTAGAGAAAGTTTTAAAAATAAATAAAAAAACAGACGTTAACTTAAATTTTAAACAAATGTCACAGTGTTGTAAGTGCAGAGATCTACCACAGACAGCCTACTGTGATAAGCCACAGAGCTGTGGGCAGTGGGGACCTGTTTTACTTTCAGAGACCAGAAAAGGCAACTCTGGAGAGGTGGTATTTTATACTTAGGCAGTCTTTGAAGGGAGGCGGGGGGGAAAGTTGCCAAAGGAAGTGAAGCAGGGAAAAGATTTATACAGAATAAAGAAGAACAGTAAATACTTGGAGGACAAAAAGCCATATCCCTGACAGAGCCTCTAACTGGGAATATTTTGCTCACGAGACTCACATTCGGCAGCCCAACAATCCACTTGGTCTTTTGGAAATTAATTATAAGATAAGGTTCACTCAGGGATCTACGGAAGACTTCAGCCTGAGAACAAGTGAACTTAGTGTTTTTTTCATTGAGAGACTCTTGCCATCTCCTCCATAAATCAGCTGCTCTGCACAGTTTTCTCTACCGATGGTTCTCCAACTTCAGCACCTCTTAGAGTTGCCTGGAAACTCCACCCCAGAGTTTTCTGATTCGTTAGGTCTGAAATAGGATCTGGAAGTTGCATTTTTTTTTTTAAGATTTTATTTATTTATTTGTCAGAGATAGAGGGAGAGAGTGAGTGAGCACAGGCAGACAGAGAGGCAGGCAGAGGCAGAGGGAGAAGCAGGCTCCCTGCCGAGCAAGGAGTCTGATATGGGACTCGATCCCAGGACGCCGGGATCATGACCTGAGCGGAAGGCAGCCGCCTAACCAACTGAGCCACCCAGGCGTCCCTGGAAGTTGCATTTTTAACAAGCAACGCTAACGCTGCTATTTGGAAAAAAATACTAATTAGAAAATTTAATGTATTGTCTTTAAAATTTTCTTAAAGTGCTCTATTCTCAGTAAATGTTGAGTTCTTAGAGATACTATTCTAGATTTATTAATTCATGTTTCCTCAGAAGACAGTATGGATGTCCCTTATCTTTCAAAACCTAGGTTGATATTAACAATTTTTATGTCTTTTCTTTTTATAAAAAAGTTACCTGTATTGATTATACATGTATAATATATAACACATTTTTAATATTTTATATATTCTAAATAATGTATAATATATAGTATATGACATATATTTATATATGGCTATATAGAATTTCATATATGTTTATATATAAATATTTTACATACATTTTATATTATATATAAATATATATTAGAGTATTCTAATTCTAAATTCCAATGTTTATTAGAAAATATATTGTATATGTAAAATATATAATATAATCACATAGAATATATGTATATTATAATTTATTATATATTACAAACAATGTATTATAACTATATATATTATATGCATGTACTTATAGTTGCATATGTAATATATTATTATAATTGCATATTACATTATGTGTAATATATATTACATATAATAATATAGCTATATAAGTATATACTTATATATGAGTACGGTATACTTTTTATTTATATCATATGTGTAAGTATATATTCAAAATTGTGAGGAAGAATCTTTAGATAAAACATTTAAGTTGTAATATTTTGTGATATATCTCAAGGTATATAATCATGTAATGCTTGTAAGAAGTTACTTATTAAACTGTGATTGAAATAATAGTTGCTCAGTTCCGAACTTTAAAAGCTTACTCACAAAAACGTACTTCTTTAATTTGCTAAAAAAATCTATAATTTTATCAAGGAGTGACATAACTTTAACTCAAAATTGTGGTGTTATTTTTCTCCATGATTTAAAGTGTTAAATATATAAACTCACATGCATGTATTCGTAGACTAACATGTAGACTAATAAATGAATTAATTGGACTTGAAATAACCAAGAAGATTGATTCAATTGTGATATTGTAGACACTATATAAACCCTTTTAAAATCACAGAATATTTCATACTAGATAACTGTTGGTAAATACACATTTGAAGTGTGCAATTCTAGTCTTTCTTAACAATTATTTAATATACAGATAAAAGCCCATGATCTATTCCGACCTTACTACTTTCTTTAGTTTATTCCTCTTCAATTTGACAAAAAAAGATATAATATGAAAGAACTATAGCATATTTGTGTCATTTTCTGAAATCAGTTTTTAACACTAGTTTACCAGAATTCTGCTAGCCTTGTAGATGAATGTATGAAAAAACTTCATCTCCAAGGCTCAGAGATTAGAGTAAGATAGATAAAATGCAAATGAATAAATTTCATTTCAACCACTTTAAAATATTTTTATGTACAAAAGTTTAACTATGCAGTAGTTTATTTAACATAATTCCTCTACCCAATTTATCACTATCCTTTAATGTAAGTGTAGTAATCTAACTTTGAATATGTTTTCTCTTCTCCTAGATTCAAATACCACGGAAAGCTATGCAGACCCTAAGACTGTGGACAAGCATTCCAGGAAGCTGTCAGGTGCTGAGGTATTATGTCATTCTGTAAACCTTGATGAAGTTTATAAAATCAATTCACCTTCCAACATTTCAGCTGGACAAAACACTTGACCATCCCATCTCATTATCCGCTCTGTCACACAACAGCCAAAAGTAAAGGACAAATCTTGGGAAGTATGATTAAACTCAGACTAATACTAAGGCAAATTAGCCAAATGACTAACTAACCAATTTAATTAATGAATTACTTAAAAAAATCCATTAGTGTTAGTAATTATAGCAAATCATTACTTTCTTTCTTTCTTTCCTTCCTTTTTTTTTTTTTTTTAAGATTTCATTTATTTATTTGACAGACAGAGATCACAAGTAGGCAGAGAGGCAGGCAGAGAGAGAGGAGGAAGCAGGCCCCCTACTAAGCAGAGAACCCAATTCGGGGCTTGATCCCAGGACCCTGGGATTGTGACCGGAGCCAAAGGCAGAGGCTTTAACCCACTGAGCCACCCAGGCGCTCCAAATTATTTTCTTATCTTGAAAGCTCTAGCTAAAATTCTACTCCTAGGGTTGCCTGCGTGGCTCCATCAACAGAGTCTCTGCCTTGGCCTCAGTTCATGATCCAGATCTCAGGGCCCTGGCATCAGCTCACATCAGGCTCCCTGCTCAGAGGGAGCCTGCTTCTTCCCTTCCCTGCTCCTTTGCCCTATCCCCTGTTCATGCTCTCTCTTGCTGTCTCTCTCTCTCAAATAAATAGATAAAATCTTCAAAAATAAATAAATAAAATTATTCTCCTAGTTTTTCTTTTATATTTTGTATAAAGAATAAAGTAATATACTATGCTTTAATGTGTACTTCTGCGTGGGTGTGTAAAATCATAAATGTTGATCTGAGATCTCTCATTTCCACTCTCCACATTATTAGTTTGTATTGTAATGATACACGATCACTGCTATAATAGCTACAGATTTTTGGTGAAAACCCAGACAGATAGCACTGAAATAATCCTGAGAAGTGGTGGCAAAAATCACTTTAAGTAAAGGAAGTCATATCTGAACAATTAAGTACCACACTGAGCAGTGAACATTAGGTATACATACAAATACTCAGGGTCCCTTCACCCTGGGCGCAGTTACTAGTGTCTTTTAAAATCAGTGTGGCCATGTGGCTTACTTTGACTAATGAAGTATGCACCTGGCTGGTCCATCAGCCTGGGATCCTAATAAACTATAATGATTCAAATCCCCATCCCCCAACCCCACCCCTGCAGCTTACAGGGGTGAACAAGCTCATGAACTACAAAGAAATTTTGTCATGCAAAGCTATCAAGATTATGAGGTTATTAGTTGGTTTATTTGCTTTCTCTCTAGTAATATAATCTAGTACATCATAAGCAACATACAGTAGTTTGACTTTGGGGTAACTTGAGAAGGCAATAAAGAACTAATGGTTGTATATAAATTGGAAAATTATGGATGCAGGTTTTTTTTTCCCTTCCTGAAAAAAGATAAAATTCACTTCAGTTGCAGCTAGACCATGCATTCATTAAATCTTGGAAAATTTAAAAGCAATGGAATGCTGAATTGAAAACATGCTGTCGGGTATGATTATTATAATTAGAGCAGCATTTTACCTAAAGGATCTAAGGATCCCATCCAGATTCATTATGTTTATATTAAATAAGAACATTGTTGCATCTAACTGAATACTCCATTCTACCTGAAGCCTTCACAGTACATAAATATCTTCCCATCATAACCTTTGGAGGTCTTTAAATGAAATAGGCACAATCATTAGAGTTTAATGTGACTCAGCCCCTTTAGAAGCAGCACTATTTTGTGGAACACCCAAATGGGCTATAAACAGTTCAGCCAGAACAGTACTTTGCAAATGTTTTTGTTGGCTCTAAGAAGCCTCGATTAGTTGATTAAGTTGTATATTTGCCTGCTAAAAATTCTGACTTGCAGGCATCTATTATTATGTATGTCTATGTAATGTTTACTTTTCTACAACAATATTTATTATAATTTTATCCGTACCCATTTAATGTAAAAGTTTGGAAAGCAAGAATGACATCAACAGATTCCATTTAAATAATGATTACATCATTGCCATATTGTCATTGACCTTTCTTATTAGTATTTAAATTCCATGTGGATACAAAAATGCACTCAGTGTATTTAAAATATATTAACTACCATAATTTCTTTCAAATTACACATATATATCCAGTTCCTGGAAAATATAGATCCTGCCACTGTTGCTTTTCAATTCAATGCCAAAGGAAAAGAAGGAACAAAAAGATTGACAAAATCAGATGATACAGTTGCTGAAAAGATTTACCGTTAACTACCAATTTACACTAAATAAAGTTGCTTATCTAAGTCTAAAGAGGCTATTACTGTATTATTTTTCATAACATTACATTTGTTGGCTTATAATTTTGATTCATTCAATATTAATTAAATTTGTGTTCACAACAGAGTATTAAATAAGATATATTACCCAAGCACTAATGTATGGCAAACAAATTCTGCCTGAGAATCATAAATTGACTTGCCAATCTTGTGTAGCAATATCCTTCTAATTGCATCTATAAAGTCATACTGATCTTTAAAAATGCCACTAATAATCAATACTAACTCCCCATAATTCTATTATGTGTAACTGTTATATATATAAATGGTTCTTTGAACGTTCTTTCCTTATAGCTTTCATGTTGCACAGATGATGCTGTTTTCCATTTGGCCCGGAAAAGAGATGTTCCTAATGGCCTGGCTGACTGTAGCTCTGAAGCTAGTGTTTTTAAAGCAGCTGAATGCTAAACAGTTGGCAGAGTAGAAAATCCACTTTCTTTCACCCTCCTGCCCTTTGAGACAAAACAATTAAAAAAAAAAAATTAACAGTAGCAAGTTTTTAAATCTTGAGAGGTCTTTTTAGATGAGGGTAGGAATTTAACACAATGAATTTATGCAAATAAAATACTGGAATAAAAGACCAATGAAAAATATGACTTATGTAAATTGTGTACATGTAGGATTTTTGAGAAGCATATTTAATGACTATAGTATTTTGAAAGAGCAGCTAACAGGAGCACCTGGGCTGCTCAAAGGTTAAAGCATCTGCCTTTAGCTCAGGTCCTGATCCCAGGGTCCTAGGATAGAGTCCTACACCCAGCTCCCTGCTCAGCAGGGAACTTACTTCTCCCTCTCCCACTTCCCCTGCTTGTGCTCCCTCTCTCGCTATTCTGTCAAATAAATAAATAAAATCTTAAAAAAAAAAAAAAGAGCTGCCAACACATCGTTGATTAGAGAAGAGAAATTAGAAGGATTGCAACAGAATATTGCCCCCACCCCTATAAAACAGCAAGAATTAATTATAGGTGTAGCTTCTTATGTATATCATTCAATTAAAGAAAATGGAGGTAGAGTTACAAAGAATTTTTTTAAAGAATTGTTTGTGGCTAGTATTATATATTCCTAATTATTAAAAATGTGTTAAATTTTCAGGGCCATAAAATGACTGAAAATTAATATTAGCTTATATAGTTTTAAGTTATTTCTGTAATTTAATAGATAGGGTTTTATTCAAATTTTAAGAGAAATGTCACAGAATTTAGTTACAATAGTCAATGCCATTATTCCCAAAGGTGACTTATTTAATAGAAACATAAAGTTACCACATGCTGTGCCCACACAGATATAGACATAATATAGTAATTTATTATTTACATCTAAATTAAATCACTCTTTTGAACAGATGTTAGCAAAAGTATTGATATAAAAAATGTAGATACATGCTGTCAATGAAGGACTTTCTAAGTTGAAGAGAAAGAATTAAGTAACAAAAGTTTTTCTTTCTAAATTTTGGTGCTGTAATTTAACATCTGTTAACAACTTACCACAATTCTGCATCAATCACATTAATATAATATAGAGATTTGGTAACTATTAATCAGTGTAGACAAGCCAAGAGACAGATACAACTGAGTTAAATTAAAATATTCTGATTTTCTCTGACTCAAGAAATAAACAAATATGAAGGTCCTTTCTTTACATTTATAATTTAAAAGATATTTATCTTGGTTAATTAGCGAAAATATTTGCATTTCACACATTAATTTAAATATTTTAGGGAGGTAATGTCAGCTTTTCAAGAGAGAATAGATTTAGGAGTCAGAATGCTGAAGTTTCAAATCCCTCCCTCACCAACTCAATTCACAAAATCAAAGTCCTGTAAATTCTGGCATATTCTTAACCTCACTGACATAAAGTCATTTCACTTAGGTACATACATCTAATAGTAGATGTGTAACATTTAACAAAATGGTACAGGAGACATGGTTTACCTCTTAGCAAATTTTGGCATGTGTATGCTTGTGAAGTTATGAATTTTTGTCCCAAGATGTCAGTTCCTTAAATATATATAAACATTGATCAAGATCATAATCCTTAGAGGAAATAAGTGGTCAAATTAACAAAATAATTTATAAACAGAGCCATACTCAAAGAATCTACAAGGGCACCTAAGTGGCTCAGTTGGTTAAGTGTCCAACTTGATTTCAGCTCAGGTCTTGATCTCAAGGTGGTGAGATCAAGCCGTGACTGTGTCAGGTTCTGTGCTCAGTGCAGAGTCTGCTTGAGATGTTCTCTCTCTCCTTCTCTATTTGCCCCTCTCCCTGCTCACATGTTCTCTCTTTCTCTCTGTCTCTCTTTCTCAAATAAATAAATAAGTAAAATCTTTAAAAAAAAAAAAAAAGAATCTGCAGATTGCTCTTCTTTGTCCAGGTACAGACTAATAAGTTAAATGCTCATGAGGAAGGTCATTGCTAAAAGAAGAGTTAACAGCTAATGAAAAATTAATCTGCTTTGTGATAATGTCTTTAAACATTTAAGCAATAAGTTCATTAAGATTTCTTTATGATGGTCCAGTCTCCACCTTAAATATTGGATCAAACATTCACAAACTGTGGATTATGACAAGTAGCTAACCAATTAAATATTTGAACTTGCAGTAAGTTACAAATTCATATGCTGCTTCATTTCAATAATATAAGGTAAAAAATATAAGATCAAGGGTCATTCTCTTTGAGAGTAATTACAATTTTTAGAGACAGTGAATATAAATTGTTAATCTTTTTAATGGAATTTTTCATAATAAAAATTAATTTTAAATATAACTCAATTTAATAGAATATATATTTTTCCTGAAATAGGTTTTAAAATGGCTTAAAGAAAATTCTTCTTAAAATGTTATGATTTTCCCACATGTTAAGGGAATTAAACTTGCTATCAATTTTATGTCTTTTGCATCAACACATGGAAGAGAGGCTGGATATGGTCTATTACAACAAATTTTCAGAAAAAAAGTGTACATTCTTAGATTTACAAGGTGTGAATTATTATTCCCCAAATTATAACCTTTCAGCCTGAATCAGGCTTGAATTGTCAAAATGCCACTTTACACAAAAAAAGCTTGTGAAGCGTAAACTGGCAATGTCACGTTTCTCTGGATATTACCCTTAGAATTTATGGATTACAAATTGAAATTTATTATCTAACAGGCACTTAGCCTTCCTGTCTTCATGCTTGAGAATTATACAAAATAAATTAGTTAACTATCACCCACTATATACAGACTTCAACAGGGAAACTGCACTCATATTTACCACACCAACAGAGTCCTCAACTAATAGTTATATATACTCATAGCTGAGTATTTTTCTTGCTCCTAGTAACTAATATATTGGTGTAGTTACTTGATTAATACCTGCCTCCTCCTTAATGCAACAGGCTCAAATATATGCTTTCTTTTTATGGCCGTGTATTTTTAAGACTGAGATACATGGCCTGTAGTAATCATTCAATTTATACCTACTGATTCAACAAATGAGCAATGTTCACATGTGAGCTAAAATGAAATGACTATATAACTAAGATAGGGATGGGGTTTGTGACTTGTAAGCATACACCTTGGCTAAAATTCATACAACACCAAACCTATTGGAAGAACGTATTTCTCATTCATGCTCTTGGAATGTTCAAGTGACTGAGGGACATTAGGAGTTAACTGTTAGCTAAAATGAGAATCATTAATGACTAGGAAACAACCTACTCTTGTTAAATCTAATATGTATGAATATTGAGAAAAATGTTACCGTTATCTGTGAGTGCCGTAAAATATATAGTGGTGGTGTTCATAGGCTTGGTTAGTGGGAACTTTGTGGAAAGAAGTCCTGCCATTTCCATTATAAGAGTACCTTCATCATTCACATCTGTGTCACCCACATGGAAAGGAAAGAAGGCTGATTTATAGAAACCCAATTCCCATCTCGCCAGGGAAGAAATAAATACAGAATATATAAGTTGACTAGCTTTCCACTACTATCATTAAAATATAAATTTTTACCTATGAATTATTATTTTTTCCCATTAACAAGCAATAAATGTAAAGTTAAAGTTTGGAAGGTAAAAAACAAAATGTTCAAATTAACGGCAATTTAAAATTTTGATTGGCAAAAACTTTTACCTCAACATGACATTTGGAATGATAATCTTGTGTTGAAAGCAAAAAATCTATGAGGTTTAAACTAGTGCACTGGGAAGACATGCTCTTCTTATCTACTTTCAATGAGTGAGAGAAACTTGGTGCCGATTATCCCTCCAAGGATGTTCACCTACCAAGAGGTTGAATCCGAGGGGATTTGACACCAAAACCAATGTCTTTAACTTTCTTATAGATTAAGAGAAACTGGTGATTGAAAAGCAGACTTTAACAGGAATGTATGATGTGTGTTTATATATGTGTTTATGAAGGTACTGTCCGTGAAGAGTATATAGTGAAAGAAAAATATACAGACAAAAATATAGAAAGAGAGGGAAAAAGAGTAGGGGAAAAGTGGGGAAGAGGTAAGTAATCATATGGGGATCAAGTGAGAAACATTATTATATCAACATAAATAAATATAAATATAATGGAAGCAAAATGACAATTATAGATTAATCCTGTATTATCCTGACTAATGGATATCCCCCAAATAGATAATGTAAATATGTACTTGGTAGAAAAAGCTAAAGAAAATTTGGGAGTAATTCATATTTCTTAGAAAAGGATGGTAGAATTGTAGGAAATAAGGATTAAAGAGGTCTGTGAGCAACTGCTTTACAGGTGACATAGTATAGTCCAAACTCCATACTCAAAAGTACAGAGAATAAAAACCCTCAGAGGGAGAAACACAGATGGTAAGAGAAAAAATATATTCTTAGATGGGGTCATCCAGCAGTGCTGAGGAGACTCAAGGGTGAGATTGGGAAGCTGATGGGAAAATCACTTATATCAAACAAGCACCAAGCTGAAGGATGTTGATATGACCCCAGCGCACAAGAAGGGTCCCAGAGATACAAAGAGTCCTGTAAAGCCACAGGGATATTTAAATTCCACAATAAAAGTTTAACATCACTCAACGTAAAAGGAAGCAGTGCACCACAAGAAAAAAAATCATGGTTTCTACAAAGGGATATTATGTCTGATCACTTTACTATAATTACCTTTAATGAGAAATAGGCATGTAAAAAATTCTTGAATATAATCTATCAATTCTTTTAAAAAATGTTTCCTCATAATTTGCTTAAAAAAAAAAACCAAACAAACAGGTTGCTAGAATGCTTAATAGTTCAGAACACTTATATTTGGAAAAAATCTATCCAAATAATGGAAATATCTGGAAAGAAAGATTAATCACAACAAAAAGAACTGATCAGATGTGCTACTTATCTAATACGCAAAGTAAATAGACAAGCTATATTCAATGAAAAAGTGTTAACATACCTAGAAAAAGAGAACACTTGAGTGGGATTCAGGGGGGCAGTCTTCTCAAAGAGAAAAGACTGAAACGTCCTAGAACCACAGAAGGTTAAAACTGAGCATACATAGTATTTGGTTAAAAGAGAAGAAAAAAGAGTAATAAAGGATGCACCTGTGATGTTAGAGGAAGATTGGACATTGATAAATATAAGAATCATGAAAAACACCTTTAGAGGTTTTTATTACTTTACTGTTGACACTGAAAAGGAAGTGGATCAATAAAACTAAAATACTGATGGACCTGTACCATGGAGAGTCCCTCTATGGGACAAAGGAAAATGGAAAATAAAAAGATGAAATAATCACAGAAGTATCCAAGGAAAATTTATAAGAATGAAGGGAGATGAGAGAAGACTGGGAATGGGTCAATCTGAGGACACGCAGATTGGTTAAAAAGAGAGGAAACACAAGGAAATAAAAAGGAGAAGATTTATACTATCTTGAAAGGAGAAATCAAAGTATTTTCTACATTTCACCTCAACATTACAGGATTGATACAAACAATGAAAATGCATATATACAACTGATAGTTTCTACTTTCCATTTCTTGCCCTGTCAACATCATCAGTTTGAGGGTTTTTTGTTTGTTTGTTTTGTTTTGTTTTGTTTTTTATTTCTTTTTTTTTTACTTTATTTATTTATTTTTTTAAGATTTTATTTATTTATTTGACAGACAGAGATCACAAGTAGGCAGAGAGTCAGGCAGAGAGAGGTGGTGGGAAGCAGGCTCCTTGCTGAGCAGAGAGCCCGATGTGGGGCTAGATCCCAGGACCCTGGGACCATGACCTGAGCCGAAGGCAGAGACTTAACTCACTGAGCCACCCAGGAGTCCCTGTTTTATTTTTTTAGAGAGAGAGATTGGGGCAGAGAGGGGCAGAGGAAGAGAGAGAATCTCAATCAGCCTCCACACCCAGTGTGGAGTCCAACACAGAGTTCTATCCTACAACCCTGAGATCATGACCTGAGGCAAAATAAAGAGTCAGTCACTCAATGGACTGAGTCACCCAGGTGCTCCTGAGTTTTATATATATATATATATATAAAATTTATAGTATATAAATATACTGAAAATAGTATTTTAAAAAATAGTATTCTGAATCACAAGTATAATGAAAATATGAAAAGAATAAATTGCAGATGAACATCTTGAATAAAGGCAAGATATTAATAACATTTCAATATATAGTTAGCATTAAATTTATATTCATGGACACTTAAGGTCCAAAAGTGATGTCTATGGTGAAATATAACATGAAAAATAGCTGACATTTACTAAGCAATTTTTATGTGACAAATGTGAAGAGTTTTCCTGTCTCCCTTACTTTCACGCACAATCAGGAAATAAGTATAAGTGTCAAATAAGAAAGTCAAATGCCATACTGACACATGCAAATTTGGGTGCAGGAAGATTTAGGGGAAAACACTGGCATAAACATAGAACTCCAATTTTCAAGTGATTTGTTTATCACCAAATTAATCCCTGGTTACAGAGGGTCTCCATCTCCTACAGGAAGAAATTCAGTTGCTAAATCTCATTTTGAGTAACTGATGTTTTGAAATAGGCAGCAGGTTCAGTTACAGAGTTATAACTTTCCCAGAGCTCTTTCCTTTAAGACCATAGATGCAGCTCAATTCTCTAAGATTGTCTCCTGTCTTTTCGATAAATGGCTCTGTGGGAAAGTTGATACCTAGAAAATTGGAGCACTTTTCATCTTGGCATGAGTTAATTCATTGATTAGATATTTATTGAGCATTTATCATATTCCAGAACTGTTGTTAGACACTATTGATGTACTTGTTACTGTTACTAACAGAACAGCTAGCCAGCCAGGGAGAGGTGAGCAATTTTATCTGTACACTGGCATTGTGTTTGTTTGATCTGGGACTTTTATGTATACCTAAGGTCACAGGAATAAAAAAGGAATAATTGTGCACTTTAGTTTCATGCAGTGATTGTAATCATCTTGCATAAAGCAGGCATTCAATAAATACTCCTTGAATGAATGAATGAATATTTGAATGCAATTCTTTTTTTTTTAAAGATTTATTCATTTATATGAGAGAGACAGAGAGAGGGAGTGGGGAGAGGGGCAGAGATAGAAGGAGAGAAGCAGAATCCCGGCTGAGTGGGGACCCCAATTTGGGTTTGATCCCACAATGCTGAGAACATTGATCTTGATCCCTCAATGCTGAGCTGAAATCAAGAGTTTGACCCATAGTCCAGCTGTACTACCCAGGCACCCCTTGAGTACAATTCTTAATATGATTAAGTTGACTCATAAAAATTTTTTTATTAAATGTTTTATTGGTATAATGGTAAGATTTCTATTCACTTGTAAAAAACCAATAGAGAACTCTTATACTTTTTCCAGTTTCTTCCAATGATTACATCTTATACCACCATTGTATAACATCACAACTAGGATAATGGCATTGATACTGTCGAAATACAGAACATTCCCTTCTCTGCAAGGATCCTTCACGATGTCCTCATCTAGACCCATATACTTTCCTCCTGACCTCCAGATTCCTGACAACCACTAATTTCTTCTCTACTTCAATAATTTTTTTATCATTTTAACAATGTTATATAAATGGAATCATACAGTGTTTAACCTAGTGGCATTGTTTTTTTCCACTCAGAATAAATCCCTAGAGATTCATTTAAGTTGTGGCTGCTATTGAAGTTTGTTCATTTTTCCTGCTGAGTAATATTGCATGATATAATTGTATCAGTTTGTTGATACAATTGTATCAATTGTTGAAGATATTCAGATTGTTCCTAGGTTTTGGCTACTACAAATAAAACTATCATTTACATTTGTGTACAGATTTTTGTGTGATCGTAAGTCTTAATTTCTTTGGGATAAATGCCCAGAAGTACATTTGCTGGGTTATATGAAGATTATAGCATTTTACATTATCAGAACCAATGTTTAAGTGGAGTAATTTCTTCATGCCCTCCCCAGAATTTTTGTATTTTCTTTTAATTTTAGCCATTTTGATAGGTATGTAGTTATATCTCATTGGGATTGATTGCTTTTAATTTGCATCTTTTTAATAGCTCATGATATTCATCATGTTTTCATGGGTTTAATTGTCATGTGTATAATCTTCTTCACTAAATATTTGGTCATATCTTTTGCAAATATTCTATCTGAATTTTTTAATGATTAATTTTGATAGAAATAAAAAGATTAGATAGAAGATGATAAATAAATAGATAATGGTCTTTTATTACATATGTGAGTTGCAAATATGTTCTTGCTTATATTTGCATGTATATAACTTAAATTTTTACCCTCTTAACGGGATCTGCCAAACAGTAGAAGTTTTTAATACTGATGTTGCCCAATTTATCAAATTTTCCTTATAAGGATCATGCATTTGGTGTCAAATCTAAGAACATTTTGTCTAACCCTAGATCTCAAAGATTTTCTTTCCCTATGTTTTATTGTTGTCTTTTCATTTTCCTGACATTGTCTTGGAGAAAAGAAGTTTTAAAATTAAACGAAGCCTATCATATCAATTACTGCTTTCACAGATTTTGTCTTTGGTGTTATATGTAAAAAGTCATCACCATACCTAAGAACATCTAGGTTTTCTGCCTGTTGTCCTCTAGAAGTTTTATAGTTCTGTGTTTTATATTTAGCTCTGTGATCCATTTGACCTACTTCTTGTAAAGGTGTGAGGTCTCTGTCTGCATTCACTTTTTTGCATGTAGTTGTCGAGTTATTCCAGCCCCATTTGTTGGAAAGATTAACTCTGCTCCATTGTATTGCTTTTGCTTCTTTGTCACTGGTTGGGTTTCCCTAGCCAGGCTACCCTCTCCTCCACAGCGTTAAAAGTCTTTTTAGGTTTGTTTTATACATAATATCCAGGGGGTTTTTGATTGTCGTACTTAGTAGGAGAAACCAAGAAAAGTACATTTAATTTATTTTCCTCGAAGCAGAAGCTACCATAACAATGCTAATATTTTTAAATTACTTTCATTTATTTAATAACACATAATAAATACATAATTGTATTTTGAGATATGAAACATTGCTAAGAGGCTAATAATTCTATTAAATTGTAAGAAGTTACTAAACTTAACACAGGTGACTGAAAAAAATTGAATTAAAAATCTTTTCTTACCAATTTTATACATCTTTCTGAAGACATATAGAACAAATAGGGAGAAAAACATATACAATATTAAAAAAATCTTAGAGTTTTTGGAAACTGTAAAAGAGGTTGGAGAGGAAATAAAGTCAGTCAAAAGTCATCCTTTTGTAATTACAGAGACAATTTACCTTAATAAAAGTATATTTGGCGTGTTCTGAGGGAGAATTCTGTGTACATTTAAGAGTAGAGTTTTTGTAAGAATTTACTGAAAGGTCATCAACCATAGAAAATGCTATTTGTTGAGATTAAAAATGGAGCACAAGGGGTGCCTGGGTGGCTCAGTGGGTTAAGCCTCTGCCTTCGGCTCGGGTCATGATCTCAGGGTCCTGGGATGGAGCCCCACAGCAGGCTCTCTGCTCAGCAGCGAGCCTGCTTCCCTCTCTCTCTCTCTCTCTGCCTCTCTGCCTACTGATGATCTTTTTCAAGTAAATAAATAAAATCTTAAAAAAAATGGAGCACAAAACTTTCCAATAAAATTTGTATGCAACTACATATAATTTTTATGTAGATATATATTTTTTTAATTTTTTATTTTTTATAGATATATTTTTATAAAACTCCATTTTTCTCCATATATGTTTTTATGTATACTACCTATATTTTCTGTAAATATATTTCTATTTTGAAAGTAATTTTGATGATATATGTATAGGCAGAAGTTTTGTTATTTTTTTTTAAATTAAAGTTGTGGTAGAGATTGTCAGACACACTTTATAAAGAAAAAAAGTCACATTGTAAATTTAGAAATGAAGTCTGTAACAAAAACACAAACCAAAATCAATTACAACAACATCAAAATTTTGTTTTATATACCATGCCATGGCTTAGTTACTTCTAACATTTTAGATATTCTTCATGCCTCTAATTGATTAGACTTGCTCTTGTTGGTTGTTACGGCCATAAATGGGAAAAGTAGGCAAGAATATAAGTACCATACTGTTACTCTAAATAAGAATATTTTTTAAGAGTTAAATGTATATCTTCAAGTACAATGCAAATTTTTTCTCAGAATATAGAAGATATTCAGCTCCTATCTGCTGAATATTATTTAAGTGTTTAATAGAAAATAAAATTAATGATAACCATAAAATATGTTTGAATAAACTATGTATAGACTTAGAATGTTGTTTTTTTAATGCATCAGCTTGAAGGAAACATACATTTTAATTTTAACTTTTTTAAATTAATAAAAATTAATCAATTAACATCAAAATAGTGTGGGAAATTTTTTTCTTTGTGGGGGATGTAATGATTACACTATTAATTAAATAACATATTTTAATTTTCCAAGTTTGAGCATTAGCAGCAAATGAAAAAATTACATTTTTGTTAAATTTAATAGGAAGATCATGGCAAGCAGATCCCCAAAGAATAATTAAAAATAAATTTTGTAGCAACATTAATATTTGATGTCCCTATAAGCATAAGTTAAATGGTATAATGACTTTCTGATGATAATTTACAATATTTTAGAGAAAAGAAATATTTCAGGTGGGATTAGGGTAGCTCTGAAGTTGAAGGTGACCAGTCTTTTTATAAAGCAGATACACTGTAATCTGAAAGTTCTAATTAAATAATACAAGAAAAAATAGTCAATAAAGACTGAAAAAAGAGATAAAAATATGTTAAATGTGAGGAAATCAGGTTATGTTAGGGGGGAACTGCTAAATCGACACTGAAAATAAATGAGGTTTTAATACGTCAAGTCAGCCATTTATTTCATTTATTCAGTTTAGAGTAAAATTGCAATTAAGTATTCTAGCAAGTGTTCTTATTCATTTGGGTTTGAGCTTGAATAACTATTTTATAAATTAGGTATTAGGATTCTTCTGAAAGAACTAAATCAATTAAAAGTTAGTAAAGCCAGAAGTCCAGATGGCACTGAATCCACCCAACTAAAATTAAGTACCCTGGATTTGGCTCATTCTCATTATTTAATTATTCATGTAATATATAAGAAAATCTGGCAAATTGAAAAATTGCCAGTAATTTGCCCCATCAATGGAAGATGACTAATTTCTTCTAACTACAGACATAGACACAATAAGTATCTTCTATTTCCTTCTAGGTATTTTAAAAAGTAACTGACTCTATTTTTAAAAATCAACAATCAAAAGAAAATCGCAGATAATTTATTTTTCCCCATGATTTAATCAAGTGACCATTCATATAAAACTTAGCAAGTAGTCATCTAATAGAGAAATGATACTCCGTATTAACTAGATTAATAAAGAAAAAGTTTTCAAGTGAAGACTTGATAAGAGGAAGAATTCTATGCCTACACATTTTTGCACTAGATTGTTTCATGTCTTTGGATAAATCACTTATCACTTAGATTCTTATTTGCTATGCTATAAAATTAAACACATGGATTTACAAATTCAAATGTTTTTTCTAGATTTCTGATTTCTTGTTTTAAATTTATATAAATCTGTAGAAGAAAATTTCACACTTAAAATTCTCAAAAATAAGCATATCTCTAAATAGTATATGATTCACATTATTTTGTATTATTTTACATTGGTTATTATAGCATATGTGTATACTATAGCAATAAAATGTTGCTCATTTGCTTTCTTTTTTTTTTTTTGACAATAGTCAACTAGTAATCTGTCAAAGCAAAGATAACTACAATCACGTACATGTTTGTATCTATTTCCTCTCTGAAGACTCATGGTAATAAAGCCTATATCATTGTTATCACTACTTTATAAAAGATGAAAATAAGGCAAAGTCAAGTTAAAACACGGCCTATCCGAAACAGTTTATAAATCAACATTGCCCAATTGACATATTTTGTGAGCCACAAACATTACAGCGTCTGAGCAGAAGAGTGACATAAACATAAAGGAAATGAAAAGAAGGTTGTTGCACTGGACCTGGAAAGGGGTATCGGAATTTAAATGAGCCATTCTGGAGGCCGCTGAAACATCCCAGTTCTGAGAAAAGTCCGGCCAAGGATCATAATGACAAGATCGACAAGAAAAGAAAGAATTTGAGAAAAAACAAAAATATATGATTTTAGCATTTATTCGTAATAGAACATAGTGAAAAACAATATTAGCTCTTCAACGTAATAAAATTATTTTTGGATTAAAGCTAAAGCTGGTTGGAGGATGGTGTAGTATTTTAGAAAAAATGACCATGACCTTGGGCTAGTGGATCAAGTTTGCAACATAAACAACTTCTTTGCCCTATGTCTGGATAAGCGAATTGTGTTAATATTTTGTGCTAAAACTCACTTATCTTGACACAGATAATCAAAAAATATAGTACAACAATTATGGTTATAGGCAGGCACAAGAATAAGACAAGGAACCAGGTTGGGATAATGGTTTGCATATATGTTGCATCTTAAGGGCAGACGGGGTAATTCCTATGTATAAAATATATAAAATATTTTAGCCTATTTAAATAAAAGATACTATTATAAAATAATATGTTACTTCTATATTTATGATTGTCTAAATTGTATAGCCTAACTTAACAGTAAATACACAATGACAGTACTAATTTCCTAAATCATAAATCATTTATATGGACATTGTATGACACCGAAGAGCACAAACTCTGAATCCTTGAGTGTCTACTGAGTGCAAAATACTCTGTGCAAAGCACATTTTGTCACTTTACAGATTTGGAAACCAAACCCTAAGTAAGCCTGGTTAAGTGACATTGCTAAACTTAAACAGTAATAATTAAGAATAAGAATTAAAAATTAAAACATTAAGAGTTTTAAGGCTTTTTTTTTTGTAATTAAATATACTGTGATGAACTAAACTTCCTATTAAAAGCATATTTAATAGTCCCTAAAAATGAGAATAATATTATTAGTTGAATCTAAGAGGAGAAATCTGAGCTATCTCCCCCCAAAAATGTTTTTCAAGTGTAGATTTTACTCATCAATAATGTTAACCATGGCTCACTTCTAAAAAAAAAACCAGGGACGCCTGGGTGGCTCAGTTGGTTGGACGACTGCCTTCGGCTCAGGTCATGATCCCGGAGTGCCGGGATCGAGTCCCGCATCAGGCTCCCAGCTCCATGGGGAGTCTGCTTCGCTCTCTGACCTTCTCCTCGCTCATGCTTTCTCTCTCAAATAAATAAATAAAAAAAAAAAAATAAAAAAAATAAAAAATAAATAAATAAATAAAAAAATAAATAAAAAAAAAAACCAAAACAGGCTTCTATATTTAGAAATATTTTTCCCTCCTTTTTCCTTATATCTATCTTTTGAAATGGTAACAAAAAAGAAAATAAAGAGGACATGTGTTGTGATGAGCCCTAGGAGTTATATGCAACTAGTGAATTGTTGAGCACTACATAAAAAACTAACGATGTACTATACATTGGCTAACTGAACGTAATAAAAATTTTTCATTTATGGCAGGATGGCATATTGCCTCTACCTTGAAAATAATTAAATAAATTAGACTAACAGAAGTATTTTAAAATATGACAAGAAAACTAAGATCAGTCAGAATCAAAAATTGGAAAAGCAAAAGTATAGAAATGTATGAAAATAAAAATAAGGAAGTATTTAGAACTTGACAATGTTCCATATGGGTAAACACGAAATTTATAATCACAAATTCTTACATTAAAAACCCAAAAAACCATGAGTATTGATTAGATATATATAAATAAAGAAAAAATGATAACAAACCAAAAGAATGAAAAAAGGGGACAAAATAGAGAAGCACTAATACAGAAAAATACAATAAAAAAAATTATGAAAAAAAGTCAGTTCCTTGACATAGGCAATAGGAATAAAAATAGCTAAGCTGGATTAGGTCAGAATGAAAAACTTTTGTTCATCAAAGGACACAATCAACAGAATGAAAGAGCAAATTATAAAATGGGAGATAATTTTCATGTAACTAATAAGTGGTTCATATCCAGCATAACAAAGAATTCCTATAGCTCAACATTAAATGGGCAAAGGAATTGAATAGACATTTCTCCTTAGAAGATATACAAATGGCCAAAAACATATGAAAATATTTTTATCCTCACTAATCAATAGAAAACTGCAAATCAAAACCACAATGAGATAGCATCTCATACCTATTAAGATGGCTAAAATCAGAAAAAAAGGAGGAGAGAGATAAGAAAGGAAAGAAGAAATAAAGAGAAAATAACAAATGTTAGTGAGGATGGGAAGAAATTAGAAACTTTGTGCACTCTCAGTGGGGATATGTAACCAACAGCCATTTGGGAAAACAAGATAGTGCTTCCTCAAAAAAGTTGAAAAATAGAATTACAATATGACCTAGCAATTCTACATTTGGGTATGCACGCAGAAGAACTAAAAGCAAGATCTGAAAGGAATAAATGTACACTCAAGTTTACAGCCACTTTAGTCACAGTATCTACAAGGTGGAAGGAAGCCACATGCCCATAGACAGATGACTGGAAAGCAAAATACAGTGTAAATGTACAATGGAACATTACTTGCCTTAAAATGAAAAGAAATTTTAAAACATGCTGCAACATGAATAAACCTTGACATTATGGTAAGTGTAATAAGACAGTCACAAAAAAATTATTCCATATTCTATATGATTCTACTTATTTGAGGTACCTAAAGTAGTGAAATTCAGAGATAAAAAGCAAAATGGTGTTTCCCAGAGCCTGGGGAGAGGGGGCATTGGAGAGTTACTGCTTAATGAGTACAAAGTTTCAGTTTTACAAAGTGATGGATGATGGAGTTGGATGGTGGTGATAGATGCACAAAAATATGAATGTACTTAATCCACTGTACATTTAAAAAAGGTCAAGATGGTAAATTTTAAATTATGTGTATTTTATAAGTGTTTTAAAAACTCATTTTTTAAAAGTATGATCCAGGTGTGTATCTTTAGGGAAATGTGATATATATATTTTTTTACAGTTAAAACAAAGAATAATTTTAGGAGAAAGTTTCAAATGACTGATATGGCCGATATTAAATTCATTGTTTAATATTTTTATTTTATGAATCTGATTCTAATAGGATACTATAAATAGGGTAAGAAAATTTTTTGCTTAAAATGGTACCTTATTGCCAAAGAATCATTTGGAAAGGGAATCCACTTTCATTTTCCGGTTTTTTAATAATTCTTAGATTGCTTCTATTAAGTTACCACATGTTCTCTAAAAAAATTGTACTTGTGGGGGCGCCTGGGTGGCTCAGTGGGTTAACGACTCTGCCTTTGGCTCCAGTCATGATCCCAGGATCCTGGGATCAAGCCCTGCATCAGGGTCTCTGCCAGCAGGGAGCCTGCTTCCCCCTCCCTCTCTCTGCCTGCCTCTCTGCCTACTTATGATCTCTGTCAAATAAATAAATAAAATCTTAAAAAAAGAATTATACTTGTGATAGGCTCTTCTATTCTCTTTATGATTTGCTAATCTGAAAATATTAACCTGTTATTTAACTCTAGTTATGAATGTAAAAATTAAATCTCAAAACAAATTTTTAAAATTAAAATGAGATGTACACTGGAAATTAATCTAATGTATTTTATATTAATGTTCTAGTATAGTGATTGTGAAATTTTGCCCAGTTTTATCCAAGTCCTTCTAGGGGTTGACGCTGGACGACATAGAGCAGGAAATGGAGCCAGTCTCTAGTTGTCTGCCTATTCCCCCTATTTGTTGCTTTTGTTTGTTAGTATTTAGGACTGGGACTCCCTCAACCCCTTATGTTAAGAGAGCTGCTTTTTTTTTTTTTTTAAGTTTATTTATTTATTTATTTATTTGACAGACAAGATCACAAGTAGGCAGAGAGACAGGCAGAGAGAGAGGAGGAAGCAGGCTCCCCATGGAGCAGAGAGCCCAGTGCAGGGCTCCAGCCCAGGACCCTGGGATCATGACCTGAGTGGAAGGCAGAGGCTCTAACTCACTGAGCCACCCAGGCGCCCAAGAAAGCTGCTCTTCTGACTGAATTGGTTCCCTATTTAAATTACCACCAATTAAAACCCGTAATGGAAAAGATTTATAAAGAAGAGAAGGCTATATTGAGCACAGAGCATTTGCAGTTGACCGCCCAGGGATTTTTTTTTTATTGTCTTTTGACTTTTGGTGCATCAAAAGAACTCTGATGGTTCATATTCATGTTTATAAAGCACATGGGCTTTTGGAGAACATTAAATTGTGATTCAAGGGGTAGTCAACTAAAATGAATTTAGAAGAAATGTGTGTTTTCAATGCTAATATATTTTTATATGACTAAAATAATTACAATATCATTCTGACATGTTTTAACAACCAAAATTCCTTTTTGGAAGAATTAAGATAGTGTTTATAAAATGCTTAGCACTGAGCCTTGCATTTAATTGTATACTAAATGAGCTCCTCTAAATACCAAAATTATCTGTTACTGCCAATTTAAAGCAGTATCATGAGCTTGTTATGTGTAATCATCATAACTTTCTCACTTTTTTACTGTTTCTTCAGCCTTTTTTTCTTCCTAGCTTCTCTAACTCATTAATTGCATAATCATAGAATAGTCTTCTCTGAAAATGTTGAAAGGCTCCATCTTCTCCCCCAAAACTCTTATTGCTCATCTTCTCTCAAAATTAACATTTCTTATTCTATACTCTTTCCTTCTCTAGGTCATCCAAAATGCACAAGGTGAGAATAAATTAAATTAATAAATTAAATTAATAGCTTATTATGCACTACTAAGTGGCTATTTAACTTTCAACACAAATAATTCAAGTCAATAAACATTGACTAAATACTAGTTAATGTATATTAATTCCTTAACCTTGGTGGAGGATCCATAATGTATAGCAGAGATAGGAAGAGAACTAACCAATTTCCATGTCCTTCAGATATCTTTATCCACTTGATGAATGTTTTTATTGCTACAGCCTGACCTAAAACTTTTATATCTTTCGCTTTAAAACAAAAGCATTTTCTATTTTTTAGGTAAATATTTTATTCGAATACATTTGCATTCACAACATGGCATAGGATTTGCAAGTACTGCCTTAGCTTTCATGTATAAACTTTTACTTATAGGGTTTGGATTTTATATTAACAAATAAAATATCATTTTGAATGGGTTGAGTATTACCTCAAAAGCTAGAGGCATCAGATAATAGCATTGTATCAACAATTAAAAATCACCTTTACTTATTCAACCATAAAATTCTCTGAATGATTCCATACCTATTGGTATTTACCCATGGATGTAACCAAGCATTTTCTTTTTACCCTGTCCTTTCTTCTTCATTCTAGGCTAGAATCAGAATTTTAATGAGTTTCAGTGAACTAAATCAGTAAGTGCCAAGTCTCATATATCATAGTTTTGGCGGGGTTTGAAAAGGTGAGACATTTATTTTAATCTTGATTATCAGAAAAGCCTTCATGGAAGACATAGGATTTAAATTTTTTCTTGAAAACTGACAAGGATTCTCATATGTGAGAAATGAAAGAAAAGCATCCAAGGCTATGAGAAAGACCCCAGAGAACAGACATGGATAAACAAAAATGCTTTGAATGTTGATGGAAAAAGATTAATCCTTCATGATTAAAAAGCAGACTCTAAGGAAGTACATCACAATATCTGAAACAAACAAACAAACAAAAAACAATCGCCAGCAAAGAGTAAGGATTAAGAGTGTGAGGTTTGGAACCAAAATGAATAGGAGTAAAATAGAAATAATAATAATTTGTTTTGAGGCTTCAAAGAAGAGCATTAATAATGACATCACAGATCTAGAAAATGATATTAAGCAAATGTCACAATTAATTTTAACTGTTATCTTAAATAGATAAAATAAATTTTGTTTTACCCTGTAAGAAAGTTAAAATCATCATGACTTTATAAAAAGGAAAGCAAAACAAAAACCTATGTTATGTAAAAAGAAGTTGATTTGATCTAGTGGGTAAAATGAAAATACAAAAAACTAGTGACACTGAATATGTAGATAGAAAAAGGGCTAGAGGAAAAGCTAGAGATAGAGAGAAGCTGGAACTAAAGAGAAGGGAGAAAAAGAAAAGAAATGAAAAGTCTATTTCCACAGATCCAAGACTGTTTATGAAGGTTGAAAACTGGGGCACCTGGGTCTTTCAGCTGGTTAAGCATCTAACTTTAGCTCAAGGTCATGATCTCAGGGTCCTGGGATCTAGCCCCTCTTCAGGCTACAGGCTCAGCAGAGAGTCTGCTTGTCCCTCTGCCTTTCCCCCTGCTAGTGGGAGTGCGCTCTCTCCCTCTCCCTCTTTCTCCTCTCAAATAAATAAAATCTTAAAGAAAAATTGAAAACAGTAGAACTTAAAAGGAAGGTGTCAGCTGAATGAATGTTTATGTGCCTAGAGTCATGTTGATCATATTTCCTCATATAAATTCAAAGCATACAGTTTCTTAATTGGAAAGAATATTTAAAATTAAGACTATCCAGAAAAATCCAGGATATATGATAATTATGTCTAAGGTCATTTGAAGTGGTGCCAAAATTTAATAGAAAATTATGATCTTTTATAAATTGTGTTATTCCAAATTTGAATATAATAATCCAAAGGATTCCTGCATAGTTGAAAATGAGCTGTAATTTAGAGATACTGTAAAAGGGAATATATATGTATTTCAGTTACAATAAATTCTGAAATAGCTTAAAAATAAACATGAAGAGAAGTCAAATATAGAATTTGTAATAATACATTTGTATGTTCTCCAGGGGTATTTGGGATAAAAAATGTTTCTCAGTGATATCCCAAATATATCTACTCTACCATAGGGTCTTGAAATGAATAAAGCAGCCTTTCCTAGGTGTACAAAATATTTTAGTCGTGGATCCAGTCATATCATAAGTTGTCATTATGTCTCAAAATAGGAAATGAAATAGACCTTAAAATATGTTTTCAATATTCTCAGGCTTTCTTCTGAAAAGATTTTTCCAGAAGCAAATGAGAGCTTTCAAATGTGAAAGGTACAAAGGTTTTGAAAAGTAGAGCAAGATAAAATTTCTTAAATTAAAGCTCTGAAATACTGACCCCAAATCTTAAATTAAATCTCATTTTGTATTATCAGATAATAAAAGATAGGTAAGGATATGGGTGATATTTTGTGGGAAATGTCACATTGTATGTGAAGGATTATTTCTTTCATAGTCTCTAACATTTAATTGGAATTCTTTGCCAACTTGCAGATATAATAACCTATTCTGGGAATATATGGCTTATTACTTCAAGATTGACATATTATTTAATTGGAATTAAAACATTCATTTCAAATTCACCAATGTATTCTTGCATTAATTACTATTGTTATAAACCACAAATTTTGTATTTCATAAAGATTTTTAATATACAAATGACTTTAAATGTATATATTGTCAGGGTAAAATGGGGGGACACAGATTGATTATAAGTATTTTAAAACAATTTGAAAAAAACTATAAATATAATTGCAAATATAGTGGGTTGGACCTATTTGAGTGTGGTGTAATTAAATATGTAGAATAAATTAGTTGTCTAGTTAATTAAGTACAGAAGATCAGTATTTCCAGAGTTGTTTCCTTTTTTGAGTCTTCCTCAAGAGAAGTTGTTGAGATACTTTATAAATCAGAGCAACAGAATTTGGTAATGTATCATACCTATGCATTTATATCAAGCCATTTGGTAAGATGAGAGTAAAAGTCAGGGGCTGTATAGATGAATCAGGGGCACAAAACAAAAGCAAAAGTCAGGGTTGGGGTCTGATGAGGAGGCCAGCATGAGAGTGATAATAGTGGTAAAAAAGGATGCACCAAAACACGGGAACTGGACAATTTCTATTCAGTAGGGAAGGCTCTCTTTGTTAAGAGAACTACAAAGAAAAACTCTGCCAACTATGTGATAAATATTTGAATAATAACCATGTATAAAGTATTTCTGTTTGGTTTGACAAGTGCAACTTTCTAATTCTAATAATAACATCCTCACTAATATTATGGAGACCTAAATATGTTCCAGGCTCTCTCATAGGTTCCATGTTTTATTTTACTTTCATAAAACCTTTGAGGTAGACTGACTCCTTCCGATATGACAATGAGAAAATTCAGATTTAAAGAAGTAAGTACATAACATAGACTCACACAAAGAAAGGCAGGATTCTAGTCTAGCTTCAACTGACCTTGATGTCCTCTTAATGCTTGCGTGTTGTTCTCTTCTTATGTGGATACTTTGTAAACTAAATATATAAAATACATTTCAACTCATATTATCAAATTTGGAAAAACTATAGCTAATTACCTTAATGGCTTGGCTGACCTTCCCTCTGTCATGCAATTTTATGACATTTTGATATTTAAAAAGAATATTTCAAACCTTGATTTTATCAGGGATCAAACTGTATCAAAAATTATACATTTTAATGGAGAATGAAATGGCTTAGAAATGCACACACACAAAAATATGCTGTGGAAATGTAGAGAAAAGTATAATCAATGGTAACTGAGGAAATTAAATCTTAAGAAAATAAGTGATATTTCAATGTGTTAAAGAATTATTAATGTTTCAGTAAATTAAAAAATGAGAAAAGAGAATAAAGATAAGAAATAAAGAACTTAAAAAACTCAATACTCAAGAAAAAATAATCCAATTAAAAAATGGACAGGGGCACCTGGGTGACTCAGTGGGTTAAAGCCTCTGCCTTCAGCTCAGGCCATGATCTCAGGGTCCTGGGATCGAGTCCCACATTGAGTTCTCTGCTCAGCAGGGAGCCTGCTTCCTCCTCTCTCTGCCTGCCTCTCTGCCTACTTCAGATCTGTCTCTGTCAAAGAAATAAATAAAATCTTCAAAAAAGAATCTTCTTTAAAAAGTGAACAAAAGACATGAATAGACATTTTTCCAAGGAAGACCTATAGATGACCAACATACAATGAAAAGATGCTCAACATCACTCATCATCAGGGAAATACAAATCAAAACTCTAATGACACATCTCCTCATACCTGTCAGAATGGCTAAAATCAACAACACAGGGAACAGCAGGTATTGGTGAGAATGTGGAGAAAGGAGAGCCCTCTTTCACTGTTGGTGGGAATGCAAACTAGTGCAGCCACTGTAGAAAACAGTATGGAAGTTCCTCCAAAATTTAAAAATAGCAAGAACTACTCTTTCCAGATCCAGGAACTGCACTACTAGCTATTTATCTAAAGAATACTAAAACAATAATACAAAAGGATATATGCACCCTGATGTTCATAGCAGCATTGTCCACAATAGCTAAGATATGGAAACAGCCCAAGTGTCCATGGACTAAAGAATGGATAAAGAAGATGTGAGATACACACACACACACACACACAGAGGACTATTACTCAGCCATAAAGAAAATGAAATTTTACCATTTGCAATGACACGGATGGAACTAAAGTATCCTGTTGAGTGAAATTAGTCAGTCAGAGAAAGACAAACAAAATATGATTTCGCTCATAAGTGAAATTTAAGCAATAAACAAACAATGGGGGAAAAGATAGAGAGAGGCAAATCAAGAAACAGACTCTTAACTATAGAGAAAAGATTGATAGTGACCAGATCGAGGTAGGTGTGGAGATGAGTTAAAGAGATGATGAAGATCAAGCAGTGCACTTATTGTGATGAGCACCAGGTATGGTGTGGAAGTGTTGAATCATTATATTGTACACCTGAAACTAATATCACACTGTATGTTAACTAACTGGAATTTAAATGAAGACAAAAACTAAAAACAAAAACCCAAAACAAACAAACAACAACAAAAAAAAACAACAAAAACAAAAACAAACTTTGATGAAAAGAAAAACGGAGTCCCTGGTTCACAGCCCAGAAGCACTCTAGTGTTAAAAATGATCACGTACAATTACAATAAAATGTGAAGAAAGTTTAATAAAGGAAGCACCATCATGCAAAACCAATGGGAGAATCGAACTTGAGATCTCAAAATGACGTCAAGGAAAATCTTGCTGAAAAAGTGATGTCAAGCTGAATGTAGCGTAAGATGAGTCAAGATCCTTCAGGAAAAGTGTAAGTGGGAAGAAGACATAATCTAGTAGAGAAGAACATGGGTATTCAGCTTAATGAAAGGTTGTTGGGTTGACAAACATATACATTAACAAAATTTAATATTTTCATTGTAAAGCAGCTCTATGTCATGACAGAGTCAGGAATGTTATTCAAAAAAAAAAAAATGGTTGTTCAAGAAATTGGTGGTCAGTAAACATGGAAGTACAGAGGAACCAGAAAACTAGTATGTGATCTGTGTAGTCTATATGGATAATTAAAATAGTCCTAGATGTTAGAGCAGGACTTGGCTGATGAAGAATGTATAAAGCCTACTGATAGAGTTTTCAGTAAATGTCATGAAATTATTTATATTTCAATAGCTTATAGTGATGATGAGGAGTCCGAGGATGATACCATATTCTGATTGTTTAAACTTTAAAACGTGTTTGTAGATGATTTTATTCAAGGCAGAGGAAAAATTGACAGTTGTAAAGTAATAATATGGTATTGGTTTGGGGGAGTGAATTTAAGGTAAGGAAGGGTATATGAGAATAAGCTTCTTCTCTTTGATTTGGCTGCAGAGGAAATAGCTTCAGTGGAGTGCTCGGTGTCATTTATACCACTATGGGGTAAAGAGGATTGAGAGGAGAACTTACAATGTGGGCTATTTATTTACTATGAAATGAGAGGTTCCAGAGGCACAGGGGAAATGCCACATAGGGAGGAGATTAGAGGGAAGTTGCTTTAGGAAAGAGGTAGCACACTAACATCTGAGAGAACAGAAAACAAATAATGAGTAGCTTATACCTGGTAACACAGGGTCACAATGGCTCTGGTGACAATATGAGGAGTGACTCTAGAAGGAATAGAATGGAAAACCTGCCAAAGCCCATTTTAGTAGACTAAGGAAAAGATAATAAGTAAAATGAAATCGCATAAGGAATTAAAAAAGCAATACAAAAGGAGAATCATTACGTGTTTGAATCTATAAGAGAGAACAACTATACCCTGAAGGTCAGGAAGGGAAAGGTGAAGGAGAAAACTCTGATCTTGCTCTTCCAAAAAATCTAGGACAATGATGGTGTTCGTATAGAAATATACAGGACAAGGAATAAGTTTTGGAATACATTGTATTCTCTTTTTCCCTATACTAAGTCTGAGGTACTGGGGACATTCCAAGGGAGATATCTACCAAATCAGCTGGAATTTTGTTCTGGAGTTCAGAGGGAAAATCAGGGATTATCTATATTCTTCAATATCATCCACACGGAACTCAAGTTAAAGCTATATGAAGTATATAACTGCCTACAGAGAAAGACATTTAAGGAGAAAAATATGACTAAGAACAAAACACTATATACATAGATATAGATAACTGTCAGTCTCTCCTTTGTATACATCCATATACATGCATATATTCATATATATACATATGTATGCATACATGTGTGTATATCATATACACATATAAATACATATATACACACATATACATATATGTGTGTATATATATATGAATATATGCATGTATATTTTTAATGTGATAAGATTTACCCAAATATATATATATATATATATATATATATTTATTTATTTATTTATTTATTTATTTATGGAGAGAGTAAAGAGAGAGGTAGAGAATGAGAATAATATGACTAAGCTATATAAAACTCAATTACTCTATAAAACTAAGATACCAAGAGATTTCACATAATGTATCTGGAAACTGGAGAATTTAGATTCCAAGAAAATTTGACAGTTGATCTTGAACATTTTTCCTGTACTTCACTCAGTTCTAGAGATGGTGGACATGGGAGGTAGATAAATAAATTTTTCATAGATTTGGGCATCTGAGAAGAGGCTCAGTCTAGAGTCTCCAAATATTATCAAGGGGAAAATGGCAAGGCCCAGGAATCCCTTTACTCTCAGACTTGCGTGGTGGCAAAATAATGGTCTGTATCCTATGTTAAAGCAGATAAGACTGACAGTGCTCCACAGGGAATGGAATGTTCCTCATTCATGCTATAACAACATGAATGTGAGACTGTGTAAGCAATCAAGACCTGAAGAAAGGGGTATGGCTTTCTCATGGCTGAGAAAGGGAATATCATAGAGTGAATTCTATCAACTAAGACGAGGGGTGGTAAAAGACATCTCAGTGGATACCAGCCTAAATAAATGATGATCCTGTCAACCAGTGAGAGTACTCCCCATCATCTGCCACCAGGTGTCATGTTAACCTTCCTGATAGGTCCCACATCAAAAAAAGGAAGAAAGAACCCTGAACTGATCGAGTTTAAATTTCTGACATTCAAGCTAAATGTGAGAATCTTCTAGTAAAATTAAAGTTATATTTCTCGTAATTCTGCAAATGTGCGATTGTTAGCTATAGTCATCAATCACCATCATCATCACCAGGGGTGCTCACACTCACTAATTTTTCAAGCAGTAATGAACTGCTTCACATTCATCATTTTATTTAATCTGATCAACCTCTTTAAAGACTAGGTGATGTGACTCATATCTGTTTTACATATACAAAGATCAGAAGAACTGAGTAAATTGACCAAATCATACTTTGAGGATCCAAGACCTTAACTAGAATTATATTAATTCAAGACATTAATAGTTTCTTGTTTAAAATATTAATTGGTTCTAGTGTACAGATCAGCTACCAATTGAAGTACACAGATCATCTGCCATATGATAATTAAATCCTTTTATATATCTGTCCTATTCAGTGAGAATTTAATAAGGAGCAGACGTAAGGAGAAAAGCCATTTTCTGCCACAAATTTTACCTTAAGTTGGATTTTTAAATTATTATCATTTTCTCTGTTAAGCATAACAACTGGATAAATAATAGAATACTAGGTCCTTTTTTTTAGTCTCAAATAATGTTGGTTATCAAAATGATGGCTTAATTTTAAAATATAGTTGACATATTTAATGCTCAGATGGGAGCACTGGAGATACTCATTAAGAACTATAACATTTACAAAAGGAAAAAAACCCTCTAACTATTACAAGTCTTCTCTTGAGGAATGGAGTATGTTGTAGCAGTTTAATTTTTTTTTAATCTGATGAGATTTACCCAACTGAGTGAATAAAATAATAATAAACGGTTTAATATTTAACAGATAACAAAATTATTTGTACTGCAGAGACACACTTACAAGAATATGGAAAGTTTACTGAAGGATTTTTTTTTTCTCATCTGCATTAAGACTGGTTATTCAACTATTCTGTGTGGCTGAATATTATAACTGATGTCACTGAGATTATACAAGAAAGCAAGGCAAACATGACAAGCATGACAGAATCATGAGACAGCTGCATAATTACCACAAATGAAAAGACCTTCAGTAACACACAAGAAATTGTAAGAGAAAATTTCTTTGCAACTTCACAGCTAAAGTGCATCAAAGAGCCAAATGATAAATTGTTATCCTATTTTTAAAGAAATATCTACAGCTTTACAACCTAAATCCTAGATAGATAGATAGATAGACAGACAGAAATAGATAGATAAGAATGGCATGGCTGGGTAGTAGTTCAGTGGGTTAAAGCCTCTGCCTTCAGCTCAGGTCACAATCCCGGGGTCCTGGGATAGAGCCCCCCGTTGGGCTCTCTGCTCAGTGGGAAACCTGCTTCCCTTCCTCTCTCTCTGCCTGCCTCTCTGCCTCTTTCTGTCAAATGAATAAATTAAAATCTTAAAAAACAACAACAAAAAAAGAATGGCGACAGATAAAAATATTGTTAAAGAAAAACTATTGGAAGAGCATGCTTCTGTCATTAAAATATAGGAAGTTTCAGTAAACAGTAAATAAATACAAATGACTATTTCATGACCATTAACTGAGTAAGAGTGATTAAAATGGTTTTGAGCATGTTTTACAATGCAGAAAGTGGGTGGAACACATGGACGATATTGCTACATCTACTTGAACCATTTTTTTCATTACGATACAAGCTACTGATTTGGTTTGGTAAGCCGCAAGGGAGAAGGGTCATTTTCTAAGATCTTGGTTACAGAATTTGTCTTTTTGTCTCAAAACTAGAAGGCAGAATGACATAGAGGAACTAAAAGAGAGGCTAAATATGAATAGAGTGAAAAGTGATACGGCAGTTTCCAAAATTATGTTCTATGATAATTTTTGGAGATTGAGACAACACGCACCTGTCTCAAACACAGAATGAAGCTATATTCTAAAGCCGGTAACTTAACCACAAGACACCTAATACATTTTTCCTTAAGGAATACTGGAATGTTATCACTAATAAATAAGAAGTTTGGGGGTGGGGGGGGAGACCTAGCACTGATAAATCACTGTGCAATGTAATACTTCATTATGTTTCCACAATACGATAGCAAATATTGCCTTGAAACATTTGCCAATGTTTGATAAACATTCTTCTAGATTCATGTGTTTTGGGGGGAAAAGCGTTAAATTTGCTCACCAGTAGTGTTTATTTCTACTAATTATCAAATTTCTAAAATATCATTTATAATATTAGAATAGGTATCGATGTTTATATAATCAGCTATACAAAAAGACTTTGTAACCCCAAAGCAATTATTATCTTGATGATATTTTCTGTCATAAGTTTAGTGAAATAAATTACTTCTAACTAATTGGGGCTGGAAGAGAACTAAGGAAGCAGAAAAACAATAGCAGTATTGATGGCTTTTTAATAATTGCAGTATCTTGTAATCATTAGGTTTCCTAGAGGGAATAAAATTCAGAAATATGTGGCATTCAATATACAAAAATCTGATACCAAACTTCTTTTTAGAGGATGAAGACAAAAGGTTATTTCATTAGTTTATGTTTTTTCAGTGTGTTTGTAGTTTAAAATAAAATGATTAAAATTAAATACAAGGCCCCTCAGTAGAACAAATATAAGAAACTCACAAACATGTAGCATTAATGTATGGATGACTGATACCTAGGAAGAAGTTCATATAAAATGTTGCAGGGGGAAAAAATAAATTTTAAAGCTCTCGCAAATTTGTAAATCAGAATTGTAAACTAATGGTTTAGGTTTAAGAAAGGACTATTTACCAGGAAGTGACATGAAGTTTAGGCTACCCAAGGAAGTTTTTCTGAGTTATATGGTAATACTCAAATAATTAGGCATTTATCTATTCAAAAGCCAGTTATATATTATGCCTTTGTAGGGGTAGACTAAAAAAGATTAGTCTTTATGTTGATTTGACTTTTTTTAAATTTATCATGCCTAAATCCAAAAATATTTTAACATTTCTGCATATACACAAAAATGGTAACATGATTTATTGTTTCCACATATTTAGGAATATCTAGTTTAAATAATAAAAATGGATCCTATTATTTAAAGATTTTAAAAAGAAACCAAATAAAAATTAAACTATTTTATATTTTATAAAACTGAACCCTGTGTGAGTTCCCTGAAGGTCAAAAAACTCATTAAAATTAATGAGCTCTTCTTAATTGAATGATGTACAATCCCATGGACTTTTCTTACCTACTCATTATAGCCACTTGAAACATCTTAATTTAGCTATAAAAGCTTACTTCATCTAAATTTTATAATGTTAGTTTGTTAGGATAATAGCTTACTGAAGACTCCTCATTATGCTTTTAAGAAGTCTGATTACTATATAGTGTATGGTAGAGTCTGTTGAGTACTCACATACACACATCCTCACAAAACTATTTTCTATTTCTCTTGGACACTTGCATAACCTACGTGGCAGTCAGAGGTGGCTGTGTGACTGATTTCTGCCACTAGTTATAAGCAGACACGATATGGGATACCTTTCAGGCCTGGCTTGTGAAAAATCTACCGTCTAGACTTCTGAGTGCTCTTTTTCTCTTTCAGCTAGCTGAAAAAGGGTTAACCCCCAGCGCAAACATGGATGCATATATTGAAGATACAAGATTACCCAGCAGTTCTATTATATGTATGAAATAAATAGACCCTATTTATATTCGAATTATGAATTTTGGGGTCTATGCATTTCATCAGTGAACTTACCATAGCTGATACACAAAGTTTAACAATGTCACTAAACTGCTTCCCTCATTATAGACAGGTTAAAGCTTAGATTCCCATAATTCTAAGGAAAATCCTTTGATATCATTTGCCATTGATTTGGTTGTGATTGTTTAATTCTGTCTAGTCTTACTTTTTGATAATGTTTTCCTTTTAATCATCAGTATTTTTTTTAATAATGTGGTTAAGTCAACTATTATAATAATATATTTACATCAATCCTATTTTGAACTGGGTGTTCTATAATATACTAATAAGCTAGATTTTAAAATATATGCACAATAGAATATATGATTATTGATTTAACAAAACATATAAATAACACTACCATCAATCTGGGTGTGTTTTCTAGTGAAACACATAGTGGAGAGGCTGCCCAGTGATTTGCTCTACTTTCCTTTTATATTTATCCACATATACAAATTTTTTAAATAAAATGTATTCCACCATTTTACATGTAAAACTTTAACATTTTTGGATATAAAGATGAAAAATCATGTTCTTATCGTTAAGCGACTTTTAAGTACAGGTAATGGTGATTATAATATCAATTGCTATCAAATAATAGCTGTAACCAGAAGGTTATTACCAACAATTTTCAATGATCATTATAAGCCTGACCACATGCTAATTGATTTGCATAAGCTATCTCATTTAATTGTCACAACAGTTAAGGTGAATTTTCTCCCTGTAATTTCATAGATAACAAAACCAAAGTACAAAAAATTTTTTAAAAACTATGCCTAAGTACACAGCTTTTAAATGGTGAACCTATGATTCAAGGACATGTCATTTTTTGAAGCCTTTCTTCTGAAGTAAAAGCATAGACTGTATAGAGTAGGGTGATAATATTTGTTAATGACCTTAACCTTGGTGGAAGAGCTCTGCAGTGGGTGGCCAAATGATAATTTATTAAGATATCAGAAGAGTGAAGAATAAAGAAATATAGGTAAAATACAGATAAATAGAATAATTGCTGCACATGTATATTATTTAAGAGATAGAGTTGAACCAAATACACATTGCTAATGATCAAATTATGACATCATATTCTAAAGGCATTTTTAAAACTATACTACTTTGTTTATGAAATGCTTGCAGGATTAAAAATGAATTTAAAGTTATAGCTTCCAAATTATTTTCTAAAATAGAAATTACCTTAACAACATCCATAACAATTGATCATCAATGTCTACTTAAACATTTCCTGGGAAAAGAAAATCAATTCCTCATAACAGAGTCCAATCTATATTGTGTGATCTTTCTGAAATCTATCCCACTTCTTCCTCACTTCAACTCATTGATCCCAGTTCTGTCCTCTCAAGAACACATAATTAATTTACTTACTGATTCTTCTTGGCAGCCTTCAAATATTTATAGGTTTCCATAATGACCCTAATGGGCTCATTTCCAGAATAACTGCTTAGTTTAGATGTATAGTATCATATTTAGCATGATATTATAAAGGAACATCCTTCCTTTCCTTCTTCCTATCCTGCCCACACAGGCACATTGTAGGTCTTCAGTTAAACAAACAATAAAAATGGAAATGTGAAAAGAAAAAAATCCTAGACACTTCAAGTTAGGTCATATAAGGTCACTCTACAAATGAAGTGGAATAGTTAATAAATAACTTTATTTTGTCCTTGGATTTCACTCTTCTCTGGACTTTTCCCATTTTCTAAGGCCCTACCCAAGCTGTTTTCAAGAATGAACTCTAATCATTTAAACATATGGTCAAAAATACATAATATAGATGTTTAATGCAAATGTTTATATAATTGAATGGTTTATGTTTCAGATTGTTAAAGAAGAGATTTTAGGGTAGATAACTATTTAATATGAGATTATGTAAATGTTTCTTGTGTTCTAAAGCTTCTATGAAATCTTAATCTCAAAAACCTTGATATTTCAAAGACTATGTGACTCAGTTACACCTTACTGCACATCAGAATTGAAATTACTGAATGTTTTCAAAATAAAATCAAGATATTTCAGGAAAATAATTTCAATTGATGAAAAATATGTCATTATCTTTAGGAAATGAATGAATGAGATGTAAAAATTCTTATGGAGCCTGTGTCCCTAAACTTGTCTAGTTCATCTCTATGAAGTATTTTGACAAGGGCTTTTCCCCCTTCGGTATTCCAGTAGATAATCTCTAGGACTAGTGAGAGCTGAAACCTCTCTTCCACTCAGATGTGATATCTGGTAAGTAACAGAGCTACTTTGTGATCTCTAGGGGTACAAGAACTTTATAAGAATGTAGTAAGCCTATTATTATAGGAAGTCTGGCATTTTAGATCCTGGCTATGTGATATATATTAAGGCAAGTGGCTTATTTCTGTTTCCCAAAATTACAATTAAATGGTAACCATTAAGATTTTTTCAAGCAATAGCCAATTTTATATATTTACCAATTCCATAATTATTTTCCTTTGTACTTTGAAATGAAAGTTCTACAATTCCAGGAGTACACCATTGGTAATAGTTCTATTGAACACTATACTTGCAACTGTAGCCTTAAGCTAATTGGTAGGTCCCTCTCAGTTATACTGAGATTCTTTAGATGATAAGAAAGGGCTCCAAGCAAAGAGTCCTCATCTACTTTCTTTGAGCAATAAAATTAGAATGGTTATTTAGTTTTTTGTTTACTTATTTTTAATAAAATATGTTATGGGTTAATACTTATGTGGATTCTGGAAGAAAGCCACATAGATCTACATTAACATCAAGGAAATTAAATATCACAAGGGAAAAATCCAAAGCACAATCTACTACATCGGTATAAAATGACTGTTCTCCACTCAAGAAAATGTAAATCATTTTGTAAATCAAGTCCATGCATATTTAATGAGATTGTTAGCTCAAGACAAATATCACTGTGTATGTAATTTACAAAGGAAGCCTAGTTTTTAGGAACAAGGGTTCCTGAAAATGTGCTTAAATTTTAGCTGGTGTAGACAAAATCACACATAAAAAGCTGTAACAAAATGTGCTTTTTCTAAAACACATTCGCAGTGAATAAGAAATAATATCCTACTAAATTGAAAAATAATTCATAGTCACCTTTATTTCCTTTTCCCCTCCTCCCTTTCTCACTCTTTCATTTTTTTTTTTAATGGCTTTACCTAGAAAAATATCCTTAAAGAGCACAATGGCTATTTGATGAAATAACTTTAGAATTCTATGAATGTCAACAAAAAGCAATAGTGACATATAATAATAAATTTTACTACTAATAACATCGGACATCTTTTAAGGACAGAGATCTAAGAGAGAAGTCAGTGTCTGTGAACCATATATTTAATGTTGAAGACTGTATGCCTATGTGGTAGATTTTTTTTCAATTTTTTGGACTTGTTTCAAATTTTTATCTAAATTCTAATTAGCTAACATATAGATAGCTTAAATTGGTTTCAGACGTAGAATTTAGTGATGCATATGACACCCAGTGCCTGTCACAAGTCCCCTCCTTAATACCAATACCCATTAAGACCATCCCCCCATCCACCTCGATCTGATGTCCAGAAAAAGTAAATTGAAGTTTGACATATCAGTGATTTATTGAGGCAGCACCCAAGGAGCCAATACAAACTTCCAAATGCAGAAGGGACAAATTTTCTTCTTTTTCTTAAGGCTAGTAGAAAGCTAGAAAGAACAGAAATGTCTAAGGCTAGCTCTAGAGGAAATGCTTTGTTTTGCTTAGTTTTCAAAAGAGTTAAAGATTATGAGAGAAAGGGGCGCCTGGGTGGCTCAGTGGGCTAAAGCCTCTGCCTTCGGCTCAGGTCATGATCCCAGGGTCCTGGGATCGAGCCCCGTATCAGGCTTTCTGCCCAGCAGGGAGCCTGCTTCCTCCTCTCTCTCTGCCTGCCTCTCTGCCTACTTGTGATCTCTCTGTCAAATAAATAAATTTTAAAAAAAGATTATGATAGATAGGATTTTATACTTTAGGTATCAAGAGGAATACAAATTTTATATATGTTGACTGCATAATTGAGGAGGCAACCTTGAGAATATGGAGAGCTAACCCTTACTTGTCCTGTCAGTTTTCCAATATGCAGGAGAGAAAATAATGTATTTATACCACTGATGCTGCTGGGCGTGATATTATGCACATACATCTTACGAACATATTTTCAGGCCCAGAATATGTGGAAAAAACAAAAGATGCACATCAAACGTGAGATATTTAATTGAAATAAGCTGAACAAATTTTAAACACGTACTTGTTTTTACCTATCAGTTTCTAGTATATTTGAGGTAGTGTTTGATGTTTCTTCCCAGTGAGGAAATCAGTACTATCTTAGAGATATTATCCAAGAACTCTGAGGAAATTATGAGAGTTCACCCCCATTTCATAAAGTGCTAACACAGATTTAATAATCTATACTTGCCTTTAAAAAGGAAGAGTTTTGTGCATAGTTTCAAGGTGTGATAGCTGATTAAAGTAAGCAAATAATTTGTGTAGGCAAGTGTACATTAGGATGGGTATTAATTTTTTCCTGTCTATTTTCATTTTATGGGTTACAGCAGGGCTGATCATGAACGAAACGAAAAAAGAAGATTTTTCTTCAGCTTTCAGTGCAGAAACTAGGCAGCATACCTATAATCTTGAAAGAATGCTCAGCAACAAACCAATTTGCTCACCTTCCTTAGGATAGTGGCCTTTCAAAAGCTTCACAAAAATGGTTAATCTGCTTTGTCCGTGTTGCTCTTAAAGCTTCACAGGACACTTTGTGAAACAGCAGCTGCACTGCAGATAGCCCTACAGCATCATTAAACTTGAGAATATCTTGGGGGGAAAACTGTAATCCTACACTGAAAAAAATCAAAATCAAATTCTCCCCTTTGTGTTCGGTATAAACCCTGATAACACTGAGGACTCTCACATCTTTTAATAATATTTGTACAAGTTGCACCAAAGTCACATCTCTCTATTCATTGTGCCAGCAGCAACCTCTGGGAAAATAAGAAGGTAGCTCAGGAATCAACTCGTAAGTGTAAAAGAAAGTCAGCCAAAAAAACGGATAACGTTAGGAGAGTAAATGAAAATCTTTGAGGACTAGTTTCTCTTTTTCCATTCAATCAGCCACAATGATGGGAATGTTTCTTGTGCAATGATTTCATTCAGAGCGGTTCATCCTGTGTTAGATGCTCGTGTTGATCCTGTCTGGTCACCTGTCTGCCAACCTCCTGTCTCTACTTTTGAAAATAAATATGAAAATTAACCAAACCCTTAGATAATGATATCATGCAGTTAGGCATTTATTTATTTTTTATCTTCAAAGGTGAATATCTTTTACACAGCTGAGGTATATTTTACTTCAATAATTATAGGCACCAGTTTTATATTTTTTGCAAACTACAATTTAAGACAGCAAAAGACATTGGCTTATTCTTCTGTGGAAAGACATACCTTTCATACTAGACTGTGTGTCATTGGTTTAATTTATTAAATGGGTGTCTTATAACAAAAATCTAGGAAAATTTGCATGGCTCAACTTACTGAGTATCAAAAATTTAAAAGGAGAGAGAGAGAAGTTAAAATGGCTATTTCTATAATCGCAATGAAAAATGACTCCTTCTATTATTTTATATATTGATTCTGTAGAATATGAGCAAATCAAAGGTAAATAAAATCCTTAGATAAGGAAAGCTCTCCGTACAGTCTATTTTGAGAGTCCTGACTGACCTCTGAGTTAAGTTATATTCTGACAGCAGACAGGGAGAGGATTTATTAACTTGAAAGCAATAAAGGATTGGGAAAGTGGAGGACACTCCCCAAGGGACATTTGTCAAACCACATGAGGCTTTAGGGAGAGTTTTTCTGTGCTGTCTGCCCAAGAGCCAAGGTTCTCCTTCTCATTATCAAGTATCTGAGGATTCTGCCCCAAAATACAGTCTTTGAAGACATTGCTTTTTTGCCTTAGTTCAATGATATTGCTCTGCCTGTATATTGACATGAGTTATCTGTCCATGGGTTTATTACGAGTCCGTAGAACTCAATGGGAATGAGCCTAAAAGCTCTGAGGTATAAACAACCTTTCTAATATATTAGATTGGCCAATCAAGAGTATTTCTGACACTTACATTCCGAAAATAGAAGTCTATTTACTTGAAATTCACTGGTTCTACTGGATGGCATCATCCAAGTTTTTAAGTCCCTTTCCACACACGATTCTAGAATAAAATCCTTCTGTGGAGGAGATGAGAAATTCTTGTGGGTCGTCTCAACCAGGTGGAGGTGTGGGATGCAGCCATGAATGCTCTTCTCAATTCTCAGCTTATTCCCTATAGTCATTCCCTAGGAGAAGGCCAAGAGGAAACTGGACTCTGAATTTGAGACTCCAAGTGAATAGATAGGGACTGATACCCATTTGTCACTTCAGAAATGATTTTTGAATGTCTAGCTATGAAAACATATCAGTTAAGAGGAAAAAAAGAAAACCTGCTCTCATGCAGTTTACACTCTACTGAGTAGAACTTACATTTGTGATATTAGGGACACAAGGGAAACATTAACACATTAATCTGCTTGAGATGAGTGCTGGCTCCAGCAATGCAAAGGACATTCTGTGGTCCAGGCGTCTGAAACTCAGGAAGCCATTGGCCATTACCATCCATGGGGAAGCAGTCAGTCACTGGTTAGTCGCAACTGTTCTTCACTTTGGTTAATTGAACACACGTGCCATCCTTTTTCATGTTAACTCGTGGAGGACACTTGCATACCCTAATGCAGACTGCTTACGCACAAACGAAAATTTAATGGGAGAGATTCTGCATCTTTTGAAAGATTTCTTTATATCTGATTAGTGCAAAATCTCTAACTACCTTTATTACACATGATGGTCTATGATATTTAATATTTTTTAAAAGATTTTATTTATTTATTTGAAGCCAGAGATCACAAGTAGGCAGAGAGGCAGGCAGAGAGAGACAGGGGAAGCAGGTTCCCTACTGCACAGAGAGCCCGATGTGGGGCTCAATCCCAGGACCCTGAGATCGTGATCCAATCCGAAGGTAGAGGCTTAACCCACAGAGCCACCTAGGCACCCCGATATTTAATATCCATTTTTAGTTCTTTGCTTTGTGTTAATTTGCTATTTCTACTATAAAAATTACTACAAATATAGAGGCTTAAAGCAACATAAATTTATATTTTTTAGCTCCCATCAGTCAGAAATCTAAAATAGGTTTCACTGAGCTAAAAGCAAGGTGTTGGCAGCTTTGCTTTTTTTTCTGGACGTCATACTGGAGGCTCGGTTTTTGTATCTTTTGCATTTCCTAGAGGCAGCTCACATTTACCAACTTGTTGCTCTACTACCACTCCTTCAGAGTCGGCAAGGTTGGATGAAATCCATTTCTCTCTCTATCATCTGCTCTGTCTTTTGCTTTATCATTTGGTCCTTACATCCCAAAGGTATTAAACCTGGAGCCATTTTCTTCTGTTCAGAATGGATTAAAACTTATGTCCCTACAAATGTTTATATTCCAGGTAGACAATCTCTTCTTTCTCCTCCTGACAGGTTTTGGTTTTTGTTTGTTTTCTACATTCTAAGGATTTGCTTATATTAGGGAAGTAAGGTTTCTCTTCTCTCAAGAGAGACTAGCCACTGGAAAACATGTAGCCTATATAAATGTCTAGATTCACATTTTAGGGTCCTTCTCCTGCAAGTACAGATTCTTGTATATGTATCTGACACCTCCTTAATGGTGTCACCCTGGGGGGTTAGACAAAGGAAATCAAAGTGGTTATTGCTGCAACTAATAATAACTCTGATCTCCAGAAACCACATTCGTTTTCAGCATAAAAGTAATTAAACATGGGCATGAAAAACTTACAAAGAATGTCCAGGATGACAAATAGTTGTATTTCTTTGGTACACAGGATATAGAAGTCTAATTTAGACAGGAAACAAAACCGTTAGGATCAAGTGATGAATGATTTGATTACATTTGAAAGCTGTGGACTTGGGCCACCTGTATGACTCAACCAGTTAAGCATCCGATTCTTGATTTCAGCTCAGTTCAGGATCTCAGGTTTGTGAGAGCAAGCTCTGCTTCAGGCTCATGCGGGCACAGAGCCTGCTTAAGATTCTCCCCCGCCCCCACTCTGCTCTCTCTCTGTATATATACGGACAAACAAACAAAGTGGACTTCAGTCAGTGGAGATTGGAGAGCCATTACACATCTTTGATAAGAACAGTGCTCTTTAAACATATGTTCAGAAAAAAAAAAAAATAATCGATCAAAGGATGGCTTAAATTAAGATGAACAGGCAGATGAGTCATCTAGTGACTGACTGAATTAAGAGAAAAAACTGGTAAGGGAGCCTGGGTGGCTCAGTGGGTTAAAGCCTCTGCTTTTGGCTGGGGTCTTGATCCTGGGGTCCTGGGATCAAGCCCCGCATCAGGCTCTCTGCTCAGCAGGGAGCCTGTTTCCCTTCCTCTCTCTGCCTGCCTCTCTGCCTACCTGTGATCTCTGTCTGTCAAATAAATTTAAAAAAAAAAATCTTCAAAGAGAAGAAACTGGTAGATGCTTGAAGAATCACCAGGATAAGATTTCAGGACAGAGAAGTCATAATGGATAAAGACATTGACAGAAAAGTAAGTTAATTTGGATTTGGAGAAGTAAATATTTACATGTGCGGCAGCTGTAGATAGAAAGAATTTAGCCAGGGAAAGAATTTGAGTGTAAATAAGGAAAAAGATGAATAAAAGCTCTGCACTGTAATGTTAGAGCAATATGTTTCCTAAACCAGAATGGACTGATCTTGAATCTGAATTCTGCTACTTACTACGGAATCCTAGGGAATTTGCTTAAACTCTCCAAGCCTCAGCCTCCTGAACTGCAAAATGTGAAAATAATATGCACTTTGAATGACTATTATAAAGCAAATATGACAGTAAGTTTGGAAATAAAATGATTATTTGAATGTCTGGTATGTGGTGTTTGTTCAATAATGGTTTTTACTTCCATTGTTTCGATTACGGTAGGAAGAAAGAGGAGGAGGAAGAGAAGAATCATTTTGATGATGATGATGATGATCGTCATCATTGCTATTGTTACACATTTTACTCAGTTTGTTTAGGTGATCAAATTAAGGAAATTGATGAAGTTGCCAAGGAAGAGAGCTTCTATTATCAGTCAATAAACTGTCTTTGTATATGTCCTTTAATTTCCCTTATACAGTCAAAGGATAACATAATGAAATTATTTTTCATTGAAAGTGAAATGGCAAGAATGATACTCAAGTATCAAATAGCAATTAGATTTCTCCTATAAATAAATGGGCATAAGCTTATTCCCCTCGACTTGTTCATAAGTCCGTATTGCTTAGAAGACTGTCTCCCTAAGCATTTGACTGCAATAATTTAGTCATAATATAAGGACAAAGCACAGTGTAGCGTGGTATACCATATCATGAGTAGACCTTGTGCTCATGAACAAATATACAGATAATAAATATCAATGGAGAATTATATATCAAATACATGGTAAATCACACTATGGTCAACAATATCATATGTGATGCCCTTCAAGCTCAATTGTGAAGATATTTTCAGCTATTACTGAATAAAAAGAGTTCTTTTTCAAAACATAATTACAAAGTAACTATTGTAATTGAGAAGTTTCTGTTAGGTAGTGTGCCCATTGTTTATGCATATGAATATACTTCTTCTATGAGTTTACTTTAATATTCTCAAATTTGAGTTGCATAAACTGAAATGGAAAGATACTGAGAAATTTCTCTGAGGTCATACAGGTGGAAGGTGCTAAACTTTATTATTATCTAGGCAGCTTGACTCTATAAAGGTGATACCTCAACTACTATTGCAAAATTGAGCAACTGTACCATCTCAAAACCTTTGACTGCAAATACAAACAGCAAAGATTTGATTGTCTACTCTGACTGTGGTCCAAATATTGGTGTCCTCCCCAAAAATCTTATGTTGAAACTTCATGCCTAATGTGATGGTCTTGGGAGGTGGGGCTTTGAATAAGCCTTCATGAATGAGATTAATGTACTGAAAATAGAAGCCCAGACAAATCTCTCATCCTCCTACAAAGTGACATAAAATGAGAAGTCCATGACCCATAAGAGGGTCCTCACTTGACCATTCTGGCATCATGGATATCGGAGATCAGATATCCAACCTCTAAGACTGTTAGAAATAAATTGATGTTGTTTATAAGCCACACATTTTGTAGTATTTTGTTGTAGCAGCACAGACTAAGACAGGGACTATTTTCAGTTCATGATTCTTACTCAGTAAGCTTTTTAAAATTTCTTACTTTTATCAGTAAAAAATAAAATTCCACAATCATAATCCTTGCTATTTACCCAAAGAGTCAAAGAGTTGAAAATGTGCATCTGCACAAAAACCTGCCAACAGATCTTTATAACAGCTTTATTCATAAGTGTCAAAATCTGGAAAGCACCCAAAATGTCCTTTAGTGGTTGAATGGATGAATAAACAGAGATACTTACAGACAATAGACTATTATTCAGTGCTAAAAAAAAAAAAAAGAGTTATCAAGCTATGAAGACAGTGAGAAATCTTAAGTATGTATTACTAAATAAAAGAAGCCAACCGAAAAATCTACATACTGTTATGACTTCAACTATATGGCATTCTGGAGTAAGCAAAACTCTGGAGACAATACAAGTTCAGTGGTTGCCAGGAGCAGGAGTGGGAAGAAACAAAAAGGTAAAGCACAGAGGATTTTAAGGCAGTGAAAATATAATTTTATATTTTATAAAATTATTTTAATTTTATATTAATTAATTAAAATTGATTTTAATTTTATATTACATTATAATGATGGATATATGTCATTATACATTATTCAAACCCATAGAATGGACAACACCAAGTGAATCCTAAAGCAAACCATGGATTTTAGATTATAATACATCAATGTAGATCACACTTGGTAAAAAAAAAAACGTACATTCTGCTGAGTGATGTTGATGATGAGGGAGGCTTTGCACGCGGGGGGCAAGGGACATATGGGAAATGTCTATACTTCCCTTTCAATTTTGTTTTAAATTGTTCTAGGGGCGCCTGGGTGGCTCAGTGGGTTAAAGCCTCTGCCTTCAACTCAGGTCATGATCTCAGGGTCTTGGGATCCAGCCCTGCATCAGGCTTTGCTCAGCAGGGAGCCTGCTTCCTCCTCTCTCTCTCTGTCTGCTTCTCTGCCTACTTGTGATCTCTGTCTGTCAAATAAATAAAATAAAATAAAATAAAATAAAATAAAATAAAATAAAATAAAATAAAATACTGTTCAAAAAACCGAAATCTTAAAAAATGAATATCATCATTCTGGAATTCTTTTAAAAAAGATTTTATTTATTTACGTGAGAGAGAAAGAGCATAAGTAGGCAGAGGAGCAGAGAGAGGAAGAAACAGACTCATTGCTGAGTAGAGAACCTGATGCGGGGCTCCATCCCAGAACCCTGGGGTCATGACCTGAGCTGAAGGCAGACGCTTAACCCACTGAGCCACCCAGGCGCCCCCATCATTATGACATTCTTAGAGAACAATTTTCTTAATAATCTTGATTTCCTCTCCCATTCATCTGGAAAAATCTGCTGAGAATCAGACCACAAAAAAAAAAGAATGTGTATAATATCAAGTGTTCACTGATGATCAATCATATATGAAACTCCTAGCTATAAAGTACTTGAAAAGTTTAACATAATAAATAATCTAGCTTAAAAACGATGGTCATAGGCATGGTATTAAATGATTACTAGTCATAGGATAAAGTTCAAATATTTGAACAATTTAGCATCATTTTAACCTATGTACCATTAATTACCTTCTGGGAATAGAAATTCAAAAAAGACTATTATGACAAGATGTTAAAGATGCACTAACTTAAAGTAGAAACAGTGAGCACTGAGAGTTACATGATTGGTTTTAATATAATTGTATTGAACATATGTTATATACCTGGTTATAAAAATTGTCAGAAATGAGAAATGATTTTTTAAATCATGGTAGGAATCTCAGATGATTTTATTAAATCCATGAACCCACACAGTATTTTAGTCGTGATCTTGTCTCATTTATATGAACATTAAATGTCAGATTCACTTTGAACATTGTAAACATTTGGACTCACAGATCTGGAAGAGTCCTCAATACGTCTACTTGTCTCTCCATCATTCACATACCAGTTGTGCCCTTTAATCATGCCAGAAAAGGACTTTTAGATTTCCTTTGAAGAAAGGATCCAAGAATTCCAAATCCAGACTATTTAAGCATTAAAAATTCTAAAATTGTCAATTACCTATGAAATACAGCAAGAGTTCACAGATCAGAAAAGGAGTAAAACCAAGAACTAGAGTTAGAAAGATAAACTGAGGAAATATTAAATTATTTCTCCCTCTCTCCACCTTCATTTCCTTTTAGCCTTTAATTCATTTTTGTTTGGAAATATGATATTATTACTTGTGTTTTATATATATATACACACACACACACATATACATATACATACATATATATAACCATTATAGTGAGATATAGAGAGATATATATATCTTTTTCATTTATACATTAATGTGGCTTAAAATAGAAAATGTTAATTTAAAATTAGAAAATATGAAAAGATTATGCAAAATTTGCAAGTCAAATGGTTTAGAAGATTATTGATAAGACTAGAAGCCTAATTTGGAAAATTTGTCATGAAAGGAATTAAATTACTAAATCAAGCACAGAATATTCATTTAACTTCAGAAAAACAATAATTTTAAAATACATGAAGCTCTTTTCTTATCACCTGTCCCTTCAAAACAGTAAACAGTGAAAGGATAATTTATTAATTTAAATGAAACTTTAAAAAACTTTGTTGGAAATCATTTCCAAATGTCTTCTAGTTCTAAAATTAATTCTAAATATGTAAATGCATATCTTTGCTGGAAATGATCAACATCAACAATAGCAAAAATAGCCAACTTGCTTTAAATAATGCCCATATTTAAATAAATTGTAATAGTCATGACTTGCATAAGAGAAAGATTAGATAAATAGAAAAAGATAATACTTCAGAGTATCAGACATTAAAACCAAAAAATAGCTAAGAAGTTGTGGCATTTTTAGCAGATCTATCATCTTAACCTGTTTTCAAAGGCAAGAACAGATATTCATACATTAGTGAGAATAACCATCAACTATACTGAAACAATAGACATAAAATTATTTTTGTATAGGCCACATAAGAGAATGTCATGGTGAAAAAAAAGAACACAAAAGCAGCATTTCAATCGAGGTAAAAAGATATTGTCAAAATATATAATAAGAAAATATGTTTATTTATTCCCATGTATACTACAACTACTCTAGGAAAATACTGAGAGCCCCTCAAAGATATCCTCACTGATATGAGGGACTCTTTTAAGATGTAGATGATTACATGCAACAAATCCTGAAACATTTGTTTTTTCTCTTTAGGTAATAATGCATCCATTTTCATCTTTGACTTGTCTTTATTATCTTCTATGATCCCCAGATGACTTCTCACTGAAAGCCTTTGGCCACAGGTGTTCCTACATTTATTCAAAGCCCAAGAATACTCATTCCTTGTCAATATCTATCTAACATTACAGGTTGGCTTGAATCTAAAAATTCTAGCCAATATCTCTTAATCTGGACATTCTGGGTTTTTTTGGTTGTTGTTTTTACTTTTGTTATGTTTTTTACAGATTTATTTATTTATTTGAAAGAGAGAGAGAAAGTACATGAGGGGAAGGCTGAGGAAGAGAGAGAGAGAGAGAGACCATTTCCAACAGACTCCCTGCTGAGCATGGAGCCTGAGTGGGGCTCAACCTCCACCCTGAGCTCGTGACCTAAGCCGAAATCAGGAGTTGCGTCTTCAGCTGACTCAACCACCTAGGGATCCCTTAATCTGGATATTCTTACAGATTGCTTCTTCTACATAGAAGATCCTGTTTTAACTGTCCCTCCATGTTCTGCTTGACAAACTCCGCTTTAGTGTTGGAAACTCAGTGTAGAATTCATGCTCCCTAGTAGCAAGCTCTGAAATACCAAAGAGTATTTTATTATTTCTCCTCGGTTCACTTAAAAATCTATGCAAATTGTGTGTTGGAACTTACTGTAGTGCTTATCACACAGGTAACTGATGTGGATATCTTCCCCCAAAGAAAGTATATAGCTTGAAGACAAACAACTGTTTTACATGCTTATTATTGTAGCCTCAGTAGCAAGCACACAGAGAGCTCTCGATAAATAAATGTGGTTCATTCAGTAAATTTTTACAATCAACCATTAATGAGAATTGTATAGAGAAGGCAGGAAAACACTTATATCCAACACCATCAGCCCCCACACACAAAGTCAGCAATAATTATCATCATAACAGCTATTATTTCAGGGTTTGCTATGTGTCAAAGCTTCATAGACACTATAGTTTTAATTTGTCACAACCACTACCAAAATCAGAATTTTATATCTGAGAAGATGGAGTCTTTAAGGGACAAAGCAATTTACCCAGGATCTCGAATCTCACCTCGGACTCTAACTTTTTTTTTTTTTAATTTTTTATTTTTTATAAACATATATTTTTATCCCCAGGGGTACAGGTCTGTGAATCACCAGGTTTACACACTTCACAGCACTCACCAAAGCACATACCCTCCCCAATGTCCATAATCCCACCCCCTTCTCCCAAACCCCCTCCCCCCAGCAACCCTCAGTTTGTTTTGTGAGATTAAGAGTCACTTATGGTTTGTCTCCCTCCCAATTCCATCTTGTTTCATTGATTCTTCTTCTACCCACTTAAGCCCTCATGTTGCATCACCACTTCCTCATATCAGGGAGATCATATGATAGTTGTCTTTCTCTGCTTGACTTATTTCGCTAAGTATGATACGCTCAGACTAGTGTCAAAAATCTATAAAGAACTTAGCAAACTCAACACCCAAAGAACAAACAATCCAATCAAGAAATGGGCAGAGGACATGAACAGATATTTCTGCAAAGAAGACATCCAGATGGCCAACAGACACATGAAAAAGTGCTGCATATCACTCGGCATCAGGGAAATACAAATCAAAACCACAATGAGATATCACCTCACACCAGTCAGAATGGCTAAAATCAACAAGTCAGGAAATGACAGATGCTGGCAAGGACTCTAACTTTTAGTCACTATGCTATACTTCTTCAACTTCCTGTGTACTCTTGTTCATTTATTTAAAAGTAACGACTGAGTATCCATTATGAATACACAACATATATTAAACTTATATATTTCCCCATGCCCTGCAAGCATGAAAGGGAAACTAAACAAGGGGGAGGGATGGCGTAATAACGGAAACAGAGGCCAACACTGAAAGCATCTATATCCTAAGTTCAAAGGAGCTGAAGTTAATGTGGTTATTTTAAAAAAATAAGAAATTATATACAATAAAATATTTTCTCAAAAATGGAAAAAAAAATTCCCAACCCATTTGGTCCTCCCCCAATGTGGGTCTTCGTAATTCACATATTTGTTAGAAATTCACATTTTGTTCCAGCTTCTTGAGAAACTTCTAAGAAAGCCAAGATTTAAATTCAATATTTTGAAAGTCATGGGAATCTAATATTTAAAAAAAAACATATTAAAGTGGGCTCCTCTTTACTGCATTAGCAGATATTTCAGTTAAAATGCAATTACTGAAAAAAGGGGCACTTTCCATTTAGGTAATTTAAACCTTGTGCTTCATAGAATTTTAAGCTCTTGAACTCTGTGTGTGCATGTGTGTGTGTAATCTCGAATTCAATGCCTCCCACTCTGATTTATGAGGAAATCAATGAAAATCAACAACATAGTTTTTTTTTAAAAAAATGGATTATGTAAAATGCCTTAAGATAAGACTGACGGATAAGTTGCTATTAGTGACAAGAATAAACTTGTTCTGGGGCATCTGGGTGTCTCAGTCATTTGAGCGTCTGCCACTCTTTGTGTTCCCTTTCTCACTGTGTCTCTTTCTGTCAAATAAAATCTTTAAAAAGAAAAGAATAAACTTGTTCTTATCTACATCTCCTACTAGTCTATGCATTTCAGGAAAGAAACTTTCTTGTAAATCTTTCACTTCTAGGAGAGAGACAAAACATAAGAGACTCTTAATCTTACAAAACAAACTGAGGGTTGCTGGGGGGTGGGGGGTATAGAAAGGGTGGTTGGGTTATGAACATTGGGGAGGGTATGTGCTGTGAAGTGTGTAAGCCTTCATGATTCACAGACCTGTATCCCTGGGGCAAATAATACATTATATGTTAATAAAAATAATTTTAAAAAATCACTTCTAGAGTTCTCATGTTTTGGTACATAATAGGCATTCAACACATAGTTGCTTAAAAGCAAATACCTATTTCCCCCCAATTTTGCAATTTCCAGAAATTGGCACAAAGAAGAGTGAATTTCTCATTCTATTTGATAATGTTAGAATTTTTTCCCCTGGTAATCTTAGGATTATTAAAAGTTTGTGCTCATGACTCCTAAAATGACCACTAGATGCCTGAATTAGAGCTTCTTTCCTTTTGCTTGGAGCTTTGCAGTTACCAATACAGGAACTACATTAATGAGAAGAAAATGTTCCCTTTATCTTTTATAGTATGTGGCCAAGTAGCTACACATCACAAAGGGAGTATAGAATGAGGTCATGAATTGAAGGCTTTCTGCAGTAGAAATGCAGTCATAAGTAAAAGATGAGTTGAAACAGTAATATTTTAATAAAGAAAGGGAATGTACCAAATTGGAGATTTAACTTGGGAAGCTTATCCAAAATATTGCTGTTGCCACTCTGCTGTTTATAGAAACTTCAATAAAATTTAAATAGGCCTGAGAAGATTATATACAACAGAGAGATAAAAAGCAAGTAACCATTCAGAAAGACTGAACTTAGAAAGGAAAGAAATGGACCTCAAATTTAGAAAGTGAAAGAAAACTTAGGCTTTTTACTTCAAATTGAGATATTACTGTCTTAGTCCTCTTTGACCTCAAGACCTTATAACTGTTTTGGTCATAGGCTTTCACCTCTGTAAATTGAGTACAGTGTTCTCTCTGTGTGTTCTCATAAATTCTATTCAATGAACCTCAAAACATCTTGCTAGGACCTAAGAAACCTGGAAAGAAATCCAACATCTCCAAATAATTCAGTGCTGTGGTCAGAATGCTTTACATGAAATAAATTAAAACCACATAAGTACTTAAATCCAGCCCATCTGTGTCAGGGACTATATGTTCAAAATTATCCTGACATATTCTGAATGGTCATATCAGGAGTCCTGGGAGCTGACTTTGTAGTTTATCCACAGATTATTTTTCTATTAGAATATCACTTATTGCCCCATATTTTTATGACCTAAATCACCCTTCCCAATAGTAAGCATTTCTGAATCTCCTAAAGGCTCTACTATTTTGACTTGTACACACAAACTATAGGATTTAGGTCCATGTTTATTTAGCGTCTGCCTTCAAATTTAGGCTATTTGTAGGTATTCAAGAATACTAGACACACCCCTTTGGAGTTCATTTTTGACTCCACAACACTGTTCCTTGGGATAAACCATGCTTCAATCCAGGCTTTGTGTTCATTCACCTCCTACCTCAGAAGAAAATAGGCACTTATTTTATAATATACTGCAATTTAGCTTTCAAAAGATACCACCTTATGCTATTTTGTTTTTGTTCCTATTATATGGTAAGGTACATTAAACAAATAAAGAGGAACTTAGAGGTTCAGCCCATAAAATGTTAACAGCTGGGTTCTGTAGATATGATTTTTCTATAAAGTGACATGCTGATAGGCCAGGGCAAGGATACTCAAAAATTTAATTCCTTAAACTGTCCTCCAGGAGACATGTATTCAAAGAACAACTGATTCCAGGAAATGACATCCTAGTTCAGGTTTTGAACTGTTTAAAATTCTTCCATTTAAAAAAAAAAAGTACATCCAAATATGATTTTCCCTTATTAATCTCATAAGTCACTTAATCTTACCTATTTTTAGATTTTTTGTAGGTAGAAGAGTTGGCAGAGATTATAAATGGGAGTAAAAGTACTAAGTAAGGCAGCAAGGGCAAAAAAAGGGGAAACAGGAGAATTTAAAAAGGTATTCTTCTGAAATGAATTCATATGATAGAAAGATAGTTCCAGAAAGAGAAAGAGTTATATTTAAGAATATAAATCTATATCTTCCTTTGTTAGGGTCGTTTAGGGTGATATCAAAGGTTCTTGGGGGAATATAGGCCCATGGAAACTAAGGTGCATGTCTTATTAGGGCTATTGTCATTAGATTGTATGACAGTATGGTTCTGAAGAAGATTAACACTGTGTTTGAGGTTTTGTTGTCTTTATCTACATATTCCACAGGAGCCTGTGAAACCTTTCTCCTATACATCAAAAAAGACATTCTTATTTTGAAATAGAAGGACTTCATGTTTTAGAAACATGTATATTCCAGTCTCCAAAGGGTAGACCAGAAAAAAACATGCCCATCATTAGATATTCTTTACCTAAGGTTGACTTTTTCTATATAGTATGATCATAGTGGAACACAAACTTGTATTATACTCCTGTGTGGCCAACAGAAATTCTTCATTGTAGCTCTTGTTCTGCCATGACTTAGAGTAGAGGTAAAATAAGGCCAGATAGTCTTTCAGATGGAAAATAGAGAAACAAAGAAAACACAGAGGGCAGAATTAATATTAGAATTGACTTGGAAACCATAACAGTTCCAGACTAAATGGGATGGGTAAATATAATAGAGCTGTACTTGTAATCAGAAGCACTGTGTTCATCAAGCATTCAAGCTTGCAAGATCATTTCAACACAAGGCTAAAGCAGACAAGGGGATGAAATGATCTTATTAACTTTATTCAACCCTCTACAAATTTCCTTCAGTATGGAACTACTATTATATTTTGGTGGCAAATGTCCAGCAAAAACTCATATTTCTTATCTGAAAGTTACTGGTGAACCAAACATTGGTGGACCTCCAGAAAGGTTCCTGAGAAACAAGGCAAATCATTGGCAGTGCCCCCTTTGTCCTCTTCATTTCCATCTTCCTGATGCCTGAAATAATGTCCTAGCAGCCAGCATTCTAGTAGCACAATGGACAGTAAGACAACCTTGGGAGAGAGGCACCAAGTCTGGAATGGTAGAGGCAAAAGACAAAATGAATTAAGTGACTAATGACCAAGTCTGCCCCTGGATTGCTAGGTTTACTAACAGCACAAAAAATAAACTTCCAGGTCTTCAAATCACTGTGAAGTTAAAGAGTTCTTTGTTTGCTTGCTTTTAATGTAGCTATGTCTACTCTAGAGGAATTACTTGTCTGTCTTGACAGTTTAGAAGATATGGCAACATTCGAACCCATACATGCAAATGACATACTGGGCAGGTTCCTGGTGACCACCTGCCAGCTACAGAAAGGATTTCCTTAGCCAAAATTAATCAGGTTTACAGCCTGCCTCTTTTGGCATTTCAATTTGTACTGTAGTTACAAAGTAAGCAAACAATGCTACTTAGAGAATAAAAACCTCTCTCTCAATTTAGATTTAGAGAGAGAAAGAGAAAAGGGAGAGCCAGGGTTTTATATTTCCATTATTCATATGTCAGATATTCAATCCAAGCCATTGGACTCACCAGGCAGAGCAATTTATACTGGAAACATTGCCAATATATGCCAAACCATTTTGAGTTATTTTGCTTAAAATTTGAGAGATTTATAATTTCTGCAATAGTTTATCTACTTTACCAATGGATAACATCAATACTTTATGAATATTCATAAAGTCATAAAAATGAAATTCTAGCAAAGCCTATTGAGGAGAAGTACCTTTATAATGTAAAGGTACTTTTTGGCATTTGCAAAATATACATATGTTGGACACACCAAAATATACTATTTGGCTCGAAAAAATGCCATTTCAAAGAAAATATATTTGTTGCCTTGTTGCCAATAGCACTATAATTCCAGGCTTTTCAACCTATTAAGCATATATTCAAAAAAATCATAGAAATAAGTTCTTTATTAATTTCTGGTTATTAGTGGACTAACATAAATTCATACATCTTGGTTGAAGATTTTTAGAAAGGTTCAGCAAATTCTTATAACAAAAATGCTATATAAATGTGTACTTTTGGGGGCATGTGCATGACTCAGTCGGTGAAGTGTCCTCCTTCACCCCAGGTCATGATCCTCGGGTCCTGGGATTGAGTCTGCCAGCAGGCTCTCTCCCTGCTCAGTGGGTCTGCTTCTCCATCTGCCCCTGCTACCCCACTCATGCTGGAGCGTGCATGCTCTCTACTCACAAAAATAAAACAAATAAAATACTTAAAAAATAAAATATGCATCTTTTGTACTAATCCAATTCTTACCATTTCTCAGGTAAACATATCAGTGCAGGCGAATTACTTGGTAAAAAAATTAAGCAACCATCTTTGATATATTAATATGGTTGGAGTTCTCTATGAAACATAGTTTGAACTACCTTGAATAAACTAGATGTAAGGCTTCTAAGAATTTTACATCTCTCATAGGAAATCTTTCCTTTGATGCATTAAATACAAATCTTTACTTTTCTGCAATCAACCAATAGATTATGGTCAATAATAAAAATCATTGCATTTTTCTCCAGATTTCAGGGATAATTTATCAGATGATGACTGAAAAAGTGAAAAGGAAAATTTTGTATAGAAAAAAAAATGTATCTGTTGTGGAAAACATAAAAGTTTAAATAATAAGAACATTTATATGTAATACTGCTCATACGTCATTAGGCTAAAGAAAATTTGATTTAGACCTTCAAAAAAGACAGTCTAACATCATTCTCAGGGTTCAGCAACTTTAATCTGTTTGGGTGACCCTATCCCATTGGGAGAAATTTAGAAACTTATTTCTAATATATTTCATTCACTGCTTTGAGTGCCAAAATTGGAATAGTGAATACTAGAAGTCAGTAGATGTCAAATATTTTGCAATGAAAAGGACATATTCACACAAGGTAATGTTTTCTTGTTAAAAATCCACAATGTTTCTGCAGAGAAAATAATGATTGATCTAGATGTTAGATATAATAAGAATGGCTAAACTCAATGATTTTTAAAAAAGATTGAAGCTTTATAAAAATCCACTATATGCCCTTCTACTGGTGAAAGGAGAGGTGGTACAGAAATTTTTAAAAATTCCAAAATACGTTTTTATGTAAGGTCTTAATGTTCCTTAACCTAATTTATACTCTGCCCCACCTAACACACCATTCTTCTATCTTGCTTTATTCTGAAGTCTTTCTGCACCACCTCCCAGCACCCCAACAAAACCTATTCCTTTATGACCTTCCTGCTGAGATGTAACTATTACAACAATTTTCTTTTAAGGGCAATTGCACTGTGACAAATATTCTAATCTCCATCTCCCTTACTTCTCTCTCTCTCTCTCTCTGAAACTAGAAAGTTAGAATCCTCTGTTTAGAACACCTTTTTTTCTGTCTTCGAGGCTTTAGATCAGAAAAATGAGAGGTTGTTACCCAGGAAATATGCATTATCTTGGCTGTCCACGAAAAAGTAAACTAAAAAAAAAAAAAAAAAAAAAAAAAAAAAAAAACTTCATTTGCTAAACATTTTAACTAAAATGATATTTGCAAGATCTTAACAGAGAACTTGTTTTGTTTTAAAGCTATTCCACATTTTACACATTGCTGGGTTTTTTTCATAATAAGATGCATTCCTTTTTGGACTAGGAAAAATGTATAACAATTTAAGGATAAAGACTACCTATAATGAGTAATACAAAATTCATACAATGAAGAGTCAAAAGATTACTATTATTTGGTATTCTTCAACATGATATAAAATGTGGCTATAATAATATAATAAGCCAAAAATTCATCCCTAATGCCATCTTGATTAATGGTTAAGTGAAACAAGGGTTTTGGACAGTGAGACAATGTTGGAAGCATGTCAGAAGCATCAGTTGACATTAAATGTTACAATTCAGCTTGATTAAAATTTGACTATAGCTGGTACAGGGAATGACCATGGTGATTTATCAAAATTAAACTCTGACTTTAAACAGCTATAACTCAAACATAAATGTTACAAAAATAATCCAAATGAAATTGGTTATCACTTTTTTTGTTCTTATTTGATGCTTATAAACTTATATGTAGGTGTGTTACTGTCCATCATTACATTTGTTTCTCTTTATTATTATTATTTTTTTTTTTTCAGTAAGCTCCATACCCAGCGTGGAGCCCAATGTGGGGCTCAAACTCATGACCCAAAGCTGAGATCAAGATCAGGACCCAAACTCAAGATCTGGACCCAAGCTGAGATCAAGAGGTGGATGCTTAACCCACTGAGCCACTCAGGAGTCCCTGTATTTCTTTTTCTTTAAAAAGAAAGTGTATTGCCCATCACCAACCAATCAGTCACCCTATCCAGAAACCTCCACATTTTCTCGTCTTCCCACCATGTCCCACACTGTCTAATTTGTCATCACATGCTCTGCATGACAACCTATATGACTGTTTCTGAAATGTGTCCCTATTTGTCCCCACTGAAGCTACCTGAATTCAATAAGATCACATCTCTCCATTTGAACATCCTCTAAACGATTTGGCCTTTCTGTGCTCATCAGTTTATCCTCTTGCTCTTAGTTGGCTCTTACTTTTGGTTTTATAAAAAATAAGTCTGACCACCATACTCCCTTTCTTGCTTTCTTGTGATCCTTCAATGGCTCCTCACTGCCTTCCAAAAATATCCTAATTTCTTTCTTTTTTTTTTTTAAGATTTTATGTATTTATTTGACAGAGAGAGATCACAAGTAGGCAGAGAGCCTGATGCGGGGCTCGATCCCGGGACCCTGAGATCATGACCTGAGCCGAAGGCAGAGGCTTAACCCACTGAGCCACCCAGGTGCCCCAATATCCCAATTTCTTAACAGGCAGGTCGCTTAAAAACTTGGTTGTGACCTACTGATCAGTCTTATTTCTCTACTCACATGTCCCCTCCTCTCACAGAAGCCCAGGACCTCTGAGATCCCTACTCCCCACTTTTGCTAAATTATACTACTACTGCTGGCCTCTCCCATAGGATGCTGCTAAATAGCCTACAAGTCACAAGACAGCCCCTGCCTGCCAAAATAATTATTCAGCCCAAAATTCATGGTGAGGAAGCTGAAAATCCTGTTTCAAGGCAAGAATGGCATTGAAATTCTTAGATCTAACAGAGGTCCCTATTCTTAGAAGGCATTTTTTAAAAGCATATTAAATAAATGTACATGCAGATATAGTCTTTAGTCTTTAGAGTATGGCAGTTAAATACTACAATTGACTGTTTGGTTAAGGTTTTAAAATTAATTTTCCATAGTTAATCCCTTCCTCTGTTCCTAAGCACACATATCCTTTGCTTGAATAGCCTGCCACTCCTTACACATTTCTAATATTCCACCAAATATTTTGTTGTTCCACCTCCAAAATATACCTCATATAAGCCCATTTCTGTCTCCGTGGCCACCATCTTCCTTCAAGTCAAAGCCATTTTTTTATTCTAAGTAGTTTCCTAAGCGTGCTTTTCTGTTATGTACCTCTTTCCTCTATTTGTCTATAGAAGTCAGTAATCGTTTATTTTTTTCCAGTGATCTTAAAAAAAAAAAAAATTGATCGTGTTACTCCTCTGCTTAAAATTTGGCAGTTTTTCCCATTTAAGATAATAATTTTTAAAAATCCTACTATGATATTTAAGACTCCATGTATCCTATTTTATGTTTAGTTCTGTTTTATGTAATTCAGCTACATCTACACTACTCTTTCTAATTTCTTTGGATTTTGTGAACATGATATTAGAATTCCCAATAATGCTAAGGTGTCCTTGAAATTATAAATAATTATCTAATATTCTTTATAGTCTCTAGTCATTATTATGGAAATGTGAAATAGTTACTTAATAAAAAGAAAATATTAATATTTACAAAGAACTCTAGCCTATAGTAAATATTCAAATAATGAAAAACACCAGTGAACACTACTGGGCAGCATTTGAATAAATGGCATTCAGCTCTCCTAGTAAGGTTAAAAGCAATGGACAGAATCACTTGCAAAATTGCCAAATTAAGGATTTATTTTGTTTCCAAAACTTCATATTTCTTGGAACACTCATACCATTTGTATATAGTATGTACATAAACTTCTTATCACATATTTTATTTGTAAGAGTAACTCACCTTTAGCAAAATATAAAGCCAAACACATACTATATTATGGCAACAGTTAAAACCAAGACTGACAAAAGATTGTGACCATGCTTTTTAACTTGACACTGTCCTGGTTCCCTGAAATGTTAACTTTAACCTTCCACTATGTACTTTGGAATTTCCTGTTCATTCATTTGACTCTTTCTTATTTTTCTGATTTCCCAAATGATTGTTCCTAAGACTGAGAGACAGAAAAACATTTCACTTTCTCAAGAAATAACGGGAAAGAATTTCCATATGGGAACAATAAGCCACATAGTTATTCTTTCCACAACTCATGGCCACCCCAAGTTGTTCCCACAATTCAGAATTGTCATTTCTTGTCCCTCTGCCTGAGATGTCTTTCCCTTTAATATGTATAGGACTCCCTTAAATCATTTTCAGGTTGTAGGGGGGCATGTCCTTTCTTTAAAGAGGGCATGCAGGACTGTCATTCTAAGATATATCTCCAGTCAAAATCATTTTCTCTGTCTCTATCTCTACCTATTGTGTGTGTCACATCAAAATACAAAGGTAGTATGTATTATATTTACTTCTGTGTTTACTTGTTCAATATCTGTTCAGTAGGTGACAGACATTCAACATACTGGCCAGCAAAAATGATCCCCATTCAAGCTTCGATTTCCATAAACAAAAACTTATTGTGCTCTTGTCTCCAAATCATTTGGGATTTCACTGAAGTTAGGCATACACTGTGAGGGACACACTATGATCATTCTGTTTAATTCTATCTTTAAGTTTAAGAAGAGTCCCTGAAACTTGAGAAGCCATGCGTAAGTGTTCTTTAAATGAATTGTGAATACTTTCTCACCATCTTTGGCAATCTAACTTTAACAAAAATAGAAAATCTAATATTGTCTTTTGCTGTCTACACCTTGATTAAATGTTCAGAGCTTATCAGACTTTAAATAACAGTTCTTCCATTCAGGTTCTGTGACTAGGTATTAAAAAGATATATAAACAGCAGCAAATACCGAGTGTATTAGTTTCCTATTGCTGGTGTAACAAGTTAACAGAAACTTTGGCTTAAAACAGTGTAAATACATATCTTAGAGTTTTAGAGGTCAAAAGTCTAAAATGGGTCGGCACGGCTGCATTCCTTCTGGGGTTCATTGTGGACAACCGTTTAAATTCCTTGCCTTTTCCAGGCTTTAGAGGCTGACTACATCCCTTGGCTAATGGCTCTTTCTTCCATCTTCAAAGCCAGGAGTGTAACATCTTCAGATCTCTCTTCCTCTCTTACCTCTCATACCATGGTCCCTTCTTGTTCTCTGATTCTGACTCTCCTAGATTTCTTCATACAGATCCTTGTAAGTAGATTGGATCCATCCAGACAATTCAGGAAAATCTCTCCACAAGGTCCTTAACTTGATCACATCTACAATATCCCTCTTGACATGTAAGGTAACAAACTTAGGTTTAGGGAATTAGGACATAAATACCAAAGTGTTTAGCCATTGCCTTGAATACCACACCAAATAATCCAGCTTTACTATTTGAATGGAAAGTATTCACTCATTCATTTTTTCATTCACTTAATAAGTATGCAGCTTGCTCCAGAAATGGCACTAGACAAGATTTCCTCAGAGCACTGGAAAGGGAAAGATAGGTTACATAGCTAGGCTAACAGCTACCATACAGGATGACAGAGTGATCGATGTTTTCATGGAGCAATAGAAGGGGCTTTAAAAATCATCGGCACTACTTCTAGTAGTGCTTATTTATTTATTTTTAAAGATTCCCTTGCTTATTTTAGAAAAAGAGAGAGAGAATCTCAAGTAGACTCCCTGCTGAGTGGGAGTCCCACACAAGGCTCCATCCCAGGACCGTGAGATCACGACCTGAGCTGAAATCAACAGTTGGACACAACCCACTGAGCCAACCATGTGCCCCTTTAATACTGTTTACAAAGATCCTCCCTCAACTCCTTCTCTCTCCCTCTTTTACTGGGCCCCAAATCACAATTTATTTTAATGATCAAGCTTTTATTTTATATCTATAAGGTTAGCACTGATAATAAAATAACAATCAGTTTACAGTACAATTAGCTGCAAAAAAGAAGCCTGTGCATCTTTTTAAAGATATATTGAAGCTGACCTCGTTGAGTCAACTACTTGAGCTAGATTTTAATTTTACAGTTGACTGTGGTTAAAAAAAAATTATTTTTAAAACATGGGATTTTAAACATAATTTCCAGAGATACGTTGAGTGTAGTATTGTTTCTCTAACGTTTTATCTTAACCTTCTATGCTTAAATAGGGATTTTTGAGTCCTTTTAGTTTAAAATTTCCACACTTAGGACACCGGATAGCTTTGGAATATCTGTACTCAATGCATATCTTTAAGAATATCAAAATGCAAGAACTTTGTGTTTAGTAAGGAGTTTAACCCTACCCCCAAAGAGTTCTAGCTTTGCCCTTGGCTCCTAAGAGGTGATTGTTGTCTGCCGTGGGCTAGCCAGATATTAACAATGTGATCAAGAGTGAAGGGTGGCACATCAGAAAGACCAGTGATGTGGATTAGTGTGGAGACTTTGGATCACAATGTATTAGTACACATGGAGACTGGGAACCACCGCGTAAGCAATCAAACAGGTCTATATAATGGGCACCAGTAAAAACTCTGAACACCAATAGTTGTGTGAGCTTGGCAATGCTCCATGCATATTGTCAAACACTGAAGCTAGGAACAGGTCCACAGAAAGAAGACAATGGAAACTCCACATTTGGTTGATCTGCAGATTCTACCTCCTCTATGCAGTTCTGCCTTTGGCTGATTTTAATCTCTATTTTTTTTTCCTTGACAGTAGTTTCAGGAATGCCCAGACATGCAACTGGTGTCTGAAGTGAGGGTAATCTTGTAGAGAACTATGCTCCCCCTGACGATATAGTTGACTGAAGTCTTTACACTCCCTTACATTTGTGTAGGTGCTATGCAAATCTACTTGGGTTAGGATATTAATAACACTTTTATTGTAAAGGAAGGAGGCTTATTTCAGACCATAAAATATTATTTTTTAAAAGATGTCAATAAGGTTGTTAAGTTGATGATTTTTTCCCTTATGTAAGTAGAAACTAAATAATAAATTTGCTTGATCTTACTATTCAAACTGTTTTCAAAGGCACTCTATCCTTTTACCAAACATGATGAAATAATCAGCAATACTTATTCAACCCTTCTAACGTGTTGTCCTTCAAAGTTTTGTGTGGCACTCTAATTAAACCAATAATGTTCTTTGTAATTAGGGCAACTGTATAATTATTTCCAAACCAGAATACTTTTGATATTGAGGGGGAATTCTATTAATAATCTCTATGTAAAACAAGCATAAAACAAGACTATCCAAATACATGGTAATAAATGTTCACTCTGCCAATGGAGGCAGCTTTGCTTGAGAAACCATATTTAGACAAAATGTAAACAAAACAAGACTCAGGGATATCATGAGTAAATTTTATACAGCATATCTAACATTGAACTTTAAAATTTGAGAATAAATTACATATGGATTCTTTCATTGCTTCTGGATTATGCCAATAGCCTTTTTAAAAAATATGAATTCCTCAAAGAATCTTATTTTTCACATGTAATAAGACTATATTACCCATACGACAATCTTGAGTGAAGAAGAGTCAAAAGGCAATGACACTGATTCCCCACCCCCCACCGGATCCATCATTGCCTTGGTTGCAAACATGTGACTTGGGTTTCAGTCTATTCCCAGCTGTGTTTTTCCTGTTTTCAAAAACAACCATGCAGTGTGTCGAGCACAGCAGTTATAAAGAAAAATAATCTGTGGTTTACTCAGGGAACTTGCAATCTAGAAAAAGAGACAGGGGAGTAAACAAATCATTATAATTTAATGTGGCAAATGTTATATATCTACACAATATTAAAGAAGCATAAAGAAAAGCATAACTAACTCTGGTAGCAGTCAGGAAAAGTGCCACCCAAGACTTGAATTTGTTCAGTAGGTGGGAAGAGATGAGGACTATTTTGAGGAAGAGAAAATGTGTGAAAATCTTTAAAAGTATAAAGGAAAAACCTTGCTCAGAGAATAACGAGCAGCTACATTTGACTGCAGTGTGATGCCATGGTGAAGGGAGAAGGAAGAGAGGGTTATCTAAAGCCTCTGAGGCCAGCCTATGGGAGGTTGGGTTTACACAAGGCGTCAAAGATTTTGCAGACAACAGATAACACGAACCAAGGGATAATTAATGAAAGAACTCTGGCATAATTGCAAAACCAGTAAGATGCGGAGGTACATACTAGTGTGCATGATATGGGCAAAACAGAATGGAGACATGAACTAAGAAAAGGTAAGACCAAATTTAAGAAATGCTCAGAGTTAGAGTCAACAGGGCTCTGCCGGCCTCGGTTTGTGCATGTTATGTACAAGGATGCACGTGTCAAGGCTGCCATTCACAAAGAAGACATGTGGAATTTTAAATTTGTTATGTTTGTGGCACACGGTAGTAAAATATTTAGTTTTAATGAAAACACCGACGAAATTGTGGTACTAGTCTACAAAATAAAAGTCAAGATTCCTGAGGAATGGGTACCATTTTCTACTTCTCATGGAGGTGCCCCTTCAGCCTGACTAAATGAAAATTTGTGACAGAAGGAGGGATCAATAATGTTTTCCAATTTCTGGTTTGTGAGGCTGTGGAGAATAAAGTCTAAATAGATCCAATCAAGAGAGAGGTAAATAAGATGAGTCTGATTTGAATATATTCAGCCTGAGATGCTTTGAGTTGCATGAATCAGACAAGGAATATTTTAGAACTGAAGAGAAAGGAATCCAAGGGCACAACCCTTAAAATGTTCAATGAGCAATATTCAAAGTAAAGAAAGAAAAGAAAGGAAGTAAGAGGAAGTCTTAATCAAGTAGCAGTCATATATTCAATGAAATACACTGTTAAAGAAGACAAAGCAGTGGACAGTTTCATGGAAGGACTGTTCAACATTATCAAAAGTACAGAAGATCCTTTAAATACATCAAAAGCCACAATGACATATTGCATTTAGAAATTAGATCAGCTTTATGCTAAGCAAAATAAGTCAATCAGAGAAAGACTTATCATTATCATGTGACCTCACTGATATGAGGAATTTGAGAAACAAGACAGAGGATCGTAGGGGAAGGGGAGAAAAAATGAAACAAGATGAAACCAGAGAGGGAGACAAGCCATAAGAGACTCTTAATCTCAGGAAACCAACTCAGGGTTGCTGGTGGGTGGGGAGGAAAGGACATGGTGGCTGGGTGATGGATATTGGGGAGGGTATGTGCTATGGTGAGTGTTGTGAAATGTGTTAAGACTGATGCATCATAGACCTGTACCCCTGGAATGAATAATATATTATATGGTAATAAAAAATAAATAAATTGAATTACCTTGACCAACTTCCCCTCAAAAATATAAATTAGATCAGCTTTAACCTTAACCAAAGCGGTATCATGAGAGAGGTAAAAGCATAAACTATATTTCATTGAGTTGAGTGAGTAGGAGAGAGAAAGATTAAGGAAGAACTCTTCTCTTTCAACAAAAGTGATAAGGAAGAGTTCTCAGCATCTAAGAAAGACCTCTGTTGTTACCTTGTAAAGCTAATCAACAGTCATCCTCAGTTCCTCAACATTCACCAAATGTTTAGTGACAACCACTATGTGCTGAGCACTATTTCAAGGTTAAGAAAGACACAATGCATACAACTACTTTCATGGAACATATGTTGCAAGCTTTGCAGGACTAAAAATAGGAACTAATAAAGAATGTTGATGATATTAGAAAGGAACAACACAATGACTACAGCTTATCAAACAAGATCAAAATGAATAGAAGAGTTTGTTTTAGGAAGGAGTGAAAATATCCTTCTCTGAGACAGCTGGATGAAATAAGTAGAAGTAACATACAGGTAGATTAAGAATAAGCTTTGCTGAGAAAAAAAAAAAGTAAAACTCACAAACAGAAAGTAGAAGTGATTGTCAGGGGTTGGGGATGAGAGAAAAAGGGAGAGTTTGGTCAAATGATACAAACTTCCAGTTATAGGATAAATAAAGCTGGACGATCTAATGGATAACAAGGTGATCATAGTTGATAACACTGTATTTTTGCTGAGAGTAGATTTTACCTGTTCTCACCACTGACTCCCAACCAAATACTGAAAAAAAAAAAAAAAAAAGAATAAGCTTTGGAGAAAATGGTATATGTCTTTTTTACTCATTATTTAAAAAGTTACTTACTAATATAATATGACAGTGAAGAGTGAATATTCAGCAAATATTTGCTAAATAGATAAAATGAATATTTATGCCTGATAGTTCTGTTTTGATCTCAAAATCAAGCAAGATGCTATGCCTTGTCTGTTAATTTTATAAAAATTACTATTGTTTACTAAACACAAACATACATATATAATCTCAAATACACACGCGTGCACGCACACACACACACACACACACACACACATGCACACCCTGCACTTTGGGAAAAACTAAGTCACACATAATCCCTTATTATTTTTGTTCTTGTTTCAGGTCCTGCTGAGATAATTTATGCAATTATTCTTCATGCCAAAAGATAGTTGTTTAGGGAAATCTAAGGGGCCCATAGCAGGAAAATAACTAGCCTCTTTACTTAAGGAAAGGAAAAACGTAGAGGCAGTACAATCCATAACTAAATGATTGGTAATTTCAGAACTGGAATGGTTCATTCTGACTAACTGAACTGTTTATCTAGCTACTTCGGACTATTAGAGCTGCAGGCTTTAAAGAATTGTTCACCTGCAGATGCTTATAGAGGTCTATCAGAATACATTTGAGTTCGGGGCGCCTGGGTGGCTCAGTGGGTTAAGCCGCTGCCTTCGGCTCAGGTCATGATCTCAGGGTCCTGGGATCGAGCCCTGCATCGGGCTCTCTGCTCAGCAGAGAGCCTGCTTCCCCTTCTCTCTCTCTGCCTGCCTCTCTGCCTACTTGTGATCTCTGTCTGTCAAATAAATAAATAAAATCTTAAAAAAAAAAGAATACATTTGAGTTCTAGAGCTCTATAAATCATGAGTGAAGAAAACATTCAAAGAAATTTGAAAAGCAATACATTTGTCCAATTAACAAAACTGGTATAATATTATAACTCCACCAAGTAAAGAAATATTTTAAAAATGAGAAAAGTGCTGCCTGTACTTAGAAGGAGCACAGGAAATAGTTTAATTCCATCCATTTCCAAAGGGGAATTTATTTTTATAATTACATTGATAGTTTTAATTTTGTGTCAAAATGTATGCAACAGATTTAATATTTAATATCATACACGAATACATGGCAGTATGTATATCTTTGTGTTACTAAGAATATTTTCACATTTTATATTCTCCCACTTCGTTTCAGCCAACTCAGTCAAAGCAATAAACATTTTCAGTGTTTACTGTCTGTCAACAATCTGTTGGATTCCAGGGACATAATGATGAATAAAACACAGACTTTTTCCTCATGGATTGCATAGTATACATGAAAGGTCAGGAAATTAGATAGGAAAACTAATAATATAAAGAAAATATATTGTTTCTTTAAATTGATTTTGTACTTAATATTCCAACATGATTATTATATGATGCTATTATTTTCTACAATATCATTTCTGTGAATACACTATTTACTGTTGTTAATATACAATTAGTATGACCAATCCCCTATCATAGAACATTTAGGTCTTTCTATTTTGGATTTAGATTATAATGCTTCAATTAAAAGAAAGATGTTTTGTAAAGGTTTTATTGATTTATTTGTCAGAGAGAGCGAGCACAAGCAGTGGGAGCAGGAGGCAAAGGGAGAAGTAGCCTCCCTGCTGAGGAAGGAGCCTATGAAGGACTCTATTTCAGACCCTGGGATCATGGCCTAGCCGAAGGCAGACGCTTAATCAAATGAACCAACTAAGCATACCTAAAAAGAAAGATATTTACCTCAGTATTCCTATATATCTCTGGACTTCGGGAGTTGGCTCAGGTTAAGGAATATTGACTTTATTTTTATATACTAATTAGTTAATGAAGTGGTATAGTCAAAGCTGGAAGTTGAGGCATTAAATTATTTAGAAGGGTATGAAGCAATATTAGAACATAAGAAGTGGTAACTCATTGGATAATAGAGGTTAAAAATAAAGGACATCAAATATGATGAGCTTGGCCTTACAAGACAAGTATAGTTAAAAATATTATTGAAAGGTTCCTAGGCATTTCTATTACAAAGGGGAGAAAATTTCCATCCCTACCCCCAAATTTGGTGTCCCGCAAATTCATATATTGCAACTCTAACCTCTAATGTGACTGTATTTGGTGACAGGTCCTTTATAAAATGTAATTGGGGTTAGACAAGATCGTGAAGGTTGGGTGTCCTCATGATGGGCTTAGTGCCCTTGTTCAGAAGAGGCACCAGAGAGGGCTTGTTCTCTCTCTCTCTCTCTCTCTCTCCCTGAAGAGGTCATGTGAACACACAGGAAGGTAGAGGCAACCTATACCAGCCAGGAAAAGAAATCTCTTCAGAAACTGATCATGTTAGCATCCTGAACTTCTGGTTTCCAGAATACTGAAGATCTAAATGTCTGTTGTTGAAACCACTGTCTATGATATTTTGTTATGGTGGCATCAGTGCCTAATAATCTACCCTTGGGAAACAAACCAATTAACACAGTCTTAAGTGGATAGGACTCATGCTAGGAGACATATACACATAGCATACCATCATAACTTATCAGAGGAATACTTAGCTGAGGGAAAGTACATATTCTGTAGAATATTGTGCCTAAGCAAAATCTCAAATGGTGAATAAGGATCAACCAGGAGCAAAAGTTAGGAAGGAATGTTTCATCAGAATAAATAGTATAAGCAGGAACGTGAGTATTGGCAGCAAATCCACACTGCTTGGTACCTGTGATGGGCAGGAGTCTAAGACGACCTCTCTAAGATTTTCACTTTAGTCTTAGTTCCAGAAAGAAATGTAAACATGATGAGATACCACTGCTATGATTAGGTGATTAGTCAATTGACTCTGAGTTCATCTGGGCATATCTGACTAGCCAGAGAAGCCCTTAGCAGGATCCAGGGCCTTCCTGAAGAGAGACTGAGGTGTGAGAGGACCTATGGAGGAGGTCCCCGGGGAGGGAACTGAGAAGAGCCTGACAGAGCTCAGAGCCATCCCCGGCCACGAGCCAGCAAGAGAACGAGACCTCAGTGCTACCACTGCAGGAAACTGAATACTGTCAGCAGCCCTGTGAGCTTGAGAGAGGACACCGACCTGCAGAAGAAACACACAGGCCAACCAACACCTCGATTTCAATCTTGTGACAAGTTGACCAGAGGACCCAGATTCCTGATCCATAGACAGTCCAGTCCGTCTCTGCTGTTTTATGGAACTAACTTCGGTAACTGGTTAGGTAGCAGTAGAAGCTACTACATTCGTACTGATCATAAAGCATGGCACTAAAAGAAACTAGGTATAGGAGCGGCAGATAGGATTTCATGAATCCTATGAATCTTCTGGAACTTTTTAAGGAAACTTGGACTTTATTATGTGGATCATGGAGATTTCTCTGCCTGGTTACAAGCGAGGGTGCAGGGGTCAGATTTCAGTTGTGCAAGGTTGCTCTGGCTACAGTTTAGAGGATAGATATGTGGGAGGTACCACGGCCATGTATGATGCTGCTGCTCTCGCCTGGCTGGTACCTGAAGAGAGCCTGGGGAGAGCCGATGTGGTCAGAGTGAAGTGAATGCATGAAACAAAATTAACATGCGAGGTGACAGACATGGGCATGACACAGGTGTCGAAGACAAAGAGACAAAAAATTGTCTAGAATGATTCTGAGATGTCAGCTGTGTAAGTCCCGGTGAATGGTGAGCTACAACCTTTAATGCAGACACAGGAGGAGGTGTAGATTTGACTTAATAGATGGGATGAAATGATGAATTAAGTTTTAAAATGCAATATTTGGAGTGTCTAGAGAAGAAAATGTAAAGAATAAATGATGTCCCAAATCTGTTGTTCCTTTATGCGTGAAATGTAATTCATGACCTTCTTCTTGGAAGAAATTAGCATTTCTGATAAAATGTTCAAATAATTTCAAGATAAACTTTTAATGGTATTCTGACTGATTCTGGGAAATGAGTCCCCATCCCACTCAGCTGCCAATCAAAGAGTCTAATGATCCAGATTTTTTTTTCTGTTTCAATTTTGTATGGATATTCTATTTCCCCCCAACCCTCCATTAGGTGTCTCTCACAAGCATAACTCTTAACTTGCCTCTTTCAGGAATCAGTCCTTATACCAAGATTAAAATAATACTTGCATATATGGTCCTATCCAAATATTCTGAAAATTTTATTTTAAACAATGATCTGTCTTTAAGAAGTGAGTTATATCAGTCTCTACACTGTGCAAAAGGTCAGACTATGAACTAGAGCTGGTGGAGCTCAGGAAGGAGACAGAAATGGGACGATCAAAAAGCTGAGAACCAGAAAACCTCAAGAGCCTTGTGTGAAAACACAGATCAAGAAATAATATTCTCTGACTTCCCCCAATTCACTTTTCCTTTCCTTTTCCTAATGTCCTCCATGTGATTCTTTATGTCCCACAAGTAAGTGAAACTATATGATAATTGAATTTGTCTGCTTGGGGATGAACCTTGACAGACTGTGGACTCTGCTTGGGGATGGACTTTGAGAGACTGTGGACTCTGAGAAACAAGCTGAAGGTTTTAGAAGGGAGTGGTTGGTGGAATGGGTGAGCCTGGTGATGGGTATTAAGGAGGGCGCGTGTTGCATGGAGCACTGGGTGTTATACATAAACAATGAATCTTGGAGCACTACATCAAAAACTAATGATGTATTTTATGGTGACTAACATGACACAATAAAAAAACCAGATGTAATATTCTGTAAAAGTTGTAATGGTAAATTATAACATATATTAAATATACATATTTATACAAAAATTATAATTTGAATAATGTTTGAAAAACTGTCTTTGAAAGTATTTTTATAGAAACCTGTAAAAGCTACAATTTTGGGCTCCCAATCCAGCCAAATTAAAAAGAGAATTGAAAGAAGAAAGGAAGGAATGACAGAGTTATGAGACTATCTAGAAAATTAATTTGCTGGTGAATAGAATCGCCCAAAAAGACAGGCTGAAGGCACTATGGGCTGATAACCCTTGAATCGGACCTTAAATCAGTTTGGCCACAAGTACTTCCACTTCAGTCAAAATCAAAGGTGACATGGGAGAATGAATGGGTTGTTTTACTTCGCCACAATCAAAGCTGTCGTCTGAGACATTAAATCACCAGGAGATCCAAATCACAAATCAGTCATTTCTGATTTGGCGGGTTATCAACTTCAGTGAGTATTAATTTATGAAGAGAGTCTCAAACACGCCAGACTTCTGCCTGACTCGTGAGAACCAAGTAGCTCCACAGCAGAGCCTGAGGCTGCCCGTCCATTAAAATCAGACACGAATACTCGCGAGTGACGTGTCCTAACTGTGTGAGAAAGACTTTGTGCTCATCGTCCACCGATTTGTTTTCATGTCCACTCATGGAGGACTTACTTGCTTGCCTTCTCTGCCTGGACTTTGCTCGTTGCTGAGGATACATGGTGAACTCACGGGACAGACTCCCTGCCCTCACGAAGCTTACGTTTTATCAGGAGGCTTTGGTGACTAGCCTCCTTGGAAAAATGTTTAGTCCAAGATAAGCTTTACATGAATTATAAACTTGCTGACCTGAATATTTGAAAAAATTTCAGATCTAAATTTTATGATAGTGCTTCACATTATTAAATTTGTTATGCTTTTATGACAGTGTTTGAATTAATAATTGACTCACTAATCATTGCTAAAAAGGAAGCTTTTCAATATTTTTCAGGGGATAAGGATATTAAATATTTTAAAGTGAATATTTTTTTTTTAAAGATTTTATTTATTTATCAGAGAGAGAGAGGGGGAGAGAGCGAGCACAGGCAGACAGAATGGCAGGCAGAGGCAGAGGGAGAAGCAGGCTCCCTGCTGAGCAAGGAGCCCGATGTGGGACTCGATCCCAGGACGCTGGGATCATGACCTGAGCCGAAGGCAGCTGCTTAACCAACTGAGCCACCCAGGCGTCCCATAAAGTGAATATTTCTAGTAAAAATATCATACATACCACAGAAAGGATTATGAAAGAGAAAGAAATGGGGAGAAAGGAGATATACATATATGCACATACACATATATGTGCATATTATATAATATATGCACATATAAAATATAATTATATATAATATGCATATATATATATATAAACATATATTCTGTCAAAATTTGATAGATGAAGGAAAGTTCCTTCAAAAAAATTTGGGTTGACCTATGAAGACCAGAAGGAAAATAACTAGAAAACAAAGCAATAAAGTGCTATCCAATGAAAGAAGCATGAAGGTTCATGGCCAGTGTATCTTGCAAACTCTACACACTAAAATATCTTGTCAGAGACTGTGGGTTTTATAAGAAAAGACAAGATAAAATAATATGACACTTTTTGTTTCCTGGTACTTTGTCCCAAGTCAACTTTCTCATTTACAGAAATATTTACATTATTGATAAATAAAAAATCTACACTTCTTAAGATTTTATTTTTAAGTAATCTCTATGCCCAGTGTGGAGCTCGAAACTACAACCCAGCGATCAAGAGTCACACACTTCACAGAGCCAGCCAGGCATCCCAAAGATATGCATTTAAAAGGTATACTGAGATTGAAATATATTTTGTTGTTATGTTATTACAATGGGGGCTCCAGGGTAATAGTTCAGTGTCACAGGGTAATCTCTAAAGAATTGTGATAGATTTAATGATAATATATTTTTATCATGATAGAAATAGTTTTTACAACTATACAACAGCATATCATTTAAACTAAGTCTAACTGATGCTCAAATTTTCATTTTTTAAAACCAGAATTAATATCAAGCTTTAAAGATGAACACAAAGTATTTCATAAGACAATGTTAAAATTTTTTAGATTATCAAAGTTTTCCAAATTAATGTTAAATATATGTTCTCTGGCTGCCTGATAAAATCACCCCAGTAAAAAGACAACTTGTTTTCTAAAATGCTTTAAAGTCAGCCACATTAGCTAGCACAGATTTTCTTGTGAAGTATGTGCTTGTGATTTCAAAAGGTATTTAACATCTTCTGTACCTAGCCTCCTTAGAAAATGTTTAGTCCGAGACAAGTTTTATCTAAATTATAAAATTACTGACCTGAATATTTGAAAAATTTTCAGATCTGAATTTCACCAAAATACTTCACATTATCAAATTTGTTACGCTTTTATGACAATGTTTGAATTAATAATTGACATGCTAATCATCGCTAAAAAGGAACCTGAGTAAATAGACATTTGGAACTTTGTGAATAATTTGATTTATTAAGTATTTTTAACTCTTCTCAAAGTTTATGGCCAAAGATTCCTCAGCTAACTTCATTTCAGGTGCTATCCTCTTCACTTTTCCAATAGGCATAGCATGTCTTTGACCATCTTGCTGAATAGATTGGAACAGAACAAGGCAGAAAGAGAGGAAGATACCGTAAGAATGATTCCAAGCCATTCCTATCCCTTCGACATTTTCACAATAGTGTAACTAACATATACACACATATACACTAACATAATAGTGTAACTAACATAACACGTGCGTGCACGCGCGCGCGCACACACACACACACACACACACACACACACATATACTTGGCTAAGATGATTCTTTGGAAACAAACAATCCAACCATCAATTAATCTAATCATGAAGTACAACGAAACCATAAGCAAGAAGGAAATAACCATAGATACAGAAGATTTTTTTGTAATTATAAGAGACCACTTTACACAAATCTAGGGAAATAAATTTAAAAATAAATAAAATAGATAATTTCCTAGAAAAATCTAATTTATAAGACCTGACTCTAGAGAGAGATATAATTCTTTTTTTTTTTAAAGATCTCATTTTTTTTTTTTTTTATTTGACAGAGAGATCACAAGTAGGCAGAGCGGCAGGCTGGGGTGGGGGCGGAACAGGCTCCCCGCTGAGCAGAGAGCCCCATCCCAGGGTCCTGGGATCATGACCTGAGCTGAAGGCAGAGGCTTTGACCCACTGAGCCACCCAGACGCCCTGAGAGAGATATAATTCTAAACAAGCCATAAAGAAACAGAAAATCTGGGAATGAAGGGGAACAATTCTGAAGATACACATGACAGTGGATTCAGAGGATAATACCAAATACAGATCTTTTCCCATTTGCGCTTTTTTAAAGCTCTCACAAAGCAATTTTTTTTTTTTTAAATACCTGGGCTTATCAGGAAATAGGTTAAAGGTTGCTGGGGACAGTGAAAAAGCTGGTATGGCTGAGCTTGGGCGGGGCTTTAGTTGGTGAGGCCTCTGTCTCTGGCACAGAATTGGACCAACCACTGACCTGTCCAGCTGCACTGACCTTGGGAGCAACAATCAAGCATCGGGTGGTGGTGGGCTGTGATTAGGCATCGGTGCCCATGTCCTCAAGGCTTCCAGAGGGATTTGTGCCACTCAAGCATCACGGCCTTGGGATAATGGCTGTGCACGCCTGGCTCCCCATGCCAGGATCTGCAGCAACTTAAACTTCAGCCCCCTACTCCCTCAAGACCCCGTGAAGAAATGTCACAGACTAGAGATGTGCCCACTCTTCTCGTTGTTGCTGGTTCTTCCCAGATCTGTGACCAGGAATGTATTGAAGAACTGCCTGGAGTGACAGAAGCACTTGTCTGAGGCACAGAGGGGAGAGGTAAATGATTCAGCCTGGGGTGTTGAGAGAGGACACTCCAGAAGTCCAGATCTAGAAGACATTAAACTTGAGAGGATGAAGAGTCAGACACTGGGGCGCCTGGGTGACTCAGTGGGTTAAAGCTTCTGCCTTCAGCTCAGGTCGAGATTCCCAGGGTCCTGGGATCGAGCCCCGCGTCGGGCTCCCTCCTTGGCAGGGAGCCTGCTTCCTCCTGTCTCTTTGCCTGCCTCTCTGCCTACTTGTGATCTCTGTCTGTCAAATAAATAAAATCTTAAAAAAAAAAAAAAAAAAGAGAGAGAGAGAGAGAGAGAGAGACACCCTTTCAGCCGGCTGTCTTGCTCTCTGCCCACACTGCCTCCGCAGCCCCTCTGACCAAGTTCAAGGGAGTGCCTTTTCACTGGGGGAAAACCACATGTTCTGCAAGAGCCTCTCTGACAGAAAGCGCTGCCTTACTTTCCCAGGGGATTCACTGACTGGAAGAGTGCACATCAGCTAGCTGGTTAGAAACAGAAAGGGTAGCTTTGTGATGTTGAAGCCACAGACCCACAGAGTTCAGGAAAGTTCTGGCTGTCACAAGATCAAGACCTGTAGCAGCTGGAAGGCAAACAAGAAAGTGTTTCCGGAACAAGAGGTGAAAGCAAGCATCTGTGTTAATGTAATTTCCCTTCAGCTGTTGTTATTTAGCATTGTATATCCTAGGTCCACAAAAATGATTGTGAGTGAACTAACGTGACTACTGCATTTTATTGTCATAATCCCCCTATTTACTAATAGTTTATAAAGTAATTCCAGTTTCTAAAACATGAATTACCCTAAAACAAAATGCTGTTTAGAGCAGATAATTCTACATGCCACTTAAACTACTCCAGAAAATATAATTCCAATCAAATGCTTATACATGAAGCAAGTATCAATCAATAGGGAAAAAAAAGTATTGCACAAACACCATAAAAATATTTCACAAACTAATCTCTATTATAATATCAATTAAAAATCTAAGTAAAAAACTAGAAAGTTCTAGGACCTCACTTGAAGAATATATTTTTATGAGCAAGAAGTATATTCTAAGAAGTCAAAAAGATACATAAAATATTGAGAAGTTTACTGAAATAACTTGACATTAATATATCTGAGAAGAAAATTCAAATGATCTCCTTCTTGGTCCGTGAAAAGAAATTTGTCAAAACTCAACACTAATTACTGGTTAAAAAAATGAATAAAAATGAATAAAAAAAGGAATTGATGAGGAATCTTCTAATGCTGATACCCATGATCCTTATTATTTGCCAATTCTGTATCTGCAATTTCACCTACTGGCTAAAATCTACTTGTAACCCTAAAATTAATACCTTGGGCTTTTTCACCATCATTCCAGGGCACGTACACACACAGAGCAGTGAAAAATCAGAGTTCGTCCATATGTGCCCATCCCCTACTGGGGTCCAACAAGGTGCTGCTCTGCCTTGTCCTTTTCAGCAATTCTGCAGAGACAACCACGGGATGGAGACAGCAGGGGGCAGCACTGTGAAGTACAAGACACAGGCTCTGTGGCCAGTTAGGTAGGATTTGAATGTCAACTCTGGTGCTGTTAACCTACTTTTTTCCTCTTATAAAACAAAGCAAGTATAATCTACCAGGATGAAATGCTTTAGGAATTAATATTATATGTGAGGTATATCTCTATCTACACACACACAAAAATACATGTACACGTGATACCCCTCGGAGCAATGGTTCAGTATGTGTTAATATAGATTTTTGTGGTGATTTTCTAGACATTATTAGCAGGAAAAATGAGAATTGAGTCTCTGTGTGTGTATGGGTGTGTATGGGTGGGTATTGTACATATGTATGTAAAATACATACAGAAATATGAAATACATATGTACACATGGTACCTCTAGAAGCAATGGTTCAGTATTTGTTAACACAGAGTTTGTGGTGACTTTCTAGGCCATTATTAGCAGGAAGAACAAGAATTAATTGTGTGTGCATGTGTGTGTATGGGTGTGTTTTATACACACATATATAAAATACATATATAAAATGAAATATACATGTATATATATGGATACACCTAGATATTTTATATATCTGTGAATATCATATATATGTGAAAAGTAAGCATTGTATATATGGGCTAATACTTAAAGCTTTATTGCTAAGTCAAGAAGATGACAGTACTATAATCAGCTCTACTGTCTAACACAGCACTAGATGTTCTCACTGTTGTTACTGGTCAAAAGAGAGAAATTAGAAGTATAAACACAGAAAAGAGAACAATAAAAATATCAATATTTGCAGATGATATGATTTAAACCCAGCAATTCCACTAGACTTAAGAGGAAAGATTCTACAGACAACAAAATAATTCAGATAGGTGGTGGGCTGTGAAATTAAAATACAGAAATCAATAGCCTTCATCTATACACACAATGACCAATTGAAGATATAAGGTAAAAGAAGGCCTTATTCATATTTCCAACAAAAATAAAGTTAAAAGCTTAGAAAAACACAGAAGATGAGAGAAATCTGAGAAAAAATTAAACATTCTTAATCACAAACATAAAATGAAATACATGGAAATATATACCACAAAAAGACTCAATTTCATAAAGGTGTCATGGACAGGCGACATGAAAAAACAAATATGTATAAATATCCAAGAAAACTTTGGAAAGAAGAGTGACAAGGGTGACAAGAGTGATAAGACCAGGCCTATTAAAAAGCAAAACTAAAATTAAAAATTTATTTAGTGACTTCTGGATAAATAAACCAAAAAAATAAACTAAAGTTTCAGAAATATCCCCACATATGTACAGAAATTTACTATATCCTAGGGGTCCATGGGTGACACAGTTGGTTAAGTGTCCAACACTTGGTTTTGACTGGGGTAGTGATCTTTGGGTCCTGAGACTGAGCTCAGTATCAGGCTCTGTGCTTAGTGTGAGTTTGCTTGAAATTCTCTCTCTCCCTCTGCCTCGCCTGTTCATGCTGTCTCTCTCTCTAAAATAAATAAATCTTAAAAAAAAAAAAAAAAGAAAAATTCACTATATCCTAGAGGTAGTATTTCAAATAAACTAGGGAGTCTTGGAATTTTAAATCAATAGAGTTATGAAAAACTGGGTAGTTATTTGAAAAGTAATGGGGTCTAATTGATACTTTATTGCATACTAAAATAAATCCAAATCAATAAATTCACACAATGATTTTTAATAGATCTCCAATAAAAATGTAGAAGAAAAGGCTGTTTTAACTTTACTTCAAAATCAAAAAGTCAAAAAATAAAATATTTTTATTGATATAAATAAAAATATGTGTTTCACTACCCCTCAATCCTGATAACCAAAGGCAAAAGGCATAACAAACTGAGCAAAATTAGAATCCAAAGTATATATAAAGGCACTAACAACCTAATTTATAGAAAACTCTGTATGTACGAAAAAATATATAATTAAATAGAAAATGCAAAACATATGAATAGGCAAAAAGTTCATCACTTATATAGCTGGATTCTGAAGAACAAACCTTTTGAACCTATTTATTTTTGTTTGTATACACGTATGGGAAATACAGTTTAAAAATCCTCTCAACTTCCATTTCCACAATGATCACAGAATGATTTCAAAAAGGGCCTCTGAAATATTTGATATCTGAAAATATTGCCATTTCAAGAACATAGAGGTAAATAAATGTTAGGGATTTTTTTTTTCATTTTATGTAATGAGAATTTTTAATCGCCCTGCAGGGACAGACATAAAATGTGCTCCCCGTTATAACAAAAAACAGTTTTTCAGGTAGGATCTCTTTCATAGATTTTTCTGGTGACAAAAATATCTTTGTAATTTAACCAAAAGACACCCTTCTGATGACCATGAGAATCTTCAAATATTAAGGATGTCAAAACTTTCCAAGCCACAAAATGTAACCAAACAATTTTTTTTGTTCATTTTCATAATGATCCAAATACTAAAAAACCAAACCAAACCAAATCCTTTTTTTTTTTAATGAAGAAACAGAGGATTACAGATCTTAGACCTTAGTGTTTAATACATGTAATATTTTATGAACATGACTTCTTTTGATATACTAGCAGCTCCCTGAGAAACAAAACCTACACCGGCTAAGTAACTGTTTACCTTTGGGTGTTTGCAGCTTTTTCATTCAGTAATTGCTTTGATTAAGTGAAATGTAGACGTGACATCAAATACAGAATGTTCAGAAAACTCAAAGGAATGCAACTTTAATAAATCCCGTATTAAATCTGTGAATACTATTCAGAATTTGAAGCAGGCATAACAAAATTAGAGCTGTGTAATGAAATCATGGTATCATCTATCTGCTCATCTATTTAAAACTGGTTTTTATAAATATTTCTCTGTGATTCAGTAAGCATTTCAGATATGCTGGAAATTCTATTATCAGCTTTATTTTCTTATTCTCATAACAATACAAGTAGTTAAAAATATCATAGCCTTATAATATCTATGAAGAAACAGATGATTACAAATATTCCTTAATCTGTTTTGAGGTAGACTACAAATAAGAAGTCTGACATCATAGCATAATTTCCTAAACATTAGACCATATTGTCTGCCCCAAAATACTGTCATGAATATTCATTTATAACAAATGTATTTTGTTGAACTTCTGACATAAACAAGTGCATCTAACTTGTATCAGTGCCAATTGATTTAAGTATTTTACATTAGAAAAATACTTTTCTCTCTTTAAATGCTAATGTTTGTATTTCCTTTTCTATATAAGCTCATTTTCTCTTTCTTGGCCATGAAAAAGGAAGGAAAGCAGAGAACAATGCATAAGCAGGATTTAAGGCAGTGTTGTCAGTAGAATTTTCTGCAGTTATGGGTTTGTTCTATGTCTTAATTCTCTGATATGACAGCCACTAGCCACATGGGGAGAATGGGTGAAAGTTGTTAAAGAGTATAAATATATAGGATGTTATTTATCAATCATATCTCAGTAAAGTTGGGAAAAAAAGGGTTAAATTTTGTTATAAATGAAAATATGATTAACATAACTAGACTTTCACTCAATTTTAATTACTTATAAATTTTAATAGCTATGTGTGACTAATAGATTATGTATTAGACACTGCACGCCCAATGTCTTCACCACACCACCACCCTGTCATGATGTAAGTCCCATCATTGTATATCCAAACATATCCCTAATCAGCCCACCTTTTTCGTTTGTTAAGCCACCATAGCAAAAAACATTGCAATTTCTTTCTAATTAGTCCACCTGCTTCTACTCCCAGCAGTCCATTCTCTGGACAGCAATAAAAGTAAGTATTTAAAAAACTCAAATTAACATAATACTCAATGGTGACAGATTGAAAGCTTTTCCCCTAAGTTTGGGAACATGACTAGGACTCCTGCACTTCTATTTCCTGTAGTACTGGAATTTCTAGCCAGAGCACTTAGGCTTGAAATAAATGGCTTTCAAACTGAAAAGGAAGAAGAAAAACTATCTCTGTGTAGGTGAAATGATTGTATATAGAAAAAAAAGCTAATGAGCACAGAGAGACACACAAACTGTTAAAACTAATAAAAAAATTCAGCAAAGTTCAAGACTCAAAATCAACACACAAAAATCAGTTGTATTTCTATACACTGACAATGAACAATCCAAAAATAATATTAAGAGAACAATTCCATTTGCAATAGAATTAAAAAGAATAAAATACTTAAAAATTAATTTAACAGAGGCAGCATGACTTGTGCACTGAAAAGTATAAAATATTACTGAAAGAAATTAAAGGAGACCTAAATAAATGGAAAGTCACCTCATGTTTCTGGATTAGAAGATTTAATATTGTGTAATGACAACACTACCAACAACAATACACAGATTCAAGGTGTACCTACCAAATTCCCAGCAGCATATTTTCAGAAATGTAAAAGCCAATCCTAAAACTCATATGCACTCTCTAGGGAGTTGAACAGTCACAACAATCTCAAAAAATAATAACAAAGTTGGAAGTCTCTCACTTCCTGATTTAAAATTGGATTATAGAGCTATAATAATTAAAAGAGTATGGTACTGGCATGGGATAGGCATGTAGACCAATGGAATAAAATTGAAAGCCTAGAAATAAACTCTCACATCTATGGTCAATTGATTTTCCACAAAGGTTCCAGGACCATTCAATGGAGAAAGAATCTTATTTTCAACAAATAATCCTGGGAAAATTGTATATCCATCCACATGCAACAGAGTGAGATTGGACCCTTACACCATGTACAGAAATTAATGCAAAAGGTATCAAAGGGGGGCGCCCAGGTGGCTCAGGGGGTTAAAGCCTCTGCTTTCAGCTTAGGTCATGATCCCAGGGTCCTGGGATCAAGCCCCACACCGGGTTCTCTGCTTAGCCGGGAGACTGCTTCCTCCTCTCTCTCTCTCTGTCTGCCTCTCTGACTACTTGTGATCCTTGTCTGTCAAATAAATAAGTTAAAAAAAAAAAAAACTTTAAAAAAAGTTATCAAATGTCTAAATTTTAGAACACTATTAAACTCTCAGAAGAAAATTTAGGGGCAAATCTGCATGACCTCGGATTTAGCAATAATTTTTTTAAATATGTCTCCAAAGGACAGGAAAAGCAGCGAATAGGTAATTGGACTTCATTAAAATTAAAAACATTTGTACATCAAAGAACACAATGAAGAGAGAAAAAACAAACCACAAAATGGGAAAATGTTATTTACAAATTGTATTGCTGAATAGGTTTTAATATTAAAAAAAAAATTCCTACAACTCAACAACAACACAACAAACAACCAACTTAAAAAAATTAGCCAAGGGCATGAATAGATATTTCTCCAAAGAAGATGCACAAATGGCTAAAAAGCACATGGAAGCTACTCAACAACCTTCCTCATTCAGGAAATGCAAATCAAAAAAACACAATTCAATACTATTTCATGCTTGCTAGAAAGGTCAGGATTTTTAAAAAGGAAGGAAGGAAGGGGAGAAAGAAAAAAAGAGAGAAAGAAACAAGTATTGGCAAATATGAGAAAATTGGAACTCTTTTTTTTTTTTTTAATTGTATTTCTTTGAGGGAATGTCAGGAAGAACAGAGAGTGGGAAAGGCAGACTCCTCCCAAAGCCCAGCATGACGCCTGACTCAATTCCAGGACCCCAAGATCATGACGTGAGCTGAAATCAAGAGTTTAATGCTCAACTGACTGAGCCACCCAGGTGCCTTGGAAAAACTGGAACCCTTGTACATTGTTGATGGATATATAAAATGATGCAGGTCCTGTGGAAAGAAGTTTGACAGTTTCTCAAAACTATACACATAGAATTACCAAATGATTCAGCAATTCAACTCCTAGGTCTATACTTAAAAGCACTGGAAGCAAGGAATCAAGCAGATGATCATATGCCATTCGTACTAGTCAACGCATCATTCACACTAGTCAAAAGATGGCAAAACCCACATGTCCATCAATAGATGAACAGATATACTATATATATATATATATATGGTATATATATATATATATATACCATATATATATATATATATATATACCATATATATATATATAGTGAATATTATCCAGTCATAAAAAGGAATGAAGTTCTGATACATGCTACAACATGGATGAATTTAAAAACACTATGTTAAGTGAAAAAAGCGAGACACAAAAAGAAAAAAGAAGTGTGTGACTCATATAAAAATATTTATATGAAATATCTAAAAAAAGCAGAGTCATAGAGACAGGAAGTGTATTAGAGGTTACCAGCTTCTGGGAGGAGGATGGAACTGGGAGTTACTATTTAATGGATGTGGAGTTTCTGTTTAGGTGAGAAAAATTGTCAAAACCTATAGTAGTAATGATTGCACAGCATTGTGAATTTAATTAATACCACTGAATTTTATACTTAAACACTGAAAATGACAATTTCTGTTATACACACACACACACACTCACACACTATGTATGTGTGAGTGTGTGGTGTGTGTGTCACTATATATGTGTGTGTGTGTGTGTATGTATATATATATATATATATATATATATATCATAATTATAAAAATGAGAAAATAACAAAACCTTAGAGATTGTTTTAAAAAAATTGTATTGTTCTGGGCGCCTGGGTGGCTCAGTGGGTTAAGCCACTGCCTTCGGCTCAGGTCATGATCTCGGTGTCCTGGGATCGAGTCCCGCATCGAGCTCTCTGCTCAGCAGGGAGCCTGCTTCCTTCTCTCTCTCTCTCTGCCTGCCTGTCTACTTGTGATTTCTCTCTGTCAAATAAAAAAAAAAAAATTGTATTGTTCTGTCATCCAAAAAGTCTCCCAAATATATGTCCATCATTTAAAATATAAAATCTAAATTTCCTAATCAGACTTTCAAGCCCTTTTGCGATTTAGCTCCTGTCTACTTCTCCAACCTTATAGCATTAACTGCTCCTGTAGTCATTTTTTGAATGTGTTAAGCTGATTTCCACTTCAAGAATTTTATCAGGTTTTTTGACTGTCTACAAAACTAGTGTATATTTATACAATGTGCAGCTGTTGGCTTTCTCTATACATCTAATTTTATTGCAGTTGAGAAGGTAATTGCATAGTGTCATATTTAAAACCGTGGAATCTGGAGCCAAATTACTAAAGTTTAAATCCAGTCCTCACCACATACTACCTGCATGACTTTGTAAGTTACTAGGTCCCAATTTCCTCTCATGAAGAGTCAAGATAAAAATAAAACCTACCTTATGAGACCATTAGAGGTATAACATAACATATGTTATGTGTATAACACTAATTACTGTAATGTAAGTCCTCAGATTGATGTCTGGCTCACGGTAAATGTTACAAGTGTGATCCATTTTTTATTATTGTTATTGCCCAGGAGTTATGTTCCCTTCTTCTTCCTTCTTCCTGCTTCTTCCTTACCAATAGAAAACAGTTGATGTACTTAGCAGGCAGCAACCTTCTCAATGGAGACCTATACCCAGTTTTAAAGGATGCACCTCAACTGAGCTAAATCCTACATAGGAATTCCATTCCTGCTTGACAGTTTTTGGTCTAGAAGTAAACATTTGATCTAGTTCTGGTCAAAGAGTTTAATAAAAATCCTCTGGTATCTCTCCAAGCTTGCATTGCTAATGGGGGGGGAGGAAGTTACTGGAAAAAAGGTTCTTTTTACATTGATCTGTCTTTTCTGCCTTGAACCAACCTATGCAAAGACATGATTTTGGAGCTAAGGTAGCCTTCTTGCAACACCAGACCTTTAGGAGCCAATCCTCCATGGCATTTCTATTCCTACTGTGACAGCTTTCATTCTGGGTTATTTTACCAAGAATGTTTGCACGGCAAACAGTTTTGAAACTTAGAAACAATATTTCCCTTGGACAAGAGAGTATATTTGTTTTCTGACTAGAATAACAAAGCCAATGCCCTCCTCCAGTGCAAAGGTTGGGCATGTTTGCTGGTGGTTTACTTCTAAGATTTGAAATTTCCTACCTTAGGGTTACTTGGCTGTGACACAACCTGAGTGTGTGCGGAGCATCTGTCTGAGCTGCTCCAGAGAATCCCTGGGGGTTTGCAGGACAGAGAGAATCAGTGTGAACGTTAAGTTCATGCCACCTGCTATGCTAAGACTAATAAAGTCCTCTGTCTCTGATCCAGGAGTTCAATGTCTTCTGCCAGCAGCTGGGAGCTGTGGCGGAGTAACTACTATTAACTCTTGAACAATCAGGGGGTTGGAGCACTGACCCCCATGCAGACAAAAATTCATATATAACTTTTGACTCTACCCAAAACTGAACTACTAATAGCCTACTGTTGACCAAAAGCCTTACTGATAACATAAACAGAATTAATATATTCTCACAATCAAGCTAGAGAAAAGAACGTTATTAAAAAATCATAAGGAAGAGAAACTTCCTTCTGTACTGTATTTACTGAAAAAATTCGTACGTAAATGGACCCACACAGTTTAAACCCATGTTGTTTAAGGATCAACTGTACTTATTTTGCAAGCAGAGTAAAGTATCAGACCCTTCACAATTCCCAACAAACACAAGTTTAACTACAAGAGCCAGCTTGCTGAGGACTGTAGTGCAAAAGATCAGATCTTCTGACTGAATCGCAGTACCAACCTTGCAGTATCTACCTTCAGATTTATTACATGATTAAAACACACCCCACCCAAGGGGCGCCTGGGTTCCTTACTCACTTAAGTGCCCCACACTTGGTTTTGGCTCAGATCATGATCTCAGGGTTTTGATATTGAGTCCTGTGTTGGGCTTTGTGCTCAGCTCAGGGTCTGTTTAAGACTCTCCCCCTTTCCCTTCTGCTCCTCCCCCTCTCTAAAATAAATAAATAAATAAAAAATAACACACAGACACAATAAAATATATTCAGCTGATGAACCCATTGTATCTAAAATTATGAAAGAATTTTCACTCATTTACATAATGAAAGCAAAGTCATCATTTTCTGATTTGAGTAGCAAGAAAAAAAGATTAGAATACCTATTTGAAGAGATGTTCTTTTACTTAACCTTCTCATACTTCCTGTAAAATTTATTATAGCTCAAGTTCAACTCTTAGGCAATCAGGTAATTAAAAAAGTCTAAAAAAAATTACATACATCAAAAGAGGTTATTCTGCTTGAGAATAGTTTTAGTTCTTGAGAAAAAACTTCCTCATCTTGTCAGCATGTCCTGTGATGCTAGCCACTCTGGACTTCTTGGAGGTCCCACAACCCACTAGATGCTTGCCCACCTTTACAAATATGAAAACGCTGTTTTCTATTACTCCGATATTCTTACTCGCCTTGCTATCCTGGAGAAGTTCTCTCTATTTGTTTAAGTCTGAGGTAAACTTATCCCTCCTTGTTTTGTCAGATCACTCCTGGCCAAAATTATCTGCTCCTTCTGCTCCTTTTCCATGTTATTTCACACACACTAGTGTTTCCGTCCCATGTGAGTCACGTTCTAAAGTGTACACACGCCTGTCTCCTCCATCCCGTTTTGCCTTGTTTTAGAATTTTGCCTGTGTCATGTGTGGTGGTCTACTCCCACTCATCTCTTCATTAAACAAATAGTTATTGAGGAGCTGCTGTGTGCTAGCCGCTCTTCCTGGCAATGGGAATATAGCTGCACAAAAGTCACATTGAGACATTTCCTTTGTGGAAATTACCTTCTAGTGAGAGAAGCAGAGTATAAACAGTCAATCAGTGGAGAAATACAATAGCAAAACAAGTAGCTTGAGATTAGTGCTAT